>NC_010141.1:0-600000 GCF_000091205.1 Cyanidioschyzon merolae strain 10D
CCCCCATTCCCCCCACATTCCTTGATTGCAACAGGAAGCCAGTATTCGAGGCTCCCCTGGTTCAGGCCAATGATTCTGGATCACAAGAAAATCGAAAATGCACCACTTGCCAATGTCCAATTTGCGACATAGGCCGTCAGAACGACCAGGCTTAAGTTCGGAGCCTCCAAGCGTCAATCCTTCTCCAGGCTACGAGATCATCGTGTCTCTACGAATGCTTGCCGCTGCTTCTGATCTGTGGGATCGAAACGTTGGTTTCGAAGCTCCTGGGCCCCGGACTTTGATGACTCGCTACTTCTCTTGTTTATACGGTTGCTGCTCGGCGCCTCGTTGTCACTGAAAACGAATTGGACCTTGCTGGGCATCGCGACTGGAAGTGGCCGGTTGCTCCATGCACTAGTTGGACATACCGGCTTCTGCTGCGGCCGAAACTTTGTGACTGCAGCTGGTTTTGCCACTGAATGTACTCGGACGAGGACAAACACAGCAGAAGGACCGGAAGTCCAAGTTTAATCCGGATTCATCGAGGCGCGGCTGCGTTGAACGGGACGGGCTGCTTTGAATAGCGCAATCCCTTTTGAGCTTCGGGTAGGCTGGCCTGCAAATACTTTCTGAGTATGCGACCTTTGAAAAAAATTTGCTGCAATGGAGCGTTTGTAGTCCCGGATCGTGCAAACCGACCTGACCTGGTGGGTCTTACCAACGGCTTAGGCTTATGTTAGCGGAGGTGTACATGTGGACCGGCAATACCGACACGAATGCGCGTTTAAGGAGAGAGCCGTTGTATAATTTTCTCTTGAAACATAAACGTCGTTCAGCTCTGTCAGGATATTTGGAGCTTGTCTATTCTTCTTGGAACACGAAGTACGTAACAGAGTGGATACCTGCTGGTACAAGACTCCTCTTCATCGACGTATGCTGCGGGGCTGCAGATGCTTGTCTCCAGGGAGAGTCGACCGCACTCTAGGGTTATGTGTATGCCAATGCTGTTTCGGGACGCCATATCTCGTCAGAAATCGCTCAAGCGAATATGCGTACCATGCTTTCACACCTATTCCCGTGACTTTCCGTTGTTGCGCTTTCCTATGAGGGAGTGGTAAGCTTTTCCACAATAGACCACTGCTCCCGCTGCCGTTTGGGGCCACTCTGGATCAAGGAACATTTATATTGTTTTTTCGGTTCGAGGGTATATGCTCGAAAGCTGTTTCTGGTAGCTTCCAAGCCGTAAAAATCTATATGCATGCACATTACTACTCCAAGACACATTCCACAGCGCAGACCATTATCATTCAGAGATGAATGTACAGTCAAATAGGAACGTTCAGCAACTCGGTAGCCACCATACCATCCCAAACCATCGAAAGAAGTGAATTGCGGATGGTTCATTCTTCAGTGAACTACACGTAATTCTGTACTCATCCACGAGTATAAGCTCCGATGCAGCCCATATGTAGATTAATATAAACCCACTGGTCTCCACAATGGGGTATACCTTTTCGTGAATAGTACATTGCCCTCCATTCTGGGACGAAGATTTCATTCATGCCTTACATGGTGGGGATTGTTGTTGTAGGATACACTTCCGTCTTGAATGGCATACGAGCAACATAACGCGGATAAAATACAAGATAGCACGCATTGGATCTCGAAATGTGTCACCGTACTGCTGTTCCAATAAATCATTGCGGCTGCTCAGCAAGTTGCAGGTATAT
Source organism: Cyanidioschyzon merolae strain 10D (assembly GCF_000091205.1). Taxonomy (NCBI): domain Eukaryota; phylum Rhodophyta; class Bangiophyceae; order Cyanidiales; family Cyanidiaceae; genus Cyanidioschyzon; species Cyanidioschyzon merolae. Next base: position 1,713 of record NC_010141.1, read on the forward strand.
TAATTATGAAAGCCCTCGCCGAACAAACGCGCTGCACTGGTATATTCCATGCAGTCCATCTGCACATGGCAAGATACCCAATGTGCCGTCTGAGCCGAACGCTGTGTCCCATATTCTTGTCAGCGCATTCTCACGAGCAGGCCACTGCGCAGCAGGTGCCATCGCACTTGATGCGAACGTTGTGTACCAGCTTGCAAGGGCTCTATCGACCCCAAGACGCCATGTGCACGTCAGCGGTGCATAGAGGCCATCATGCGCCACAGCGGTATTGCCTGCCACCGAGTGGTCCAGCAGCTGTGCTGCGATGTCCACCAGAGCGTCGCATCTACCGATACGGGTGCAAGGGCTGCTGCTATGGCTGGGTCTCACCTCAGTGTCCTGTCGTATGTGCTGCTGCTGCTTTCGTGAAAAGCTCGACGCGGTGGTAACTATAGTGCTAAAAACACCAGATTGTATATGCATCGTATACACCAGGTGGTAGCTCGTCAACCGCAGCTGCCACCAGAGGGCGTCTTGATCACTTGGTTCTCCGCTGTAGTGCCGGTCTCGTTGCGTAACCATACCGGGAAAGGGTCATCGATCAGTTGCTCACGCCTATCGGCGTCGATTACAGCCATGCCAGAAAGCAGCTCGCTTATCACCGGTCTATTGCCCTGACGATTGTTCGGTACATAGCGACCCGCTGGAGAGCAGAATGGAGAGCCTTCGCCAATAGAGATCTGCATTTCATCACGTTCATCGTACCCGATGGAGGCTCTGCAACTTAGCGCGTCGATGATACCATCAATGTTGCCGTAGAGAACAGCGTCGGTGATGGTGCTAGTGTCGTTGACAATGACCTCGTCTCGACGCATAAGGTGAAGAGATCATTACAGAGAGTAGAAACATATCCTCCCCGGACAACGATCGTTTCTTTGTGTTCAGTAGTACAAAGAACTGCGTAATATTGCGCGTATCGATGCATTGCATTGCTTGTCTTGATAAGCTCACCGCAAATGGATGCTCCGTCTGTTGTGTCCACGGAAGCCCTTCAAGTTTATTCAAGACTCTTAAGATTGGATGTGTAAAGGTCATTATCCACGAAGGGTAAAAAAGTTCTGAGGAAGATTAATAATGAGCGATTGAGCAAGTACCACCAAAGAGATATAGGGTGTTCGCTGGACCTACGGTGCCAGACGCGCCAAATCTGTGACCCCGGAGTGTTACTCAACCCGATATTCCCTGTTTGCCGTTTCGTGCCCCAGTGAAACCTACGCTGTCTCCCACATGCATCCAATTCTATACAACAGAACAAAATTTCAACTTCCATATATCTCTCAGATACCCTACTCATACGTCAATCAGTCCGAAACAGTCAAGGAGCTGATAGTTGTCATTAGGCTCTCGGAATCTTTTGGTCCGAAGCGTCCAGTGGAATAACTGTTCGAAATGCTTAGCGAAATGTATCGCAGCTTTCATATGGGATTTGCTTTTAAGTGCGGCTAATCCAGCTCTATTCGGTGGTCACTGTGTTGTACTCTCACAAGCCACAATAAAGAGATTTACCAAGACTTCCAGCTGGACAAAAGGGATATAAATGGCCATCTAAGCCAACACAAGTTGGGCATGCTACCGTGCCTCGGGCGCGTCGCTCGTAGATGGGCTCTCCAGAGAACCGTACCTCGGGGACGCATTGGCCTCGTAGAATCGCTGCACCTAAGTTCATTCGCCAGGCAATAGATTTTGCACTGACGCATCACTGTAGCCCTAGTTCAAATTCCAGCTTCCATGTTACCAAAAGTTCCCATCAATTCCTGTCCAGGCAGCGGATTGCTTTCTCGAGGGCGGTATGTCATCGTTCTTGGCCGCTCCAACGGAGCCTTATACACCTGAAGAATTGAGTGCCTCAGAACCTCCAACCTATATCCATGAGAATTTGTTACGATAATTGTCCCAGAGATTATTGAAGACGCCGCACGTGTCACGACTGCCAAATAACCAGAGCACTCCGCTAGCACCGGTCCGGGAGGCCGCACCGTCCCGAGCCGGAAGCATGTTTCTGGTATATGAACCACCATGAACGCCTTAGCTACGAGAGCTACCTGTAGAAGCACTAGAACTGATCCAGGCCCAGAACACAGTATCTTCGGAATGAAGAATTCCATCAGTTGTGTGCATACTCTGAACGAAGTGTACCATAACCAAGAGTCTCACTACAAACATATATTGTGGTCGCATATGGTAAATCCGGACGGTTCCGCACCGGAAAACAAACGTTACTGAGAAAATCGAGTTCCCTGGAGTCTATCGGATATAGGGGCATTAAGCCGTTGTTGTTGCTCTTCGTGCTGCTTCTGGGCTTACCACCTAGAGTTTCCGGAAAGTATTCTGATGTACCCTCCTCGAAATCGTGCAAGCACCGCAACCTGAATAAGGCAGATCTACGCAGGGCGCTCCCGTAACGAGACATTTCTAGTCTAAAACGATAAATATTTCTCTTAGTGCCTGCACGATTGTAGCCTCGGGTCCAAATTCTCTCCCGGATCCGTGCGCACGATTTAATAGGAAGCAAACGTGCGTCGATTTTATGTACAGACATGAATTGCCTTTCTGTTCGTATATGAGGAGCAGTGCACGCAGTAAACTCAAGGTACCCATATATATTCGTCATTGTGCCCTGCACAAGAGCGCTGCAGCGCAAACAAGGGAGTGGTACGGCTGGGGTTGTAATTTTCTGGCAGCGTTTGGATGGCAATCATTCTGATTTAGAGTCGATACAGGTCTGTAAAACTCGGAGCTTCGAGTGCATTCTGGCAGCAATTTTGGTAGACTCAAATCTATGTCCTTAAATACACGGAGACAACCAGTCATGCTAAGAAGAATGCCTTCTCTTTCCGGATACGGTACCAGTTTGATCCAGACGGTATTGCATATGCAAAGCACGGCCTTAGTCTCTACCAATATCGCGTCTCGCATGGCTGTGCAGAGCCGAAAGATTCAAAAACTCTAGCAAGGCGTCTGTCGCAAATGCGGACGCGGCCGGCTACGACTCAGTACGAAAACTTCCTCTTTCTCTGTATCATCTGATCATATTTCTTGAAATCCACACTGGGCGTAAGTTCGGCGTCCACTTGCCACCACCATAAGGATGTGAGCCGTAAACAAGCACTGCTGTGTTGCCAGCCTGCTTATGATAGCATGCGTGTGCAAATTTTTTCAAAGCATCAAGCTTCTGCTAATTGGAACATACTTAATCATCGGTCTTCGTGCAGCGTCCGAGTAGGTATCCATTATTTTGATTGACAGGCCGGTTATATTCAAATGCAAAACTCATATTTGTACGGTCGAGAACGGTACACGGTAAATTCAGAATCGTTTCGGCCCGTATTATCAGATGTCTCCAGTGGCCGCTTCGAGTTGATTTCAATGATTGTTGTCAGTTCGAGCTCTCTTGTGCCTTTGTCTGCCCCAGGATGCTGCACGAGCACCTCTAATGCTGGCGCGGAGGCAGCAAAGTGACAGAACGGATTTGCCATGCAATTCCTAGAATCTCGTGTATAATTCGGGCCTCCTGGTCACATTTTTGGCTCGTAGAGTCTGCTTATGCCCGCCTTTACTTACAGTGCGACACTTTCAAGATGCGCAGCCAATGCGTAGGACCCTCGGGATCGATATATCCCTTGCAGATGTGCATATATATTCCCACCGTTTCGCGATGTTGGACTTTGCTTTGAGCCCACCTCTGAAAAGTCCGTGTGTAACTTGACCCAGGTGCTCGTACACGTTGAAGGTCCTTCCGCCAAATCGTGAAACCGCTGATTTTCGTTTTTACCCCAGGGGCACCCTGGACATGTTCGACTAATTTATCTGCCCAAAATACTGCCTGGCACAGATTCATTCGCAGTTCATCGTTGAATTTCTTCGTCCTCCAAGCACGATGCGTTACTGTTTCGAATCGCGAGCGGATCCTGACGAGCTGCCATGACGGTACGAACGTGTTCACGACTTTGAAGAATCCAAAAATCTCTGCAAATGTCTGCCAGATGGATGCTCTAACGTCACAAGCTTGTGAGACAGTTGTTTCTCGAATAGGCGATCCCCACCTCAGTTCACAGGCTCTCTTTGCTGGCCGTCTCGCTGAGAGCCTCGACGGAACCTTCCCCGGATATGGAGCGGGAGCCCTCAACTAGAAAATTTCGCTATGGGATATGCCAGAGCATATCAAAGTGCATTGCGATACTCTCGACTGCGTGCGACCGCTGCTTTCAGATCTGCCAGCAACAGAGTGACTCAGCCGATCAGACTTCCTACATCACAACTGGCGGTAACAGAGGAAATACTTAGCTACTATCTTCTGCGGCCACTGAAGACTCACGCGCAATATTTGGGTCTCGAGATCTGATTCTGTGCCAGCAAGGATTACTTTCTGGTTGTATTCAAAACGTGTACATACTGTTTCTTTAAATACCGGTGAACACGACCTATCCGTTACAGAATCCGGCTCTAGCTTTAGCTTCTCGTCTCGCGCGATGGCGCCGGAATCAGAAATGAGCCCTTATCGCTGTTCCTGACGTCCAAAGTGGGAGCTCAGAGCCGCACGTGGACACGTGTTCCGTGCAGCGCTGGCTGGGCGTACATATTTGGCGATCGCGAATGCGCGCTCGATTCGCTCGCAGGAGATTTCGCGGGCGGAGAAGACGGGATGGCAAACCCACCAATACGTGGCAGAATGAGGATGCAGCAACGAGATTAACGCTTACGTGTCCAGAGGACAAGACATAGATCGGTGTGCGCACGCTTGGGCTCAGAGCTTCAACACGAGATAATCTTTGGGCTTCTTGTAGACATAAATTGTCTCCAACGAACATGCTACGAACGCGCGGTTTTCAGTACAACCCATTGTTGAGGACAGGTATTATTTTATTGCTGATGATATGGGCCCAGCTCTGCTCAGCTTTTCAGGAAGCAGACAAAACAAGTCTTGGAGCGAGACCTACGCAGGGGCTGGCGACGAAGATATCTTGCAGCCCAGCGAGCTACGTTCCCACATGCAAAATTGAGAGATATTGCGTCAGGCATGATACTTCAAATGGGTGTGCAACAAAGGAACAAGCATGTTCACGAAATGAGCCACATCGTAACAGACTGCAACAGGTGGAAGATAGAGTCCAACATTCAAGGGGCTTCACAAACAGCATGTGGTATAATCTTTTGCGACAAAGACAGGAAAAGGTCAGTGTTGTGGACACGCGAGTTGATTGCAACTCTGAGTGCGAACAGAAAGACGCCCGAGTCTGCTTGGCATATGAGTATCGCAAAGTGTGTCTCATTTGCTCCTGCATACGCTCCTATTCGGAAATGAAGGACGCTGCTCAAAGGTACCCGGAGTATATTGGGAAGCAAGATCAAGGCCTCGGGATGCAAAGCACACTAAATGCGGGTACGAAGTACGAAATTTTTGAGAATCGTTTCCAGCATCGCTACAGATGCCTCTGGGTGCCTACAAACCAGGACGCAATCACGTCATCAAGAGGAATACTTCGGGCCATGAATTCTCGACTTTCCTGGATTAAGGCAAGATTGCAGAAGACTGGCATCCGCGATGCAGCACAAGTACCCGCTGTGTCCCAAACGGAGCGTGAACAAAGTCAGTGGCTGCCAACTGAGCCCGTTGGGAGACGTGCGCCGGGGGGCGCCTTGCCTTCTATGCCGAATACCATTATCAGCTTGGTGGGAACACCATCGCTCTCTTTGTCACCAACACCACCGTCACCATCAGCTACTTTGGTTCCGACGACGCCAACGATGCTACCGACGCCAACAACAACGGGGATATCAACGGTTTTACCGAGCACCATGGAACCTCTACCATCACCTTCCACCGCGACAACATCTGCGATGCCAACTCCGATGATGCCATCGCCATCAACGTCAACCTCCACATCATCAGCTACGCCACACACATATATGCCGTCACCATCACCTTCGGCATCGACCATGACGCCTCCGTGGACGGCAACTGCAACATCGAGCTGCTCCCATACCAAGACTCATTCTCATTGGACCGGGACGATGACTGCGCCAAACCCGCCTCCACCGACATACATGCCATCCACCCAGTACCCTCCAGGGTGCTACACTGGCCCTCCGACCGTTATGTGCACATGTGTGTGCTCATGTCCGACAGCAGCACCACCCTCGATGCCGTCAACGATGTCACCGACATTCACCGCATCCGCGTTACCCTCTGTTTCTCAATCCTCAGCTACAGGTTCTATTACAACAACAACAGCATCAGCTTCCCCATCAACGACCCTGTCTGGACCCGTGAGTAGAACACCATTCCCGTCAATCATCGTGACATTCATGTTCCGTTGAAGACCTCGAAGCACCGAACTGGGCATTGTGGTATGCAGAGAATCCGATCCGTGCGAATCCATGCGTTTGAAAGTGAAACGTGAATGAGATACTGTAGAAACCTTTAGACTGGGATGACGTACACGTGCAGCTGGATTCGTTTCTCGACTCTGCTGTACGCTTTCGCGTCCACCTGCGTGCCAAGGATGCTATCGTGCTTCTCGTTGAACGAATTTGCCTCTGAAAGAGTCATTTCCTGATGCAATCATCAAAGTCACCAGGGGCCGATGCGCCCATTCAATGGACCGAAATCTTGGACCGAAAATTGAGCTGGCAATGCGGTCTTAATGCTTGCGACAAGAGCAGAGCCACTCAGTACAACGTTTGCAGGGAGAACCCGCATGCTCAGCAAAAGGAACACCACTCTAAATTGTTTTCTTTGGGTGTGAATTATTTCTCCGAAACGTGGAAGGAGGAGATGTTCGGTGAGTACCCTTGCGGACTGAGGTGCGGCAAAGCTCACAGAGCTCTTCCCTAGTCTTCCTCAAGAGCGGTAGGCCTCGCAGGGAGCAGGTGTAACGCTTTGTGGCCCTTGAGTCCCTTCTGTCCAGGTGCAGGATCCAGTCAACCGTCATTGCTTCCAGCATGCAGGCGATCCAGACCAACTCCTCCGCCGTTCCAGTCAAAGGCCGGCTTTCTGCATGTCGCAGACGCAGCATGCGAGAACGGCTGTGGGCAAACCAGAGCAACCTCGTATGACGTGGCAACCGGTCCCCAGATGGTGGCCATTGTCAAGCGCGTCACAAAATAGTTCCGCAAATGGAATCTAGACGAAACTCCCAGCAGGAACCCACATTGCTGTAGTGGATTTTGCGTACACTGTTGCATTCCGCTCACCTTGGCGTCAAACACTGCCACAAAAGATACTTCTTCAGCTCGCAAAAAATCTTCATCTGGAACATTAGCGCGCAGAATTGTCGCTCTCTCTTCTATGGCATAGAATGTAGTCTCAGCTCTCCGGGGTGACAGTACCAGAACCCATTCAGAATGGTGCTCTCTCTCAACGCTCCATCTTTACTAGCCGCGATGTTTCGCACTATGGTATCCACGAATACCCGCTTCAGATCCAGAGCATCTGCTCAACAACACGCGTGATTCGTTATCCAGCGTGTAGGTGCGGTCACTGCAAGCCGCTCGCGAATAGCAGCACGAGCGGAACCTCGGATATAAAGCAATAATCACAGTTATATACATAGGTCTAATGCTGCCTCCAACCGCAAACGAAGCCGTAGGCATGATTCTTTTAGCTATACAGTTAATTCTAAATATACCATAATGTGTCCATGCTGGTGCGGACAAGGCTGCCATCCTTTTTTTGGTTTCACTCGGCCCTTCCATTTACCACGGATCCCAGAGTTCGGGATGGATGGGTAGTGGCGTTCGGGACGCGTCCATCATGCCCCAACCTACTTCAAGTTTCATGAATTTTTTCTTTCGGATATACTGGTCGTATTGTACGTTCTATCATGCGCTGAGCCTGCCGTGAGCACCCGCCTTAGCGCCTATACAGCTGGAGCAGATGCTGCAAGGAGACAGAACGGCTTTTCCGTACCACTTAAAGCGTCGACTCTAGGCGTGGTTTATCCAACACGAGGTCGGAGCACACAATCATTTAGCATACCTGCAAGATGCGCAGACAGACCTACTGCCTCCGGTAGCGCGAAGCAACGTATTACGAAACCATCACGACCAGTGCGACGCCCAGACGCAGCCTAGACACCCCTAGTCCCAACTTGGACTGCGTTGCAGATGAATTGCTCAGGTATCGCCACTGCACCCACCACTGGGAGAAGCACTTAGCAGGAGCCGGGCAGACTCGTTCGCTCTCGGGACCTTTCGCCTGGAGGGTACAGTTTCGGAAATGCGGTAAACCTTTCGCCCTTTTATAGCTTACCGTAAAGAGAGGAAGATGTTTTTGCCGGATAGCTAGATAGTGGCTATTCTCTTCTCTTCTTCTCTATAGCTCGCTCGATACGCGCACCTCTGTATCTAGCAGGCATGAGTCATGGCGCGCGTCTCGCTGTTGAAGGAAACAGTGATCCTGATCATTAGCGTAACGCTATCATGTACATGTTGTAACGGTGTTGACGTCACAGCAAACTATACTTATTTGTTCGATTGTGTTTTGAACTTCAACCAAGTGTGTTCAAGTGATTTTTCGCAGTTAATCGCAGACGTGCTCGAGAGTGCTCTCTTTCTCATAAAGAAAAAAGAAGGATGGTTATGGAAACGGAAGTTGATTATTCTGGAGGCCCAGGGACGCCGGCTGCCAGAAAAAAACAAAAAATAGTGCCGAGTCCGGAAGAAAAGGAAGAGAAGAAGAACCGAAGGGGGGAAGTCCTACGTCGAATGCGGCAAAAAGGACGGCTGTACGACGAGATGATGGTGAAAACCTTTCTTCTTGGACATATCAAGGATCCGTACAGGGAAAAGCTGCGAGACGCTATCGAAAAACGTGTCGACTCGTACTCCAAGAGTATTGTCAAGGCTTCGTCAGGACTGATGCATTTGGCGAGGGAGATGTACCGCGACGTGACGCACATGGAAACAGTCGATGTTCCTGACGAGTTTTTCGACAAGATGTTTATTCGTCAGCTGATGCCTGGCACAGAGAAAGCGCGGAAGGCAAACGAGCGGGTTCACGCTCTTCACGAAAACTACGCGGAATTCCGCTTCTAGGGTGCCCGATACAAGGGTGACGCGGATATTTAAAGCTATGGGGCGATGAAGTACCTCACGAATCTGAAGAACTATTTGGCAATGAACCTCGAACGTTTCATGATACGCGCCGTGTTTGCGCTCTACCCTGGCATCTCTTGCAAAGGGATATGGACGATTATCAAAGGCATCACGAACGATCGCAAGCATGAAGATGAGGTCGAATTTGTCGTGAAGAAGGCGTCAAACGAGAGTACGAATTAGGATTCCGTCATCCGTGCGGTTGTACAAAAGCACTGTGCGGTACTGGGGTTGGCGAATCCAGCAGGAAAGATATCAGAGTTGAAAAAAGATAAGGACAGATACTATCGCCTCGTCCTACGGTATTTCGTGTTTCTCGACCGAGAGCTCGAACGCAAGGCGGAGATGATGGTGAATAGGGAAAAATGAAGAGTGGGAGAGACGGAAGGCTTTCCTGATGGGGAAGCGCTTCGACGTGGTTCCAATGTGCAACATCAGGTCACATTTTGTGAGTATCGATTCAGGCGTCCTTCACGGCATCATGAAGGAGATCAGTCCCGAGTTCAATGTTAACAGGAAGGAGTTCAGCGGTGAAAACTGGGAGACGTCCTGGAAGAATATCTTCGATTTCAAACGTCTGAAAGTGAGCGAGCAAAAGTTGTTCACTGGGATGATCGAAACCGATGGAGTAGCCTTGTGTGTACACTATCGGCGGTTGAAGAAAGATCGTCCAGTTCCGCCTTCGACTGCGCCCTTGACGAAGGATGAAGAAAACAAAGAGGAGGATCCTGCGATGCAGGAGGTTGAGGATAGCGACCTTGTCGTTGGCGCGGCGAAGGATGAAGATGGGAAGGAGGCGGATCCTGCGACACAGGAGGTGCAGGATAACCACTATATCGTTGGCGCGGCCCCTGGGAATACGAATATCATAACCATCGCAGCACCGTAGCGTGTGGAAGATGGTACTGATGGTAACTTGCGTCAGAAATATATGCGTCTTTTGAGGTTCTCGAGAGCGAGATACTATCGAGAATCCGGTATGATGAATGCAAAGAAGAAAATCGAGATATGGAATGCAGGAACGAAAGAGCACCTGGAAGCTTTGAGCGAGGTGACTAGCCGAGGTGCCGACTTTCAGGCTTTTCTGAAATTCATGGATGATCGCGTTGCCCATTGGGATGCACTGTACGAGGAGTATACAAAGCCCCGGTGGGCACGTTTGCGTATGAATCTATACGGTGGGAGGCAGCGGGCGTTTACCAACTTTTTTAATGAGTTGAGTGCCCTCAAAGAAGACGAGACTCAAAGGCTCGTAATAGCGTACGGAGCAGGGCGATGGAAGACCCAAGAAGGAACTACGCCAGCTCGAACGACAAGAACGTACAAGGAGTGTCCACGGCTTTTCGTTACAATACCGATAGATGAGTTCCGAACGTCCTATACACACCATGAACTGGGGTGTACCCTTCAGAGGGTCGTGATGGAAAAGTGCCAGAGGAGCCCTGAGGAAATAGCAATTACGGACCGCTGACAGACGAGCAAATAGGAAGGAGGGCGAAAGTTCGTGGACTTCTTGCATTAGTGAGTACAACCAGTGATGGCAAGAAACGTATGGAGTTTGTTAACCGAGACTTTAACGCCGCAGTCAATATACGGAGATGTGCGGTGCTGGAGAATAGACCTCCAGAGTAGACAAGAGGGAATTTTGTTGGACAACCCCTCAAAGTGGAACTATATGAGAGAACGTTGGAAGCAGTAGTAGGTGGCCGGTCCGAAAAGACGAGGAGGCGTCTGCACATCAGCTGAAGACTTCTTGTCTAGGGCCCCGGTCGCCGCCACTACTGTACACGCCCGACGTCGTTCGACTTTAGAAGGGCGTTCGGATCGACTAGAACTTGGGGCAAGTATCCGAAGTGTTCGGGACTCAGTGTCGACAGGGCTCTTCCCGACCCATGCTTCTGAAGCATGCTCTTTTCATCGGATATGCGGTCGGTAGTCTGCGTCATCCTGCAGCGTCTCTCTGCTGACCGGTACTCTCCCGAATTCGGCACACTGGCAGTAGAACGCATCCTTCACATGCCTTGAACCATACCCTCCACTGCCAACATGCGCGCCCTGGGGTCGCCCAAAGCATCCGCGACCGAGCTTTGCATATCTAGAGAATGATCTGACCGGATGCAGAGGTCGACAAGGTCTTGTGAGGCAGCACAATGCAGTTGCGAATCACAACGCCGCCGTCGCACTCGACATGCGATCCGAGGACGCTGACACGTCCGGCCTCGGACTCGATGCCGTCACCCTCGACACGAGCCCAGGGCCCAATGACCGACGACCAGCCGATGATGCTGTTTGCGATATACGCATGCTCTCTAACTACACAATCTTCTAGGATGATGCAGTGCTGAAGGCGAACGCCTGCACCAATCACGCAGCCAGCTCCAATGGAAACGTTGGGTCCCACTTTCGCTGACGACGCCACCCGGGCCGTCGAGTGTACGAAAACAGCGCCTACAAATGTAGGACTCGTACTACTCATTGTCACTGAACCACGGCCTAGGTCGTCAGTGCTCTTGGTAAAGAGCCTGGAGGCTAATGCCTCCGGGCGGTAAGCATGATCCGCAAGCTGCTCGGGATGCACCTCAGCATAGTGCTCCAGATAAAGTTTCGAGGCAAGCAGCGCAGCGGCCGGTTCCTTGATCTGACACCAAAAATCTTTGTGCTCGTAAATATATATAACTTTCCGACCCTCATAATGCATGATAACATCCTGCTCGAGTCTGATATGGTTGCAGTCGCTCTCGCTAACGCTAAAAAGGCTTCCACCGCTCGCGTTCTCAGTGAGCGCCCAGCGACTGCACTCTACACACGTCTTCTCCAGAAGTTCATAAAATGAACCTGTCGTTGCGATATAGATACCACAGTTGATCAGGTTGCTTACCCAAGTCTCGGGTTTCTCTACATAGTGCAAGAGTTCGCAGGTATCGGGGTGCTTCACCATGCATCCGTACGCTCTTGCGTCCCCGGAAGGAGGCACCGTCTTTCCCAGCACAGTTAGTGGTTTGCCGTGTTTGCGATGAAACGCCAGCATATCGTTGAGAGGAAAGCTGGAGGCTATGTCGCAGTGTAATATGAAGAGCACCTCGGGAGAGCCAGAGCGAATAGCGTCGCGGTAGCGCCAGATCCCGCCGGCTGTGCCTAGGGAGCTCTCTTCGCGCAGGTATCGCACACCAATACCCAAGTGGTTCGAGGCGTTCTGCACGAAGTCTGAGAACAAACTCTCGTCGTAAAACCCGAGAAGAATCACTTCGAAGAGCCCAGGGACCTGTGCCAATCGTTCGAGGTGATGCAGGATCATCGGCTTTCCCGCGATAGGGATCAACGGCTTCGGCAGGTCAAAGGATAACGGGCGAAAGCGCGTGCCCTTGGACCCGCCTCCTACTAGTATCACAGCCTTGGCGCTCATCAGCGACTGCCCTTTCAGAGGTGCCGCTGGAAGAAGAACGCGGCTCCACGACTCGAGCGCAAGCGTCAAACGAAAGCGCTGAGGCTGTACGGCAGCGCCGATGGCGATGTGGCAGGCGCCGGCTATGCCGCCTCTTTTAGCGCTCGGTAGCCGAGCTACGATTTTCAAGGGGTTAGATCGATGAGCCATTTCAGGGTTTACTCGCTTTGCATATGCGGACGGGGAACAATGAAGAAACTTAACTGGCATCATACTAGCCTCTGTGCGGTATAATCTAGGAGACATGCTTCTTTGAGGAACACTTGCTAGATCCAGTAGTCTCTGGGCAGTGGAGGCACGCCCGTCCACGGCAGATATCAATGGTCTACAGCTGTGTCAACTATGACTGAAATACTGAACTGATCGCGCTGCTCTTGTGTTACGATTTATTCCGAACTTTTATGAAACAATGTGGACTCAACAATCGAAGTTCAGAAATAAGGGCGTACGGATTCGTAAATGGTTTTGGGATTCTTGTTCTTTTTTGGAGTGGCTGCCTCGACTCTTTGCCGCTGGAACACGAAACGTCCCTGAAACTATGGCGATTTGCCACGCCCTCGGATAAAGGTTCGAAAAATAGCCGATAACTACCACTCGTGTCATATGTGTGACCTTCCGATGCTCTGCTCTCCGCTCAGGGAGCATGTCCAAACCATGAACTCATAAAGGTTTCGATGCTCCTGCTTGGAAGCAACGCAAGGCAACATCGATTTGCACCGCTGGATGGACTACGACGAAAACACTTCATGTCGGCCCTGGACGACTTTCTTACGCGATCACGCTACGAGTTCACTGGGAATGTCACGTTAAATCATCGCTTCGTATCAAAAGATGAGTCCTCCTCTTATTGCAGCCATCAATGCGAACGATGCTCGATATTAGCATGGCGCCTGTCACGGGATAAGCTCCCAGACGCTCCTGTCTCTGTTTTGTCCATGCCGAAACGCCACTTGGTCTCGGACTTGTGTCACCGCTACAATCCCTGCAACTGCCGGCAGCGCCATCAGTATCCACATAGGTTGCAGAGAACGATCGATGTTTCTCGACTTGTTCTCCAGCGTGGACTTTTATTCCGGTACTTGTTTCGTCATGGAAAACGATTCGTTCCTCAAATTCGTTATCGCATAGAATAGTGTCCGATCGCGCGCCCAGCGAGCAGCGTCATAGCCAAGGGGATCTCCTGGAATACGCCCATGATCGTCGGGTACGATACCGGGCGCGGAGAAACGAAGAGGATGTCGAAGCAGAGCCTTCTCTACCCGTCAAGGGCGACTACCTAGCGATAAAGCAGACGTTTACGCGCCACAGGGGGCACGTGAACGAGGCTTTATCGTCGACAAATCGAAAAACCTGACCAAAGCAAAGTCTAGCCGCTGCGAAATGCGTACAGATGCCGTATTCAAAGAAATTGAAGGTCACAAGCGCAGCATTTCCTCCGACTGCTGGAAACGGAACTTGAGCTGAAAAACAGACCGGCGTATTCAAAGCCAGAGGCAAGGAGAAAGAAAAGGGAACCGTCACAAAAAACGCCTCAGCTGCTTGTTTCGATGACAGTGGGATTATAACCATACTTAAGCATGTGCGTCCGAGATCAGTAAGAGGATCGGTTCGATTTTTAGTCTGACATAGGTGCAGGTCTGGGCGTGGAGAGCGTTCACGCAGCGCGCGCGAAAAGGCTCACCAGTGGGACTACGCTGTCTCGGCAGCGAAGCAGCAGGGCGGAGACACTCCACACGACACGAAATCACCGGCGAGTCTCGCAGGCAGCGGCTTGTGCCTCGCCTTGGGCCATGAATGCACCTAACAAACGTGGTCAACGCGCTGGAGCATACGCGTCGAAAAAACACAGCTCAGTGCGGCAAACTCACGAACGCTCATTGCGGGAGCGTGCGGAACACGCACATAGCGCTGTTGCGTGAGCAAGAAACAGTATTTACGAAGCATTCTAGTCCTGGTCAAGTTGCGAGTGACGGACTTACATGTCCTGCGTATCGCGTACCGGGTTTATAGGCGGGCTGTGGGCGCGCTCCCCTCGAGTCGCAAGGTGTTGCAGGCTTTCCGCTTCGGTGCCCTTCAAACGTTCCACTGCAAAAACCTGATCAACTACAGCGATTCAGTGGACTGGAGCTCGAGGAGTACACCACGTTTTGCAGGCGTATCAAGCGTGCTGATCGTCAAACTGCTCGTGTCTGCTTCAATTGTCGAGCTCTTCAGGGGCTTGCTGACGTGCTTCTCTAGATAGTCGGATATGAGAACGTATTTTTGGTGTTGTTGTCCGCCGTCAGGTGCCAGGGCACCAACTCTAAATGGTGCGCCTCGAACGACTGCGAAGTTTTCCTTATCAAGTGGATTCGAAGGCGAGAGCCCGAACAGTCCTTCTTTTCCGGAAGAATGCTCATCTTCCGTGCTTGACGACAGGATAGACGCCTCTCCGTCATTATGGCTTTTCTGTATGCCGGTCGCAATCACCAGCGCCGGCTCACGACTGAGATTCTTCTCCAAATCATATTGTGACCGGTGCATTTTCACGATTTTCTCAATAGCTTTTGCCAGTGGTGGACAGGCGTTGCCGATACGCCGCTGGAGGGCGTCAGCCCAAGCGAAATACTCTGCGGTTCGTTGCTGGCTCCACCCGTGCGGGCGGCCCTGCTCACATGCAAGAATCTCACGCAAGTTCACGAGTTTGTCAGCGAGTCGAACCATTTTGGCCTCCTTACTCTTCAACATGCTACAGGCAGCCTCAATTTTTTTGCGGTCCATCCGGGTCAGCATGCTGGAAGCTTTCATGACGCGCCAGTCCTTCGCTCTTCCCCACATGTTTGAGAGTCCTTTTTCAGAGCCAGGTGTTTCCCCTTGCACGGCCGTATCCGATCCCTTCACGTCATTTGGCTGGGCTCTCGAGAAGAGACGTGTCCACAGGGACCGTTCAGTGGAAGCTCCAGTCGCTCTTGCGGTGCTCTCTTCATGGAGCATATTAGTGCTTTTCTTCTCAGTGAGAAAGTCATTCTGTAGTCTTGCTCTTTGATCCAAAGGATGTTGCACGGTTTTCTCAGCGAGATGGCGGCTTAGAACACGTTTTTCCGCCCAACATTCACGCACAATGCTGGAAATTTCAATGCCGAACTCCTTTTCGATCTCGACGATGGAAGCACTCGAAGCGGATGATGCGTTTGCAGCAGTCAAGAGAAGCTTGCCATCGTGGTTTTCGTCCAAGTCGTCAGGCAAAGCTTCTTGCGTCAAAGCGTTTTCAGTGTGTGCAGCAAAGTGCTCATCGCTGATGGCATGACAAAGAATGCCGGCCAGAATAACCCGACCATCTCGGACGCGACCATCGTGCCACAGTGCATACGCAACATTCAGTGCATGATTAATGTAGGGTGTACGTTCTGTATCCTTGCGGCGATGGTTCCGATGCTTCCGTGCAGCGAAAACGCAAGCGTGAAGCAGCATAGCGATGAAATCGTCCGGCGTGCGGCACCAACGAGCTGGTTTCTGTTTGAGTGGACGACGCTGCTTCAGTATTGCAGCAAGCTCCTCGGACCATATGCGCTCTTGCTCACTCAACTCGACCACAGTGCTGGCATCAGTGCGTTCGAGAGCAGGCTCGCCGGTTTCTGCACTCGCGGAGAGAACGCCATCCTGCTTCACTGCCTGCTCAGCGTCTTGCGCGGTACCGTGCACAGCTGCGTCAACAGCACTAGGCGCTTTCGAGTCTGCAGACTGGCTCTTCAATGACTGGAGACGCTGCACAGAGGCGCGATGCGCAGCAACTGCCCGAATTACCTGGTCGATTAGAAGCTCTTCCTGCTCCGACGCAGCAACGCCGTCCCCCTCAAATACTTCTGCGCCAGTGACTCTCAGAATCACTGAAGACGTCGTTACGACTGAGGGTGCCGGGTCTGAGCGGCGCACCTTGGTCAGCTTCGTGGAAGACGGCCGCTGGTTTCCGCGGAGCAGCCAACCGAGTCCAAAAGCGATCAAGGACGACAACACCTCGGCAGAAACAGCGTGTGTTGAAGAAGAATGATCCCGTTTCTCCTCTGAGCTCATCGTATCGCCTCGTACGTAACAAAAGGCAAATAAAATGCAGCGTCTTGCGCGCTGCTACCAGCACCCTTTGAGTCCGTAACAGCACGCGATCCCGTCGCATCTGCAGCGTCCTCGAGGGGGGGCGTTCAAAATCCAGTGGCGCGCATTCGGGGACACGCCACCAGCGTCACGCGGGCAGGCGCGTCGCTTTGGGACGCACGCGCGATGTCACAGATGCATCGCAGCTCGATCAGGACAGAGGTAAGGTTCTTTTCTATACATCAAGGAATGAAATTGAAATTCATGGACATGTGTATAAAATTTGTAATTTCGGACACGTCATGTTTGGGACGGAGCGCTTGGCGATTTCTTTCCGATGACGAGTCGGTTCCATTGACCATAGACCCCAGATTGCGGGATGGGTATTGGCTTTCGGAAAAGCGCCCATCATGAAGCACCAACACTCAAGTTCAGTCTCCCATACTTCATTTCGGATATACCGGTCATTTCGTATGTTCCACCGTGCGCAGATTACCTGCCGTGAGCACCCGCCTTTGCGCCTAAACCGCTGTACCAGATGCATGACGGAGACAGCACGGCATTGACAAACCACAGAGGGCGTCGGCCCGAGGCGTGGTTCATCCGACACCGGATCGGAGTACATAATAATTCTGGGAGCCTGCAAGCTGCGCAGACAGACCTACTGCCTGTGACAGCGCGAAGGTATAGACTAGGAGTCCACTGCGACCAGGGCGACGCTCAGACGCAGCACACGTGCTCCGAGTTCCAGAATGAAGTGCGTTTCGGACGATCCGCTCACATCTTAGTACAGCACCCGCAACTGCAGAGTCGCACGGAGCACCTGCCCGGCAGACTCGATCAGTCCGCGGAACCTTCCGCCCAGAAGACAAACTTTCGACAAAACGAAAAGGTTCTCCCTCTTGTAACGTTCACCGTAGAAGCAGAATGAAATCTTTATCTCGTTCCTACTTAGTAGTTCGTTTCTGTTCTTTTTTCTATACAGCCCGCGCCAGGCGCGCACTTCATTTCCTCGACAATGAATTCCGCTGGCCGTCTCAGCGAACCGCAACAGCGTCGGTCTCTGCGACGGGGAAGCTACTTCTTGGTTGGTATGGACGTTGGTTCCTTTGGTATAGATCCTGACATCCAGTTGCGGAATGTAAAGCTTTTCGAAGTGCATATACGCCGGACGTGGCTTGCGCTGACATTGGCACGGCGAGCTTGCTACGTGGTTCTTATAGTACTGTGCCTGCACGCTGCGTACTGCGCTAAAAAGGCTTGCAGCGCAGTCTTTTCAGTGCAGCTCTTTGGAACCAGTGTCCCCGCAGTTCAAGCCATGAGATCGAGTTTTGATCAGAGTGCTCCGGGCCAATTGTACCACGGGTGCTCTGCGAAATTTGTCAATCAGGATACTATGCACGGTGCGTCTACCTCAGACTGTGAAACGTGTGACCTTGCGTCGGCCCAGCTCGCGGAGAAACCTTGTACAAACGCCTGCGCAAATAGCCCACCGGGAACAGGCTTGGATTCTAGCGGTGTTTATGGGTGTGCGGTGGAAGCGACGCGCGGGACAAGAACCCGCGCGGTGCTCCGTCTTCTGGAAGCATTGAAGTACGCTACTTTGTGGGCACTGAGAGGCTTCTTGCCTCTATGGATCTTTTTTGGTATGGGTATTTACAGGGCGTTTCTTTTGGACTCGCAACTATACGTTATTCGTCTGAACAGAGTATTGTCTCGCTTCCATATCGTCTTTTCGCGCAGCGCTCGCCGGCTGCACAAGGCCGAGCGATATGCCTCTAGAGCGCAACACCCGAGTTCATGGACGTACGCCGAGCAACGCATTGCGAGGCCACCAGAATCGGAGCGACTCGAGCATCGCGCTGATCGGGGAAAACTGCAGAGGACCTCCTGACCTCCCACGAGCACCGAAAGTGGCCGATGACTCGGTAGCGAGTGTTCATGGCAAGCAAAATTGGCTTCAGGCGTGGACGCCTTTCGTTATCTGGATCACGAGGCATACAGGAGCGTTTTGTTTGCGCGGATGCTGGAGTTGGCAGTGGTGCACGGCGTATTGAAATGGTGCCAAAAGAGAAAAGGGCTATCACAGTTGATTTCCCTAGTGCTGCAGAGAACCGCGCTTTTGGATACTGCACATCTTGCGGAGCCTTCGTTGCAGAAAATTTCAAAGTTTGCGGTCTCAAATTTAACCAGAGCTGGCGATCTGAAAGCCTGCCGCGTATCCTGCGCTTCTTCGAAAGAAACGCATCACCACTCTCAAGCACAACTACAGGCTACGGAATGCCGGCTCGACCGATTACGTGATCTGACGGGAGGCGGAGCTTTGAGGGAAACTCCGAACCATTTTATCGCATTTCGGGCGAAAAGCGTTCCTAGCAGATTACACACTGCTGGGTCCTTGCACTACCATCAGCGGATGCTTATCGAAGAGCCAGGACCCCAGCGCTCGTATCAACCTTAACGCAACCGAGAGCCGAGACGCTCGTGTCGAATCTGTGAAGCTCCGGCCGAATTTCGTGACGGACAAAAATTGCATCGCAGCGCGCCTCGATCACAGGCGACCCCCGTGTATTCGATGGAGACTCGAAAACGGCGTTGACTCGGGAAAAAATGTCCATGCATATGCGCGGATGCCGTTGGCTTTCTCTGCAGGTCGGCAGAGCAATGTCATAGGTGCATGGAGCACGCTCCAGGCTCGACACGAATGCTAATAGCGATGGCTTCTCGGGGATTCGGCTCCACGCTCGATAATCCTGCGTTTCCACGCACACGACATGTTCAGTGACGTCGCTCGGTGGGCGCGACTCGTGAAGCTTGGAGTTTCGTAAAGTCTTTTTCAAGTTCATCGGTGACGCAGCATCGAACGGTTTCGTCGCATGCTTGCGACGCTGCGTTCGGCGCGCACAGGTTGACAACACAAAGGGGGAGGACGAACCGGCCGCATGTTGCGCTCTCGAACGATCCTCTTGAATATGCTTCCGAAAGCGTGAGACTTTCGCTTGTATCTGGACGCTTCCGGGCACGCTACAGTGCTTGACGTCAAAGGCCGCACACCATTTTGGTCGGTTATCGTACGTGCGCGCGCTGACGACATCGGGTGCATCAAAGCGATCGCATCCGCTATACTCACACCGGAGCATTCTGGAACTTTTGTACCAGCCCGACTCATTGTTTATTTGATCGTTGTTCTCGCAGATATTCGAGAAAGGAATTGTATCAAGCTGATTGGAAGAAGGTCGTGGAAGACCTTTATTCTGTGGTTGGTAGCTTGTGCAGTATGGTCTTTCCCGTACCCGTTAGTCATTCTAAGGTCAGCAAGTGGATGAACCACCATCCTCGCAGCTCTTAATCTGATCATCGTGCATTCCGAGAAACAAAACTTTGTAAACTCTATCTAGACGACTGCCAACGTGTCAATTCATGCTACAAACTGTGCTCTCCGAGGAAAACTACCAAAGGAGCCACAAAATGTGAAGTGTTAGTCAGATTTATACGCATGATGACTAAGCGACACGGATGGAAGAGGAATGACATGCCCTCATTGGACGACCATTGTGCATTGAAGAACATACAGTCGATTTCGTACAGAAAAACGAGCGCCTAGTACTCGAGCCGCAGGTGTTCGTCTCAACCGATCAGAATTCATGCGCTGGATATGGTAGACTTGTGTATTGGTACTCAACAAGAGCAAACTGCTGTTCCTAAAGAACACACTATGGAGCACTCCGACGACTTCCGCCGTAGCGCCGGACTCTGCCGTGAGGGCGCCTCCTGATCGCCGAACCAACTGGATCGTTCAACTTCGCAGCATTCGCTGATGTACGATCCGTGGCTGCTGCTGCTGCTCGTATTCCTCTGTGCGGCTTGTAGCCAACGTCATTCTGCATCACTCAAAAGGCGTCAAGGAGTACGCAACTAAGATTGGCATTGCGCTGCTTGGCATGCCCACCTAATCTCCCTTGTTTAATTCACTCGAAAGCGCCTTTTCAATACTAAACTGCCACTTTTATATTTATGGATCAGTTGAAGAGCCCTTCAGGTCCGCTCCACTGTTGTTCAGTGAGTCGTTCTCTACCTTCACGGGTCTCGAGCTACTGCACAGCTTCTTTGCTCATACACGGGAGAGCCCTAAAGGGCACGTCTCGGTCCGTGGGTCTGCTGCGACGGGGAAGGTGCTAGAACGGAACCTGAGGGCTATCAGGTGCATATCCCGGAATGAAGAGGCGACTTCCAATTGGAATGCGCAGCCACTGCATCTGACTCTCAAGGAAAGCTGGTTGTCTTCAAAAGCTCTCCGAGATATCTTAGAGTTGAGTTTGTTTCGCTTGGACAGGTACCAGCGTTGCCGAAAACCTTTAACACTGAACCTCAGGTCGTGCGGCAGCGAACGGTAAAGACCGCCACGATACTCTCCGCCCGAAATGCACCGGATGCACCCGTCACTTTCGTCGGAAAACTGGGCATTGTTTCTGAAAGCAGTCACGTTGCGACCACTTGGAACTCTCACAGGCACGGAGACCAGCGCAGATCCTTTCCGTCGCAGAATACTCGCAGAACACATTGACCGACGGGCTGCTGAATAGAAGTACCGTACTCGACGACAGCTCGCGCAGGAGCCTCCGAGTTTCGCAATGAAGTGCGACTAGCACCAGTCCTCCGAACAAGTTCAAGTAGCACGCAGTCAATACCACCTACTATGTTGCCCTTCTGGCCGATCAACGTGCACACGGCGCCTCCACGCTCACGCGATAGCGCCTAGCGCCCGCGCCTGGTGCGCTTCCGCGAAACCTCACTACCACGCTTCAAGTTGTACCTATCGAGCCTCTCACTTTCAAGGTTTAAGGATGAGCTGATGCCTTCTAAAATCGGTGCGACGCAACAAGAGAACACAAACACCTTGAGTACCAGGAGCAATCGCACGAAACTTCCGTGAACCTGGCCCCCGCATGCAGCAGCCGTGCACGATCAGATAACCCACAACGGCAGCAGGCAATTCAGTGATCCCAATCCGTGCAGCACTTGCCGACTCCTCGCCGCTGGCTGCACCCTGCGCTGACTAACGCGCTGCCCAGCGACGGTGTCCTGAGTGTAACAAACGCGATCGAGTACTGTCGGAAATGAGTATGCAAAACAACCGCCATTCTCTCCCGAAACCAACTGCTTGTTGCCGTGCACCTGAACAGTAGATGCTGTGAATCGTTAGGATACCTTCCGGCAAATTAAAAATTACGCGTTAGAAGCGTCCATATCGATGTTCGAAATACATGAAATCGCAACATCGGAGGCGTAGCCCGAGCTCAGTTGCTCGATGATGGCCCGTAGACGAACAAGCTCTTCGTCTCGCTGAGCGAGCTGCTCTTCCAGAGACTGAAGGTGCTCACGCACGCGTCTGCGGGTAAATTTTCGCAGCGAGAAACGCCCGGGCAGCTCACTCTCCGCTGTGTTTCTCCGGTTCTCTTCCGTTTCTTCTATCTTCTTTCGCAACTGCAGCAGCTCTCGCTCCGCTTCACGCGAACGCTTTTGTTCGTTGCCAAGACCTGATTCGGCTCGTCGCGCTTTCCGTTCGGCCTCAGCGAGCTGCTCATCGCGGGCTGCCAACTGCAAAACGAGTTCAATCTGGCGACGTTCTAGCTCCTCAGCGCGAGACGCAATGGGCTCTAGATGCGCCATTCGAGCGTTCAGGACCAGGAGTTGCTTATCGAGGTCGTCACGCTCTCGCCGTAATCGCGCATAGTGCCCTTGCAACTGTTTGTTTTCCCGTTCAAGAGCGTCCAACCGTGACCACGTAAGTGAAGTCTGTGAGCTCGCTTCATGACGTTCGTGTGTTGAAATCCCGCGCCAATGAACGTGTTTTAAGAGCGATAGCGGTTCAAGAAAAAGTTCCCGCGATGGTGAGTGCGGCTCGCTGACGCACCCAGCCGTCTGAGCACCGTGGTCCCGGCGCGGGGCACTGCCTGCTCCACCCGAAAAAACTCCCAGAAAGCTTCTTGGACTCGGCAGACCCGACCCAGTAGAGAACTGCTTCGTAAACTGTGGGCACTCGCTGGAGAGCTCCTCCGTGCTCCGACCTGAACGCTGAGTGTCACCGGATCCGGACGAACAGATGAGCGTGGCAACAGCAACCAGTGCAAACGCCGCCCCGTAACCCAGACTTTGCAGCGTCAGTAACCAAAACAGGTGGCTCAGGCTGGGAAACCCGTTGTTCCTGGAAAACACCTGAAACGAATGCAAGCTATAGGCAAAGCTCACAGCGAGCGTGATTCCCGCAACGACCAGCCAGGTCGCCCTTCGAAAAGAGGTGCGCTGTGGCATGCCACGCTCCCACTCACCGGCAGAAGCAGCAGGGCGTTCCCGGTTCACTAACTTGGACATTAACTCCTAAAGTGAAGCTGGACGGACCCCTGCCTCCACAACAACTGGAAATCCAAGTCGCTTTCGCTCCCCAAATTCTGTGATCCGTTGACTCGCTGCGCAGTACGGCCGCGCGCCCTGCTCCAGGTGATCGCGCGCTCTGGGGGGGAGACCCTGAGAGCGCCGGCGTCGCCTTGGCGTCCATCTACCGGTCCAATCAGCGACAAAATGGACAGATCAAAAGACACCGCCTGCGCACGGTTGTTGCGAGAACTTTCACCTCAATGGTGTTTCGCTCCCAGGGGCGTGTGATGAAAACGTATTTTCGCGGTTTATGGCAGAACTGTTCCAAGTACGTCCATTTGAAGGACTAAAATTTGCAAGAGAAGGGCATGGACGTGTAAGTCGGGGACCCAGAAAGCCGTCATGAATAGATGCCGAACAAAAGAAAAAATCCTTTTCTCACCGATTATCGAGCGTAGAAGAGCAAGTGATGATGATGATGAAGAAGGTGGCAGAGAAGAGGGGAGGTAGACGGCCAAAAGCGCATGCTTGATGCAACAATGACGAAACTACAGTGGCACAGAGGTCACGAGTGACTTCGAGGAATCATTGCAAATGTGAGTTCCACCAGAGTCAATAAACGCAAAGAGTTCGTGAAACGGGACTTCGACACCGTCATTCATATCAGACGATAAGTGATGCCGACGACGAGACCCGAGGAGGTGTCACAATCCTACTTTCTGGGGCAGCCTCTCAGGCTCGATATGTGCCTGGGTAAACTGAACCCGATAGCATCGGGCCGCTCAAAAAAAGGCTGGGAGCGTCTGCGCGTGGGTATATGTATTTTCCTTCCGTGGTCGGGAAACGTATTTTGGTTCATTGGCTGTCGACATGCGTCGATTGCTCTCGCACAGTGATGCTCGCCTGGATCGCTATGATCGCGGATCGCGGCTCCTTTCAGAAGCACTGGGCAGCGATAGAGACGTGCGCTGCGCCACAGTCCAATGTAGAGCAATATGTGCCGCTGTCACTCGCGAGGAGAGCTGTGGGCTCGCTAATCCTTGAAAGCGATACAAGAGGTGCACTACGGGCACGAGACGCACTCGTTGGACTGCTTCACTTGGCGGAAACGAGCAGCCAGTGGAATTTGCGGACGAACAAAAGTCAGCGGCATGAAGACCAACCTATGCGAACGATATCCAACATGATATACTTATGATCGCTACTATTCGACCGAGCGTTGACCTCAGCCTCTTTCGCGCGTGTTTTGCTGGTTTTCGTGGTCGAGCGATACCTTCACGAACCCGAAGACGGCTCCGCATCGTTGTGACAACGGATAGAGCGCTGCATTCTCGGTTGCAGGCGTCTCCCTGGAGCCGCAGCGCATCCAGCCCATATTGCAGATCAGCATCGATGGCATCCACCGGGGCCCGAGCCCATCCCATGCGCCCCATTGTTGAAAGCGGTCGCCGTTCCGATGTCCTTGGATCCAGAGTTTCTGGATACCCGGTTCCTTCAAGTCGCAAACGTTCGCGATAGCCAGCAACAGCGCATGCCTGATGGCATACAGAATGTGACAGCCCACAAACTAGCGTTTCCCTGCGGATAGCGTCAATGGGATGAGGACCATCAAGGCGCCGAGGACTCGCGTCCATCACGTCGTCGAAATCGATACCTGTCTCGTGATCGGAGAAGACAGAGTATCCAGCTGAATCTAGCCAGCTGGCCACCGCAACGGGCACTCTCCGTCCGACGCCACTTATCGCGTTGATGAGCATTCTGGTGGCGCGAACCCATTTTATGCAAGCAGAACAGGTCAGTCTCAGGGGGCCTCTAGGCGGGCGCTGCGGAGGGCACCACCTCGAAAAGTGACATGTCCTTCGTATCCGCTTCTGTTCTGGAGACGTGCAAGCGTTATCTGACGGAAGCTATCTTTTCTCCACCGCATGCTCATCGATAAAGAGTGGCAACTCGCGACGCATGGCTTGCATCATCCGATTCTGGCAGCTGCGAACGCTACCTCCAACGTGGACGACTCGGACTCGAAGCGGAACCCACTGTCCCGTTGCTGTCAGCTGGACCTGGTTCAACAACGAACAGGCCGCCCATAACAGCCGATACTGATCCCGTGGTGCTCGTAAAATGGCTATTCCAGTCTCAGCGTCAAAGTATTTAGTTGCGAGGGAAGGGACCAATAGACACCAGCCCAAGTCACCGAAGCAGCTTTCGATAGTTGCCCGCAGCGCAGCGTGGAGTTCCCGCTCACCAAACGGCAACGGCAGGCGGTATACTTCAGCGGTGCGCGCTTGGTGGGCGTCCGCTGTATTCCCAGTCGACGCGGGCCCGACTTTTGAAAAGTATCTGCGTTTCTGCCCAACTAGAGCGCCGCGCTCCATAGGCTGGCCGGACGGCTCTCCGCAACGAGACACTTCAGCCTCCGTCCGTGGCTGCGTTCCAGCGTCAGACGCGTTTCGAATCTGACAGACAAGGTAGCGGCATCTATAACGCACCATTTAGACTTGAAGACCTCGAGTCGAAACCTAGAACAGTGGCTCCGTCCGTGAGACGCGCTTGTCTGAAAATAATCTCGAGCCTGCGCTACATCCGGGTCAGATGAAAAAGGAACAGTAAACAGTTCGTTCTGGTCTAGATGTTTGATTTTTTCGGATCTTATGAACGATGTACAGCATCGACACTCAATGACCAAAAGTAGCACTATTGGATTCATATGCTGTTTACCGATGCTCGGTCGCCGTTTCGGGATGGCATCTTCGGCGTTTCGTAGCTGGAATCGTAATGGAACCTAAACCATGAGCATTTATAACGCCCGCGAGCAACGGCTCCTAAAAATACCCGATATCGTTATCCAGTGTATACGGACTGGCCTCCACGCTTCTCTGCTCTGTATGTGCAGCGTGCCCAAATCGTGCGGTCTTCGAGCCTCTTCGGTTTCTGTTCCGAGGCTACGACTGGGCGCATCAATGCTGGCCACTGGATTCTTGGGGAACTGCGGTCGACGTGCTCCCTTGGCGGCCTGTTTGCATGGTCATCCCGAAAGTTCACGGAGATGCTCATGTCAAACGATCGATTCGGTTCGAAAGACATATCCTGCTCTCTTTGTGGCCACCGAAGACTCCCGTTTTTTTGAACAGCACCGTGATACCTTCCTCTAATGGGTATAAACCACCAGACACTCCCTTGTACTGCTGAAATTCGAACATGGGCGAAAGTTCGGCAAATTCAAACTCGGACATCTGGGAGGGAAAAATGAAGCATTCACAAAAGTATCCTGCAAATCACGCTATTGAAGACTGTGGGAAGTGACCCAAACTTTAGTGTGCATGCACGTGTGAATGAGCTTGTCCTAGTTTATTCCCACAGAGAGGTACTTGCCATTCTGTAGAAGCGGCGGCGACGACGACGACTACTCAAGTCGCTCGCAGGCGTTCTCAGAGACTGATGCTATCGGCGGAAACTGCACCCCAGCGTCACCTCTAAAGCAGCATGCACAGCAATGTAGATAGGAACCAACGCGTCGAAAAACGAATTGACAGTTTCAATATCGCACGTCTCGTTCAGCGCATGTCGCGAACACGGCGCATGCACCCTCGTTGCCGAATCCCTAAAACAGCCAGCTGGAGCCCCAGAGTCGTTTCATACATCGAATTTATTCACGACGAGCATGTATTCAGGATCTGCGCTTCATGCGGGGAGGCGACGCTCCACGACCACCATGCCATCTCGTCGCAAACAGTGCAACTTTCCATACCCGGGCCGAGGCTGCTGATGTAGGCGAACGATTTCTAAGGCCTTCGTCACGAGTGCCCTGGTGCCCATGCCATCACGCACAGAGGTCACCCGCGGTAGACATGCTTGGAGCACCAGGCTATGTAGACGCCGATGGAAGCTGTGCTTTCGAAATCGTGTTCATTGCGATGACAACTCTACCAAGCTGGTACATTCACTTTCGGCAATTTACGAGCGATAAAGGGCGCTCGTTTCTGGTAGCGGTGCTTCCATGCTACTATTCCGCATGCGAGCTTGGCGTCGAGATGACATCGCAGGAAAAAGAGGCGGAGAGTACGAGCGCCGCCGGCGTCTGGCCCAGGATGGATTCCTTGTGCTACGATCCAGTGACCGCGGGCGCCGAGTATCGAGTCCCTGTCGCCAAGGCGTCCTTGTGGTATTTCGCACAAGCGTACAAGAACCAGATTCAGTGGCGGGATCTCCGTTCGGCGCGGGAGGCCCCTTCTGCGAGAACTCCACAGAAACCTGGCGGCAACCGATGTAGGCTCCATCCATCTCTGAGCGCGCTCTGATCGCATCGTCGAGTGACCGGAACTCGATGAACGCAAAATGCTTACGCCTCTCAATGCGTTCAATCGGCCCAAATCGGTGGAAATGGATGAGCAGGTCGCGGCTTGTGATTTCATCAGGGTCAAAGTTGACCACAAAGAGCGTTTTGGATGTCGTTACCGAGTTCTCCAAACACGCCCCATCCCCGCCTGTGATGCTATCTTCGCCCCCAAGAGTCTTTTCGCTCTCCTGCAGTCTGCTGATTGACGCTGGAGCGGTACCTCGCGCCCATTCCGCTGTGAGGATCCGAGACTGCGATCCCAGGCGCTGGCCGTTCAGAGCAGCAATAGCGTGTTCGTAGGCTTCAACCGCTGTGTCTTCACTAAAGTATACAAAGCAGTAATTGCTTTTCATTTCTATACGCTGAACTTTGCCATAGGGTTCCACCAACTTCTCAATATCCCGCTGTGGAGCACGCCCAATATTCGCTATGTAAAGCGCTTTCACCCCGGTCGGCGTTACCTTCGGTCCTGAAGAACCCCAGACATCTGAATTCGATAGCCCCTCAAACTCCCTGGTGCTCATAACCCTGAAATATGGCGAGAAGCGGCAAAAAGAAGGGTTCACTACTTTAGATCTTCGGTTCGCCAAGTAGGGGCGAAATAAAGCGGCTGCAACTCCCTGTTTGAACGTGTCTGGAACCGCTCCGGACACCTAGGGTCTGAGTACCAATTTGCCTCCTCGAAAAAATGTTTCAAAATCCGTAAGCACACGCCGTCAGCGGTGAACGCTGCCGTACGAACCAGAGGATACCTGTCCTAAGCGCAAGCAATATACCTGGATCACGGAGATGCGTACGCGGCACGACGTCTGCGTCCGGGCGGCCTGGTATCACGTCCGCGACAAACGTCTTTCAAAAGAAACACGTTGCTGCCAGTGGTACAGAAGTGGCCGCAAACGCGCCTTAGACAAATTGGCACCAATTGTTGTATAGACGCCTCCCCGTCTTTTTCGACCGGCCACCTACTACTACTGCTTCCAAATTCTTCTCATATAGTTCCACTTTGAGAGGTTGTCCAACAAAATCCCTTCTTGTCTACTCTGGAGGTCTATTCTCCAGCACCGCACATCTCCGTATATTGATAGCGGCGTCCAAGTCTCGGTTCACGAATTCCATCCGTTTCTTGCCATCACTGGTTGTACTTACTAGTGCAAGTAGTCCACGAACTTTCGCTCTCCTTTCCATTTGCTCCTCCGTCAGCGCTCGGTACTTTTTTATATTCTCAGGGCTCCGCTAACACTTTTCCATCTCCACTCTCTGAAGTACGCACCCCAGTTCATGGTGTGTATACGAGGTTTGGAACTCATCCACAGGTATCGTAACGAGACGCCTTGCGCACTCCTTGTACACCCTCGTCGTTGGAGCTGGCGTAGTCCCATTTCGTGTCTTCCAGCACCCTGCTCCGTACGCTACGACGAGCCTTCGAGTCTTGTCCTCTTTGAGGGCACTCAACTCATTGGAAAAATTCGCGAATGCCCGCTCCTTCCCACAATAAAAATTCATTCGAAAACAAGCCCATCGGGAATTTGTATACTCCTCCCATAGTGCATCCCAATTGGCTACACGAATTGCCATGAATTCCCGAAAAGCTCCAAAGTTCGCTCCTCGGCTAGTCACCTCGCTCATAGCTTCCAGGTGATCTTTCATTCCTGAATTCCAAGTCTCGATTTTCTTCCTCGCATTCATGGTTCCTGATTCTCGATAGTATCCCGCTGTCGAGAACCTCAAAAGACGCATGTCTTTCTGACGTAATTTACCATCAGCACCATCTTCCGCACGCTTGGGTGCTGCGATGGTTATGATATTCGTATTTCCAGGGTCCGCACCAACGACAAAGTCGTTATCCTCCACCTCCTGCATCGGAGGGCCAGCCTCCTCTTTGTTTTCTTCATGCTTCACCGCGTCAACGACAAGGTCGTGCCCCTCAACCTCCTGTGTCGCAGGATCCGCCTCCTTCTCATCTTCATCCTTCGTCACGTCAACGACAAGGTCGTTAGCCTCCACCTCTTGCATCGGAGGACCAGCCTCCTCCTCTTCTCCATCCTTCGTCACAGGCGCAGCCGAGGGAGGGACTGGCCGATCTCTCTTCAACCGCCGATAGTGTATACACAAGGCTACTCCATCGGTTTCGATCATCCCAGTGAACAACTTTTGCTTGCTCACTCTCAGACGTTTGAAATCGAAGATATCCTTTTAGTACGTCTCCCAATTTTCACCGTTGAACTCCTCCCTGTTAACATTGAACTCGGGACTGATCTCCTTCATGATGCCGTGAAGGATTCTGGAGTCGATAGTCACAAAATGTGACTTGACTTTCCACATTGGAACCACGTTGAAGCGCTTACCCATTAGAAAAGCCTTCCGTGCCTCCCACTCTTCATTTGTCTCTTCACTCAGTTTCACCTCTGCCTTGCGTTCGAGCTCTCGGCCCAGAAACACAAAATAGCGCAGGATGAGGCAATAGTATCTTTCCTTATCTTTTTTCACCTCTGATATCTTTTCTGTTGGATTCGCCAACCCCAGTACCGCACGGTGCTCTTGTATAACCGCGCGGATGACGGAGTCCTCATTTGTGCTCCTGCGTGACGCCTTCTTGTAGACAAATTCGACCTCATCTTCACGCTTGCGATCTTTCATGATGCCATTGATAATCGCCCATTTTCCATTGCGAGAGATGCCCGGATAGAGTGCAACCACGGCGCGTATCATGCAACGTTCGAGGTTCTCTGTCAAATGGTTCTTCAGGTTCGTGAGGTACATCATCGCCCCATAGTCGTAAATATCCCGGTCACCCTTGTACCGAGTACCCTCGAACCCCTAAAAGGGATGTTTTTCGTGTAGGGCATGCACTTGCTCATTTTTCCCTCCGTGTTTGCCCTGAACCAAGCATCAGGTGACGAATAAAGGTCACGTCAAAAACTCGTCTGGAATCTCGACCGTTTCGATGTGCATCACGTCGCGATACATCTCCCTCACCAAATGCATCAGTCCTGACGACGCCTTGACAATACTCTTGGAGTACGAGTCGACACGTTTTTCGATAGCGTCTTGCAGCCTTTCCCTGTACGGATCCTTGATATGTCCAAGAAGAAAGGTTTTCACCACCATCTCGTTCTACGGTTGTCTTTCTTGTCGCCTTCAACGTAGGGCCTCCCACTTTCGGTCCTTCTTCTCTCCCTTTTCTTCTGGACTCGGCACTGTTTTTCGTTTTTTTCTGGCAGCCGGCGACCCTGGGCCTCCAGGATCGTGGACTTGCTTTTTCATAGCTTTCCTTTTTTAGTTTTTTTTTGAAAAACAACGCTCTGTGAACGCTTCTGTTATATACTGCGAAAAAAACTTGAATACACTTGTTTGAGGTTTGAAAGAAAAATGAACTAAAAAACTGTACTCTGCTAAGACCTTAACGGAAATCCAATTTTTCCAGTACAACAACACGCTACTGATCAGGATCGCGTTTCCCTTCAACAGCGGCATTCGCATCGTGTCAGTAGACTGGCCGATCTCCGAGGTATCTGGGCGTCGATCTGGTCGTGGTGAGCAAAACCCCGGGTACAAAAACACCGATAACAAAACAAACTAGTCGCAAACTATTTATTAAAGAACAACTATCTTAAAGACTCACATATCACGCCCGCCTTAGAGGTCTAGTTTTTCCGGAGAAGCTCTGAAAGTGGGTTAACGCGGGGTGCTTGGGCGACAGCGAAGGAAGCCCACACCAGGGACCTTAACCGCAACGAACGGAGGGGCGGCGGCAGTAGCACCAGAAAATGTTGACGAAAATCCTGATCAGTCATCCGCCCCTCCCGAATCAACGCTGCAGGTTCCGGCGCAAATCTTGGATCGATCCTTAAACTCGGGCTCCGGTTTACCTCCTACATTGGGTACCTACCTCAACTTTGGAAACAGTCTCGGCGGATACTTTGGAAGACGGCTGGCAGCATGTTCACTGTCAAAAGTGGAATAAGCGGCTTGCCCGCCTATGTGTTTGGGGAGCGGATACGAAGCCGCTGAAAGGTTGGTTCATAGAGTATCCCCTGTGGTTGAGGGTAGCTTCACGCGTCCGGCAAGATAAAGGTCGCATTTGAATCGACCTTGACTAGCGTACATCTGATTCTACGCTAGCGCTGCGGCAGACACTCAGTGAACGACTGGAATGCAGGAGGCGCTGGAGGCATGTGCGATCACACACGCCATGGAGGGTGCGTCTAAATTGACGACGTATCTCTGGAATGCCGCAGCGCTATTCCTATTCCCTTACGCGCTACGAATCGGTAGGTATTGCATCATGGAATATTTGTGGGATAGCCTCGGAATTGAGCTACGAAATATCGAATTACCAGTAGAGTAAAGAGGAACTTATACAAGTCGGGGACTCTACAATAGGGAAAGAGACCCAACCAGATACGGAAAAGGAGGCACAAAGTCCTCATGATCCACGTACCAGAAGAGTAACTAGAGAAAGCAGCTCAGCAAAAAGCCCGAAGAAGAAGAAGACCAACAAGAAAAGACAGAAGAATAGAGAGAAGAACACCCAAGCGGGCCCATCACAAGGTATCCCCCGAAAGGGCACTCCAGCGGGAACTCAAGAAAGCTGTCAACAAACCGAGTCACCTACTCACAGCGCTGAAGATCCGAAAAGCCGTGCATGCAAGTCTTTAGACCAATTGGCACGCGAGTTTGTAGATGAGAATCAGAAGATCGCCAGAGAACTGGGACTGCTGGCACCAGAACGCAACAGTTGCAAACCTCAGTACCTGAAACGACGTAAAAAAGCACAGATTGATGAATGCCACCGACTCAACAAGATCGTCAACCGCACCGCCATACGCGCCAACGCCGGAGACAAGGAAGCGAAGGCAGCGCTACCGGCGCTACAGGCGCAACATGAGGAAGCTATCAAAAGAAAGAAGAAACTTTCCAGAGAAAACAAACGAGGGGATCGAAACCGCAGAATCGCCTCCCTGGCGAAATCTATGCTAGAGAGCACCAACGAAGATGAGACTTGGCGCTACATCCGATCGAGACTGGACCCACCAAAAAAGTGCTTGGGGCTCACACCAATCGTTTATAAGGAAGCGCTGAGGACGGAGAGTTCCTCAGTGAATGAGGCCTGGACGGACCACGGGATAGAGCTGCATGAAGAAGCAACTGGGAACTGCCAAGACCGAATCTATTGGCACCAATATGCTGCAGAACTACCGCGCCTCGACCTGGTACCAGAATGGAACGACCCAATCTTCTGGCCTGAATCTGTTCGGACCCTCTTAAGGTCATGCAACCGCAAAACACCTGGCTTTAACGGTATCCCTGCGGAGTGGATGAGACTGGCGACCCCAAAAGACGGGACAACAGGGACACCATCGATACCAGATGAACCTGACACAATCTTAGGCAAACGCCCTCTGGAGCTCATCCAACGCATGTTTGAAGAGGCATACATCCCTGATGTATGTAGGAGTGTTGAGGTCGCACCGATCCTCAAAAAGGACTCCCACATACACAGACATGAACAACTACCGGACTATTCGCCTCATCCCGTCAATCATGAAGCTACTTTGCGCCATCCTCACAAACCGGATCCAGAGGGGCCTCTAGGAGCGCAAGTTCTTCGCCCCAAAACAGGCTGGACTCCGGAGCCGCGAGGAGTGCATGAGCCATGTCCTGACCCTCATTGAAGTGGCGCAACGTCGCTTCATTAGCGACCAACAACCAACTTACGTATGCTTCATCGACTTCCAAGAGGCATTTGACACGGTCCCGCATGAGGCTCTATTTCTGAAGATGGAACGAGCCGGAGTCTCCGCAAACTGCTTGGCGTTTTTCCGTGCGCTCTATGCAGACTCGTGGATGCGCATCCGACTGGGCGACGGCTCAAGAACCCCTTGTATAAGAATACGCCGTGGACTGCGACAGGGCGACCCCGCATCCCCGCTCCTTTTCAACATCTTCATCAACGATCTGCTGAACAATTGCAGACAATACGGGCTTGAGGTGCCGTGGATAGACTGTGGAGATGCTCGGTGAGGAGCCCTCACGTAGGAACCGCCTCGCAGGCCTTCTATTTGCGGACGATGTCGTGCTGTTGGCACCCGCCCCGGAAACGCTTGCGGCTAGCATGGAACAAGTCAGCGCCTGGGCCGATCGCTGGGAGATGAGCATAGGAGCATCGAAGTGCGGCGTTATGGCCATCCATGGAGACTCGCAGAGCATTCGCAATCGCTCGTGGCGGTTGCAGAATCAGGAAATTCCGATCGTGGAAAAATATCGCTACCTGGGGGTCTGTCTCACGCCGACGCTTGACGAAAAGGCACACGTCGACGAGATGATCGCCAAGATGCATAGACGTACAGCGATCGCACGCCCAGTCCTATCCGACCCTTCTATCCCCTTAGCAATCCATACGAGGGCACTAAGGATGTGTATCATCCAGCCTACGACCTGGGGTGCTGAATGGTGCAGCATGAAGCACCCAAATGCCTCGCGTCTGCAGACAGCCGCCAACAGGGCAATGCGACTCGTTGTTGTTGTTGGATGCTCAGTGCAGAGCAGAGCGACCAACCTGCTGGCACTCGGACTTGAACTCGAAATACCCTCGATAGAAGCGATAGCAGCAGGCTGCTGGGCATGTATACGGACCAAAGGGCCCGCCATGCGCACCTCTTTGAGTCGGATTTTCATGCAGACCCCAACGCACCGCAAGAAAACTTGGATGAAATCAGCGCAGATTTGGCTGATGCGCCTCTTAGGCGAAAACACGCTCCAATCGTTCCCCAGGAATATAGAATTCTCCCGTCGCCTCAAGCGAACGGTCCAAACACCAATATGGGAACGTATACACGGTACCAGTCGCGCCAGTAACGCCGGCTTGACCCTATCCGGAACTACAACCTAGAATACACATGCAAGCACTGATGGGAGGCGCTGGAATTCCCGGGACTTGCTCGAGGTGCCCAGTAGCTCGCCAAAATCCACGTTGGTGGCTCCTGGCTACCAGCACGTGCTCTAAGCCGTATAGGAACACTGGAATCGCACTGGGAATCACACTGTCCCTGCTGTCGAGACGAGACCCCCCCCCCCCCCGAGACGCTGACATATTTAGGCTTACAGTGCCCGCGCTGGAAGCAGGAGCGCAGCGAGCTCCTTGAAGGACAGCAGCAGCTGGGCATCAGCGTGATAGTCGAAGGCCGGACACTCACTCTGAGTGTAGCACTGGCAACTGATGGTCCGTTAACGGAGCCTCAGCGCTCATCAATGGCGAACAAACTCACATGCTACGTTCTAGGCAGAAGGTCCAGCGAATCGGATGCGCACACGGGCCCAGTGCGCTTTCTGCGCCTACCCACTGTGGTGGGTATCGAGCACAAACCCACGTTGCCAACCGACAACAATGCATTCCATGCATGATCACGAAGGAGAGAGGCGGCTCCCAGGATATATCCTAACAACCAAGTTTCTCCAGCGTGTCGTGCAGCGAATACAAGCCTGCATCCGCAGACTGTCCGAGCACAAACTGACGACGAGACCCGATTCTACGTCGGGTGAACCACACCTCGAGCCGACGCCCTTTGTGGTACGCCAACGCCGTTCTGTCTCCGTGCAGCGACAGCACCGGCGCTGTAGGCGCTATTGCTGTCGCTTTCGGCAGGTACTAGGCACACACGATAGGACGTATGAAATGACCAGTATATTCGAGAAGAAGTAGAGGTAATGTAAAATGGAGGTAGGGGGTTGATGGATACCTCACCTCGCACTGAAAACCCCAAAAAGAAAAGAAAAATGCGCATAATCGGAGAACGCTGGCCTATGGAAACGTCTTGGCAATGAAAAAAATTCAGGGCGTCCCTTTCCCACGGTGTCCGCTATGGCGATTCGATGCGCCGCGATCGCCGCCGACGTCGCCCGAGGCGGGTGCCGCGTGCGCGGCGCCGCCTTCTTTCGCCGATGTCGCGACCTACTCCGCCGACACTTGTTTCTAAGGCGACCACCGCGACAGTGTCGACGGCTTGAAGCTTCGGTTTGTGTCTTGCCAGTGACGTTTGGACTATAGTCGCGACACTCGTCTCTCCGTGTGACTCGTTCTAGGAAGATTACTCAAAGCACTAAGCACAGATCTTCAAGCGTCTCTAACAAACGAGTGCGTTGGACTTTGGGTTGGACGGCAAGCTCGTGAGGCCCTCCGAGTGAAGTGGAACCCTGTCGAAACGAAAGCGCTGTGGGCTGTTTCTGAAAAAGCGGTCGCACTGGCGCTTCTCTGAACCGCTGCGTTTCCGTGGCGTGTATCGAGTTTATGCTGATCGAGCAAATTAGCTTGTTCCCGTTCTCGGACGAGGAAGTCTGGCTGGCCGCTATCAAGTGGAAGTGTGCAGCGTTCACGGACGTGGAGACCGACCCTGGCTAGCGTTGGCTTTTCGGTGAGGAAACTCACAAGTAGGAAACAAACTCAATGGGGTCCGTTTATGAGCCAGTAGGGTTTGAAGGCCCAGAGAAAAAGCTCGAAATCGACTTTCAACCAGCAGGTGAGGTAGCCGGTTCGCCCTGCTCGCCAAAGCATAGCCTTCGGTCGGTTCCGCGTAGCAAATGGGAAACAATTCTGGCGGTTGCGCAGTGTAATATCCTCTCGGTATTGCAGAACGCACACTGCGACGCCTATTTGCTTTCAGAGTCATCCATGTTCGTCTTCGATCGAAAAGTCATGATCAAGACCTGCGGGACGACTTCGCTCCTCCGCACAGTTCCCGAGCTGATGGCGGTCGGCCAGCAGCTGCAATTGGAGATAGGATTTCTGCAGTATTCACGCACTGCCTTCCGTTACCCAGAATACCAGCCCGCGCCGCATCAGAGTTTCCGCGACGAGATCGCATACCTCCGCCAGTACCTACCTGAAGGCTTCGAGCGCGTCATGGCGGATGACCACGCCATTCCGCCTGCCCAACGCATGGCGTGGCATGTCTTCACCTACGATAATCAGCGAATGCCCACGAATGAGCAGAGCCTCGAGGTGTGCATGTTTGATCTAGATCCGATGGCAATGCGGTGCTTTTTCGGCGATGATTCGTTACACGGAGGCGATCCAGTGCTGTGCACGCATGTGTCCGGCATCGATGATCTCTTGCGCGCCGCAAAGCGCCTCGATCAGAATGCAGTGGATGACGACGGCGCCGCGCCGCTCGTCGACGCGCACCTCTTCTCGCCGTGCGGGTATTCCATGAACGCCCTGGACGGATCAACCTACTACACGATTCATATAACGCCTGAGAACCACTGCAGTTATGTGTCCTTTGAGACAAACGCCCACTTGGGCTCTTTCGTGCCAGTTTTACGCTGCGTTCTTGAAACATTTCGGCCAGCGCGGTTTCAGGTTGCATACGTAGGCGATGAGCAGGCAGCAGGGACACACGCGGCGCGCGACTGGCCCAAGCACCTTCACGCTGGGGAGCAGCGTTTCTCGCGTCGCGACGCTCTACAGACCGGGGGATGCGCAAAACCCAAGTGCTCCCCGATGGTATGGAGAAGGACTGGGCCGTACAATCACTGGATGGCGAGCAGTGCAACCTATCAGTGCGTGTTGGGCTGGCCGTCCCTAGCTTGCGATGAGATCGCCGGCGAGAGGGCGCACTGCGGCTACAATGGGTGGAGTTCACCTGTCTCCGGTGACTCGTGGAGTACCCGGCCGACGCCGTCGCTCTGTTCCGACTCCGAGCGCGACCTCGATGACGTTCCACTGGACTCCTCAACGACATTGGATGGACAGGCTCCGAACATATCCATCGGGTAGCGAAGCGAAGGCGGTAGCTGCGCTCGCAGACGTAGCGATCAGAATTTCACCAGGACTGCAACATCACCGAGGGGAACCGAGTTCACTCGATTCATGGAAAGATTTCGATGCCCTAGGCTTCACGGTTCGTAAACGATACTTTCAACGAATAATCAACGCACTCGTATCCCTGCGATAAGCTCACGCTGATAATGTCCGCAGCAGCACACATATAGCGAGGTGCTGTTTCCAGCGTGATACCACCACTCGCTTCGATCAGGTACCGACAATGGGGCATGGTTGCGGTCTTCTCACGGAGCCGTTTCGCTGTCTCACAAAAAGTCTCTGGATCCATGTTATCCAGCATAATCACATCGGCGCCCGCTGTGATGGCGGCAAGGGCGCTCGCTTCCGAACCGCACTCAACCTCGACGCTGACTGAGAAACCAGCACAGTTGCGTGCTCTGCGAACGGCCTCTTGAATGACGATTGGGTCATCGGGTGCTCGCTGGAGCTCCAGCCCGATGCAGGCCAGGTGATTATCCTTTAGCATGATCATGCCAGAGAGGTCCACCCGGTGCATGTCAGCACCACCAATGTGCATGCCATACTTCTCAACCAGTCGAAACCCTGGCGTCGTTTTACGTGTTCCCGCGATGACACCATGCCACTGGCGTACCCGACAGAGTTGCTTGAACTGGCGAGCACGCGTCGCAACACCCGAACAGCGTGAAAGCAAGTTCAAGGCGGTGCGCTCGCCCTGGAGCAAACGCCGAGCAGGCCCGCGAACGGTGGCAAGAGGTCGTTTGCCTGCACTCGAACTACCTTCCGCGCCATCCCAGTACTGTCCTTCTAGACTAGTGGTAGAAGTGGTACCTTCGTCGCGCCAAGTGACGCTGCAGCCGAGTGTTTCGAAGACCGCGTCGAAGAACGGACGTCCCGCCACGACGCCAGCACTTTTCTGCCAGAGCGTTCCACTAGCGGGCCGCAGATCTACGAGAGAACCACTGAAATCGAAGGATGGGGCATCTTCAAGGAGCCAGCGCTCTATGTGCGCGTTCAGCAGCAGCGGCAGAGGTGCGACACGCGCTCGCTCCAGCTGCTTTTCTTTGCTATTCATGCAAAGCGATTCTCGAACGACTGGAGCTTGCGCTGAATAGCGTTTGGTAAATCTCAAACAGCTTGAGCTCTACTACAAGTTATGCTCCGTCCAGAGGGCAACACAGCGGCTAACGCAAAGCAGCCTGGACTCTTGAATGAAGCATCTGGGGCACTTCTTGAATGAGCGATCGCTCTGCGCCAGACGCCGATGCCCAGCTCGGGTGCACTGGGGTCCATCGCTACCGCTACTTGTCCGTACGCTGAAGCGTAAAGAAACGCCCGAGAATCCACCCTGGAAATCACTGGAGAGAAAAGAACGTATGGAGACCGGACGATGCCTCCTGTGAGTCACGGAGACAGGGATGTAGCAGTTGGATCACCGTTTGCGGTGAGACGCTGGCATCAGGCTCGGGAAACGTTTGTATGTGCGGTCGTATCCGTGGGAGTGCTGGTGTGCTGTGGCGGTGGTGCTTGCGAATCAGACGACACATGACCGCGAGGCATTCAACCAGCTGCGCATGCTAGTGCTGACGCAGGAGCACGTACTATGTCCGAAATGTGTGCTCTAGCTTTCACTGAAGCTGTGGCGTTGTCGGTGCTAGGCACGGTATCCGTTCTAATGCTGGAGGTTTTGCGCATTCCAGGAATCCCCAGGAACGCTTCGGTTGCCTCGATGGACTACATTGCTGCAAATTCTTCTGCTTGGGCAAGTGTTTCCGTTTAGAAGTATTTCGACGAGAAGCGCTGACCACTGCATGAAGCCGAAATCTTAGAGGGAGCCAGCAGTCCGCGCAGATGCTTTTTACTGGACACAAAGTGTCATCAAGTGCTGCTGTAGGTTTTTCCCCATTTACTGAAGAGGCGTGTCGGTGCCGAACTCGGCCCGCTGATCAGTCGTGCAAGCTCCCAGCTTGCTCTCGGAACGCATAAATGCGCTTCGTGCAGACAAGGAATGGAAGCGTTGTAGTGGTTCGTAGGTTCTTTCTTCTTTCGAG
This sequence comes from Cyanidioschyzon merolae strain 10D, assembly GCF_000091205.1. Classification (NCBI taxonomy): domain Eukaryota; phylum Rhodophyta; class Bangiophyceae; order Cyanidiales; family Cyanidiaceae; genus Cyanidioschyzon; species Cyanidioschyzon merolae. Next base: position 40,919 of record NC_010141.1, read on the forward strand.
CTGTTCGATAGCGTTCACATAGAACGCTCTCATGCGCTCGCTTATTCGCTGCCATTGTCAGCTGCGGACCTGAACGGTTCCACAGGCACTTTTTTTGAGGCGATCGGCTAGCGCACGCACGCCATGTTTTCCAGTCCGCTGCACCGATAAACCAGCGCGGCGTGGGTACTCTCGTCGACGACGCGACCGCAGCACTGCTGTTACGGGTTTACGCGGGATAGATTCCAGCCGGAAACCTTCGATAGGCAGTACTGGAAGCGGTTGGAAAACGATCGCCCACGCTTCACTCGGGAAACCTTACTATAGTCTGTGCTATAGAGAGGAATATGCTCTGCGACCTCGAGCACCGTACGCGGCGTCCGGATCAATATCGCTGAAGCTGCTCTAGCACGGAACCCGCATTCAAGTTCATGTTTTAAACTGAAACATGCTCTGCGCTCATGAACAGTGTGGAGGCCATTCGAGCTATCTCCGTGCTCCTTTTCACGCCCTCGCGTGTCATCGAGTTCTTTCCCAAGACGCGTTTTGCGAAAGAAATTCTCCCTGTAAATTCATAAGGCAGAGCAGAGAGCCGGCGCTCAGCACGCCATGACTTTAGCAGCGCTCGCGTTGCAAGTTGCCAACGCCGTACAATGCCAGGGAGCCTCGGCTTGGTCTGCCACACTCAGGTCAAAATAACGTGGGACGAACCTGCGTAACTGACTCGGACGTACGTACGAAACCTGGTTCTCTTCCCAGTATCATCAGCAACAGCCTTTGCGAGATTCTTCGGCGACTGCTCCCTTTTCCGGTCTCTTGTCTCTGGCGTGCCATAGCCGATCTCTCCTGTGATCGATGTACTATGTCAGCAGTCAACGGATGCCGATGGCAGCATCGAAGCCTCGATTTCGCTGCTTCTGGCTGTCGCCGACGCGCTTCATGAACAGACCGTAGATGCGATCTACGCCCCGCTTGGCATGTTCGCCTTCTTCATCATATACCGCCTCTGTACGCCGTATACAGCGGTGACGCTTCGCTACCGTCGGTTATTCGCGTATGTCGACTGCGCGTCTTCCGCGGGCCGTCCTACAACGCGTGAACGCTTGCCTCATCGCCCGGCACATGCCCCGCCATGGCACAGAACGCTTCTCTGGGTGCGGTCCTCGGTTTCAGCACGCGGTGCCGTGCACTACGATTACGTGCTCCACCCGGGCGATCCTCTCGCCATTGTCTCTGTCCTCTGCACGAGCAAGCGCGCGCTCTTCCAATGGATAGATGATTTATGGAACGCGATGTCGTCCACGATGAAACTTGTGTCGGAAGGAAAACCAGGGCTGGATCAGCATTCGAGAGATTCGGATGCGTCAACGCTGCCTCTGTACGAATCGATGACGCACTCTGCACTAGCCGCACTCGCGGCGATACAAGAAGGCCGGTTCGAAACCTCTTCTACGTGCAACCGGAAGCGTCGTGTGCCTCAGGGAGTACAAGCCATGAGGTATGCCATGCTCCTGGGGAATGCGGTTCCGTTAGTGGCCTCAGAGAGAGGATAATTTGGCTTTCCGTGAGATTGTTTATTTGATGTGAGTGTCTCAGTGAACTCTTGGCGTGGACTTGCGAAGAGGTCGATGAGGGTCTTCGATGGGTTTTTCCTATTCAATCCAGATGCGCAGAATGCTGAGCCCACGACTTGCCTACAAAAACTGGTTGATCGAAAACTTGGTGAATGCTTATGTTGAGCATGCTGCGCGCAATAAATGGAGAAGCGCGGAGTCTCGTACTTACGCATTGGATAACGATATCGGTTCTTTTACGGAACCCTGCTGGAGGGCGTCGTGCTTCATCATGATTTCGATAAAGGATCGAATTCCAGCAGTAAAGCATCCGAGGCGCTACAGCAAAATGACGACCGAAAAAGCCACATCTGGCGTATGCATCCGTACGCTCTTGTTGCTGCAGGTCGAACGGTGAGGCTGGTCATCCCATAAAATTCTGACAAAATCGACATGCAGTTCAGTATGCCACGTTAGCGTTGACATGGATGTCGCGCCTCTGAATTGTGTGCGCAAATTTGCGCACCGCAGTTAACCAGAGTCGCCTGTACTCCATGATTGCTCAGGATATTTCCGGCGTGATACACGGAACAGCAAGCCTTGATCATTGCAGCACGCATCGTACCCAATCAGAAGCCGCAGACGAAAATCGTTAGTCTGAACTCGCGGCCTCGATCGCTGACGAGGCATTGTCGCTGGCATGCGGCGGCTCTGCTGTTGAACGCTGCGACGCTGCAACGTCTGGCGTGCCTCTGTCTGATATGGGTGTGGCGGTCTGCGACCTCCAGGCCGGGGCCGCCGCAGCTGCTGCAGCTGCTGCAGCCTCGCGCGCAGCTTCCTCCGCCAGGTCCTCCGGGATGCGGTACCGATCCATGGAAGCGAACAACGTAGATGGCGCTCCCGTCGGTAGCGGCATTTTCAGGGCTGATATCAGCGGATTGCCCGTAGGTCTTGGTCTATAGAGTGGCTTTTCACCGGGCGATGTATGCACCGATCCGATAATTTGAAGACCGTGGAAGAGGTCGACGCCCAGCTCTGCCTTACAACGGCGATAGAAATCTTTCGGCGCCAGTTTTCCGCGACCGGTGCCGCGTGCAATCATGCGCTGCGACTTGACCCAGAGCCGCACCGAGCGAAAGCGATCTCGACGACAAATAACGCTCGGATACGGATGCAATGGAGTCCATTCATCCGTTTCGTAACGCCATTGGCGGAGCTCGGCAAAACGCTCCTCCAGAGAATGTGTTCGCTTGTTTCTCTCAGCCTGAGGCGTATCTGCTGGCGCCGTCGATACGCCCTCATCCGAAAGATGATCGCCCTCAGATTGTTCAGTGGATTGTCTGGGGTGAGCGCGCGGCTGCGTGAAGCTATCGCTGCCAGTCTGGGAAGCCTCTGGTGACTGCTGCTCCAGTTCGTTTTGTTGCGAGCCCGCGTGCGTTGGTGTTGCGCGCCCCTCACTATCAACCTGAGACGTGACCTGCTGTTCCTTGTCCCGTTGGCGCTCCTCGCGTTTTCGTTGCCGCTCTGCTTCACGTTCTGCTCTACGTTTCGCAAGCAGCTCCGATTCCCGTTTTCGATAGACCGACTCCAGATCCTTGGCTGTTACACTAGCGTCGTTCACAAAGACAGGATGTTGTTTCAGCTCGGCTGCGAAAACTTTGAGCATTTTGGAGACGCTGCGGGGTTTCTTGTAGCGAAAATTAGCAGCATTCAACGCTTGAACCTGGTGGACAAAGTACTGGTGCACGCAATCAAGAAGCGCTGGCCTCTCGAGCAGGTTCGATTCCGTTGCTCCGTCCGCAGCAGGCAGCTGCTCCGCTACAATGTGGAGCTGATCTCGTATCTGGCGTAGCTGCTCTTCGGCGTCGCGCTCTACCTGACGCCAGTATCGAGCAGATGCAACCTGCAAAAGCTTCGGCTTGGTTGTTCGCAGGAATGCTAAACGATTGAAGAGTTCCTCTTGAAAGCGGTACGGGACGGAGCCCTCACTGGTGGGCACCGAAGCAAGTCGAGCAGCAACAGCGCTTTCGCAAAATTCTGCCAGCAATTCCACGAGTTCTGGTACTTTCTCCCATCCATTCGGCTTCTTGTCTCCGTAGAGGTCACGAATGCGTGCCTCTAGACGCCGTGCCACCTCTTCCACTCGCTGTGGGAGCACAACTCGTGAATGGCGCCGCGACCAGGCCCATTCCTCAAAGTCATCGTCCTGGGATGGCCCCGAGCGTCCCGTCATCCCCGAAGCGAGCTGATGACGCTCCGGCGTCGATGCCGCACTAGCAGGCCGCGGATCCGCCGAAGGAATCCGATTCCAGCGCTGCCCCAGGATGCTGGATAATACGCCAAAACCAGGCTGCATATCAGCTGCAAAATCCTCGGTTATTTCAGAGTCATCAATAAAGTCGGAGTCATAGTCATAAACGGAGTCGTCGGACTCGTAGTTGCCACGAACTGCAGCGTTCAGCCGTCGGCGTCGCCGTTTGCGACCTTGACGTTGTCGTCCGGTTGGAACTGTCGCCCTCACAGGTGCAATAGTCTGTGGAATTGAGGCAGGTGACCCCGGAGGCTGCTCGCGAACGTTTGTTTCCAGATCTCCCTGCTTCGTGGGAAGCCGCAAGCTCCCCGTCGCTTCCAAAGCGGAGACTGGCTTGTTTGCTTCCGTTTGAGAGGGCTGGGCAGCCTCAGTCCTGAATGCGACACCATCGGACGCTTCTAAAGTTCCTGAAGCGACGACGGAAGCGGTAGCAGTGGACGGCGCAAGCACGCGAGTCGCGCCGGCCGTTTCCTCGCGTACGGGAGCCGGAGCAACAGCGCTCTGCCGACGCATGAGCTCCCGAAAGTTCAGTTCATTGGTCCGCTCAGGATCCAGCCTCAACATAGTCCACCTTTTCGGACTAGAAATTTGTTCTCAGATTGTGAAGACTGACCAGCGACAGACCCAACTGTTACGTTTCGTACGGAAAACGTGGATGCGGAGGAGATTGGTGGCGCGCAATGTCGCGCGCTCTGCCCTAGGCGGCGTACTAAGGAGCGGCCGTGCGTCTGGCAGAACGCGTTTCTGTTGTTGTTGTTGTTGTTGCTGAGTAACACTTTCATTACACTGTAGGTATAAAGCTGCCTCTATCCTAGTCTCATGCCCTGGTCAGGCTGTGGTATGGTAAAGACGGCAGCGCAACGCGGATCGGCATAGGACGGGTACCTAATGGAGCTCGGACGCTTGCAATCGTCGTGTGTGCGAGACCGAAAGCGCGCTGCATGGGTCCCAAGTGCAAGCTGCTGACCGTGCTTTATTGAAAAGCGTTGTTGGGATTTCCCATTTCGTTCTTGTGTCCCTACGTGAACGGATTGTGCATCAGACGTTGAGGGTCAGCGCATTGCAGACAATGCAAACCGACCGCTAGCACATTTGCATCAGTACAGATTTTTCGTGCTTGCAGCCAGGCAATTCGTTCGGTGCATCCACGAGAGGGCCGAAACACTCCCCCAAAGTCACGTTTCCTATCAACTCTTACAACAAAAGCAGCGCACAGCTGGCGCGAGATAAAGCCGTCTCTCAAGTTCGTCACTCCGGGGGCGCGCACACGCGTACCTCTTGCGCACCGATACGATAACAGCGATGCTAAGGCGAAAGCGTCCCATATACATTCGGGATCCGTAGTGAGCTCGACAACTCGGTGGTAACTGCGTGGATCAAGCCTTTCTTTCCTGACGGACTACTACCCTGACGCTGAGGCGTGGAAATTCCCGCGAAAGGCATCAGGCAAAGCACGCTGAGGATCGCAGTCTAGCGGCCTGCTCGAGTCGCGAGTCCGGGAGCTTCCAGCTCGATGTAACCGGGCGAGACGATATAGAGTGTGTCCGCACGAGCGCGAACGGGCGTCGCGACCTCAGCACCCAAACCTCATGACAACAAAAACCACAAGCAATTGCGGGTTCCGGCAAAACTGATCAATGGTTCTTTTAGCCACGTTACGTCGTCGAGTCTGGCCAAATGACCCCGCGAATTATCTTCAGACTAGACAGGTCCTGGTTGTTTGGTCAAAGTGCGTGGCGCGAAGCTCCCCATAGCTGCTTGCAGTTGGTGCTTCTGGTGACGCCGTGCAGGGCGAACGCTTTCGCAACCAAGGCCAGTACCGACCAACACTTCACATTGTAAATCGGTACCAGTATACTGAGACCTGAGCGGTTTGGTCTGCCGGGGTATCGGTAATATACCTCACCCGCCGATGAGTGCCATTGCGTAACAACGCAGCAGCGTACACGGTCTTGGTTTGTGTACAAAAGCCTGTGGACTGTCCGCTGGCTGCGCCAAGAAGAACGCTTGTCTTTGCGCTACATCCGGGTCAGATGAAAAAGGAACAGTAAACAGTTCGTTCTGGTCTAGATGTTTGATTTTTTCGGATCTTATGAACGATGTACAGCATCGACACTCAATGACCAAAAGTAGCACTATTGGATTCATAAGATGCCTACCGATGCTCGGTCGCCGTTTCGGGATGGCATCTTCGGCGTTTCGTAGCTGGAATCGTAATGGAACCTAAACCATGAGCATTTATAACGCCCGCGAGCAACGGCTCCTAAAAATACCCGATATCGTTATCCAGTGTATACGGACTGGCCTCCACGCTTCTCTGCTCTGTATGTGCAGCGTGCCCAAATCGTGCAGTCTTCGAGCCTCTTCGGTTTCTGTTCCGAGGCAACGACTGGGCGCATCAATGCTGGCCACTGGATTCTCGGGGAATCGCGGTCGACGTTCTCCCTTGACGGCTTGTTTGCATGGTCATCCCGAAAGTCCACGGAGATGCTCATGTCAAACGATCGATTCGGTTCGAAAGACATATCCTGCTCTCTTTGTGGCCACTGAAGACTCCCGTTTTTTGAACAGCACCGTGATACCTCACTCTCTCACGGAGGTATGCTCCAAGAGGCTCTCCTCTGTCTCCCATTCGCATGGACAGAGGTCTTCGACTCGGACTTGAGCTGTCGCAGTGAACGCTCCCAGTGCAGCGCTCATTGCCGGTCCGCACCGAGCGATCATAGACAGATCGACGAATCTCGACTTCCTCTACATCCTTTACTTGCCGCACGCTACGTGTTTCATCGCGGGTAGCATCGCGCTCCACACATCTTTTTTATCGAATGAAGCAGTGTGCGTTTGCGTGTGCAACGCATAGAGCAAGTGCCGAGACGATCTCCCGGGAAAAGCACGTCATCGAAGTGCGTCGCACCGGCTGCTGAAGCCGTGCATGGCATCGAAAGAGGCGTCCTGTGTCCATCAATAGGGTCTGTCTAGCGACCGAACAAAAGGTCACGGGTTATAGGACGGCGCTCGGTCGGGAAGATGCGTTGGACATACCGAAGCACCTGACCACAGTCAAGCGTTATTGCCCGAAAAGGCGCACCAGGCCGTATACAAAGATGAAGAATAGAACGGGCGAGGCGTGGATCGCTGCTGCTGACTCTACGTTACCTTTTGTCGATAACAGCCAGACGCAGCGAGCTTCAGAAGAGAAAGCTGCCGTCAGCTTCATTCAACAGCTGAAAAAGGATAACGATCGCAGAAGAGACCTGAATACGTAAAGCCGGAGAAAACAGACTGAGAAAGGAGCAGAACGGCAGACAAAGACCGATGAATATAAATCTAGAGATAAGAGAGCAGTGTCAGTGTTAGAGAACTCATTCTGACAAGAATCTGATGCGGTCGCAACTAGCTCCAGGCTGCCTACGCGGCGAGTTTGCGACGCACCTGCTGCGTCCAACGCTGCCGTGCCCCTGAACTATTAAATCCTGAAAAGGGAAAGTTATGTCGTCCAATGTACCGCATAGACTGCTTGATTACAAGGGTAACAGCACTATCCGGTTGTGGAGCAATGCTTTCGTGGAGTATCGATTCCAAAATTTACTTGAGTCCGCAAAAAATGCGACTGAGCGCTGAGCACGGGTCCCTGCCGCTGTCGCTTGGTACCCGCGCACGGACACCAAGTGACGACTTGCAACCTCTACACGATCCATACTCAATTATGATCGCTGCCGGTGTCGCTTGGTACCCGCTCACTGACGCCAAGTGGCGACTTGCAACCTCTATACGATCTATTCTCAATAATGACCGCTGCCGGTCTCGCTTGGTACTTGCGCACGGACACCAAGTGGCGACTTGCAACCTCTACACGATCCATACTCAATCATGTGTCCAATACAGCACCACAGCAAAGCGCTGTGCCCTTTACATCAGCGCCACCTGCGCTGATCTCGACCGCATCATTTCAACAGACGCAGGAAGATTCTTGTCCCGGTTGTCAGCGGCATCAACGTTGGCGATGCGCTGCAATGGCGCAGCGGCGACGAATTATGAGTGTTCGGCATGATTTGCGACCTGTTGCTCTCGCTTTCGCTTGGCCTCCTCTAGAAGCTCAACAAAGTGTCCATGATCAGCGAACAGAATCAGCAGCCGGATCGCCAGCGGCACCAGGTCCATTCTTCGGAGCGTGGTGTCCAGCTGCCATCGTGCGTGCTTGGCCTCCTCCTGGGCCAACAGGGATGCAGCAACTTGATCACCACCGCTCGCTCGGACCTGGAGCTCTGGACGAGGATCCCGATGAACAACCAAGACACTGAAGCGCAATTCTTGATTCGATGCTCGAGAGATGCGTTGCCGAACAGCCCGCAACGCTACGCAGACCCAGGCCAAATCATTGTGATGCTGCGCTTCGGCCGTGGGTAACTGTTGTTTCGAGTCTGGCGTTCCAGGCGCCAAAAGTGAAGCATCAAAAGTGCCCACTGCCGACGGTCCAGTCTGCAGGCCATCCAACTCGTATACCTTGCCGCCGAGAGGCACATAGGAGACGTAATGGAAGACATCTTCGCGCGGAAGCAAGTTACGAAGGGATGGATCCTCTTCCAGTAAAATACCCCGCAGAGGGGAGAATGAGTTGTGAACCGCGCAAATATCCCTAGCATTGGCCAAAAGCTCGCCCCGTGTCTCCGCATCAAGTGCCTGCGCAAACTCCGCGTACTCTGTCAAAAGCGGGCCCAGTTGCAGACCTCGTTGCCGTGCGTTCAAGAGCACTGCAAGCAAAGCTTGGGTGGCACACGCATTACGAATGACTTGCCGCGAAAAGATTAAATGATGAGGAGTTTCGGCAGTCGAGAGCGGCTCAGACGCCGGCGCTGCCAATACTTGGTCGTACTTGAAGAGAAAGATGAGGCCGAAAACCGGACACGCGAGGTTGGCTGCAACAAACGCTTCTTCACTGAGGTCCACGAGTTCGTCCACCTGGACACCTTTCACGCCCAGTTCAGTTATCATGGCAGTAAAGACACCAGGATCCGATTCGATGGTACACCAGCCTCCCTCCGAGTCAGCGCCGTCATCAACGGAGCTCGCCATTGTCGTCGGTCAGTGCTGAACTTTTACGCTTCGCCAAAGGTGTACCCGTTGCGCTGCGTCTTTTCGATACGCCTTCCCGAACTGATACCACGATCTATCTGGACTGTGAAACTCCGCAGGTAGACGCACAGACGGCAACCGCAGCCGAGAAGTTCTCGCCACCCTCAGGGCTGGATGTAGAGGCGTTGTTGACGGCTTGCGCGCGGCGGCCGCTGCGGTCGTGAGCATCCGCTCATGCCATTGGTGTACCATAGGTGACGTCGCTTTTACCGCTGCGTTGCGCCGACGCGGTGACTGTTCAGCGTCCGCGGAGGCCAGGTCTCTGGTCGCTACGGGCACCGGGCACAGGTTTTCTCAGTACGAGTGGCGCGGCAGCTTCTGGACTCGCGCATCTGGTACCAGTCTGTGCACGAACGGGACTGTTGCGTCTCCGTTTCCCGCGCGCATGGCAGGGAAACGAGCGAGCGACGGTGCAGCGGCGAGCAACCCGTATAACTCGCTGTTTGCCGACATTCTTACGTCAGTAATATCCGTCACAGCCTTATTCATTGGTGCAAACATTATTCGAAAAAGGCTGGACCCAGCATTTGAATCGAAGAAGGAGCTTGAACGACGTCGCAAGGAGCTCGAGGAGCGCCTCCGGAAGCAACGCAGCAGCTGTGGGCGGCCACCGCTGGACCTTTCGGACTTGACCCCTAACGAAGAGGTTGTCGCGCACTATCTGGTCGATCCTGACGAACTTGATGTGCAGTCATTGGATGATGTTGGCGGCCTAGAAGAAATCAAAGAGGAACTGCGCGAACTTGTGATCTTACCGTTCCATCGCCCCGAACTCTTTCCTCCCGGCTCGCTTTTGCAACCGCCAAAAGGGATCCTTTTATATGGACCGCCAGGAACTGGGAAAACGATGCTCGCGAAAGCACTTGCAGCTGAGTCAAAGGCGTGTTTCTTAGCTATTTCGCCAGCGACGCTGTTGAGCAAGTGGGTTGGCGAAACGCAGCAGCTCACCCGGGCAGTCTTCTCGCTCGCGTACAAAATCCAGCCGTGCATCATATTCATCGATGAGATTGACGCGCTGTTCCGCACGAGGAGTGCGCAGGATCACGAGGTATACCGGGATTTCAAAGCGGAGATGATGCAGCTCTGGGACGGATTGACGACGGACTCCAGCGCCCAAGTGCTGGTACTGGGTGCCACGAACCGTCCCTGGGATGTCGATACAGCGATACAACGTCGGATGCCGAGGAGCTTCCTGGTGGACCTCCCGGGCGTGGAACAACGCAAGCGCATTCTTGATGTCATTCTCCGGTCCGACAGGCACCGCTTGGAGGCATCTACCGAAGAACTCGCGAAGCTTACCGAAGGTTATTCGGGAAGCGATTTGCGCGAGCTCTGCAGGGCCGCTGCGCTTCTTGTCCTACGAGATGCAATGCGCGAAGCCAAAAAGTGCGGCGTCGACGTTTCCCAAGTGCAGCTGCGCAGCATGCGACTTGAGGATTTTGAGCGAGCGATGGAGCGAGTAGCACCGACCGGTGCCCATGCTGAAATTTTTCGGTACCGCCAAACTCTGGAACGTGTGCGGAAGCTGCGCGTCGCGCAAGAAAACAGTAATGTAGAGTCCAGAGAACCCGATGAGCAAACATTGGTTGCCGGAATCGAGGAGGCGCTCCTGGTAGAGGCTAATGAGTTTGTGGAGCGCGTTGGTCGTCGGCTGGGCTGAGCGGCAAACCCGCGTAAGGCAATGGCAATTGTTTCCAGCAAGTGCTTCTCGTTGATCGAGGTGCCTGACGCAGCGCGGTCCAGAATGGAGCATGCGCACGCACGCACGCACGCACGCACGCACGCACGCACGCACGCACGCACGCACGCACGCACGCACGCACGCACGCACGCACGCACGCACGCATGTTCCTGTGACGTGTCCACCAGATCGGGGCGCACGCATTGCCACAGGCAGCGTTTAATGCGCGGATCACTCGTTGGGAAGCGCGCGTATAAATGCAGCGCGCGATCTCATACGATGCGTGTGACGATACGCAAGGCACGTTCAAGCTGCACAGCTGATGCAGTGTACCTCTGGATACAGAGCAGGATTGCGTTGTGCTCCTGCCTAGTATGGGTTGTGTGTACGGCGGGCACCTGCATCTTTGCGTAAAGACACCAGCGAAGCTTCGCAGCCGATACTATCTACCCGTAGATATGTCCCTGAATTGCGTTGTGCTTCTGCCCGTCATCAATGTGTTATGCGAAGGTTCTACCAGACGCTGCTACGCAGGAATACGCTTGCAGATCACTTCGCGCGCCGTGATTTGAGCAATTCTTGTTGGTGAAGCGGACAGACGTTGCACGCCGCGCACATCAGGCATGTGTGCACGCGATCCGCTCGTCGCTGCGTGCTGCATGAGGAAGCACAACCGTTTGACTTTGTGAGTCTTATTCGAGCCTGCCTGCTAGTTTCAGGATGGGCTTGCACCTTCAAAAGCAAAATATGAGCCAGCAATAATGATCATGTGAACCCCCAGTGCTTCCTTTCGTTCGAGGCAGGACAAACCCGGTTTCATTGGCAGAATTCCTTTCTGATTCGCAGATACCAACTTTTACCGTTTTCCTTGCAAAGCGTTGCAAGAATGAAATAAACCTCTGGCGGAGCGCTTGACACGTTCAACTGCTAGCATGCTTGCCAAACGCCACTCGAATCCCGGAACACCGAAATGAAACCCAGTTTTTCGTCCTGAAATTCTCATCCTAGAGACGCCAGCAAGATGAGCATGGATGCTGTGGGCTTTGAGCCCTGCAGCGTGCTGCGACATGCTACCGCCCACGATCGCACCTCCGAGGCTAAGAAGGCATAGGCTCGTGTGCGATGGCGCAACGTTCCGTGAATGCCATGCCCCGTGAACAGCTCGCTTGACGTCGATACAATCGCCACCGTACTGGAGCTAAGTTCGCCGTAGCGTCCAATGCAGCACCCGCTTGTTTTCGACGAGCACGACGATATTTCGTCCTGTGGAGCGGCCGAAACATGTCCAATACCATGGCCACAAAAAGAAACGTTGATCCTCTCTACTTTCATGTCAGAATATAATTTCAGAGGTTGTCTACCAAGGTCGTTCACCGTGAAGTTTTGGTCTCTTCCCAGTATCATCAGCAACAGCCTTTGCGAGATCCTTCGGCGACTGCTCCCTTTTCCGGTCTCTTGTCTCTGGCGTGCCATAGCCGATCTCTCCTGTGATCGATGTACTATGTCAGCAGTCAACGGATGCCGATGGCAGCATCGAAGCCTCGATTTCGCTGCTTCTGGCTGTCGCCGACGCGCTTCATGAACAGACCGTAGATGCGATCTACGCCCCGCTTGGCATGTTCGCCTTCTTCATCATATACCGCCTCTGTACGCCGTATACAGCGGTGACGCTTCGCTACCGTCGGTTATTCGCGTATGTCGACTGCGCGTCTTCCGCGGGCCGTCCTACAACGCGTGAACGCTTGCCTCATCGCCCGGCACATGCCCCGCCATGGCACAGAACGCTTCTCTGGGTGCGGTCCTCGGTTTCAGCACGCGGTGCCGTGCACTACGATTACGTGCTCCACCCGGGCGATCCTCTCGCCATTGTCTCTGTCCTCTGCACGAGCAAGCGCGCGCTCTTCCAATGGATAGATGATTTATGGAACGCGATGTCGTCCACGATGAAACTTGTGTCGGAAGGAAAACCAGGGCTGGATCAGCATTCGAGAGATTCGGATGCGTCAACGCTGCCTCCGTACGAATCGATGACGCACTCTGCACTAGCCGCACTCGCGGCGATACAAGAAGGCCGGTTCGAAACCTCTTCTCCGTGCAACCGGAAGCGTCGTGTGCCTCAGGGAGTACAAGCCATGAGGTATGCCATGCTCCTGGGGAATGCGGTTCCGTTAGTGGCCTCAGAGAGAGGATAATTTGGCTTTCCGTGAGATTGTTTATTTGATGTGAGTGTCTCAGTGAACTCTTGGCGTGGACTTGCCAAGAGGTCGATGAGGGTCTTCGATGGGTTTTTCCTATTCAATCCAGATGCGCAGAATGCTGAGCCCACGACTTGCCTACAAAAACTGGTTGATCGAAAACTTGGTGAATGCTTATGTTGAGCATGCTGCGCGCAATAAACGGAGAAGCGCGGAGTCTCGTACTTATGCATTGGATAACGATATCGGTTCTTTTACGGAACCCTGCTGGAGGGCGTCGTGCTTCATCATGATTTCGATAAAGGATCGAATTCCCGCTGCAAAGAGTCGAGGAAGCCACTTGGAAAATACGACCGAGACTCCCAGAACTACCTAAGAATCCGTAAGCCGCCATTGTTGCACGTCCTTTTTCGAAGCTGTTCATCTAGAAAATTTCGGAGAATTCGAAGAGCAGGAATATGGCGAGCGATTCTGCGTCCCATTCTAAGCTGGCACGGGCCTAGAAGAAATGATATTTGAAGCTGCATCAGCATGCATTATTCGTTTGCTCGCAGCATCCGACAACTGTAGAATGACTCGATAGCCTCGAATCCACCCGGTAGGAGCACCAGCCTCCTTTCGATACGCATGCCTGTTCAAGAGCATCCCAGAGAAATGACCTCGGAAGGTACGGGACTCGACAGTGTGATATCGCAGAAGCATTGGGCTACTTCAGCATGTTCACCTACAACGGCGCACTTGGTGCTGTGAATGTCATAGGGCGCCATGTGTACGATTGCCCCGCCCGATTCAGGGCTTGTATCTTTCCAGCAGGAAAAGTTATCCTCAATTCGAGTGCTCCTTCCTGGAAGCGGTCGTGTAACAATGTGCTTTGAGGAATCACATGCCGCGCCTAGTCTAGACTTGAACGATGAAAGCGCCGCGACGATCTCGCTCGCTGCCTCACAGACGTCGGGCTCCGAGCGAAACCTAGTCGTTGCGGAGACCTCTTCTGCATGTCTGCAGCATAAATCGGATTTCTCTCGGGTGCATCTTTTGAGCACTTCATGGAACGACAATCACAACGTTCCAATCGAGAGCCCTGGTTGTGTACTGCAATACCTCCGATTAGATCATCGAAGCCGGATTTCTCTGCTGTACCTCGTACGAGCATCTCAAGGGGCATAGATCACAACGTCTCCATCAAGAGCACTTGTCGAATGCTGCAATTCTTCCGGGTAGACGATGGAAACGAGCGCATTCACTGTATTCCGATAATGTGCAAGCATCTCAACTGTCCCCAGTCGGTTCGCGACATGGAAAAACCCAGTAACGTGGAGTACCTGAGCCTTTGGATAGCGTTCTAAAGCTTCCGCGATACTGAAAGCCATTGTTGCGTCCCAGAGAGATTGCGCTTGGAGCATTCTCTGCATGCGCTCCTGTTGAGCTTGTGCAGAGCTCGGATCCGGTCGCATTACCTGCTGCATGATGGCCTGAAAGGCTTCGCTGTAGGCGTTACTGGGTGCAGGCCAGGGCGTCGGTGCGCACCACGCACGTTCCTTCGGTGAGAGCGTCTCCATAACCGCTTGCTGGCCTTGTTTTGCCACTCGGCTTGTGATACTGCGAGGGGCGTTCGCGGCGAGTACAGCAAGGTTATTGGTGCGGGCGAAACGCACCAACGGCACGTACGGTTCGGGAACCACGCTCTCTATCTCGTCACGAAGCATCGCCTCGTTGAGTACATGTTGTTGGGATCGATCTAGGAACTCCAAAGAGAGCAAAAGTTGTCGATTCTGTCGTTGACTACTTAGCCACAGAGCTTCCAGAATACGAAGTTCAAGCTGCTGCGCGACCGAGTGCTCGTGATTTTCACCAATAAACACGACTTGTTCACAAACTTCAGAGGCGAAGATGCTCAAAAGTTTTTCAAGGGATACCGACTGCCCACGGAAAAAACAACGGTGCACACCCGACGGAACCGCCATGAAAGCAATATATCGTGAACCGGTCTATCGTGTGGATGCTTTCAAGTTTCAAGCGCCGCGGCTTGCCTCGTGCCGTCGTATCGGCTTTGAGGCGAGCGCTCGAGTTTTGAACCGTGTAATTGGTACTCACAGGAATTCATCGGTCATTTTCGTAACATTAGGAAGGAAACGCAACTTGCCGCGCTCGATGGGCAAGAGATAGGGAGCATGTGCCGAGAAAACGGGTACAGCAGTGCCATGCTAGAAGCGAATCAGATGAAAAAGGAACAGTAAACAGTTCGTTCTGGTCTAGATGTTTGATTTTTTCGGATCTTATGAACGATGTACAGCATCGACACTCAATGACCAAAAGTAGCACTATTGGATTCATATGCTGTTTACCGATGCTCGGTCGCCGTTTCGGGATGGCATCTTCGGCGTTTCGTAGCTGGAATCGTAATGGAACCTAAACCATGAGCATTTATAACGCCCGCGAGCAACGGCTCCTAAAAATACCCGATATCGTTATCCAGTGTATACGGACTGGCCTCCACGCTTCTCTGCTCTGGATGTGCAGCGTGCCCAAATCGTGCATTCTTCGAGCCTCTTCGGTTTCTGTTCCGAGGCTACGACTGGGCGCATCAATGCTGGCCACTGGATTCTTGGGGAACTGCGGTCGACGTTCTCCCTTGACGACTTGTTTGCATGGTCATCCCGAAAGTCCACGGAGATGCTCATGTCAAACGATCGATTCGGTTCGAAAGACATATCCTGCTCTCTTTGTGGCCACCGAAGACTCCCGTTTTTTGGACAGCACCGTGATACCTCACTCTCTCACGGAGGTATGCTCCAAGAGGCTCTCCTCTGTCTCCCATTCGCATGGACAGAGGTCTTCGACTCGGACTTGAGCTGTCGCAGTGAACGCTCCCAGTGCAGCGCTCATTGCCGGTCCGCACTGAGCGATCACAGACAGATCGACGAATCTCGACTTCCTCTACATCCTTTACTTGCCGTACGCTACGTGTTTCATCGCGGGTAGCATCGCGCTCCACAAATCTTTTTTCAAATGAAGCAGTGTGCGTTTGCGTGTGCAACGCATAGAGCAAGTGCCGAGACGATCTCCCGGAAAAAGCACGTCATCGAAGTGCGTCGCACCGGCTGCTGAAGCCGTGCATGGCATCGAAAGAGGCGTCCTGTGTCCATCAATAGGGTCTGTCTAGCGACCGAACAAAAGGTCACGGGTTATAGGACGGCGCTCGGTCGGGAAGATGCGTTGGACATACCGAAGCACCTGACCACAGTCAAGCGTTATTGCCCGAAAAGGCGCACCAGGCCGTATACAAAGATGAAGAATAGAACGGGCGAGGCGTGGATCGCTGCTGCTGACTCTACGTTACCTTTTGTCGATAACAGCCAGACGCAGCGAGCTTCAGAAGAGAAAGCTGCCGTCAACTTCATTCAACAGCTGAAAAAGGCCAACGATCGCAGAAGAGACCTGAATACGTAAAGCCGGAGAAAACAGACTGAGAAAGGAGCAGAACGGCAGACGAATCCATCAAAGGCTGGTGCTTATGATACTGAGAAGAGACCCAGACGCTACAGTGTCCGCACGAGTTCGTAGACCCGTCCCTTTTTCCTGGCAGTGGTGTAGTACAGTACACGGACTCTGGATTTCACTCGTTCAAACTAAGAGCTCGATACCCCCGGATTCTCGACCGCTCATGCTCCTGGATACGTCGGTAATGCTCCAGACTGATCTACGCTGTTTCACTTCAAGAGCCGCAGCAACGAGAACAAGCTCAATAGCGATAAACAGTTGTCGCTCGACGACCTGACGCCCGCCGGTGACGCCCACCGTAGCGACGCGTGCCCACCGGCGACGGAGCCCTGCAGAGCTCTATATTCTTCCTCGTTGACCTCAAGTAAGCCTTGGAGCGCACTGCAGTCCGCTTCTTTATAGATTGATAGATCGAACGATACAGGTTAGCTAGAGCTAACGATATGGAGGTTGAACAGGCGGCAACAATGCCCCAAGTTGCCAATGGAGGGGATTTTCCTCGAGGTAGAGACGATGATCTGCCGGTTACCGCAGCTGCCGCCGTCACCTCTGACAGGCGGACTCGACAAACCGGAACGAAACGGAGTAAAAGAGCGAGCACCAGCGTGATCCGCAAGCCACAAAAAATCAACTTGTCACCGTTGGTGCGCTCTGAGCGGGCAAAGGTTCCCGCGTGGCTACAGGTCGGCGACCTCCAGCCAGGGACACTGCTGCTGGGTTGCGTCGTCACCGTTAGGCCCGAAAGAGCAGTTATTCTCTTGCCTTACGGCATCTGGGGCACTTGTCCACTTGCCGGCACAGAGGCGCTGGAACGGAGCGCCTCGGGAGCTCCGACTGCAAGCGTGGCGGTTGCTGCCACCTTGAAGCTCCAACCGCAAACAATCGTGCGAGCCTGCGTTCTCAGCCGGCCACTTGCGTCCCACGAACTAGAGCCGGAGCGCAGAGCAACACATCAGAGTGGTAAACGCGAACGAAGCATCCATCTGAGCGTGGATCCGCGTCACGTGAACCGCGGGTTAGGTCTGTCGGAGCGGCTCGCGGACTATGGTCCCATTCAGGTGCGACTGTCGCTCCCGTTAGATGACGCACAGAAGCGTTTCACTGTCGAGGCGCTGGCAGAGGACCCGTCGCAAGATCGGCGTCTTGCGTTGCAGGTCAGCGGAGCGGGTGCAACTGCTTCGAATGATACGGGAATGGTGTGTTGGGCGTCGCTCGCATCATGGAACGAGCAACGACGTACAGGCATCCTACAGAATGATCCGAAAATGGTCGCAGAAGCGTTCACACGAGGCCATTGGACGCTCGAGCAGCTGAGTCCCGGAATGCTTGTGGAGGCACAGGTTCTATCACGTGACGAGCGCTTCGCCATCGTGCGCTTCCTCCAAGTCTTTGAAGGCATCCTTGAATGGTTCCATTTGGATCAGTGGGAAGACTTTGCTCGACTCGAGCCGGACGCCATTCTTCGTGTCCGCCTGATTTACATCGATTGTAGGCGTCGTCGGATCATGGTGACCGCCCGTACTAGTCTCGTGAACACGCTGACTCTGCCGCTATTGGTGTCTGCTGCCCGCAGGTATCACCGCGGCTCTTTCGTTGAAAGTCTTCGTGTGTTCAAAATAGAAAACGGACGCGGAATCTGGCTCCGCAAGGACAAGGAGGCGATTTACTTTTTCGCGGATCGCAAGATGCTCAGCGATGAGCGATTTTCTCGAATGGAAAGGCTGTTTCCGCTGGGCACAGTCGTACCCCGCGCCCGAGTCGTGAGTCACATGGCGATGGAAGGCATCGTGCGCGTGAGTCTGAAGCCGTCTCTTCTTGAACGAAAGTTTATGGACGTTTCAGAGTTGGAGCCTGGTGCCTTGGTGCGCTGTCGGGTCCTCGGATGGATATCCGTGACCCCGGCGACAGCGACTCCTTCACTGCGCGTCTCCATTGAGGACTGCCTCTCCGGTGAAATTCCTCTGGAGCTGCTCACCGATGTACCGGTCCAGTGGCGGCGACTAGAGAAGAAGTTTCCACCGGGCTCGCAACTGCGATGCCGGGTCTGGCTCGTCTACCCCAAGCGCAAACAAGTGCTTTTGACAGCTCGCCGATCGCTCGTGGACTCGGACCTGCCGATTCTCGCTGGCTGGGATACCATGCAGCAGGGCCAAGTATACGCTGGTATCCTGGGGCCGCGCGATCCTTCAGGCGCATACCGTGTGCTTTTCTATCAACGCTTCACAGGTATTCTGCCAGCAAATCTAGGAACGGAAATGGCCTCGTTCAAGTCCGGCCAAGTTATTCGCGTCCGAGTGGAACGAATCCATTCAAGGAGGGCGAAGCAACTGCTGGTGAGTCTAGATAATAGTGCAGTCACTGCGACGCCGATGGCGGCAGCAGCAGCAGCAGCAGCATCAGAGCAGCAGAGCGATCAAGGCAGGTTACGTCCAGGCACCCTTGTGCGTATTCAGAGCGCCTTTCGCGACCAGGTAGGGCGCATCCTGGCTCTCGTGTACATCGACGAGCCCCGCGCGAAAGACGCTGGTGCGCAGTCTGCGAAGAGAACTTGGCTTGTGCTGCTTCCTCGCCAGCATCTCACCGATTATCCGATGTTCCAGAAATCTTGGGCCGCTGATGCCGGTCTAGCCGCACTCTGTGACGAAGTTGCGCTAGTGATCGATGCTGGTCACACTGGAGACAGCTCTCTGCCGCTCATCTCGCATCGCTGGTCGCTCTGTCGAGCAGCAGCTTGTGGACTGCTGGATGACGGGGCGGTGGAGCGATCTGCACCTGGTTCCATCGGAGTCGGGTATGTGGAGCGGATAGGTGCCGCTCAGGCCTACGCTGTAGTGCGTCTGGGGCTATCGTCGCGACGGGTTCACGTCCAGCGAGCCCTGCTTGCCGATCGCTTCGTGGATCAATCCACGAGCGTGCTTCTCGAAGGCCAGCTTGTTCTCTACTCCGTTCGAAATGGATCTCGGTATAGTTTGCGCTACAGCGACGTCCAGCCTGCGCTCGAAACAGAGCCGTATCGCGAATTCTTCCAAGAGATGCGCTCTCTGGTGCCGCTCGTTCGAGAACTAGCGCGACTGTGGCGAGCACATGAAGCATCCCAATCCCTGGGTCTGAGCTTGCCGCTACCCGGCACGCTTGTTCGTGGTCGCGTGCTTTACAGTGGCGACGATAGAATGGATATGGAGGTTCAGCACGAGCAGGTCATCTATCGGGGAGTCGTTGGATCGTACCATTTTGTGGACACACAGGCTGGCGAGCAGGCTCCAACTGCCAGCCGAGAAACATCCACAACTCGTGCCGCAGTGGGGCAACTCTGCACTGCTTTGGTGCTCTGGATGGATCCACTTGCCAAAACAATGGTATTATCACGCAAAGCGAGCCTGTTGAAAACAGCACCGTTGCCATGGAGCGACGCTCAATGCCTAACTGCGACCGATAGCACTGTATCGTCGTCACTAGGCGGATGTACTCGAGTTCAAAAGGCGCAGGTCTTGGCTGTCTATGGCCAAGTTGCTGTACTTTTGGCCCAAGCTCGCCTCGCGTTCATGAGTACCCTCGATATCAATGGACGCGGAACAGAGCGGCCTGTCCATGTCGGACAGCAACTCACGGTAACTGCTAGAACGGCGAACGCAACAGCACGACCGCCTCCTGCACCTGCTGCTTCGACTCCTGCTGCTGACGACGAGAATAACGGAGCCAAGAACGGTGACGACGCTGCAGAGTGGCCTGCCTGGATGCGCGCCATGTTGCGTGCCAGTGTGCGACCTGCTGCTCCTAGTACAGAGACTGCCGCTCAGAGCGCGGGCGTTCAGACGAAACGGCAAGTGCCACAACCGCTATCCAGACCGCCTGTACGTATCGGTGACGTCGTTACGGACGCCGAGGTGACGGCTGTGCACTCGTTTCAGGTACATGTGCGCTGGTCCGATGGCCAAACAGGTCGCGTGCACATTATCAACGTAGAGAACGAGGGCGCCTTTCGGGAGCTTCAGGTCGGCCAGTTGCTGCCGCCTGCTCGCATTGTCGCTCAGCGGCGGCCGCGGCAGTGGGAACTCTCGCTGCGTCAACGCGACCTCGAAGCCACCGATGTATTGTCGTTGGACTCGCTGCCTCAAACTGGCGACCTTGTCGAGCGAGCAGTGGTGAAGACCACCGACCTCAATGCACAGGGTGACGTTTTGGCTGTATGGCTCTACGTTCGACCGGGGCTCGTTGCCCGCCTCTCACGCCTGGAGGCTACACCGCGAGTGCTCGATGAAAGCTGGGTACCCGGACGCTTTGTGCAGGGTCTACGCGTTCTCCGCGCGGATGCTGATCGCAAACGATATGACTTGACCACAACGGACCCGCTGCTTGCTGGCCAGTGCATCACTGGGGCACGAGTACGGTCGGTGCATCCAGTGGATGGTATCGTGCGGGTGCAGCTTCCGCGAGGGCAAATGGGGGTCCTTTTTATCGGCTGTCTGCCCTATGAAGACCCCAAGGATCCATTCCGAACGCTGCAAGGTATTCAAAAACTGGATGTTTACCTCGTTGAAGATTGGATTCCTTCCAAGCAAGTGCCGGTTACCGCGATACCGGAGCGTCAACCGCTCCGCTGGGCGCAACTCCACCGCGGTGATGTCGTCGGTGCTTTTGTGCGGCACGTTGACCAGGCGGGGGTCTTTCTGAACCTTGCTCCAGGGCTAGTTGCCAGGTGCCTATTGCGCGATCTCGCAGAGGGCTTTGTGCCCGACCCTGTCCAGGTGTATCCAGTCGGTATGCACGTGCAAGCGATGATCACCGACTGCGGCGGCAGTGACGCACGCCACGTACGCGTCTCGTTGCGAGCAGCGCAACAACAACAACAGCAGCAGCAGCAACGGGCCGTTGCAGCGGAGCAGGCACCAACGTCAGCGGTTCACATCGGGGGCGTGTATTTGGGGCGCGTTCGTCGCGTCGTTCCGTTTGGTATCTTTGTGGAGCTGCTGACAGATCGTACAGACGAGGGCGATGCACAAGTGCTCGCTACGGCGCTCTGTCATCGAAGTGAGCTGGTAGAGCAGGGACCATGGCCTCTGCCCGAGGAGCTTCCACAAAGGTTTCGGGTCGGTCAGCACCTGCCGGTGTTGGTGGTAGCGAGAGACGCTGCTGGTCGCTTGTCACTATCAGCGAAGGCCTCTTTGATAAAGGAGGCGTTGGCTACGCAATGCGCCTCTGCGAAGTCCATCGATGAGGTGGACTTGGGTGCTGGTTTCACTCCAGCGCTCAAGGACGTCATCGTGTCCGCCACAGAGGACGAGAATGTCGCGCACGAACCGATCTCTAGAAGCGGTAACTGCGACTCGCCAGCATCTGCGGCTACCAAATACGCAGCTTCATCTTTGATGGGGAGCGAACGATCTCCTCAGCAGAGGGATGCGATGGCGTGTCTGGGATCGAACACAACAGCACTCGATCATCTCGAGGAGAATACGGAGACGGAGGAGATGGAGCACACTGCGCACCAACCGAATGGCGTCTATGCAGCTGTGAACGGTGCATCGGCGGGTACGCTTCCGTTCCTCGCGATACCAAGCGAGACAGAACTGGTACGCGAGGACGCGGACACACATGCATCCAAAGATTGGTCACGGTCTGTCGATGAAGCATCTGGGGCTGCAAGAGCACCTCTCGACGATGAAGCGCTAGAACGTGGCGAACGTGCGCTCGTAGAATCGTTGCACAAGCCACAGACCGCAGCAGACTTTGAGCGCGCGCTACTGGGGCGCCCCAACGATCCCCAGCTCTGGATCGGCTACATGGCCTTGCATCTCGCTACCGGGAACGAGCTTGAGGCAAGAGGCATCGCAGAGAGAGCTCTGCAAACAATTCACTACCGCGAGTACCAGGCTCGCATGCGTGTGTGGATTGCGTACCTGAACCTGGAGCGTTCCGCAAACGCTGCCGCGGATCCACTCGAGAGCGACATCTTTCGCCGAGCGCTTCAGAACTGTGATAGCTTGCAGCTGCACCTGCGCTTGGCGCGTTCCCTAGAGGCAGCTCAGGAAGTCAAACTCGCTGGCCGAGTCTACGAACATGCATGCCGACGACACGGTCACCAGACGGCGTCTGTTTGGATAGCGTATGGCGCATTCTGTTTCCTTCGAAGCTCACAAGAGGTCCTGGGGCGCACGCTTCTAGAACGAGCGCTACGAGCACTGATGGACCCCGCTCAGCACGTTCAGTGCATCCTCAAGTTCGCTACGTTTGAGTTCAAGGGTTCCGGTGAACCTGAACGCGGGCGAACGCTATTGGAGAACCTGATTCAGGCGTTCCCCAAACGATTAGACTTTTGGAACGTGTACTTGGATATGGAGCTGATGCTTTTACGCCAAGAACGCGGCAAACTCGAACTCGTTCGCAGATTGTTTCGTCGATGCACAGCGCTTCCCAATCTTAGTCTGAAACAGGCCAAACACTTCTTCAAGCGATACTTGGAAGTGGAACGAGCATTTGGCGACGCGTCTTCCGTCGAGCACGTGAAGCAGGCCGCGCGCGCCTACGTTGCCCAGCGCACGGGCGAGGCGCCGCAGCGCTAAGCCACTCCGACGCGATGCACTTGCGAAAGACGCGCCCTTCTCTCGTTTCCATAAAGCATACTCACGAGGCATACAAGCCCAGCATCAAGGTTTGAGGAGCCTACAGCGAATTCATCGTGCTTTTCTCGCTCAAATACATCAAGCGTACTTGTTCTCGTTTTCATAGAGCGAACCCATGGAACACGCACGCTCACGAACAAGGTTCAACGGTCGTTCAGCGAAGTCGTCGTGCTTCGCGTTCGCTTTCGAGGAGCGTGAGGATGTCGCCCTCGCGCACTGGACCCTTCACGTTGCGGATGATCGAACGATTCTGATCATCCAGAAACTCCACCCGAACTTGAATGACACCACCCCGGGACCCAGTTCGCCCAAGAATCTGTTTCACTCTTGCAAGTTTTACCGGTTGATCCATCGCAAACACAAGCGAACTTGGATGCAAACGCAGGCACACAGCGCTCAACAAGAAACAATGCGAAACAGCGCGTCCTGAATGCGACAGATGCGCACGCAGCGTCGTCGCTGCGGCGCGCCGCGATGTCACGCGCCTAGCCCGATGTGACGTTCGCGGTGCGATGCGCCAAGCACCAGCGCACGCCGACGGGCGGCGGCGTAACCGCGGGATGCTTCACCTGCAGTATCCCTGGATGTGCGAATTCGGCGTGGAACTCGGGGAAAGGAACCTCAAGTACCGCAGAGCACTGAAGACGCTGCGTCAAAATTCTGACGAGTAACGCATTGAGGACGAATCGGTCGCGTGATTTCCACAGTGCCGAGCGCATTCGTGTCGTTCAATGGGGTGAACTTGGGGCATTCTTCCACATGGGTCCAGATGTTTATAGGGTGCAAGTAGTTAGCAAATAGGCCGTTGTTCATGTACAGGCACTTTCGCAAAACGCCAGATTCAGAGGACGCTTGCGTATGGCCTTAGTAGCGAGACCCTGCGATGATGCTGGTGGCGAGTCGGGCGCTGGTGCTTACTGCAGCACCAGATGCACAGCCCAGAAGTGTGTCGCGAGAAGGAACGGTCACGCGGTAACTGCCTCTGCTTTTTGGTTTCACACCTGCACTGTCCACGTTTCTTTCTCTCTGTCCAACACTTGATGATCGCCATCATGGTTCAGAGCCCGTCGCATGGAAACTTCAGCGGGATGCAATTCCATGACAACGGATGCGCTGGATTCGTGCTGAAGCCCACGCACGCTCAGCGATGTTGTTCTGTCTGGGAGGAAACGAGACGACGCTGGAACATCCACCATCGAAAAACTTGCCTACAGTCTGCTCCGCGTCAACAGAGTCGCTGGATGGACTGATCTGTGGCTCGTGCGCAGCGTCCTCACATCCGCTAAAAACAAGTGATGATCGCTCGTCTGGTTTTGGGCGGCAACTGCACCTTTAGTGGACTACTGTGCGACGTATCCATCAAACTGCATGAAGCGAGAAGCCGACGCCCTCTGTGTGTGCTACGGCAACGCCGTACTGTCTCCGTGCAGCGACCGCACCGGCGCTATAGACGACATTGCGGTCGCTTTTGGCAGGCACTAGGCACACACGATAGGACGTATGAAACGACCAGAATATCCGAGAAGAAGTATAGGTCATGTAACTTGGAGGTAGCGGGTTTGATGGATACTTCACCGCGCACTGAAAAAACACAAAGAAACAGAAAGAAAAGAAAAAAGCGCATAATCGGAGAACGCTGGTCTATGGAAACGTTTTGTCAATGAAGAAAAGTCAAACTGCATGAAGCGAAAAGGCGCCGCCGCCGCCGCTGCCGCCTGCTGCGCAACGAAACATCGCGCGACGTCCAAGTCCGATACAAGCTCTGCTGCTACACATCACGCCTGTAAACGTACTCGCCGCGAGTCGCGTCGTTCTTCTGTACTTTGTGAGAGCGCTTGGGAGCATGCCTGGTTGAGCACGAGTGCTCATGCGATACCTGCGATCAAGCGCATTGACTGCGCGACTGATCAAAGCCGGGTGTTTGCGTGAACCAGCGTGGATGTCGGCGCTCCGGGGTCTGGAGGCTGTACGCGCACAGCCCGTGCTTGATCCGGACGCTCGGGTTCCGAAGCCTGGAACCCGGACGCGTACGGCGAATGACCACACTTCACGGGTATCGCTGCTGCAACGACTGCGCCGCCGACTTGCGGAACGTCACCCCGAGTGGCTACTCCACGTTGTGGTTGACCTCAATGCACCAACGAGAGCAGAGCGCGACGTGATCGAAAAGTTTGTTCGTATGCAGGCGGAGCTCATTCAGAGGGAGCAGTTGTCCGAAGAGGAAGCTTATGAACGCACGCTGGCCGTGCTACGCAGCGAACTACCGCGGACGTCGCAGCTGGCGGCGCTGGTTGAACAGCAGCAGACCGCGTCAAAGAGTGTCGGGTTGTCTCAGGTTATGGTGGCCGCACCGTCGCTTTCCGTTGCTAGTCCCGAGCGCCCACTCCAGGATCCAGAGGCCGTTTTTCTGGCAAGTCTCCAGGATGCACAACGTGATCGCTGGTTATTCGAGCAGTTTAGTAGACGTTTAACGAGTTAGAGACGAGGTTTCCGCGTGAACACTGCGAACGAGTCTGTCGATGTGAACGAGCAAGATCTACTGGGCAAGCGTTCGCGGAACAGCGTTGGGGCGTTATTGTGTTCCGTGCTGGTCACGCGCGAGCATCCCAGAAACTGAGCGTGCATCAGTAGGCGGCACGCCTCTGTGTCAAAGGCGTCGCACACACACACACACACAAGTACGCACGATATGAATTTCAGCGGTGCTTGGTATCGTTGCACAGGATACCGCCGGCATTCGCTTTCCAAGGCGGGCTCCTCATACCATGTATCGATATCATGGCTCCTCCGCAAAACACGGATGATCGCCAACAGCAACGAAAACGGTTAGACAAGTCTGATGGAATCCGTGAGACAGCATTGGTGTAGCGAGCTTCGTTCAAGGGGTGCGCTATCGCATACTTCGTCGAAACAGATCGATATGATGCGCTGGCGCTCAGCGAGGCAGTATGCACCAAGAAACAAGGGAGAGACGCTGACGACCATACGTCTTTGATCGTGTGTGCGAGGTAAATTACGAACAGGCACGGGCTTGTAGAACGGGTTCATCGCTGGCGAGCTCTCGTCGAGCATGCGTCTCATGTACGTGATACCGACATAAACAGCAAGAGACACGACATTCTTGCGGTGAGCATTTCTGAGTACAGTGTAAAGAGGCCATGGGCGCAGTTAGAGAGGAAGCATCCTCGACAGATCGCCGATGGTACCGGTTGGTGTCATATATGCGCATATGTTTCGTAAATGACCCGCTTGCAAGCGAGCTCGCTTCTTTCGTATGAACTTCGAAGCCTGTTGGTCATTCAGGGTGGCGCTGAAACCCGCTCCATCTCCCGAGACATGTTTCTGGGGTGCAGCATCATTCACATGAAAAGAGGATCATCGAATCTACCGCGAGCACCGTCACGGGCGCTCCGACAGTTTCGTGCTGTGCTAAGCGACTGCAGGTGCTCCACTGGTGCAACTTGCCCCAGTGTCTGCTGACCGCATCTCATCCCCGAAACCCGACATACACCAGCTTTACCAGTGCATCATCGACAGATGTAACCAATCGTGCGCGTAACACGCAACACCAATGCCCGTATAAACATCAGAAGACCTCCGGTAGGAGACCTCGAATCTGATGCCTCAAATATGATCCGTAAACCAAAAAATATCGCCGGATCATGAAGCGTCCATTGATACCTACTCAGTGGCGCTGCCCAGCTTTTTCGGACCGGCCGCCTGCAATCGGTCTCAGTTTACCCAAACACATTTCGAGCTTGAGAGGCTGCCGTGCGATTCTAGATCGCTTCAGTTCCTCGGGCATCGTCTTGATCAGCACAAGTCTCATGATGTTGACGGCCGGTGTTGGAGTATCGGCTCACAAACTCCGTGCGTTTCTTGCCGCTGGCGGATCGCATCGATGTACGGGTTGCTAGTACTCGTGCCGTCTCTGCCACTGCAGTCTCGTCATCGTCCTGTCGAGCAAACACCTTTTCCCGCCGATCTCCTCTCTTCTTCTTGTTCTTCGTGACTTGCTCTTCTTCACTCGATATTCGACGACGAGACGATTTTTTCGTTGTTTTCCGGTACCCGGCGATGCCAACCCTCTAGGATCCTTGACTTCCATGTCCATGCCTTGCCATGAGTTCTTTATTTCTTCAAATGAACGCACTTGGAACACGTCTGCTATAAACCGCGAAAAACCTCTTCATTTCCAGTCGCCTCGGTATGAACCAAAATGAACTCGAAAGACTCGGCAGGGCACCCGTCTGTGCCAGGGTGTTCGGCCAGATTTTGCCGCCCCGCGGATCAAGTCGCTACCCAGAGACGCCACTGTTCTTGTCCCAACTTCGTCTGAGAAGGGGTCGTGCGCCAACACAGTGTTTCGAATCAGACGTATATGGACTTGAGCAGCCCGCAGGAGACCTTGCGTCCTCGCTATAACGCGGTAGCGTGGTCGGTGTTGCTGGTGCGGCGTCCAAGAACGCTGTTGGCGACGGCTGGTCAAGCTGCGCTGCGCCCAGCGCTGATGGTTCGTGGATTCAACGTCAGGGTCGGGATCGTGTTGCATCAGCTACCTGATGCACCGATCCGTGCTAGAAATTACCTATACTGTCTTTCTGAGAAACAACCGGACTCTAAAAAGCCGACGGACCGGAGCCGGCGGGACGCTTCGCAACCAGTGCCCAGAGACCAGTCCGTTGAGCAACGCCTCGCACGAGAAGCCACTCAGCACGGGCACGGATCAGAGGAGGAAGCGCCTGTCTTTGATGAGACTGCCGCACGGGCTGCTGAGATTCTGGAACTTTTGGAAGGTCTGCGCGCATTCCGGCAACGAATTATTGATGATGCGCAAGCCATGGCGAAGCAGATCAGAACCCCGAAGGAGCAAGTTGATGCGAGTTTAGCGAAACATCCCGATATCGCTAAGATTGATGCGAGCATCCGCCGACTGGAAGCGGAGCTGAAGGCGATCAGCGATAACGTGTGAGTTGCGGATCTCGGGCAGAGGCGCTCCGATACGTGGCCATATGCCACGTCAGTAGGAGTAAGAAAGCGTGAAGCACCTTCCGGCTGGCTGATCGAACGCAGCCGCCGTGCCACTCGCAAGCCGGTGATGGTGCATGGAATTCCCGTCAGATTCTGAAGCGACTAGCTATGAAGACGAGGTATATAGGTGGCAGCCAACGCAATGCTAGGATTTGCAACGATAACGGCTCAGCTTCGGGCCTGTTTGAGACGGAATGGAGCTAGCCGCTGCATTGTACAATTTTTTCTCAGCAAAGGAGCTCCGCCATGACGCGCTCTTCATCCGCTGGCGATGCAACGATTCGACAGAAACCGATTCCTTCACCAGGTGACGGATTTTCCCATTTGCCTGCAAACGACGTCACCACTTTCACCACATCGTTCTCGGTGCTTTCAAAAAGAGTCGGGTGATTGGGTCCCCGCAAAAGCACTCTCCGTATGCATTCATCCAGTGGAACCGGGAAAACGAGAACGCCTACGGGGTAGGCATTCGCTTGCGCTGCAATCGCTATCCAGACCGCTCGTTGTGCGCTATCCACGTTGCACCGGTCGACAATGACGTGGCGAGGAGGATCAGACGTGAGCGCCTCCTGCATCATGCGCTCACACTCCTGCCGAGATCCGAGATCATCCTGGCTGACTCGTACCCAGTTTTCACCTCCGTGTTTTAACACGAGTTTCGCGAATGTCGACTTTCCCGATCCAGGAATGCCACAGAGTAGGACTACGCGGGACCGATGCGCTCTCCCCGAGCTCTGGAGTTGCTCCTCCGAGGACCTGTATTGAAACTCGGAACTGGCTGCTGTCACCTCGGTCAGCGGCGCAGCCACACCCCAGCGTTGATCAGCTTCGCGGGTGCGCCCGATGTCGCAGTCGTGACCAGCAGTGTCGTCGGTGTTGCTCGGCGAACACGCAGTCGATGATAGGCAGCTCACGTGCAGCTCTCCACGCTCCTTACTGGCCAGAACCGACTGTTGCGGGCGCAACCGCTCCAGGTCCGAAGTGCCGTCTGTTCGCGAAAGCAGTGGCGCTCGGACAGCGCTCCGGATCGAAACGAAAAGCCTCTGTAAACGGTGTACCAACTGTACCGTTTGGCGAGCTGGGTTGTTCCCTGAGGCAGTGCTGGTCCGCATATCGCCAGAAAACAATGTCTGGCGTAGAGGGTGCTCGCTCAGAGCCAGCGTCACTTTGCAGTGTCGCCGCGCAGCGGGCTCCCTGCTCTTGCAGCAAAGTCGTCGAGCACACGTGTTTGCCGGCGTCGGTCGCTGCTGAACCAGAACCAAAGTTGGACCCACGAAAAGTCGAGTTCCAAGCTTCCTCTTGAGCATGGTCCTCAGCGACACCGCGATAGCCAGCCAGCTGCACAGTGCATAGTTTTCGGACAGTGCTGCGGCCAGAAGCTGCCGTTCAGTAGGGTTTACGCTGCGCGAACGGCGCTGCGGGAAGTTTGGGCGTTTTGCGCGCACATCGAATCCCAGGCGCTGGCCGCGCTGCTCCCCAGACCTGCTACGGTACAACAGGGGATTCACCGGCGTTGTCGGTGCTTATGTACTCATCTGGGGTGGCGTCCGACCAGTGGGGCTTGACTGAAATGATATATGTTGGAGTATGTTTTGTGTGGAGCGTGCATCTGGGGATACAGCACGCGCATGATGCGTGCGTGCTTGGCACCGAACGCAGTAGCCACGACGACTCCTACAGAGCGCCTCCTCTGGGTCGTTGAGGGCGTCAGATTCCATGCCACACTTGAGACTGGCAGTGCCCATACACGCACTGGAGCTGAGCGTTGTCATAAATCGGGACCTGGGGCTGCGAAACAATCGCTCTCAATGGTATTGCTGGCGTGCAACGAATGGACAGCGGGCACCACAACGCAAGTGCCCGCGGAATGCGGTGCGCTGGATGATTTCCTTGCATCTGTATGCAAGGATGCGCGCTCTGCTTCTTGTGCTGGTGCTGCTGCTTTGGGGAATTTGTGCACGTGCGTCATCCACGCTGATGGTTGCTTTTCGAATGGTGACTACTGAGGCGCATTCGCGAACATACATACTGATCTTTACCGAGCAGCAAGCGCGAAGCAGTCGCATGTAAGCGATTGTTGCGACAATCAGCTACCCGCATGCGTAAAGCTCTACCATTGCCAACGATGCTCTCTACTGAAACCGCATCATCCTCGGAAGGCACGTATCACCGATGCGCTATTATCATTGGACGCAAGCCGCCGAATCATCGTGCCGTTCGGCAGCGCGTGCACCACCAAACGATCAAAAAGCGCAGGTTACACCTGCACCCGTTCGCCTGCACCGCAGTATCTCGTTCAAGCAGTCGCACGATGATGGGGCTATTGCGCCAATCTGGAAACCGCACCGCCGTCCACCGACAATCCCGCGAACACCCGTGTCCTTTCCTACCTAACAAAATGTTAACGTACACCGGGGGATTCCGATTGGGCGCCAGCTAGCAGCGCTCTATGTAGCAAACACACGTCCACGTGTCGATCGCGCGTGCACCGGAATCCCGCCTCTGCCAGCAGCTGTGCGCTGCGGTGATCGCGGATTCGCGCCAACGACGCCAAGCGCTGCTGCTGGTGCTCTCGGTGCCCGTAATCCGTTGTTGCGCTCAGACGATATGCGCGCGCGCGCACGCTGGCGGGGGCACTGGCTGCGATCCGCGAACGTACGTTGCCGTAGCGCTGCATTTTTCGTTGAGGCTGTGCTTGCTCGTAGGTCGAGAAGCGGCCCGGTTGCGGCCGCAAACAAGTTCGAGTCCAAACGGGACCCGCAACAACACGAACAAGTGTTTTGGTGAATGTTCCTCTTTGCTAGCACGTTTGTGTGTCAGCGAGCCTGGCCGCGAGCGCGCTTTCGGAACGCCCCGTGTCGGCGCGTGACGTTGGACGCTAGGGGTGACTCAGTGAGTGCAGGTGCCGAACAGCCGACGCGTCGTCCTGAGGCGCCCGCGAAAAGGCGTGGGAGTCGCTTTCTCATCAAGGTCCGAAAGTCTGTGCGCACCACACGCAAGCACGGTAGCGTCATTCCAGCTGATGTTTGGTTACCACCCGAACTAACAAGTGACGTTTTGCCTTGCGGCGACAGCAAACTCTTGGATAATGAGGCGCACTTACCGGCGCTGGTGCTCAACGCGGACTATAGACCCCTTTCGTACCTGCCACTGTCGTTGTGGTCCTGGCAAGAAGCAATAAAGGCGTCGCTTTCGGGTCGCGTTCGTGTTGTTGCCGAGTACGATAAAATTATTCGTGCACCGTCGATGAGCATGCGGTTGCCTGCTGTGGTGTGCCTCAAGCGCTTTCAGCAGAGCACGGTCTCTCGGGCAGCTTTCACACGTTTTAACGTCTTCCTTCGGGACTCGTTCCAGTGCCAGTATTGTGGTACGAGCGGGCCTATCACAGATCTGACGTTTGATCACGTCGTGCCGCGTTCGCGCGGTGGCAAGACGTGCTGGCGCAATGTCGTCACCTGCTGCACGGCCTGCAATCGACGCAAAGGCGGCAAACTGCCCCACGAAATACCAAATATGACGTTGCAACGTCAACCTTATGTACCGCTATACTGTGAATTGCAGGAAGTGGCCCGTAAGTTTCCCCCGCGATTCTTGCATGAGACCTGGGCAGACTACCTGTTCTGGGATGTGCCCCTGCAACGAGACGAATGATGGAGGTTTGGGGTACGAACGTGACTTGGAAGTGCCCCGCCCCGCGGTTGCGTATCTCGAACGTTTGCCTGTCTGGGGCAAGCCTCGTTAGAATGCAGCACTTCAGTGCGAAGTGAGTATACGAGCTGCAAGAGCTGTCGACCAATCCACGGAGCGCGCGCTTCGTGGAACCATCTGATTCAGAGGATCCCGGGCAGAGCCATGATCTCTAGGCTTTCGAAGGCGTATCGCTGCTTTTGCCGGCATTGGCGCTGTTCGTGGTCCAGATGTATTGGAAGCGAGTCCGACCGAACGCTATGCGCTGTCGAGAGAAACGACTGATTCAGCGTGTTATTTACTTTGCGATGGAGACGAATCCGCAGGCCACGATCGAGCCCTTTGCGAACAGTGCTTATTTCTGGTCGATCTGTAGATGTGCAGAATGGAGGTGTCAGGTGCATGGAATGCGCGTCACGATACAACGCGGATCTTGTGGCACGACATGGCATTGCACAGCTGGTACCGAGGAAGCTTCGTCAGAAACCAACAGGGAGCTATTCTTTCCGTGTGGAATCGTGAGAAGCGTGCAATCGCTATGGGTTGCCATCCGTCGTGTATTTCAACGCAGCGAGGCCGTTTCATCTAGCGTGAATTCTAAAATGTGCAGTATCTGCTCATCGGTCAACTGCAGTACACTCGTGTCCGAATGAAGTGGAACCTGTCCACTTGCCTACGACAGGCGCACGCTCTCAAGTCTGGACAGCTCCCACTGCCATGAACACTGGTCTTTGCGGGCTTTTTATACAACTGATTCTTTTTTCTTCTTGACATCTTCGGCTCTAAACTCGCCTGGCTCTCCTGCCCGACCAGCTCCATCGTCCGCAATTCAAAGGATTTTGGCGGAGGCGTTCAATTCTCGTGTTCACCGCTTCTGCACGTGATTCACAAGCACCACGCGTAAGCGGAAAACTTGCGATCTACGCTTCGCTTGTTGCTTTCAATATCTTTTTGTCAGGTTTTGCGCGCCCTTCGCAGCGCTGACGCGTCACAATTGGTAACGGTTCCCGAATGCGTCGGCCGCTCCTCGCTCTTCGGTAGACGCCCTGTGGCGCGCTAACGCTCGCTTGATCGCTTGTTTCATGCCCTTGACAGGTACAGAAAGGAGGTCTCCGCTGCTTTGCTGTGTTTTGGCTCCTAGTCCGAGCCATGCGAACAACCCCTCGACTGGGAGACGCCCTCGGAGAATACTCTGTTCGCTACAGGCGCAAGCGCACGCTGTTCCATTTGATGGAGGAATCGTTGAAAGCGATATTGTCCGGGATGGAAGAAGCACCCGAAAAGGAATTCTAGGCTCGAGAACACGTCGAGAAATGTTGATCCATCTCCGGCTCCTTGTTTCCAAAATGCTGACGCTTGCTCTATCGGAAGCCGTCGCTTTATGGACAGAGGTCCATGTCCAAGACACGTGTCCGTGCAAAAACCAGGATGCCGATGCCTTTCGAGGCATATCTCGTGATAGGCTTCGAGCTGGTGTCGCATGCATTTTGCCGATGGCCTCTAAGAGAGGGGCAATTTGTTTCTTGAGCGGAATCGATTCTTTGAAGTGAAAAGATCGTTGAATTCGCAGCGTGAACCTGTGAACAAGCAATCAACGGATGACGTCGAGGTGTTTCCCTTTTCAAGTCAGCGGTGCGAATTCCAACGGCCACGATTTGTCCTGGAACAGAGAGATCGAAATCTTGAAAAATGTGAAATTTGAGCATGCTACACGTACAAAAAGGAGAAGCGTGGAAGCCTGCACATGTTAATTGGATGAAGATATCCACTTTTTTAAGAGCTCTTGTTTCATTGTGTCGCGAATCATTTCGATTCCGGCGACGTAACGAATTCCAGCAGCAAAGGATCGAAGGAATCGCTGCGAAAAGACTACCAAGAATAACAAACCCCGTATGCAACCGAACGTTCTTTCTACTGTTCTGCGACCACCAAAGCTCCACGTCTAGAACATCTTCTGAAAAACAATCACAACGCAGGAACAAAGCGACTGCTTCAGTGTTCCGTGTTTATCCGACACAACTCCAGCGGACGGAAATCTGTCCCTATCCGAGAACAGCGAATAGTTGCAACGCAGGCATGCCCTGCACCCGATCGCATCAGGTAAACGGCCTTCTTCGATTGAGACAACGTTTCTCCGCACCGGGGATTCCCGATTTATCCATCCCACAGAGCAGGCAAACCATGGAGATCACGTATTCGGTGAAAGCGTTGTCACCAGGTCTCCTCTGGTTGCGTTCAGCGCGATTGCATGCCCATGGACGTTGCCATACGACGCATCGGTCGCCTAGGCATTGGGCACTTTGACTGGCGATAGACCCATCTGTTCAAAGCGGCCGCTCTGCTCCCAGGCATGAACGCCGCCCTCAATTTCCTCGAGCACACGAGCGGCCGTCTCCGAGGAAGCTCGGAATCCCTCGAGGAGTTGCTGGAGCCGCGGACGGTTCCGGAACACCGGACGATGATGCCACTTGGGCATGATCGCAGCGTACATCGCCAGTGTGGGCGCCAAAGCGATATCTGCGAGGGTCACCATTTGCGTTTCGACGGCATGACGTCTGGTATTGTCCTCAGTGAGCATGGTCTCGAGTGTATCGAGATGTAGCTCGATTTGCGAGAGCCCATGCTCTCGCTCCGCAGGTGTATTTGTAGGCCGATACAGCACCGCCTGATTCGTCGTGAGGTACAGATCGTGCACTCGTACATAGAGACGCGCGCGAGCTCTTTTCTCTGGAGTCTGCGGCCGGTATCGCTCCCCGAGTCCGTATTTGTCGAGGAGATACTCGACGATGACGTCACTTTCCCAGATGCTCTCTCCCGTGGGCAGCACTAACGCAGGGAACTTGCCATACTTGTGCACTCTCTGTCGATATTCCGAAGTTTTCAGGTATGAACCTGGAGGTTCAATTTTTATGTCCAGGTTGTTATCGTAGATGATATACCGAACGCGAGCAGAAAAGTTCGACACGGGAACCGAGAAAAGCGTAGCAGTCTGGTTGCTTGTCGTGTCGTTCATCAGCACGCACAAGGTTCCCTTGTTGATAAAGTGACGCCGTTGGGCTCGCGGAAATATTGCTTGGATAGGCGTATGCTTAGGTCGAACAGGCAGAGCGTGAATGAAAGCCATCGGTTGTTGCGTAGGCCCCAGAAATACAGCGCGCTCTCTACGTGCCTCTGGGCGGGTCTAAGCGAAAGGACACAATAGTAATTGACAACTCTGGCTGCAAGCGATGCGATGCAGAGGCCACCGGGCGGCGGCTGCGGAGGCGTCCGGTGCTCGATGGAGCGATTCGCGAGGCCTGCCTGCCTGCCTGCCTGCCTGCCTGCCTGCCTGCCTGCCTGCCTGCCTGCCTGCCTGCTTCTCGCTACTGCTGAACAGCGTTTCGCGCCACGTGTGGTGGATGAGCTTAGGCGCTGCTCGATCAATGTTTACGCCAAGAGCTACCCGCATTGCTCTGTGGCTTGCAAACCCGGATGCTGGCCGACCGCATGGGTCCAGTACGTGCTGCTGCCAGATGAAGATCGAAGAACGAGTAGTTTTGGTGTTTAGGGTTCTCGGAATGGAGGCTCATTCCTGGTAGCGTTCATTAGAGATTCGCAAAAGAAGCCGCCGATGATTTCAGGGCTGGGTTGAGCGTCTTTTGCGCGCTAGATGACAGGCGTATGCAGAGGTATCCACCATCAAGCACCCTTCGGGACCTCAGTAGTCACCATTCGAAAAGCAACCATCAGCGTGGATGACGCAAGTGCACATATTCCCCGAAGCAGCAGCACCAGCACAAGCAGCAGAGCGCGCATCCTTGCATACAGATGCAAGAGAATCATCCAGCGCACCGCATTCCGCGGGCACTTGCGTTGTGGTGCCCGCTGTCCATTCGTTGCACGCCAGCAATACCATTGAGAGCGATTGTTTCGCAGCCCCAGGTCCCGATTTATGACAACGCTCAGCTCCAGTGCGTGTATGGGCACTGCCAGTCTCAAGTGTGGCATGGAATCTGACGCCCTCAACGACCCAGAGGAGGCGCTCTGTAGGAGTCGTCGTCGCCACTGCGTTCGGTGCCAAGCACGCACGCATCATGCGCGTGCGCGTACCTTCTAGGCACAAGGTCCAGCGAATCGGATGCGCACACGGGTCCAGTGCGCTCTCTGCGCCTACCCACTGTGGTGGGTGTCAAGCACAAACCCGCATTGCCAACCGACAACGCATTCCATGCATGATCACGAAGGAGAGAGGCCGCTCCCAGGATTCATCCTAACAGCCAAGTTTCTCCAGCGTGTCGTGCAGCGAAGGCAAGCCTGCATCCGCAGACTGTCTGAGCACAAACTGACGACGAGACCCGATTCTACGTCGTGTAAACCACGCTTCGAGCCGACGCCCTCTGTGGTATAGAAAAGCTATTCTAGCTCTATGAACTATCTGCTCCAGCGGTTCAGGCGCAAAGGCGGATGATTAGGGTAGGTACTAGACACACCCGATAGGGCATATGAGACGACCAGAATATCCGAGAAGAAGTATAGGTAATGTAACTTGGGAGTAGGAGGTTGATGGATACTTCACCTCGCACTGAAAAACCCAAAAAGAAAAGAAAAATGCGCATAATCGGAGAACGCTGGCCTATGGAAACGTTTCGTCAATGAAAAAAAATGTGCATGCGCGCCGTCGCCGCGTCGCTGCGTGCGTGCCCCGTCATCGATGCCGTGCACGCGGTAGCGCTGAACGCTCTAGCGAGCGAGGCAGCAGCGTCTTCATTCCTTCTTTGTGACAGAGGCACCGCGCTACCTTCATACGTCTTGATCTGGTTACCTCACAACGTGCATAGCGTTTGAAACTGCACTCGTATCCTACTTACAAAGGACGTGGCGGCGTGAGAGGAAAAGCAGTGGCACGGACGCGATCCCGCGAGATGGATACCACCGCCAGCTACCACGTGTTGCTGGTGTTGCTCTCCGTTGAGACTTTTCTCTTCTTTGCAGTTATTGCACAGACAGCAGTGCAGGAGCCGCTCGCACACGGGAAAATCGCCCGCTTTTTTGGCCTTGCTTTTCTGTCAGAGTCGGTTGCGGGCCTCGCACTTGCAGTTACGCCACTGCTGCGCGGAAGCGTGTT
Source organism: Cyanidioschyzon merolae strain 10D (assembly GCF_000091205.1). Taxonomy (NCBI): domain Eukaryota; phylum Rhodophyta; class Bangiophyceae; order Cyanidiales; family Cyanidiaceae; genus Cyanidioschyzon; species Cyanidioschyzon merolae. The sequence goes on from NC_010141.1 coordinate 77,714, forward strand.
CCTGCTGGACCTTTTTGCGCTGATCGCTGTTGTGGCGATATGGGCGGGCGCCGCTGTTGCAATCATTGGTGCGGCACACGTTGTTTTTCCAGAGGATGCGAGACGGGAAGTTCGGGTAGCTCTGGTCGTGCTGTTTGCGTTTGTGTTCGCGTTCGGAACCGCGCGTCTCTATGTCGCAGTAAGTGCCGCGACACCGGCTTTGCCCCTCTGGTCCACAGACTCGCTGCGGGTGTCTGTTGCGGTTAGCCAGGGCGCTATGGCCAGCGTGGGTGCTGCTTGTGTCCTGCGAGCGCTGGCTCGACCGAAAATACGGGGCCGGAACGGGGCTTCAGTTTTGCTCCTGGGAACCTTGGTTTGCCTTGTAGGTTCAGTGATTTGGACATGGCTGTTAGGCAAATGCGAGTTGTCGCAGACGTTGGACAAGGAAGATGTACGGTGTCCGCTTCCACCGGTGTTCGATCACAACGCTCTTTACTGTCTGTTTCTTATTGCAGGCAATATTCTGAGTGCAGAAGGCGTCCTGCGTCTTATGGCTGTCGGGGACGGCGCGTTGAACTATGCAGAGATTCCCTGAAGGGCATTGCACTCCGTTCGCCCTCCGGTGATCCTAAGTCGACTGCTTACCGGTTCCATTGAGCGACAGGGTACATCAGCGAACGATAAAAAATGCATCGTGCCCGTGAGTCGCGCGCTAAAGACGCTTGGAAACTGCGTCGTACATTGTCGCCCAATGGGCAGCTGCTTGGTTTCGACGCTTGACCGACAATTGGAACCGTACCGCGCTGCGGGCGTGCATGTGGGTACCTGTTTGTGCGGGCCTTGCGTTCGTCTGGAGACAGGCATGCCGAACATGAAACCAGCCTGTTAGCAGGCTACCGTGTGGAGTCGCTATCGGACTCGCTGCGATTCCCGGACACAACGCGGCCCGTGTTCTTTTTCGCTGCGAATGCGAGGAATAACACAACCGCTTTGAGGCATCGCAAAACCAGGCTAGGAGAGTCAAAAGCTACTGACTACCGTCCAGGACGCAGTAAACACTCTCTAGTACTCTTTCTGGTAGAACTAGGGCAGATCGCTGCCTAGTTCATTAGCCGCCATTAAGAGGCGCTCGGTATGTTCCCCGGGGAGGCGTGCGGGGTAACCCGATGACGAAAGCGAATTTTTCCATGATGAAACAAGTACCGGAAGGAATGCGCAGTTTGCATATACTGTCGAGACATACCGATCGATCTACGCTCCCCTTGTGCAGAGCGATGACCCAAGCTCCTCTGCAGGATATCGCTGGGTCCACAGCACGCCGTGCTCAAGATGCTTTTCTTTGCAAGCACTGGAGACAGGAGTCTCTGGAGGCACGTCCCGTGAGCGGTTTCGTTCGGCTGTGGACTGCCGTTTCTTCCACAGCGACAAAGGGATGAGGATTTGTGTCTCGAACCGGATCGATTGCTTGCTGACGTTCCAGGTCCAGGGAGTATGCGGCGCGCGCTCCTGAACACGTCCTCAAGCCACGTCGTCGAGTTTTGGTCTCTCGTCTATCCAGCGGCGTGCACGACCGCGCCCTCGACTTGCCCTGAACTCGAAAGATCCACAGCATGAAACATGTGTGATTTGCGCACAGTACACGTCATGACATGGGAAGCGTGGCGGCGTGTCCGTATGAACTGCATCACGATAGCGGTTGGTTAGGATTCCTTGCTCCAGCGTGTCGAGAATCAGCGTGCCTGCTGTAGCATACCGAGAATCCGGCGGCAAAGAGACGATGGAGCCAGTCCGAAAAGGCATCGAAGCACCCTAAATTTACGTATGAACCCGAAAGCCCATCTTGCAGCACTGAGCGTGTCGAGTCTATATACCTACAACATTGGACGGGAGCAAAACAATCGAGTCGCAGAAACAGTGAGGAGTAGAGCGCTCCACCGTCTTCTGACACGAGAGTTGTTCGCGTTCGCAAGCCCTGCAACGGCGGGTTCTCAGCCAGAACCGGCGGTGGATCTTGCTCTTCTGCCATAGCGTACTCGTTCAAGTGACAAAAACACGTGCCAGTTGCGTGCGTTTCTCTGTCGCTTCTTGACAGCGGTGCTTACACCCTGGACTTTTGCTCTGCTTCGTGTTACTCGTGGGTACGGAAAACCAGGGCTGTAACAAGAACGCATTTCCCTACGACCTGTCTGTGTTGGGGAAGCTGCTGGGCGAGGACGCTGCAGCACCCGGTTCAACGCAGGTGAGCGCTCTCGTCTTGACGCCTTGGAGCATGCAACCAGGCACCGAAGATGATCCGCTTCCGTACTCTGAAGCAGTAGTTGAGCCACTTACTCTAGAGTATGAAGCTCCAGAGCACGACACTATGCTGGGAAACGGAGAAGCGGCGCGAGCGGGCAGTGCGGGAACCCCAAGCCGCCCAGCGCATCCCGAGGATGCAGTCAGTTTTCGTTTTGATCCCAAAGTTTGGGAGCAGGTGCACCTGAAGGATGAGAGCAACTTGATTTTTTACGAGGGCGGCCTCGACGACGAAAACGACGGCACAGCTGGAGGTTTCGACGAGATTCAGGAGCAGTTTCGGGAATCCGAGGAAATACAGGCCTCTGGGGCGCATACTCAGTCAAACTCGGCGGAGCACAGTTGTATGAGCGCGCCGTTCTACTTCTTATGGGGTATAATGCTACGCATTCTCCAACCTTATTTCGAAATCGATAGTAGCGATGTGATGCTCCGCTTGAGCCGCTCATTCGTACCTATTCGACCACTGCTCGCCGGCGAGCATCACCAGATGAATATGGTATTGCGCCTGCACAAAATATGGACCAGGATTCGCCAGTTTTCTCAGGCGCGTTCGCCGGAAACCGCTGAAACTAATGCGACTATCGACAGTGATATCAGCGACGACGAGTGGACCTACTCGAGGAGAGCGGACTTGTATGGGCCGTTCTGGATCGCGACCACCTTGATCCTGTTACTCTCGCTGAGCGGGACAGTTTCTCACCTGCTTCATCGTGCCTCGGTGCATGCTGTACAGACAGCAAAGGCGTCTACAGCTGTGAAACCGGTTTGGAAGACCTCTGAGATTATCCGCCTAACCGTTTCAGCAGCGATTATCTATGGATACGAGCTTCTGGCCGCCACTGTGCTTTGGGCGCTGCGGCTTGTTTATCGTTCGCAGGGCCAAGTACCGCCCTGGACTACCATGTTGTGCGTTGTAGGGTATGCTCAGGGCCCGCTGGTACCGGCGTCATTGCTTGCGCTGTTTCCCTATCAGTTCTTTCAGTTTGTTGTTATGGTTGTTGCTTTTGCCCTTAGCGTGGGTTTTTTGGCGCGCAACCTGCTAATTGAGCCACTGGCCGGCGCCGATACTAGTCTGGATGCTGGTGAAGCCACGATTACGGAACCTATCTGGTTGTTGAAGCAGCGTGCACTCGTGCCGGCGCTTGTAGCTGGCTTGCTCCAGATCGGCTTTGCGATCTGGTGCGTACTCTTCATCATTCTGTAAATGGGAAAACGCTGAAAACCATATCGGAATCCGAGTATGTGACGAAAAGCGGTGTTTGAACGGGTCCGGAGACGATTCAGGAAGCAAGCAATGCAATGCATTTGGATGCTAATGATATCTATGTTTTGACATCGTTGGCCTTCATGCACGCACTAGAATTCCGGTGCGAGGAAGCGGCTCGGGGTCCGTTCTCACTGCAGCTGCAGTGTCGATTGGATCGAGTCCTTCCGTACAAACAGAAGCGACTCATGGCTGCTGGAGAATGCACTGGTCCTCTGAGCGCGGGCGACACCGGCCCCCAGAAGAAACAACAACAGAAGACAGAGATGACAGGGAATAGCTCCATTAGCTTTTCTAGATTAGAGACAAAACGTATGGAGTGCCTTGCCGCCGTTGTCTTAGAACGCTGTTCCGCAGGGGCGTCGGCATCGACAGCCTACGGCGTCTTCGATGCCCCTTGCAGACCAAGAATGCGTGACCGCCCGCTGGTATAGGGCGCTGTAGCAACTACTTGGAGCGTCTTCGATGCCCCTTGCAGACCAAGAATGCGTGACCGCCCGCTGGTATAGGGCGCTGTAGCAACTGCTTGGAGCGTCTTCGATGCCCCTTGCAGACCAAGAATGCGTGACCACATAACGACGGTGGCCATAGTAGCTGGCGACCGGGCGCCAGTGACAAGTAGACTCGAGGAGTTTTCATGAACAAGCGTCTTGTTCCGGGGACTGCTGCTTCCTATCCCCCATATACATCCGTATTCCGAAAGAAGCTTCCCATTGGTTTTCGATCACCAAACGCATCTATACATCTATCAAGTCTAGTATGGGACTGTCCCATCGCGCGTCATGAGCATCGGACATTGCGACTTCATCCTGTGTGGTAGAGCGTGAGCGCCAGAGACACAATGTCCAGATTTGTGCGCTTTCAAAAAACGCAGCGTTTCGTACCCGGACAACGACCACACCACCAGGAGCGTTTCTCGACCAGTGAGTCGAGCGCCTGCACAAACTGGGTTACTCTTCGTCTTTGGAAACAAGAGCAATATGTTTTCTGTATCCTAATGGCGTCGAACGCCCTGTCAACGGCTGCTTTCTTATACCTTCATGCTCCAGACGCTACCGCCTGAAGTGGTGCGCCACCTCACCAGCGCTCCCGTGGTAACAAGTCTAGCCAGTGTTACCAAGGAACTGGTTGAAAATGCACTGGATGCAGAGGCAACCCAAATCAGTGTCTTTCTCTCTGGATATGGCCTGGAGTTCATCGAAGTAAGCGACGATGGCTGCGGAATCGCCAAACAGGACCTTGAGCAGCTCGCGCAACTCCACACAACCTCAAAGCTTCGAGCTTTCGCGGAACTATCGAGCATATCTACGTACGGGTTTCGCGGCCAGGCTCTAGCATCACTGGCTATGACGGGTCGACTGGAGATTTCATCACGACCGCGAGATCGGGACGCCTCGGCGGTACCTGGCGTCGCTTTTCGTGCTAGGTACCAGGCTGGTAGGCGCATCTCTGACCTGGAGCCCGAGGCGCGTCCCTATGGTACGACGGTGCGCGTATATGAACTCTTTGCATCCATGCCCGTTCGTAGACGGGAGGCAGAGTCTCAGAAAAAACGAGAACTTCAAAAGGCAATTCAAATCCTGCAGACGTATGCGTTAGCGGCGCCCACGGTGCGCTTTTCGGTTCAGTGGACGCCGAAAGGTCGCGAACGTCCAACGCTCTGCCTAGCCACACAGGGCAAATGCACGCTCCGTTCGTGCTTCAGCCTGTTGTACGGTGCGGAACAGCTCACGAAGCTGGTGGACCTCGCGGTAATTGTAAAGTGGCCCACACCGCTGCCCGGTGCCTGCACAGAACCTGAACTCCACATGCGGGGCCTCCTGAGCCGATGTTACCCAGCAGCAGGGCGCTCTGCCCCAGATCGACAGATGTTGCTACTGCAGGCAAAGCGGCCGGTGCAGTGGACCAGAATGCGCCGAATGTTGGACTCGGAGTTTCGCCAACGAACGTGCACTTCGCTCTACCCTGTTTACGTGTTGGCCATCGACCTGCCACCAGATACCTTCGACGTCAATGCGAGTCCCGACAAAACCGAGGTCCTCATTCACGACGATGCAGCGGTGGTTGCCTCGGTTCGGGAGGCATTGCGTACATCATGGACACAGGTGGCTGACGTCCGCACCAGGGCCCCATTCTCGGTGCAGACTGGAAAGTGCGCCGATGCGCGAGCGAAAGCCCCCGACGATCATCTGCGAGCTGCTCAACTAGCGAATCAGCTGGAATGGTCTGTCACCACAGAACAGAAGCGAGACACTAGTCAGAGGCTTGTCACAGATGCGAGACCCGCATGCGTCAAGGAAAGTGCTACATCGACGCTCGCTGCGTCGGAAACGACGCTGTCGTCGTCAGGGATGAGCGCGGGAGTTTGCGTCGCCTCGAGAGCTGAAGTAGAGGCTGCGTCCTTCATCGTCGACCATGTGAAGCCGCACACAACCGAACAGCCATTCCGTGAATCCCTGCAAGCATCCTCGGCGGCGGTTGCGGCGACGACGGGAGCCCATGAACAATGGGAAACAGCTGAGCCACTTGCTCAGCGATGGACGCATCACAACGCTGAGGCTGCCTCTAGCGGAACGGAGTCCTCGGGCACGATTCATAGAAGCGCGGATACGATCCTGAGTGGTGTGAGCGGTGTCAACAGCCACGAGCACGATCGTGTAGTCGCTCGCGCGTCTGGTGCGTCCATGGAGCGCTGGCTCGCAGTCCACGTCGTAATCGATCCTTTCCAGTGGACGTCATCTGCGAATATCTCTCGCAGCTCAGGTTGCGCCCGCGATGCCGACTTGCCGCATGTGGAGCCTATCATTCGTGCCCGTGTTGGTGAGCGTTTGCAATTGGCGTGCCTCTTGGAAGCCAGTACTCCGAATACGACGGAGGATTGCGTCACAGAATCAAGCACTGAGGCAGACCGGGAACTAGAACAGCGATTTCACAAGCATTGGTTCGAAGAGATGCGTATCATCGGTCAGTTCAACTGCGGTTTCATCCTCGCAACCTATGGTTCCGACCTTTTCATCATCGATCAGCACGCGGCTGACGAAAAGTACATCTATGAGTCATTGGCGAGGGCATTGCGTCCGCGTACACAGAGCATGCTCCAGCCACTTTCGATACCCGCTTCGGCCTCGGAAGAGCTCACGCTCTGGGAACAGCGCGAAAACCTGGCAGCGCTTGGGTTCGAGCTCGAGTTTCGGTGGAGTGCGCCTCCCACGGAGCGTGTCTGGATGTTGGGAGCTCCCACGGTATGTCAGACGGTGCTGGAAGCAACCGACTTGCTAGAGATTGCGCATCAAGCACCGCTCACTGGTCGGGTTGCCGACCTGCTGCGTGCCAGTCGAGTGAAGTTGCTGCTTGCGACTCGCGCTTGTCGTCGAGCAGTGATGATCGGGATGCCGCTGGATCGTACCCACATGCAGAGTATTGTTGCTCGTTTGGCGACGCTGGAGCAGCCGTGGAACTGCCCACACGGACGACCGACAATGCGTCATTTAGTACGGGTCTCCGAAATCGGGTTCCGCAGGGCGGTCACCTGATACCTGGGCAATGCAGATAGATCGTTTGCAGACGATGTATACGGTATGCATGAAGTAACCCGACTTTAGATGCACTCCAGACGAGTGCTGGTTGTATTGGGTCTGCGTGCGAATGCAGTGCGGGTTACGAAGGTAGAATCCTTTATGTTTTGTCGTGAAGATTTTCGCCGGCTCGTCTCGCGATGCGTAAAGTTTATGTCAAGAGAAGGGGACGAGCCTCATCGAAATGAGGCGCGAACTACTTCTACTTCTACTGATGCTGCTGCTGCTGGTGGTGGCGGTGGCGGCGGTGGCGGTGCTAGGTGCATTGCATTCCGGGCCAGATATCGCTATTTAGAACCCGAGTTTCCGTCCTGGAAACTATGCGACAAGATCTCTGAAGACCATGATGAGTGCTCTGTGCATTGACGCAAGCCAGAGTACGTTCCACGGATGTCAAGGAGGATTGTTCGACCTCAAAACAAACCGTGCTCTGCGCTTTGAACGGAGCACGCTGCAGTGGGTTGCACGGGTACATGAAATCAATGTTGGACCTGAAGCAAAATGTTCTTTCGTGCCTGTAATCCAATTCACCCGGTACGAGCGGAATAAGGCGTCTGGGTCTCAGCCGTCGTAGAAAGGCAGACAGCAAGCTCGATAACCTCGTCGCAGTGCAGACTATGTATGCGCTTACTTCACAAAATATTTAGCGTCACAGACAAGTCATGCTTTTGTGCCAAAATCGTAGGAAAAAGTTCGATTGCGTTTCCTAAAGAACCAATTCGAGTATCACGAAACAGGTTTATCCAACGCATCCTCACAATCGTGGCAGAATGAAGTGAAACGATTTCAACCAGCCTATTCTGGCGTTCAAATGAGTGGTTGAGTATATCCGGCTGTTACCAAAACTGGTCTTTGCGCGCTCGTTCGGTAATGTCTTTCGTATACCTTCGGCAAGCTTCTGCGCTGGGTGTGCAGGTCTCCTGTGTCATTCGAGCTTCGGTTTCAGTAGTGGATGGATATTGATGGCAACGGTAGTGGTACGATGCCGCAATTTCGAGTTGCTGTCGAGGCATTTCATGCACAGAAGGTAGTTGCGATCAACGTTTTGCTCGCCATGATCATCTTCATTGCAGACAGCTTCGGTGGGCGCTTTGTACCGCTGACGCATGCCTGTGATAAGGTGCCCCCATATGTCCATCGTGCCTCCGTTCCCGATAGCCGCCCTGGGTCGCGTCAAGGCCAGCATCATCGCTCAGGAACCGTCCTCGAAGCGTACAGAAGGTGTCAGTGGATACCCGCTCCCGTTTCCGCGCCCGTTGCCGTGCCCTACAACCATGTGCTTCTTCTGGGGGATCCACTCCTCGAGTACGCTCTCCACTGCACACGAAAGCGCATGATGTGCTTTGCAGTTGTGGATTTGCAGAAAGCGAATTTTTCCATGATGAAACAAGTACCGGAAGGAATGCGCAGTTTGCATATACTGTCGAGACATACCGATCGATCTACGCTCCGCTTGTGCAGAGTGATGACCCAAGCTCCTCTGCAGGATATCGCTGGGTCCACAGCACGCCGTGCTCAAGATGCTTTTCGTTGCAAGCACTGGAGACAGGAGTCTCTGGAGGCACGTCCCGTGAGCGGTTTCGTTCGGCTGTGGACTGCCGTTTCTTCCACAGCGACAAAGGGATGAGGTTTTGTGTCTCGAACCGGATCGATTGCTTGCTGACGTTCCAGGTCCAGGGAGTATGCGGCGCGCGCTCCTGAACACGTCCTCAAGCCACGTCGTCGAGTTTTGGTCTCTCGTCTATCCAGCGGCGTGCACGACCGCGCCCTCGACTTGCCCTGAACTCGAAAGATCCACAGCATGAAACATGTGTGATTTGCGCACAGTACACGTCATGACATGGGAAGCGTGGCGGCGTGTCCGTATGAACTGCATCACGATAGCGGTTGGTTAGGATTCCTTGCTCCAGCGTGTCGAGAATCAGCGTGCCTGCTGTCGCATACCGAGAATCCGGCGGCAAAGAGACGATGGAGCCAGTCCGAAAAGGCATCGAAGCACCCTAAATTTACGTATGAACCCGAAAGCCCATCTTGCAGCACTGAGCGTGTCGAGTCTATATACCTACAACATTGGACGGGAGCAAAACAATCGAAACGCAGAAACAGTGAGGAGTAGAGCGCTCCACCGTCTTCTGACGCAGGCGTGTCGCGCAGCCACCGTCGCAGGCGCTTCGAGTGCAGCAACAACTTGTTGTCTCTGAGCCGAGTTATCGGGCAGTTTCCACAAGCGCTGCTTTCTTCGTAGTGACTCTTTGCAGTCTGTCATCAGATACCTGGTTGACTCCGCAACGAGTAAGCCTACGACACAGCAGTAGTCGACTAAAGTGCACGAGCGCTCTGGTCCAGTGAGACGGTTCGTGAACCAGCCGAAGGTTGACGTCAGATAAACGCAGATTCCAGAAACGAGAGCCCCACAGGTCGTTGTGCTCAGCTCTGTGCTCGACATAGCAGCTGCAGTTTTTGCAATGTTTGATACGGAAAACGGCATCGTCTATACCATTGAAGAAGCCGATCCTGAACAGCTTTCGTCAACGATAGAACAGGAGAGCGATGCCTCATCAGCTAGTGAACTCTCCTTCGCTGCAGAGTTTTTCGACTGGACAGGTCCGGAGGCGCTAGTAGAGAACGCTGCCTCTCGTCGAAGATCGGAGTCTGAACAAGCACGCGTTGACCGGGACCCACGCCACGAAACTCCTGAACACAGAGCTAATCACCACGTCACCGATTCTGGTGAAGGCACCAAGCCTGACAGCAACGGCACCGATGCGCATACGGCGCTCGCTACTCATGATCGTCTGAAACCGCTTGAGAAACGCGTTCATGCTGCTAGCGCTACAAAGCATTCCAGCCCAGAGGCGAAAGTTGATACCGTCCGACAAAGCGAGTCTTGGGCGGCGCTTGCGCTCTCGCCTCGCATGCTACGGGTCGTCGAGTCGCTGGGCTGGATGCAACCAACTCCTATTCAGGCCCAAGCGATACCGGTTGCACTCGCTGGACGAGATGTGCTCGGATCTGCTGTAACGGGCTCCGGGAAGACGGCAGCCTTCCTGATCCCCATTATCGAGCGTCTGTATCGGGCGCAGCGTGCCGATGGCGTACGCTTCGCCGCTGATGCCTCACAGACTGCAGCTATACGCGTTCTTATCGTCTTACCGACTCGTGAACTCGCAGTCCAGTGTCATGCGGTGCTTGAGGCAATTTGCGATCGTACGGCGAGGGAAAGTGCACGCCGGATGAAGCAGGGCGTCGCAAAGTTCGTTGGCACGCCCGAGCAGACGCGCCTTCGCTCCGTGCTCCTAGTCGGTGGACTAGCGCTGAAACCGCAGGAACTCGCGCTGCGCCATGTTCCAGATATCATCATTGGTACCCCGGGGAGAATCATTGATCACGCTCGAAACGCTCCAAACTTCACTCTCGATGACGTTGAAATCCTGGTACTCGATGAAGCAGATCGATTGCTGCAGATGGGCTTCATGGATGAACTGCGAGAGGTGGTTCGACTATGCGCGGCGAGTGCGCCCTATCGACAGACGATGCTGTTCAGCGCGACACTGGACGCTGGTGTTGAGGAACTGGCTCGTTTCGCGCTCGCGCCGGATCGAGTTGTAACGGTTCGCGTGGATGCTACGTTTGATCTCGTTGGAACGCTTGTCCAAGAGTTCGTGAAACTGCAAATGCCCGAAGTTCTCGTGGAGCCGGCACAAGATACGCGCGATACCCTGACGCACGCCGAGCAAGTTGTGCAGACTGAGCGCGCCGCGTTATTGCTGGCGCTCTGTTCCCGCAGCTTCACCCGCCGAGTCATTGTTTTTTTCGCCCGCAAAAGGACTGCACATCTCTTCAAAATTATCTTTGATCTCGTCGGACTACGTGCCGCGGAGTTGCACGGGAACCTAACCCAGGCGCAGCGCCTTGATGCATTGGAGGCCTTTCGCACCTGCACCAATGCAGATTTTCTGCTCTGCACCGATCTCGCAGCGCGGGGCCTCGATATCCACGGGGTAGAAACGGTGTTGAATTATGAGTTGCCGAAAGATATTCGGGAATACGTCCACCGGGTGGGCCGCACTGCACGCGCGGGTAAGCATGGTCGGGCAGTCTCGATATTCCAACAGACAGACCGGAAGGAGCGTCATCTGCTGCGACGCTTGCGGGAGCAGGCTCGACGATATCGGGTAGATGCTCTCCGGGGAGATGCACCTGTACCCGCTCCTGTTCTCCTTGAACGTCGAATACCTGCAACGGTGATCCGGGAGTGGCGTGATCGGCTGCATTCCCTCCTGGATAGCGTTCGAGAGAAACTGCGACAGGAACGGGAGCATCGGGAGCTCGAACGTGCTGAACGGCTCGAGCGAAAAGCGCATAATCTTCTCATCCATGAGCAGGAGATATATGCACGACCGCCGCGAACTTGGTTCCAGAGCAAGGCCGAACGAAAACGTGCGCAGATGGTTGATCAGGAACCTGCCTCGAAGGAGCGTTCTGAACGTTCTAATTCTCACAAACACGATAAGGTGCGGAAGCGCAAGCTGGTAACAGCGACAAATCGAGGTGCGCACAACCGGAGTAGGATGTGAACGGGTGCGGTGGTGGTATCCACGGCTTTGTACTCAGTCGCATGGTTGTGTCGATTCTGTTTAAGCAGCTTTGGCAAAAGCCAAAACGAGCGTGTTCATCGTTCAACCACGATTTCTTAGCCCGCAGCGACTGAAAGCAACTGGGCGCGCTTTAGGTTTCCGCGGCAGCGACGGGCGAGTCGCTTCACGACGCTTCGTTCAGTTGCAAGTCGAGCATCCTGTGGTCTGTGCACCTGGGATAGACTAACGCCGTGGAGGATGCGGAACCACGCTGCAGCTGGTAAAAAGAGGTACCTCCAAAGACGCTGATACTCTCCGCTAATCGAGCTACAAGACATGCTCTGCAAAGAAGAGCTAGGAAGGGCTCTTGCAGTATGCTGCAGCTGGTAAAACGAGGTACCTCCAAAGACGCTGATACTCTCCACTAATCGAGCTACCTAGACATGCTCTGCAAAGAAGAGCTAGGAAGGGCTCTTGCAGTATGCTGCAGCTGGTAAAACGAGGAACCTCCAAAGACGCTGATACTCTCCGCCAATCGAGCTACCAAGACATGCTCTGCAAAGAAGAGCTAGGAAGGGCTCTTGCAGTATGCTGCAGCTGGTAAAACGAGATACCTCCAAAGACGCTGATACTCTCCACTAATCGAGCTACCTAGACATGCTCTGCAAAGAAGAGCTAGGAAGGGCTCTTGCAGTATGCTGCAGCTGGTAAAACGAGGAACCTCCAAAGACGCTGATACTCTCCGCCAATCGAGCTACCAAGACATGCTCTGCAAAGAAGAGCTAGGAAGGGCTCTTGCAGTATGCTGCAGATGGTAAAACGAGATACCTCCAAAGACGCTGATACTCTCCACTAATCGAGCTACCTAGACATGCTCTGCAAAGAAGAGCTAGGAAGGGCTCTTGCAGTATGCTGCAGATGGTAAAACGAGATACCTCCAAAGACGCTGATACTCTCCACTAATCGAGCTACCTAGACATGCTCTGCAAAGAAGAGCTAGGAAGGGCTCTTGCAGTATGCTGCAGATGGTAAAACGAGATACCTCCAAAGACGCTGATACTCTCCACTAATCGAGCTACCTAGACATGCTCTGCAAAGAAGAGCTAGGAAGGGCTCTTGCAGTATGCTGCAGATGGTAAAACGAGATACCTCCAAAGACGCTGATACTCTCCACTAATCGAGCTACCTAGACATGCTCTGCAAAGAAGAGCTAGGAAGGGCTCTTGCAGTATGCTGCAGCTGGTAAAACGAGGTACCTCCAAAGACGCTGATACTCTCCGCTAATCGAGCTACCTAGACATGCTCTGTAGCGATGATCCAGCTGGCGCCCCTACACCTAACTGTATCCCCAGCTGTGGAGCGGAGCACCGCTCGAGCGACACCAACCTGGAACTCGCCGCATGCACCTGCCAGCGCATCCCGTGAACAACTTTTATCGGATTCTAGCGCCTGGAGTGCGAACCGACACGTCCTGCTCCAGCCGAACACTTTCGAGGAGAGGTTTTGCGTTGATGGACGCTGATTTTCCCGAATGGGAAGCTCCAGCGGTCAGCCTCTTCGATTGTTTGCTCCAGGGGTGTCACGAGAACCCGAACGGTCGTTGTGTACGCTGCGAGAACAGCGTCGGGTGTCCTGTCGCCTCCGTTTCTTCGGACGGCTGGCTGGCCTACGCACAAGTCAGAGCGTACGTGGATCGCCTTATCGCATACCTGCAGAGCGAGCCATTGAAACTGACTCCAGGGAAACGCGTTGCCGTTTATAGCGTGTTTCGGTGGGAGGTCTCGATCGTTCTTAGCGCGGCGAGCTTTCTGCAACTGCCCGTCGTGCTCATCGACGCACACGAAGACGTCTCCTTTGCTCGTGCGCTACTCAATAACCAATGTGTTTCACTTCTGTTTCTTGGTCAGGAACAGAACTGCGAGGAACTCCAGAGCTATGCAGGTAGGTGTCTGCTTTTGGGAGCGGCGGCTCTAGACCTGCCGTCGCAGCCGCCGACACTATTCTCGGTACTGCAGGTCGACACTGCCCCGGAGGTCGTGACATCTGGGCAACCTCGTCGAAAAGACTCCGTCGCGCTGATCATGCCAACCGCGGGCATGACAGGTCCACGACGAGTCATCTGCGTAACCGAAGAACAGCTAGCCCAAGCCGCACATGCGCTAGCCCCGTTGCTTCAGTATACATCGTCGGATGTAGTCTGTTTTCTGACATACTCCATATTTCATCCATTTTTTATTGTACATATCCTGCTGTTATTCCGAGCTGGCGGTGCCTTTGGAGCCGAACTCCAGACACTCGACAATATACGAAAAATGCGTACAACCGTGCTTGTTGGCCCAGGTGCTATACTATCCACATTCTATGAGCTTCTCCGCAAAGAGGGTGAAAAGCTTCGCGGACTTGCGCGTCGCATCTTTGCGCTGCTCGTGGAGCAACCTCCATTGAATCAATGGGACCCAAAAGCGGCGCTGAAGAGCACGCGAACAGGCATCGCGCGCTCGGTGATGCGCAGCATCCGCGACCTCTTCGTGCCCCAGTATCGCCTGACGGTCAGCGGCATCTCGCGACTCGCCGAGGACACACGACTCTGTCTGGAGCGGCTCCTTCTGGAACCTGTACTCGATGTATACGGGCCATCGGAGTGGGCTGGCGTGTGTCTTGCTCGAACGCGCAAACGAGAGCATGACGAATGGTTCTGTATCCTGAGCAGTCCCTTCAACCGTCTGGGCCGTCTCTCGACACTCATGCGTCAGGGCGAACATACGGCGTACGGCGAGCTGCACCTCCATATCAACGGAAAATGGACAGCGACGGGGGATCTCTTTCGTTTCATCATGAACCGGGGTCCAAGTGACCCTGAAGCACCGCAATGGCGAGCGCTCGCATTTGTGGATAGGATCTCGAAGATCGTGCTTTGTGCAGAGCACGGTGCGAACGAGTTGGATACCTCTTTGGTGGAGCCAATTGAGCTTTCTCCACATGAGAAACAACCGCCGTTTCTCTCACTGAGTCTCATGGAACGGGCATCACAGCGCAGTGCCTTTGTTCGACAGTGCTGGATCTCGTTTGAGGCACCACAGCGTCTCATGGTTCTTCTGGTTCCCGTCCGCGACATGGTATGGAAATGGCTACGAATGCGACAATCCGCGAATGGCACTGCACTCGTGCCGTCCAGAGACGCGCTTTCGGTCGAGCCGATGCGAGATGTCTGCAACGACGCCCTGTTCCAGGAGGCTGTTGTGTGCGACCTGCGGCGCGTGCTCGTCAACTGTCGTGCCATCAGAGACGAATGGTTTGATGCGCTCTCCTGGGAAATCTATTTTGAGCCACAACTCGATGCGGGCTGCTTCGATTTGGGCTTCACTCCGCGCAACCGCCTCTTAACACCGTCGTTCGAATTGAGAACGAAATCACTTCGTGCCTATTATGGGAAAGAGCTTGGTATTCCGGTGCCGAGGGCCTCGCTGGAGCGCGGTGCGTTACTCGCAGAGCAGCTTGATGAGGAGGGCAGGCTCTCGGAATCCTCGAATAGCGACGAATTCGAATCAGACATAGGCGACGAGCCGGAGACTGCAACCGCTTCGAGTCTACAGCGATGGCTTTTGACGCTCTGGTCGGCTTTGCGCGCTGACCTCGTCGATCCTGTTTTGAATGCTGATGAAGAATGCATCGAGCATCGCTCGTTTTGGGGACGCATATTTCACCGTCAGCTAGTCACGTCCGATTCCGCCGAAAGGGCAACTACGCGAAGCACGCGAGAGACCTCAGCTGGTGAAGCTGCATCCACCAGCATACCTCGCACAGACCCCGATCCAGATGGTGCTTCAAAAGGCCCAGCACCCGCTCAGGAGATAGGCTGGATCGCACGTTTCTGGCGATCAGCGGGCGATCCTGGTCTCAGCGAGCGTCCCCCGGTGCATTTGCCACGCTTCGCGAGCCTCGATGCTGACCTGCCCGATGGTGCTTGTTTGCCGCTGTTGCATTCGACGCGAAATACTGGTCGACGACAAAGACAAAAGGCGCACGATGGACGGCTACGTAGCCGTGATGGTGGTGCAGCTTCAGGGCACTCGCGATGGCGCCTCGGTCGATTGTGGAACACGTTGGTCCATGAATCGCCAGATCACGACTGTGTGGATGCTGGTGCTGCTACACAAGTTGATCGTGGAGCGGGCGACGGGGCGGATATGGTGGGAGGCCTCACGGCATCGGGCGCCTCAGAAGCTGCAGCGCAGATGCCTCGATGGCGGCGCTGGTTGCACGTCCCGAGAGTCACAGCGTCAGGCGTGTGCGGTGCTCCCCAAATGAACGAGCACATGAGAACGATTCGGAAAGGGCGTAAGCGGAACCGCTATGATCACCACTCTGCCGAGTCGCTTTCCATATCTGATTCTGAGATAGCACGGCGATTTCAGCGCCCGTGGCGGAAGTTTCCTGTACAGTTCCATGCAGCGGCTGCCGGTCGCATTCGGCAATGGTGGACGGGCCGCGACTCCAGTGACCGGCACGTGAACGCGAGCGTCACTAGCATTCGAGAGCACAGTGATGATCACTGCATCGCAAGTGCTTCAAATGCCACTGAGCAAGGAGTTTGTACAGAGACGAGTTCGAATGTGAGCGCGGTAGATTCGCTTTCAGAGAACTACCAGGGATCCATGCGTATTCAAGGTCTTCCATGAAGAATCGCGTTGACAGAGAGGCATGGAGGCAGACAGTGGTGCATTTCGCTATGGCAGCCGATCCTAGTGCATCCAGATTCTGGGCACGGTTTGCAAAGGGACCTACTTGGGCGACAAGTCGGGTAGATGCCATTATTCATCTTTCGCATGGTTGCGAGTATTGCATTCCAGACGGTCTTTATGATCGTATGAAACGAAATGTTAATGTGACGGTGGCAAAATCTCATGGCGTCCTACAGTGTACGCAGAGCAGTGCTTTTGGATACACATGTGTGAGCGCGCTCCCTTTTTTGTTGTTGTTTTTCGAGTAGGTATTCAACAAAATGGGTGTATCCATAATATTCGAGAGACGTGGCCGGAACACGTGAAGCTACCCCTTGAAGCTTGTGGAAAATGGATTCACTTGCTCTAGAAAGTTTTGTCTAGGCTTAATAGGTGGGTGAACCATGTCTCTTTCAGGTCTGGTTGCGAGCGTCATGGACCTAAACAGACCATGTCAAACATAATTCACGCAATTGGCCCCTGGTCAGTACGTATCACTCCCGATATTCTCTACGACCTATGACAAAACGCCACAGGATGTGAGGTTCACACAAGGATCATACTTATAATCATGCATAGACACAGATGGAGGGAACAAAGCATGCCTTGATGTGCGATTCGTGCATATTGAACAATACACGATCGATTCGGGAGTGAAATGCGAACGCCTGATACAAGAGCGAAAAGCGTTCGTCTCAGTTGATGAGAATGTCCTCACGCGAAATGATAGATATGGATATGGGGATCGAATGGATGACAAAGCGCTGTTCCTAAGGAAGAGACAAGCCAGCATAATGACATCTTCGGTAATAGCGACGACTTAGCCGTGTGAAGGCCTACAAGACGCGTCAAACGGAAGATATCGCTCAACACCAGAACCGTCGTTGAAGCAGTTCTTGCCTGCATTGTCCCGTATTCGGCGGTCATGCTCCTGCTCAGCGCGACTTCCCGTTGTTCCAAAGCGGTCGAGGTGTACGCAGCTGACGTTGGTTTTGCGATACTGCACTTGCGAACATCTCCTCCCTGGTTCCGTTCAATCGACGGCGTATGCTGTCTTGTCGAACACCATCTCTACGACGGCGTATACGTAGACGAGTCATTCGCATCTGGAACATCAAAGTTCTTCGAGGAGTCGTACGCGACCTTCACCAGTCCTGAACGGGCCTGTTGCTCCTCTGCACATGCGTAGGAGCGGACGGAGCGGCGCGCTTCGGTACGTGAGCGTGCTCGCGACAGCAAAGGCCTAAACCGTACATGAGGAATTGTGTTCACTGATGCATCGAAGAGAAGGGCACCATTGCCAACGTCTACTCAGGTCGTCTGATTTCCGTTGACTCAATGGGCTTGGAGTGGAGCGCCCACGCCTACGCAAACCTGAAAACTCACGGAGAAGGCGAAGCGGTAGAAGGGGAAGAATGTCACCTCACAAGCAACAGTCAGTTGCTTTCGAAAACAGCACAAGGAGAGATCGGAAGGAAAACTGGTTGTTGCGGGGAGGTCACTCTGGACGCAGTGTCAACGCCTCGCTATGACGACACGTCAACGGGGAGGATCCTCCAAAAAACGAGTTTCGGGACGCCATGAAGTCTCTCGAAGCTTTCCTCATCTTGATGCGCATCGTCAAACACTTGTGCTTAGGCGAACCGGACGCACGATTTCGGTCTCCCGTACACTTCTTGGGATTTGCTCTATCCATCCGGCATGCGGCAACACAACTGATACCCAGGCCAGAAGATGCAACACCGCCTGATTGTAGGATAAGAACGTTGAAAACGCGCTCTCGAGGATAGCTTGCGGCGTCGCCGTGCCACCTCGGCGATGAGCGCGTCTACGACGCGTTTGCGGAAACTTGTGAAACTAACCTCCGCATCCATTTGTGGATCGGTCTGGAGCACTTGAGAAAGTATATCTTGTCGGTGTTGGGCGGTCGTATTCTCGGAGCATCGGTCGAGAACGCGGGAACCTATGCAAGGAAGGAATCCTTAGAATGTCGATTGCGGCAGATGACGTGCTGACGTTGGCGGCCGATGCTATCGATGCGCTTGTGCGTTCCAAAGAGGTGTCGCAACGAGCGCGTTGATCGCTGCAGATCATCGAAGTTCATTGGGTCGCTCACGGCCTCGCAGCGGCGGACATCGTACCCCACGCTAGATGAACCGCGATGCATCTTGCGCTATGACAATATCGAGAAGCGAACTCCCCCGAGCCAGGCGGACTTTCTTTCCGAATGCGAGCGCCCGAGCCGCTTCCACCGGCAATGACATGTGGTACCCGAACGGGAGCTAGAGGCCGAGTATATCATCGTTGACGCATGGATAGCGTATGGTCTCCTTAATGGGCTATGGCTGGTCTCTGCGACCAACATTGCAGCATTCGAACAGCTTCGCGAAGAGCATCGGCCGCGCTTGTTCAAGATTTCCCGTTTACCGGAAAGAGAGACACAGAAGCATACATAGACGAGTGAGAGCAGCAGACGATCCTTCTGCATGTGCTATGTTAGACTCAGTGCTGAGTCGAATAACGGGGCTCGTTTTCAAATGCTCCAGGTAGCTTTTACAGACACTGCGTGGCGGGCGTAGATTCCTGGTTGATGGGCGTCGTGGCGGTCGCAGTACCGCCAGACCAAGGTGACAGAGCCAAGAGACCCGTACGCAAAGCAAGTGAAGCTGCCCGACTTGCCCAGTGCCCAGGATCGTCGAGTCGGGCATGATATACGCCCGGGTGCATACGAACGAGCGGCATGACTGCTTCATGGACCATGGCAACGCCCTGAGCATCGTATCGCGCAGAAGGAAATGCTTTGTACACTACGGTATGTGCGCTAATGAGCGTCCACACGGCTGTTGTGGACGATTTCTGGCCTCGGTACATAAGCCATCACGGAGATCGCCAACGTTTATTGATGGACGAATGCGAGAAGCGTACGTCTGCGAGCTTGTTCCATGAACAGGGAAGGTAGATGACCGATTACGCGCGTCATTTAGCGGCGGTGGGAGCCCCTGCCGCAGGACGCGTTGTCGAGCGAAATAGCTACGCTCCTCCTCTCTCGAACAGAGTGTACAGCGGGTGCAGGAATCGATTCTATAAGATTTCTGTCGATGCTTTCAGGATGACATTCGCGCGTCACGAGCACATGTGCTCGCTCCAAAACGTTTAGAAGCGGGAAGCGAATCAGAGACGGACGCACGACATGGTGCCTCGCGTACGGACGGCATATTAGGTAGCGAGGCAATCGAAGGGAAACGACTTGCGGGGGTGTGATTCCACCAGCAAGCGTTCGCGCAAGCACTCGCTGCACCGTCACTTGAGCGTCTCGGTGAGCACTGGGAAATCTGTAGGAGTTCAGGAGTGTCCAGCGGCTTGGAGTTGTGCGAGCGTTAACGGAATCAATTTGTACACAGTGCATGGGTATTGTAGTGAATCGCAGGGGGCCTCGCGATGAAAACGATCATTAGTCACGAACGTGCGCATTGGACTCTCGCATGGTGCAACGCAAGGAAATGGTGCGGTTCAGCGATCCACTGAGACTGGAACGCCCTGCATACACACCAGAAATGGTTTACATTGCCATGCGGTAAACGACAATGGTGTTCCGTTGATTGCTATTTTTCTGAGTGCAAGTCTGAAAATTAGCAAGTACCTTAGATCTGTACCAGGATGTCACCTTTTATTAGAATGCATGTGGCGAAGAAGGCAGCGCAACAGATTGAACGCTGCACTGCTGAATTGCGTTTCCTCCTCAAAACTGATCGAGTCCTTCGAAGCTCACCCAGCATCGGCATGATAGTTTTCAATCTCGACCGAGCATGTGCAATTGAATCGGGAACTGAGCCTCGCCTGGAATGGATTTGCGGCTGTACAGGATCTCGAATGCGGGAAAGGGCTTCGAAGCTCACCCAGCATCGGCATGATAGTTTTCAATCTCGACCGAGCATGTGCAATTGAATCGGGAACTGAGCCTCGCCTGGAATGGATTTGCGGCTATACAGGATCTTGAATGCGGGAATAGAGATACTGATCTAAAGCGCTGTGCAACAGAGTGTGCGCAGTCGCAAGGGGCTCCCCGCTTTCGTATCATATAATCGGGGCTGCAGCGCGGCGCACAAAGAACGCTGTTTCGATCGTGGCTAGTGCGGGTGTTTCGCGCCCGCCGGTTACAGGTGTAGGGACAAGTACAAGGTCAGTCGACAGCTCGATACTAGCTCGCGAGCACGTATTTGAGCTACTGCTCTTTGCGGCCGAAACGAGAAAACTTGCATGCACAGCGATCCCTCGTCCTACAACCTGGCTGGCTCGGAGCGCCACACTCGATCTCTGCAAATGAATACGGTGTCGCTGCTCAGAGAGTTCCACAAAAGTAATGCTCCACGTGCAGCGATAGGCGCGCATGGCGTTGCGCGAACATAACCAAGATGCTTCGCGAGACGGGATACGCAGGCACCTACTTGCACACTCTGGCAACGTTCCGACACGTATCCCCGCTCGGAAAAGACCCCGTCGCGCCGCATCATCCCGAGTACGCGTCTGCGTGGAGAGAAGCCTATCTCTGCCCGCAGCCGATACCGCGATATCGAGAGAGCTGAGTCCTGAGCATGCAGCGTTCGAGTCCAAGCTACACAGCATCACGCCCATAGGAAACGCGATAAGCATTGTTGTGACGAAACGTTGGCCATGCGAATTGTCTTGATTCGGCATGCACACAATCCATGCAGCCGGACCTTGACCTATCGAGTGCAATCGATGCGCGTACCAAGCGTTCGCTAGTGCACAATCGTCATCAGCGTCTTGAGATGCAGCCTCTGGGCTACGAAAATCCCAAGATGTTTTCGCATCGCCTACCAGCGATGCATCTGCAGAGCCCCGACTATGCACACGCACACACCGGATCGAGTGCGTGCGTGCGCGCGTAAAATTCTCCCGCGATCACCGCAGGACACGCATCGCTGGCGGGGCGCCACTTTTTCCCTCCGATGCGTTTCCCGCGGAGACGGATAGCATCGCCCTACCGCTCCATTCATATCTAATTAACTCATGTATTCTTTCTGCTTTAGCCTATGGCCTGTAGAATAAACGCGGAGAAGGACTTCGAGGCAGAGCCCGAGTCTTCCACGAGCGGTACAGGTAGCCGGGCGGAGCGCAACCGCGTTTTGCCTGAAAGAGCAGGCAGAGCAGCAGAGTCCATCGTATCCTGGGGTCCTGAAGTGTACGACGCTGCCGCTGCTTTGTCGCAGTTGCGCGAGAACACGCACTGCGGGCCGCCAACACAAACGAAGCGTCGTGGACGGCCAAAGAGAACTTTCCGTTCTCCGACACCTTTCGGGCCTACCGGACCGAACCGCCGCTGGAAGCGATTCGAGGCAGGTCCAGGGCTGCGTTTAGAACTGACGCGGACGGAACTCGAAAATAACGCGTCCACGCAAGTGGAGTGCCCTCAGCCGAGCTGTGGTCGTGTCTTTGGATCGCGGCAGGCGTTGGCCGCACACTTGCGGCATTTTCCATCTCATCGTTCTTTCTATAACGAAAACGTAGGTCATCGGTATGGTAACTCTCGCGTACGTATTCGCTACATCGCAGCAGAGGAGTCGCACCAGGCTGCTTGCGGATCGGAGATGGCGCCTTCTTCGGCGCCCTTGGCGACTGCCCGAATGGAGGTCCCAGTGGATCACGCATCCAGGGATCAGGCTGAGTCGAGGGAGCGTTTCGCCAAACGAAACCTTGTTGGCGGTCGTGTGCTGGGCAATCTCACCAATATCGCTGCCCAGATCAATGAACAAGGCGTTTCTGTGTGTGACGATGTGGCACGAACTCCGGGCGCCTTGGAATCGAAGCGCGTGTCGTAAGCCAGCTGGCACCGAAGACTCCGCAAGCCTACTTTCGCCTTCCAGGTGCGCGACTGGTGCGGTTACCAGAGGCGCACAGAAAGCGCCATCGAGTCGCACCAGCGTCACGGGGTCGTATACGTTTGCTGCTGCAACCGCCCTGCTGTTGTTTCCTCCTGTTCATGATTGGTGCCAACGCTCCGATTCTTTCTGCGAAATGGTGACGGCAACGTAGCAATCACGCAGACAGCGCAACCAGAACATGCGAATCACTGGATATCGTCTGGTTTGCCACACATCGCGAACCCATCTCTCAAATATGGTACCTGCACATGCTCCGGGTTCGAGTGCAGGCCACAGCGGTGCGCGTCTCTCAGAAATGGCATCGGCAGGAGCTTCCAGTTCGAGTGTAAGGCGCACCTCCTTGAACGCCGTGCAACGCGATGGTGCGATTCCTGATTGTCGGCGAGCTCGCAGGCTGCACGACCGGGGCATCGAGTGGATCATCCGAATAGAGGGAGCGCGTTGACGACCTCAGCGCCGAATGCATCCGCAAGAGATACGACTTTCGCATCCTTTACGCAGATCGTCTAAAGCAAGATTGATGATGGACACAAGCTCGACGAAGCGCCTTTGCTAGTGCGTGTGCATGATCGCGAGGCATTCTGATACCGCAGTTTTCGAGGCCAGCCACGCCGCCCTTTTGCTGCGAAATACCCGCTCCATACGAGCGTCACTCGCTGTATCTCAATCGACGACGTTGAAGCGATTGTGCAGACAGGAAAACATGAGGTTCTTAGGCAGGGTCAAAGCGGTTCTGGGCTCCAAGCTATGCGCAAACGCTGCCTTTGCCAAAAGGCCAAGCAGCTTGCATTCAGAATTCGAGGTGAGGCTCCGACGGAGGCTCAGCACGTCGGCAGTCTGTAACCCTAACGATTCATTTCGCTGGCGGGAGCGTCGTCCGAGACGGCCTGCAAACGGTAAATTAATTGAGCATGCGCAGCGATCAGGGATTCCCCTCTGGAGCCGAACACACAGCTCCCCATCTGATGACGTAAGCGAGGAACCACAACAGATGCCACCCTAAGAGCGTCTTCCAGACGGTACACGTGGATTACACCGGCATCCGTTGCAACGCATACCAGGCCGGGATCAACGGCAGTCCCGATGTGGTCCTCATCGAGCGCGACATCGATAGCGCCGCATCCTCCTCCGCTGCCGCGCAGTCCAATGACCCTCTCGCCCCGCCCGGACTGATTCCAGATATCTGTACCCTTCTCATAATCAAGGTAGCGTAACGAATCAGATGTTTTCACGACGAGACCGCGCGGGCCACAGCGCACGACTTCGACAGTACTCGCAACTGCTGCAAGGAGGCGACCACCGTCGAGTTCAGCCAGTCGACCCTGCAACACTTTGCTTTCCGCACCGGGTGCCTCGGCCGGCCCCGTCCAAGTGCTCTCCTCAAATCTGAGTTGCCACACTCGGATTTCGGACGGCTTCGTACGCGCTACGAAAAGCGCATCCTCCGGAGAGAGCGCGAGCGCTGTCGGCCGTTCCAGATGGACTCGCCCGATGAGCTGCACATGACGATGACCGCCCAGAAGCTGCCATACACAAACCCCATTCCCTGAGGCAGATGCGAAGACACCCTCGCGGCTGGGGTGGGCGCCCACCGCGCGAATGCCGAGTGCATCAGCAACCGCATGCAGATCGACTGCGGTACAGGCCTCTGCTGCGGAGAGCGGTTTTCCAGCTTCATGCGATATGATGAGGATTTCCGAGGCTTCCGCGATGCTGAGAACCCGCAGCCGACCAGAACGGCAGCCGATGACGACCAGCGTCTCCAGGGTTGCTTTGCCTCGTTCACTTGCTGGCACCCATCGCTCTAGCCAGGAGCGCTGCTCCCTCGTCGTGACCGGCAGTACGAAACAGCAACAGGTGAACTCGTCTCCATCCGAAGACCGAAAGGCAACACACAAGTCCAAGTTCGGACCCAGGTGCTCGTTATCATAAACAAAGCAATACTCGGAAGAAAGAGAGGCGATTAAGTTGTGTGCAGTTGCTTGCACTGTGTTGCGCTCGAGTGCGCGAATATCTTCGTTGTGCGGTTCACGAATGATTCGCTTAAGCTCCAGTTTCTTCAAGTTCGTTTCCCATACTGACATGAAGCGGAAAGTCCAAACGTCCTTAACTGACTTGTGCGCTACCCAGGTGAGTACGCACCAAAAGCGGTAGAAAAAAGATACGGAGAGAGCGCGGGCACGGGAGACGCGCGCCTTCCCGCGCCCTGGCCAGCACGACAGCTGCGCCATCGAATGTGTCGCAGCTGCGGATACGGGCTGGTGTGCGCTCGCAACCACTCGACGCAGTATCGACCATAGTGGATTCTCGGGGAAAAGCCTGATTTTCAATTAGACGTATGCGCGATGGTTGGTTGAAGCTCCATTCCATGTTTGAAATGATGCATGCTTGCCTAGAAGACGATATTCGGTGCGCACTGGGGATATCTGGTTTGTCCCGACGATCCAATACGAAATATATCCATCGTTAGGCAGTGGCGGCGTCGTGCACTTGGACCTCCACGGTGCACGCCGCTCGTATCATGACAGTAAGGCAACGATGCCTGTATGTGGATGTGTGCTGGATACGGAACGTCAGGAACGTGGGCCTGCGCGAGAACGTGGCAAGGCCATCCAGAGGGCACAGACAGCGTCGAACGGGCCCGTGAATCGGAATCGTGGGGTATCGGAGAGCGCCGCACTGGGGCAGCGGATAACCGTCGTATTCGTAAGGCGGATGTGGTCAGGGGCATTCCCCAGTTACCATGCGCTAAGTATTCGATGGTCCAGGTGAGGCCTTCGAACGATCTCGCTATTGATTGGGCTGTCTGTGGGCGGCCTATACAGAAGGTTTGTCGAATCAGGAAATCGTGTACGTGTGACCGTTGACACATCGGGAGTGAACCAGATTTCTCCGTAAAACCCAGAGACGGACGCACGACATGGTGCCTCGCGTACGGACGGCATATTAGGTAGCGAGGCAATCGAAGGGAAACGACTTGCGGTGGTGTGATTCCACCAGCAAGCGTTCGCGCAAGCACTCGCTGCACCGTCACTTGAGCGTCTCGGTGAGCACTGGGAAATCTGTAGGAGTTCAGGAGTGTCCAGCAGCTTGGAGTTGTGCGAGCGTTAACGGAATCAATTTGTACACAGTGCATGGGTATTGTAGTGAATCGCAGGGGGCCTCGCGATGAAAACGATCATTAGTCACGAACGTGCGCATTGGACTCTCGCATGGTGCAACGCAAGGAAATGGTGCGGTTCAGCGATCCACTGAGACTGGAACGCCCTGCATACACACCAGAAATGGTTTACATTGCCATGCGGTAAACGACAATGGTGTTCCGTTGATTGCTATTTTTCTGAGTACAAGTTTACCAACCCCAGTACGATGGAGCGCGTGACACAGCTTTCCGGTACGCATACCTGGTATTCCAACAACCCAGTGGACGTGCAAACACGAGCACAACCCCTTTGAACTGAAGTTGAAGGAAAGGTACATCGTGCAACGCTTTCCCAGTCCGGGATCATCGCGTTCATCTGTGCGACGCGGTGCTCTGGGATCGATTCGCATTCCGCGTGGAGCTTTGGTGCATGGAAACCGAATGTTTGTTGGAACGGGTACCGCAAGGTTTTTCGCCACAAAAGCCCAAAAGGCAGCAAATGCAGGACAGCAGCACGGCCGTTTTACTGGCTATGACCACGTCGTGCTCGTGAACCGAGTGAATGCGCCGCGACGACCTCGCGGTAACACGCGAAACGCTTCCAGTGCCTTGCGCATTCAGCAGCCTCTATCACTTTCAGCGAACTTGTTCCGGAACGAAAAGAAAAATGATTGGCCACGCTGTTTCCCGCAGGTGCTCTGTGGGCTTCTAGTGGCGTTGCAGCTCCAGTCGAGCGATTGCACGGTGTTCGCGAGCGCGAACCCCACCGAGAACGCTGGTACGGCACCGCTCGAAGCAGAGCCATACCTGAAACAAGGGCGACCCGTCCCAGCGACGACTGAGCCACTGACTCTGGGTCATGCCGCGGATGTTGAGCACCGCGTCACGCGCGACGCTACAGGCACCCTGATTCCCCTCGACATTGTGCAGCTGCGGGCACCGCGCGACGTTCGCTCGCCGCCAGTTCGGTCACGAGATGCCGTGCTTGTCCGGTACGTCGCGTTCCTTGAAGATGGAACTGTGATCGAAGACAAGAGAAACGGCAAAACTCCGGTTTTCTTCCGGGCGGGCACTGCAACCCTGCCGGCGGCTGTCGACTTGGGGGTGGAGGGTATGCGGGTCGGCGAGCAGCGACGTGTTCGCGTCCGAGCGGTGGACAACTTTCACGGAGTGAATCTGCGGCTAGGCGCTGCTGCTGTGGTACCACGTGAGAGTACCCTTTATTATGACATAGAGCTGGTCGGGATCAATCCGTATTCGTAAGCGGTAGATCCGGATCACGCGGGGCATCACATGGACGATTTCAGTTCGCGCTTCATGGGTATGATCAAAAAAACTGGTGTGTGCACCTCTGCCCTGAATGATCGTAGTGCTTGCTGACGACCCAGGACGTGTTATTTGCACAAGCAATCGAGAATAGCTGCCAATGACGCGTAACAAAACTGACCGAGCTGAAACCGTGACGAAATGTCGACGACTAGGTACCCGCGAGATGGAGTTCGGCCACGAGTCGTTGGCGCTCGTGCTTATCACCGTGTACGCAACGACGACGCCAAAGTCAGCGTGAAATGGAACGGGTGTACACGCTCACGTTTGAGTCTCTTCCCATCGTTATCAATGCCAGCGTTTGCGCGCTTTTTCTGTGACTGTTTCCTTTTCATCTGTGCGAATACGGGTATTCTATAGGCCGGCTTCTGTTCTCGCTCCAGCGCCATTTTCAACGGTTGAGGGATGTTGATGGCAGCGTTAAAGTCGCGATTCCGTAGCTTGCTCCTGTTATCGAAGCGATTCATGCGTAAGCAAAAGTCACGAACAAAGCTTCACTTGTCGTTCTCATCTCCGTTGCGTCCAGCCTCGATACGCTTTTCGTGGCGCTGACACATGCTTGTTACGGGGGTGCTCCTGGGCGTCCGCCGCACTTGATCCTCCGAGAATCGCCCTGGGGCGCGTTCAGGTGTGCGTCATCGCGCTTTACATACCCTGGACGGATACAGAGGTGTCTCCCCGGTTCCATCATCCGTTTCCGCGTCCAGTTTATTACCCTACGATCACGACTTTCGT
The DNA here is from genome assembly GCF_000091205.1 of Cyanidioschyzon merolae strain 10D. Lineage (NCBI taxonomy): Eukaryota > Rhodophyta > Bangiophyceae > Cyanidiales > Cyanidiaceae > Cyanidioschyzon > Cyanidioschyzon merolae. Next base: position 105,234 of record NC_010141.1, read on the forward strand.
ACGAGCGATCCGCTCGTCGAGTATCCTGCTCGCTGCGCGCGTACACTGTTCTTTTCGATAGAGAATTTGTGAAACACGGTGTTGCCCGTAATGGCACGAGAATCGGAAGGGACATAACGGCTGGAGAACGAGTCGTAGCATGTCCTTACGTCAACGCTGGCTTTGCCAAAACCGGTGATCGATGTTCCGCTGGAACCAATCGCTGCGAAGTCGCAAGTCCGAGTCCAAGACTCTATTCCATAATATAGAAGAGACGGCAGTCTCTATGAACATGTCCCGTGGGCGGTAAAATGAGGATCTAGTGTTCGGTTCCGTCGATCTCCATGCGAAAATTTTTCTTTCCGATGGAGACGATTATCTAACATGGCAAGTTCAAGGAGCGCTTCGCTTGCGCCTATGAAGCGTTACTCAACGAACCATGCCGACGCTTTTTAGGCGGCGATCTAGCGACGCGAACTTTCTGCGCCCACGCGTTACTCTGAAACAGGAAGATCGAAAGCTTCAAAAAGACTAGAGTAGAGAAGCAGGATACATGTCAGCAAACTCGAAAAGCGGAGACGTGTGTATACGAATTGGAAGGCGATCTCGGTTGCTTTTACGAACCCAAGTGCGAGGGCGTCGTGAATCATCTTGACTTCAGCTACGAAATGCATCCCAGCGACAGAGAGTTGATGAACCCATTCTGAAAAGAGGACCGAGAACCCCAAATCTACATATGAATCTTTCAGCCCCGATCTCTACCCGAGAAATGTTGATGCTGTACATGTACAAAAAAAAGAATCGAAAGACCGAACATGCAGGATAGGAACGACTCGTCCAGGGTTCCATTTTTAAGCGAAACGGACCTCGGCGCAAAAGCAAAAGCTTCCAACCAGTACAGATTTGAAACTTATCGACCAGCTCTCCGCTCTGGCCGACCGCCTCCCTCTCTCTCACCAGAACAGCATCACGCGGTAAATGCTTGTACCCATAATGCGTTCCACTGAGCGAGTGCGGACAGCCAGTCGTGACGGATGCTCGGCTGGTCGACCTCATGATCATTCGCTGCGGCGCCGTGCCTGCTGGCATCATCCATGCGAGACTCTGGTGCGACACATGCGGAGGCCTCGCTCGAGGACTCAGTCACTGAAGCGCTTGTATGAACATCAGTCGACATCCATAAGCAGGTATCGAACAACGCGTACGTGATCTCATGTCCAGGGGATACGTTTCGAGCCGCACACTGCGGCAAGATGTGTTGAATGACGATTTCGAGCAGCTGGCGACGTAAGCACGCTGGCAAGTCCGTCGAGGAAAACATGCGGCTTGCTCGCTGCAGCATCTCCAAAATTTGTTCATCAGAGAGGAATATTCCGCGAAGTTTGCATAGGATAAGCTCGTAAAACTGAGCATAGTCCGGCAAAAACGCAAGCGCTGCTAAAATTTGCCGCCGCTGTTGACCCACGGAAGCAGGAGCCGGGCGATCCTGCAGCGCAGCCTCAAACGCGTCCAATAAACTCTGCTTCTGTGCAAGAAACCACATCATGTCCGGCAACCGCACGGAATCACCGATTTCCAGGCGGCGCATCTGTGCAGTGCAACATCGCAAAGCCTTTTCTTTTTGCCCCAGAAGGACCCATTCGTAGAAGGCAGCAGGCCATATTGCGTTTGCTTCCAGCAGGCGCGCACGAGCAGCGTGCAGCGCATCGCCCAAGGCCTCGCGCTCTAAAGTGGCGACTCCCGCACGGTGCATCATGCGTATTGCTTCGGCCTCGAACAGCCGTTGCTCCCGAAGAGAATGCAGACTGGATGGGATCAAGGCCAAAAGCATTCCTGACACGGCATTGGCCGCGGCAAACGACGTCCGGTAACGTAGAGTCATGCGCCAATAGTCGGTAAATTCAGTGCGCTCCATGAGTGTGTCAGCGTATCGCTGCATAAGCGGGCCTGCGATGGACGTCATACCGCTCGGAGGAGAACATGTGTCCGCCATGTGAACGGCGTGCCAGATCCCAAAGGGAAAAAGTGTCAGTGCCACTATGGCTTCTTCAAAGTGGCCCATAGCTATCGCGTTGGATATCCAGTACAGCACTGCAGCGGGTTCCAGACTGCCTTCTCGTATCGTATCGAGGTACTCGGCAGGGGACGCGAGCGGAAACCTCAGACAAGCGCTTTTCGCTGCTTTCGAGGAGAGCGCTGCGAATGAGCGCTCGTCCTCATAGCTTCCGCGTCCGTACAACACATGGGCTATGAAATCATCCGCCCAGTTCCTTACAACGTCTAGGGAAAATTCCTCCTCACCACTGAGGCATTTTAGGAGTTGATTCGCCTCATGGAGCCCGTCTATGTTGCGTCCATTAGCTCCTAGCTGTGAAAGCGTCTCTGCGGCAACAGCGCACGCTTCCTGCCATTGTCTCCAGTTCGGGGCAGTGAGTGTTTCGGGAGCCTCGTGCAGCGCTGCCGCCACCAGCTCAAGAACCGATGTCGCGTCTAGCAGTTGTGTGTCGCCACCCGCTCGATCGTTCCTGCTTTTGGACAGCGCAGCGCCCAGCAGCTCCAGCGCAGCAGAAGGTCGACCCTGGGCGCAGGCGCGATGAACGGCCCGCCAGTCCAGGGTGCCGGAGCGTTCAGAAGGTGCGCTTTCCGGGTGCTCGGGTTCTGCGGTACTCACGCCAGCATACCACTGGTGCAGACACTCGTCGATGGACAAAACATTTTCAAGCGGCTCGTCGCAAAAAAGCAGCGCCTGGGCAAGCCGCCAAATGCCCCCGAGCGCGGGTAAACTCGCCAGCACCCGCGCCTCTTCTGAACTGCCACAGTCGCTCGCTTCAAGACCGTGTGCCGAAGTTGACTGCGCACTCACCTGCTCTACCAGGTCGACATAGGATTTCCAGGCAACATGGCGCTCACGCGAGCTTCGCACACCAGGCTGATCGCGAAAGCAGCGCCATATTGCATAACCACCACAAACGAGCTGTGCTGTGGGCGTTAAAGAGCCGTTCTGGAACACTTGCATGACCCGATCGGGACGCCTCGTCCACCAGTCGAGTGCAGGGACGCTGCCTGCCACTTCCAGTGCGATCAAGTTCCGAACCCAGAGATAGACTCTGGGTACACGTGGAGAACGGAGCTGGTGCAGGCCCTGAAGGATGCATTCTTCTCTAGCTGCAGTGCGCCGGTGCGCGAGCGCAGGTCCGAACATTCCACTGGGGGCTCGCTTTCACAGCCCGACGTTCACGACTGTTGGCTTGCACTGCGTCTAACCGACACGAGCAGCAGCAAGCCTGCCTTTTATTTCTCAGTGTGACACTTTAACATACGATAAAAGGGTGCTCGCTTCAAATCAATTGAAGCTATCACGGGCCGGTTGCGCAGAGGAAGCACAGGCTACTGGTGAGGAAGAGGCCTCCGGTTTCCAGCGAAGCTACCCATGCGACCGAGACTGCTCTTCTTGTCGTCGCTACCCCAGCGCTACTGGGGCAGGTTCACCAACCCAAGTTTCTGTCTGCACGAAGCGAGCGTTCGATCGTTGCGCAGACACGGCGGTAAGCAGGGTCACTCGCCGAGCTTGGAGCTGCTTGCCTCGGACGCGGCCCCTGAGCACTCGGCGAAGGTTCAGGCCGCAACGGCGTCCTCGGCGGCTGCGTCGCCAGCACCGAAGAATGCTCGGGGCCGCCAAAACCCCAATATCGCTAGCCCCGAGTCGGGTGCAACTGCAAACAACCTTCGCGTACTGCGGAGCGCCCGCCTCGAGAAAGTTCACGCCATGCGTCAGGCTGGAGTCGAGCCCTACGCGTACCGTTTCGAGGTGAGCCACTCGACACAGGATCTTCACCAGTTGTTTGGGGACGTCGAACCAGGCACGATCCGGGATGATGTTCATGTTTCGATCGCAGGCCGCATCATGAATCGTCGCATCTTTGGGAAACTGGCCTTTTTCACACTCCAGGACTCGAGCGGTACGATCCAGCTTTATTTGGACAAACAACGCATCACCGAGCACATGCAAAATCGAATACCTGAATCTTTTTCGCGGTTGAAACAGTGGATCGACGCAGGTGATATCATTGGGGTCACTGGCTCGATCCGAAGAACTGAAAAAGGCGAACTTTCTGTCTACGTTAAGGAATGGACGATGCTTACCAAGTCCCTGCGTCCTTTACCGGACAAGTGGCACGGCCTCACGGACATTGAGAAGCGCTATCGCCAACGCCACATGGATCTCATCGTGAACCCCGCTGTACGTGATGTGTTCCGCAAGCGGGCTCAGATCACTGCCGCGATTCGACGCTTTCTCGATACGCACGGCTTTTTGGAAATCGAGACACCTGCGCTGCACCAACAGGCTGGTGGAGCCGAGGCACGTCCCTTCGTGACGCATCACAATGCCCTGGACATGGATTTGTATCTGCGAATCGCCACGGAACTGCATCTAAAGCGACTGGTGGTGGGCGGCTTCGATCGCGTCTACGAAATGGGCCGCATCTTTCGAAACGAGGGCATTAGTACGCGGCATAATCCCGAGTTTACCAGTATTGAGATTTATCAGGCGTATGCGGACTATGGGGATATGATGCGTCTCATGGAGGATCTGGTGGTGCAGGTCCTGCGGGATGTGCATCAGGGTGTGTTGCAGGTTCGCTATCAAGATACAGAGTTGGACTTTAGTCCACCGTGGCGGCGCGTTTCCCTCTTTCAGATGCTTCAGGAGCGCACCGGAATGGACTGGCGCTCCACTGCTTTGAGTCTGGAGGAGGCGCGAGCGCTCGCTCACAAGCACGGCTGCCCGGCTGGCGATGCACGTAGTATAGCCGAAGTCGCGGTAGCGGTGTTTGAATCGCTTTGCGAGTCGGATCTCGTGCAACCGACGTTTGTTGTCGACCATCCGAGGGAGACGAGTCCGCTTGCGAAGCCGCACCGCTCCGAATCGGGCCTTGTGGAGCGTTTTGAAGTTTATTGCGCGGGTCGAGAGCTCGCGAACGCGTTCTCGGAACTGACGGATCCTGTGGATCAACGGGAGCGTTTCGTAGAGCAGTCTGCCCGTAAAGCGGCCGGGGACCTTGAAGCGTGCGACGTTGACGAGTCGTTTCTGGCGGCCCTGGAGACTGGTATGCCGCCAACAGGAGGTCTCGGAATCGGAATCGACCGTCTCGTGATGCTGTTGACGAATGCGCCCAGTATTCGGGATGTCATCGCTTTTCCGCTGCTGCGGCCGACGTTGGAGTACCCGAACGACGGGTCAGATGATGCAGAATAGCGGTGTTTGGAATGAGAATGGCAGCTCGTGACCGGGCCTGATCGAAATGCTGTTAGAGATGCTTGATCTTTTGTATGGCAGGGGATATGCTCGTTAGATACGGCGAGCGTTGACTATCCGCGACTGCGTGCTTCATGTGCTGGAAAAACCACATCCTGATGACGCACTGTTGCTGCACAAGCAATGGCAATGCTGAAAAACACCAGGGAGAATCGGATGAACTTACACCATTTAGTATGTCCTTGGATCGACTCATTTGTATTCCGTCGAGTTCAGGTGTAGCAACGACGATCAAGAGGGCGCAGCAGGGGTCGTCATGCTTTGGGGCAAGTGCACCGGCCACGTTGGTGAGCGTCGACTTGCACGGAAACCATGTTCGCCTCGATTGACTCCAGCTGCTTGTACAGAGGCGAGCCATACCCGGATTACCACTGGCAGGCACGGAATTATTGGGAGACGAGAGCGCGTACGTGTCGGTGTGTTTTTGTGGGGCTACAGATGCGATGCCTCAAGACGAAGAACGCTGGTCTTCGGCGCCGGACATGCGGAAATGCATTCTGTCACAACATTACCGTGAAAAGTGGTGTGTTCATGTGCATGGGCGTGCGTGACCTCCCAGACGAATTCGGACGCTACTGAATGAGTATACTATTGGGAAGCGTGGTGGACAAATGGATCGTCGGCTTATTGCCATCAAAGCTGGCATCTTCGTGTGTGAATCATTTAGATGAGTTCGAAAGCAACTGAATGTGTACATTGGCAGGGATCGCAAGTGCCTTGCTCGCGAGCATCGCAAAAACCGCAAACGTACCAGCGTCCACAGACGACGCACGCTGACCGAGGTATGTCATCGGATGGATACGCTTGATGCTGATGCTGCCGGATAGCAAACACCATGCTCAGCAAGCGCGTTGGCCCTCAGCATGTCGGACAAGGGCTTGCGTTCCATAGGAAACATTCCATGCTCCGTTGGGGCCCAGCCCTGCGGGACGAATTCCATGGGTCAAATCTTCGACAAGGCAAGGTCTACCAGTTACAAGACATGTAGTAGTCTTTTACCGCGAGTCGTCGGTGCTTGTTCGCGACTCGAGTACTTCAAGTTCCCAAAGAATTCTTGTCATGCTGCCACGAAACACGCGTTCCGCACCCACATGCTATGTCCGTGGCTTGCGTAGCGTTCGGAGGTAGCTGCGCAGCATGTTCAGTACCGTGAATACCATTCGTAGCATATGCAGAAACCATAGACGCATTCGGTATCTAATCAGCCGGCTGAGGCCAATGATGCCCATGGTGGAGGTCGCACGGCCCCCAGCCTCTGCAGGGTCGACGAATGCAGCGCGATCGCTGGTACGCTCCGTTGGAGACGCCCCCCATGCGACCGTGTTTTCGTCCATAGATATTTCTGGGCAGCTCAGATTTTCCAGGTCCTCGGCAGAGATTTCCACATCTGCTGTAGTTGCTCCGTCTTCGGATTCGCTTTTGCCGGGACGCCAGCCACGGCGGATGGCGTAAAGAATGTCTAACCTTTGTCGCCCTAGTTCAACCGAGGTCACTTTTGCAGGTTCCGAGGGAGCGCGTTTCGTCGTCGACTGGCCTGTTGGGACGCGAAAGACATCCGATATCCTGCGAGGCCTGCCCAGCGGTCGACGCGGCATCCTTTCCAGAGTCCCAGGCTCTTGAGCGTGCGCATTCGCAAGCTCGTCTCGGGTTGGCTCGTGTTCGGTGCTCTCTTTCGCGTCGGAATCGGTCGCCATGCTCCCGAGTGTTTGATGCTCAATAGCAGAGGCGTGCTCTGATTCGGTTTCATCATGCGGCATTGCTTCGAGCGAATGATTCGAGTCATCGGGCGCGAGCTCTGTCTCCGAGGCAGCTTCGGCGGCAGTAGACGGTCCATTCAGCACAACGTCTGAATCAGCCAGTCCATCCACGGGCTGCACCAGATCTTGATCACGCTCTGTGTTCGTTTCGTCAAAAGGATGAGTAAGTACTAGATCTGCTGTTTTTTCTGCCGAGGTTCCATCCGTGTGTGCGTTCGTTTCCTCTTGCGCTAATGAATTGCCTGTGATCTCCTCCAGACAGCGCTGCATCGGCGCAGTTGCACCATCAAAAAGAGTACCCATTCCGAAAGGCTCGTCTGGTAGCGCTGATGAAGATAAAAGAGGCGATTCCTTCATCCTATCACTGTTCAAGTCATCGACAATGCCTTCCGGCGCTTTCGAGTTCGAGGGCTCTTTCTTATGCAGCAACCGTGCCTCTTCGGCTCCAGGAACCGTTGCCTCCGTTCGGGGTGAAGCTTTTGCCTGGTGTTCCTCACAACGCAGCGGTGTCGCACCACGTATAATCTCCGATCGGCCGGCTCGTGAGCTCTCTCCACCGACACGTACAGAGTGATCAATAGGTACCTCTTCCCGCGCTTGCGCCGCGGGATAAGATGTCTGGTCTGCAGTGCGGAGATGATCACTTTCCGTATGGCAAGACTGGGTCGCCGCAGATTTGCTTGAATACTTCCGCCGCCTCCCGAGGTCGTTTATCTTTACCTGAAACCAAAAGCGCCGTTGGTGGAGAGCGTCCATAAGCAAGCGCGCAGACGGCGCCTTGCCGCCATAGAGGTGTCGCTCCATGCAGCTTCTGTCCAACCCATAGTGGACACGACAAGTGGGTTTCTCCAGACCGCGACTACGGTGATACGCAGCATGCATACCCGAAGGCGTTGTGTAACAAAACATAGGCCTCATTATTTAAGAATGATGACTCGAGCTCTGAGAAGAGCGGAACGCTATCGCCGAAAACCGGGAAAGCCATCCATGCAGCGGGATCGCGAGGTCGAGTGAGTCGCTCCCGGGCCGCTCGCAGCGCCCCCGCCAATTTCGTGGTCGCAATCGGAGTTTCGATTTTCGGGAAATTGACGGCTGCTGCTCGGCTGGAGAACCGGTGGTGAGTCAGTTCTTGTAGGCGTGGAGAATTCCGGAACACCTGTACCAGAATACCCCTTTCGTTTCAGTATATTTCTGTCATAGAGAATCAACGAAAAAATGTATCATGCAGGTTGGGGGAAGCTTGCGGACAAAAGGGATGATGTCGCTGCTGCCTTGTGACAAACGGCCTTGCTTCTGCCCGCTAGTCATTCCAAGGCCAGCACGTGGATGAACCGCTCTTGTTCTAGTCCTAACACGGAACGTTGTCCACGTAAATCAGAAATCAAACGCTATGTACACGATTGTCTACGTGCTACTCTAGTCCACTGGAAAGTTTCCCCGTTGAATGCTATCAAACGAGGTACTGGATTTCAAGTTTCAGTATCGTTGATACGAACGATGATAAATAAATAGGCTTGGGAAAAGAATGAAGCACGGTTCTATGGGAAACCGTTGCGCATTGAAAACCATGCTCTCGGTTTCGCACTGAAACATGCACGCTTATTATGAAAGCGACGGATGTTCACGTCACTCCATGAGACTGCAATCGGGAGCATTGTCAGATCCATGCATATGTGCACTGAACAAATGGGCAACTGCTGTCCATAAAGAACATACAAGCGTGTATGACGAGAACATCAGTCGAAATGGCGATTCGGTTGTGTATTCGGTAGCCTGTTCAACGCGCTGGAAGCAAAAGTCACCAATTCGCGGTGTCGTTGGGTTGTGGTAGCCACTATGACGGTGGGCGCAGTACAGCGCGCAAAGGCTGCCATCCCGCCCCCTTGGCAAGCGCGTATGGTGTGCACAGGGTTCGATGCTATACGAGTCCCACGGATATGTTCAGGACCGAATACACGTGCGAGGGTCACAGATGCGCGCTGAACCAGGCGGAGAAACAGTATTCAAGCAGAGACAGACGCACAAGGTGGTGTGCGGTAAGCTGATCGATTGTCGGCTACCAGGGCAATAATTGGTGAGAGTCTTGCTGTGGTGCACGTGCGCCAGCGATGGTGTGCCGAAGCGTTTCCTGTTCCGTACCCTAAACGGCTCGATAAACAGCAAGGAATGTCTTGTGCTCCTGGAAAGACCGGCGGATTAACTTCGAGAGAAGGTTCGGAGACATCGTTTGGTAGTTGGTATGGGTATGATAATGAAACGCTGAAGACTTGTGATACAAAAAAATCAGTGGCCAGAGAGACGGCATTGGAGTCTCGGATGGAGCAAGGCAACGACATGATACAGATCAACAATCGAGCCAGTCTACAGCGTTGCGTATAGGTGGATAGGGAACGGTTTTCTTGAGCAAGTGGTCATCGACGCTGGCGCTCTGTTATTTGACATTATCGTATAAATCGATTCGATGAGTTAAACAAATTCATCTTGGGTACGGGAATCAGCCTGCAGATATCAAGGAGACAATCGAGTCACTGCGCGCACTTCAACGCTCGGGAAACTCGAGAATTACCTCTATTCCGTGCAGAGAGGTTCAGTAAATTCAGCAATTTTCTGGATGTCACTTATCCCGGAGACTGGATTTTGCTGGGGCGCCTCCTGCCGGCGATGGCGCGCACTCATGCTTTTTCGCATCCAGAGGAAAAGTACGCTCCAAGAAGACCAGGAGGTCGAGGCAAACAGTTTTCGCTGCACCGCGACCTGCGAAGCAAATTTCATCACTTGCGTCATCCAGTAGGCACACGAGACCCAGTCCAGATGCGATGCACGCAACAGTGGCGAATTTCCGCGTTTCGCTACGTGCTTCCCCCAGGAACACCAGTTCTCATAGAAGGTTGCTATCGTTTTTGCGGGAGATCACCATGAGCTGACCTCCGGTTCTCAGCGACTTTCGGACCCATTCATACCAGTCCTATCGCACTGATGAACTAGCGTCGACGTTTTGCGGATATCGCTAGAACGCATGCGTCCATGTTTCTTGCATCGTACTTGCTCGGACACGGACACCAAGGCTAGATTCACTGACATGGCGGCCTCCCAGAGTTTTCTCACGTGTCCATGCATTTGAAAGAGACGTGATCGGAATCCCGCTGCCCCAACGTAGTATCCATTGAATCTGAAAACTTTATGAAGTAGCCTTTGCAGATCGCTGGTGCATCGTATCTGATTCATTGTTTGTAGCAAACAAAAGCGTCATGTCTCTAACGTTTGCTAACACGTATAGGGGGAAGAACGGCATGGCTAGAGTTATTTGTGTACCACGTGCAAGGCTACCTGCAATATATCCATGGAGCCCCTGCTGCGACGAACTTATGAGGAAAGGCGGGCCGCTCTTCTGCGAACAGGTGAGCTGAAACGATCAACTCTTTTGCGAACAGATGAGCTGAAACGATCCGCTCTTTTGCGAACAGGTGAGCTGAAACGATCCGCTCGAGCGTTCCCTGGCGATTTACCCCGCCGCCGCTTGCCGCCCTGCGCACGCATTCCCCCCATTTCCCCCCATTTCCCCCCATTTCCTCAGTGCGCACGCATTCCCCCCGGCGCACGCATGCCGCCATGCGCACGCATGCAGTGAGACACGTAGGAGCGGTGCTCGTAACCTGCGCACGTACACCAACAGCTTCTGCTTCATAGTTCAGTTGCATTTGTTTCAGCCTCCTCAGCGGCACTTTTTCAGGCACGAGAGCCGTATCGCTGAGGGCAAGTCGAACTGGTGCTGCAGGTGAGGCTCTAGCCTGAACAGATGCCGTCGTCCCCGACACCGGGGGAGCTGCGCGCTCGACTGGAGGATCCTCAGCTCACCTCTGCAGAGCGTCTCAAGTTGCTTATCGAATTACGGGAAAACATTGAGTGGTTTCAATCTACAGATTACCAGCAGTTTCTGGACCAATTAATCCCGTGCTTTGAGCAGATTCTCACAACGTTAACGAGACCGCAACTTGAAGAGAATGCTGAACAGGCTCTGCGACGAACCGTTCTCGAGGTGCTGAGTCGTTTGCCGCACGGGGAGGCGTTGCGGCCGCACGCACGACGACTCCTGCAAATGTGCCAGTATGTGCTCGACGTTGATGATGCGGAGCCGAACGCGGTTCTGGCGCTGCAGATCATGTTTGAGTGCCACAAAGCGTACCGTCCGCAACTTGCAGCGGCGATACCACCCTTTTTGGACTTTGTTTTGCGCATTTACGGCGTTTTTGAGTGGCGTGAATCAGATGATGATTCCCTGGTTGCTGAAGACACCGGACAACAGGATACATACCTTGAGCCGGGTTTGGAACAGGATGGCAGCGTCGAGGCAGCGTCGCGCAACCGACCGACGAATGTGCGGTATGCCCCGGCCTTGCGCTCTTATCGGACGGTTCGCGAATGCCCTCCGTTGTTTATGTATTTGTCGCAACACTATCCTGCTCTGATCGAGCCGCGACTCGATGAGCTTCTCGCAGTGATGGTGCGCGCTATCGAGATCCAGGTACCGCCGACGTCACCGGCTCGAGCTCTGCCGATCTACCACGACTTCATTACAGCGCAGATGAAAACCGTATCGTTTATTTCGTTCTTGCTGCGGCAGTTTGAGTCGCGAATGCTGCAGTACGCGGAGCGCGTTCCGCGCTCCGTCGTGAATCTACTACTCAACTGCCCAGACAGTGCGGTCTCGATTCGGAAGGAGCTGCTTATTGCCAGTCGGCATTTGTTAGCAACTGAGTTTCGCAGGGGTTTTTTCCTGCAAACAGACCTCCTTCTGGATGAGAAAGTCCTCATTGGAACCAGTCGAGCTGCTTACGAGACGTTGCGACCTCTGGCCTACTCGTTCCTCGCAGAGTTAGTTCATTTTGTGCGTTTAGAAGTGACGCTACCTCAACTGAGTCGCATCATTTATCTCTTTTCGACGAACGTTCACGATGCATCCCTTAGTTTCTCTATGCAAGCAACATCCATTCGTTTGTTGCTCAATCTCATTGAGGGTATCATGCACCGTCGCGAAGACCTCAACACCCGCGGACGCCAGCTTCTAGAACGTATTTTCGAAACGATTGTAACCAAGCTGATGGAAGTCGCCGAGGTGGTGCCGTCGTTGCTCGTGAGCACCGGCGCCGCCGACGGCAATGACGCCGAGGATAAGGCGAATGGGTCTGCGTCGAGCCAGCGCGCCTCTTCACCCATACCTGAGCCTTCTGCGAGCACAGAGACAGGTGCGATGCGCCCATCTGCAGTCCCGGATGAAAAGTCTCAAGAGGAGCGTTCCAAAGAGGTGCAGGAGTGCCGCCAACTCGTTAGAACCCTCGTTCTAGGTCTGAAGACCATTGTATGGAGCATGAGCAACGCTTTCGGAGACTCACGCACCCGGGGTCTGACTGAATGGGAATGCATTCTTGTCAGCCGGATGCTGCCGGCAGCGCGAACCTGTTTCCAGCTCTACAAATTCGGAGAGCCGGCGGAACAAAAAGAGATTTTGGACCAATTCGCTCAGGTGTTCACGGTAATGACTCCGCGCAACTTTCAAGACATCATCGGTGGACGCCTGCCCCAGCTGCTGGCGTTCATGGTCGAGCACCAGACTGCGCTCTCCATCCCGCAACATTTTTTGGCGAATACGAGCACCTCACGGTTCTTTGCGGATATCCTGATCACTTTTCTGACGGAGCATTTGGAGCAGGTGGTAAGCGACGATGCTGCGCGAGCGTCGGTGCTGTTGCGGTTATTCAAAATCATGTTCGCTTCGGTAACCCTATTCGCCGATAATGAGCCGGTGCTGAAGCCTCACCTCGGTACCATCGTTCGAAGGTGCCTGGAGCTCGCTGCCACTGCAGAGAATCCTACGAATGCACTGCAGGTGCTTCGGGCACTCTTCAAGTCTCTTGCAGGGGGTCGCTTTGAGCTGCTTTATCGCGAATTCGTACCTATGCTCTATTACCTGCTTCATAGCCTGGAACGACTCATGCAAGGGCCTCTAGGCGAATCGCATGGTCTCCTGCTCATCGAGCTGTGCCTAACTGCACCGGCTCGCCCATCCACTATTTTCCCGTACTTGCGTATGCACATGCGACCATTGGTGCGCGGCCTAGATTCCGAATCGGAGCTAACTTCCTTAAGTTTCCGAACGTTTGAATTTTGGATCGATACGCTCCACCCCGAGGTACTTGAGCGATTGATGCAGGCGGTGCAACCAGAACTGGAACGAGCGCTCTGGCGATACTTGTCGCCGACAAGCCCATTTTCAGCACAAGCAGTGCGCATTCTAGGCAAGCTGGGTGGTTTGAATCGCAAGACACCTCGAGAACTGACACCCTTGCCATGGCAGCAGCCTGTTCAAGCCATACATGCCGCGTTGGCCTGGTGTGATCGCGCCGAGCCGCTCACGGTAGCGCTCGATGAAGTGATCAATGCTGCAGTCGACGCAGTGCTATTCCAGGCCTCGTACAAAGTCGCCGCATACACTCTCTTGCAGCAGGTGATGATTGCCGCGCTCTCCAGCGCGTTGCCGCCACAGATCAAAGGGTGCCCTGCGGACCTCTTGCCCGCAAGCGTGTACACGATGACGAGTGCTTTCCCCCGGTTGCAGGTGTCCAAGACGATTTACACCAGAATGCTTACCGCGCTGTTCTTTGCCAGCGGTGATGACGCTCTGCAGCAGACTCGAAACGCTGTGGAATTTGCGCGACAACTCTGTGATTATTTTTGTCGCATATGGATGGCACCTGTTCTTATGGAGAAAAGCACGTTGTCGGCACTCGAAGCAGCAGCGCTTAATGCCCATCGCACTCCCCCGGAAAACATCACCGAATGGACTCGATTTCCAGCCGCAGTGACCATCGACTGTTTCCTGGATGCACTGGTGGAGGCTGCTGTGCTTCAGCAAAAGACCCTCGATCTGGCTGCTGCAGCGAAGGATCTTAACCTGTTCGCGCTGAGCCGCTGTGTCGAATTATTCAAAGGTGACTTTAGAGGCCCGCAACGCCCTGTGGTACCTGCGAGCGACGCAGCCGAGGTCGCGGCGCCTGACTCGAAACCGCTGACAGCTGCAGCCAAAGGTGCCCGCGCGACGGAGGCACCGAGTGCTGAGACAGCGGCAACCACTGCAGTAGACGCTCCCGAGCACGAAAGCGTAGACCGTCTGCGCGACGACCACCGAGGCGCAGATACAGCGACTTGCGTGGACGAAGAGATCGCGCCACCGCTGCATAGTGTCGCGGGGGCCTCGCGCCTGACCGAGCAACTTGCGCTGCTGGTAGAGCGCATCTCCCATTTGGGTTATCGGGAGCGATGGCAGGATCGCCTCAGCTGTGCAATGCTGCTGGCCGGCATCATCGAGCAACTGCCAACGGTGGTATTCCTGGATCGCTCTTATTGTCTTTACGAAGCGCGACTTGTTCGGGTTCTGCTGCAGGTTCTCAAAGGCTGCGCGCAAGAGGGCATGGCCAGCCGCAAACCTGCCCCACTAGTTCGACAGACATTGGAGACCCTACTGCGGCGTTGCCACGAGCCCACTAGTCCCGCGTGGGCGCTCGAGGACGTCACGTCGTCGACAATCCCGGAGACCGATCGACCCAGCAAGACCAATGCATCGACACCTCGTGCGCGCTGTGGAGATGTGGTCGCCTGCCTTGTCTTTGATTTGGCCTCAGAGCACCAAGCTGTGCGCGAGACTGTGCACGCGTCGCTGGCACAACTGCTGCGCTACGGCGTTGGCCAGAACATGGCCGAGGTGCTCGCGCTGGCCCAGACACAGATCCTGCGGCCGTTACTCTCTCGTCGTGTTCGCACGCTGCACTATTCCAGTCAGGTTGGGCATGTGGATTGTCTGCATTACTGCCTCGAAAACGGCATTATCCGGCCTTTCATTGATCAAGAGACGTCGCTGTTGCGCACCTCGTTGGTTGCAGCGATGGAGATATTTGAGGATCCGATTAATACGAGGCTCGGAGAAGCGGATGCGCTCATGCTGAACCGCCTGCTCGAAAATCGTTTCGTCGACCAGGAGACCATCACGGCTATTGTGATGCTGCGGGAGAAGGTGCTGCAATTTTTGGCGCTTTGTCTGCGGCAGATCGACCAATTGGTACACACGCCGAACGAGGATATACGCTCGCTGTACGCACGCCTCGTTGCTTGTTTCTTCCGCGGTGTCGAGAGTCGGCATGAGGCCGTCACCAGGGCGGCGAAGCATGGACTGCGCGTTTTCACAGAACGTTCGCGTCAACTGCCCCGTGGGATTCTGTCGAGTAATCTGCGCCCGATTCTCCAAAATCTCTCCGACACGAACAAGCTCTCGCTGCCGTATGCGCAGACGTTGGCAAATGTGCTGGAAGTGCTCTCAAACTGGTTCAATGTGCAACTCGGAGAGCGACTCGTGGAGCATTTGATGAACTTGCGCGCTGGAAACCCACGCAATCCGTCGTTGCTAGCAGCGCGCATCATTGACTTGTTCCATCTATTGCCACCGGCTGCTTCGCGCTTTCTCGATCGGCTCATCGCCATTGTGCTGTCCTTCGAGGATGAAATGGGGCCAGCGGATACCGGAGCTGGTCATCACGGTCTGCAAAGTCGCTGGGCAGGCTCCATGTCGCCGTATCGTGCTCCACTGTTGCGTTACCTGGAGAAGCACGCCAATCTGGCGATTGGCTACTTTTTAGAACGCATTCGCTTTGCGAACTACGCCTTGTTGTTTCAGTCATTGCTGCGAGCGCACAATGCGGAAAACCTGCGTCGCGAACTGGCGAACGACGTTTCGCGCTTTATTGCGGCAACCTTTGATCGTGGTCATCTGTTGCAGGGTCTGCTCATTGTGGATGCACTCGAATCGTTCCAAGCAGGCTGGATCGCCACCCAGCGCCCAATATACAACATCGCCTTGCAGATCTGGCAGTCGGCAGAGCGACTGGAGCGCCTCCGCCGCGAGGAGACGCTCCCCGTTGACCAGCTGGCCGAGTCGTCACTGTTGGCACACGTGATCCTAGCGTACTGTGCTGTACACCATGGCGAAGTCGACGGTCTGTATGCGTTGCTCTCGATATTCTCTTTACGCACATTACGCGACTTTAGTTTCGTTCGACGCTTTCTTACCGAGACGGTAGCCCAAAGCTATCCTATTCTGTATCGCAAGAAGATTGTGGAGCGATTTCTGGAGCGTTACCTGGATCCTGAGCTTTCGGACGAAGTGAAAATGTATGCGCTGCTCTATCTCGTGATTCCAATTTTGCGACAGGCGTTTCGTGCCGGTGAAGGGCTCGCGATTCTCGATGCCGTGACGCTCGAGGTGCTGGTGAAGCGTCTCTTCACGAGCACACCACCAGCATCGGAAGCGCTAACAGACGCCAGTGCGGATGGCGGCGGCGGCGGCGATACGGCGCCAATGCTCGCGTCTCCTGCGGAGAGCGACGTGCTTGGAGAAGCGCTGCTGCAACTTTCGACGCTGCTGATTGAGGAGATGCCCATCGAGCTGGTGCAATATCGCCGCGAAATCATCCGCTTTGGATGGAATTATCTGAAGCGAGATGATTCGATCGCCAAGCCGTGGGCATTCCTCAATGTGGCACGCTTCTTTGAGGCCTACCAAGCCCCGGAAAAGATTGTGCTGCAGGTTTTTGTGGCGCTTCTGCGAGCAAGTCAAAGCGAACAGCGCGCACTCGTACGCCAGGCGCTTCGTATTGTGACGAGCATCTTGCCATCACGTCTTCCCGCGACGCTGGGTAAGGCGCGCCATGCGCCCTGGATTCGTTTCACCAAGAAGATCTTAGTGGAAGAGAGTTATTCAGCGCTGCACTTGGCGCATATTTGGTCGTTAGTCATTGATAAGCAGGAGCTTTTCTTTCCAGGCTACGCGTCGCTGATGCCGCACATGGTGAACTCGTTGCCGCGTCTGGTCTCGGGCAGCGTTTCAGCTCGAGAGCACCGACGCCTTGCGTTGGAACTTGCGGGTCTCGTGGTCGCGTGGCAGCAGCGCTTGCTGCAAGTCGGGAACAACGCCTCCATTTCATCTAACGCACCATCAGAAAATGGGGAAAGCGCAAACGCTAGTCCGCAGACGGGCTCAGCGCCGATGGCATCGCCAGATGTCGCTCGCCGTCTGGAGGATCTCTCCGCAGTTACCGAAGTGGTGCTGCAGTTTCTGATTCGCCTGCCGTTCCTGGTTTCGGAGCCAGGAGAGCACACAGAGCTTTTCACGCGAGCGCGATCGCTACTCGTCAAAGCGCAACGCGTTTGGAACCACCTGGGCAGTGAGCGCTCACCGATTGCTCAAATGTCCTGTCTCGACAAGCTGCTGGATAATCTGGCGGCTACGGCTGCTGCGTCGCCAACGACAGCCACGGGGCAAACATCGGCTAGCGGTACAAATACCGCCGCGATGCCTGGCGCGCCGGCACCCGCGCAGAGCCACAGTACGACGAGCACTATCTCGACATCGACAACGAGCGCAGGCGCGGCGAGCGCTGCACATCATCGCACAGCGAATGCCGGTACCGCGTCTGCGACTGTAGCACCGCCGAATAACCCGCGAGATGCGCCAGCGAGCCGAGCACGGGAAGCACTCGCGCGTTCCCGACGTCTCGTGCTGGAGCACATCGTGGAGCTGTGCGAGTTGTTTCTCGATTGGCAGGGCATTCGCTGGATTCTCGCGAACAGTAACTCACTGCGCAAACTCGTGCGTCCGGTGCTCGCAGCGGGCATGCTACCGCTTGCCTACCGATTCGCACTGCTGTTGTGCAAACTCTGGCTCCAGATAGGGGACGCCCTGCGTACACCCGAGTCAACAGAGGATCAGAGAGCAAATCTGGAAACGGTGCGACGAGACTTGGAACAAGCGCTGTTCGAGGCACTCGATATCCATTCGGACACGGCGACGTTGCATCGCTCGTTGCTCCTGGCCCAGACGCTTGATCCAGAACGTTTCACGACGAAGCATGTGGAGCTGATTGTGCGCATTTTGCAAATCCTCATGCGAGAGTGCCTCGCAGGTATCCAGACAAATCGTCGCATGGTGCTGATACCGGCACCAGCGTCCGGGGACCGACCCCAAGCATCTTCGAGCCGAGCGCAACTCGGCACTTCAGCCGGGCGTTCGTCGCATCCGCCTGAAGCTTCTGTTACTGGTTCTGGTACCGGAGCTTCCTGGCCAGCCGCTACAGGTACGGTTACGAAGACTGGTACTTTTTCGACCATGACGCGTCTCGCACAGGTTGCAGGTGAATCAGCACCGTTAGGGTCTGTAGCGGACCCAACCGCCAGTGTCAAAGAGACCAAGTCCGCGCATGTGGCATCCGGCGATGAGCACTTGCCAGCCAAGGGCGGGTTCGAGTATCCAGGGGTCGCGAACCCGCTCCTTGTGTGTCTGGAGATTCTTGAGCGGCTCTTCCATGGTCTCGCGGATTATCGCCGGTCGTTTTTGCAGATGCTCTGGGTGCTCTTGGACAAGTGCTGTTACAGCGAGGTACTGATGCACGTGGTGCGCGTCCTGAGTCAGTGGATTCTCATGGATGCCGATGATCCTGGCGCATTCCTTCAGCCCAAAGAGAAAGTGCATTTTCTTGTGAAAATGACCGTGTTTGAACGTATTACCGGTGCGGAGGCGCACCTGGAAGCTTTCCTGCCGCTCGTACTGCGCCTCTTGGCGGAACCGTGCCATGCACTGCCTCGAGACTGGCTACCTCGACTCGAACGGCCGTTTATGATCGGATTGCGCGCGAGTAATCCGCAATTGCGTCAAGCGTTCTTCCAGCTTTTGGATGAATCCATCATTCGTAACCCAGTGGATCGACTCTACTACATTTTTGAGTATCAGAGCTGGGAATCGCTTGCCGACTCGTTGTGGATTCGACAGGCAACCGCCTTGCTTCTGGCACTGGTGCAAGTCCCCGGCTCACGGATTGAACTGACCCCGGACTGCGTTCGCCTTGGCTGTGTATCGTATCGTAGCGGCACCGCTGCGGATGACGCCATGACCTGGGAGGTCTCGCGGCCGGGCGCTGACGCTCCTACTGACGCTGCTGATGCCCCCCGTGAGACATTGACAAAGGGCGCTCAACGATCACCTACGGACGATGCGTATGTAGAAGCGTTTGCCGGTGCCTGGACGGCGCTCGACGGGCACGTCGATACAAATGCATTCTTCGAGGCGCTCCATGAACTCTTGCATCACGATGTGAGTACGCTACAAAGTCTCTGGACCCAGCTGTTCGGAGCGGTGTGGTCGCTCCTGAGCGATCGCGAAGAACGCCTGGCCATGCAAGACGCACTGATCGCACTGCTCTGTCGCGATTATCTGCTGACACAGTGCAGGTGGCGAGTCAATGTCGTGCAGATCATTCTGGATGCGGCGACCAAGTGCGCACCGCAAGTTGTGATTCCGCCTCAGCTCGCATTGCATCTTGCGACGCACTGGAACGCCTGGCATATTGCACTGACCTATTTGGAGCGACGTTCGCGCTCGTCGACTTTGGGTGTGGCGCGGCATTCGGATTTCGTGTTCGATTCGCTGCCTGATGGTCATGAATTTGCTGGGATTCTGGACGCGAAGGCAGAGCTCTATCGGCAGCTGAACGAGTACGATCTGTACATTGGCCTATGGAAGCGGCGCGCGATGGACTCGCGAACGCTCTTGGCGCTGTCTCTGGAGCAACAAGGCCACTTGCCGGCAGCTCAGAACCTCTACTATGATGCGATGACGAATACAGAGAGCCGAGTTGCTGTCACCGAGGCCGAAGCCGCACTCTGGGAAGATCGATGGCTGCACTGCGCCGAAGAATTGAACCAGTGGGATGCACTCACCGAGTTTTCGCGCACAGTGATGCACCCAACGCTTCTACACGAAGCACTGTGGCGGTTGCCGGACTGGGCGGCGCTCAAAGAGCTGCTCATGAAGATGCCGCCCGAGGATAGTCCACGCCTCAAGATTCTCCAGTCGTTTGTGCAGTTACAGGAGAATCGACTGGATCAGGTGGAGCCTTTCATCTCTTCGGGAATTCGACGCGCCCTCGAGGAGTGGCAAGGCCTCCCCGAGAACTCCAGTATTACGGCTTTTGAGCCATCGCTGGTGCTTTTCCAGCAATTTGTCGAGCTGAGTGAGAGTGCCTCGATTCTACAGGAGCTTAATAACGCGCTCCAGAACCCGACGCTGCTGGAGACGCACGCGGAGAACATTCGACTGGTGCTGGCGATGTGGCGCGATCGTCAGGCCAATCACTGGGATCGGCTCAGCGATTGGAATCGCTTGATCTGCTGGCGTAATCACGTGCTGACTGCGGTAGTGCATACGCTGCAGGGGTTGCGTAATCGCTCGCGGGTGGATATCCCACAGCCGCTACTCTGCATGGGAATCAACGAGACTGCCTGGAATGTGAACTGCTACGCGCGAGCGGCGCGGAAACAGCGTTTGTCTGAAGTGTGTATGCAGGCCCTGCAACGCATGTATCCTTACTCGACAATGGATGTGCAGGATTTTTTCATGAAGACCAAGGAACAGGCCAAGGCACATTTGCTGTTGCCTTCGAATGATGACGTCGCCCTGCGCGCCGGCCTCGTTCAACTACAACATACGAATCGGGAGTATTTCAATACACGCCAAAAGGCATACCTCAGTGCCTTGGAGGGCGAGTTCTACCACCGATTGGGCGAGTTTGGGGCAGCGAATCAGGCGTTTGCGTCCAGCGTCCGTGAATACGGCGAGCACGGCGGCGTCTGGCTCCGTTGGGCCCGCTACTGCGATCAACGTGGTCGTTTGGCGAGCGCCGTTCACTGCTACCTGCAAGGCATTCGCTTTGGATCTAGACAAGCGCGCGAGCATCTCGTGTCTGTGTTCCGCATCGTTTTTGCACTGGACGGGGCGTCGTCGAATGCCGTCGCTGACTCGAGTAGCCTCGAGGCGATGCAGACAGAGCAGGCAGCAGCGACGACGACGACGACGACGACGACGACCGGCACGGCAGACGCTGCTGCTCCCGCCTCGCCGCTTACAACGACATCGGCGCCTGTTGCCGTGTCGTCGAGCAGCGCGGCGGTGTCTGCGGGCGCTTCCGCTGAGGTGCACGCCTCACAGACGCCTTCGGAGGGTCTCGGCGAGTCGCGCACCGACGCCTGTGATGTGTGTGAATCCTTCGTCGGGGTACTCCCGGTCTGGATCTGGGTACCCTGGAGCCACGAGCTCATTTCGTTATTGTCCTTGGGACGCGAGCTCAAATTGTTGCGGCATATTTTGCTCCGCGTTGCCGGCTACTATCCAGAGGCACTCTTTTTCCAACTGCGGACGTTCATCGAGGAGCGACGGCTGCTCGATCGCCCTACCCGGATGCTCTGTCCGCGGGTGGATCAGATCCAACTTCCAGTGATGCATCCGCTGCGTTCCCAAGTCGCCAGCGGGATACCTCCCTCGAGCAGCAGCAGTAGCAGCACATCGAGCGCGAAGAGGAACGACCCCACAACAATAACCGCAGCAGCTGCAGCTGCTGCTACTACTGCCGGTGCGGATCGGTCCCGCAAACCGGAGTCGACGACGACGACGACGACGACGACGCTCTCTGCTGCCGGAAATGAACCATCGAGCGTTGCTGCTTCAGCCGGGAACACTGCCGGGAACAGCGCCCAAAAAGATGCGGAAAACGCAAGTGCCAGCGGTGCGAACGCGGCTTCAACGGGAGCGACGCCCGCACCAAACCAGCCACGCGGCTCAGGCACGAGTGCGCTCCCGAGTGTCGAGCAGAATATTCTCAGCATGTTGCAGTTGCCACTCGGAGATACACCATTCGAAATCGCCGACACTGTGCTGGCGTTCATGGTGAAGCAACACCCCCAGCTTCTCGTTGAGTTGGAGACCATTGCTCGTGAACTTAGTTTGCGCATGAAACCAAGCGCTGAAGAACAGGTGCTGCACGTGCTGAATGCACTGCTGCATCGATGCTGGAGCCTGCCACCGCTGATGCATCGTGAGGTGAGCTCGGGCATGCGCAGCGCCCTCGAGGAGGTCAGCAAGATGTGTTTCGGGACCGGGTTGGCCGCGGACGAGTTCCACGTACCACCGACGTTGGCAGATCTCCGTGAGGCCTTTGAGGCAGAACTTGCACCGCAGACCGCCAAAAACTTTCCAAAAACGATAGAGCCGTTTGTTGCTCTGCTGAGAAAGTGGCGGGGAATCTTCAGCCGGCGCGTTCAAGCCATGCCTGAAACGCTGCGCCTAGAGCGAGTCTCCCGCAAATTGGTCGACGTTCGTGATTCCCAGCTGCACGTGTTCGGTCAACTCATTCAACTGGCCCAGGAGGATGGCGAGCCTCTGCCCGATCTCCTGGTCCATATCCAGAGTTTTAGCGTCGACGTGCAAGTTGTCCACCATTGTGGGAGTTCCGCACGCGGCATCGCGGTAACCGGATCCGACGGCCGTCAGTACCGGTTCCTCGTGGAGACAGCACTTGGGGCGTCGCTCCAACGCAGTGAAGATCGCGTTGGACACGTTTGTCGCTTCATGAACGCACTCTTCCAACGGGACAGCGAAGCTCGCCGTCGTCGGTTGGTAGCTCTGGTGCCGTTCTCGCTGCCGCTGAGTCCGCAGGCACGACTCGTTGCGTATCAGGAAAACACCCTGCGCATCCAGCACGCGTTGCAGGCATTCTGTGAGTGTCACGGATTTGACATGGATGATACGCTGGTGGCTTTCCGCGATACCTGTGCACTGCGATTGGAAAGTTTGGGAAATGTTGCTTCGCGTGAGCTGGCGCTCGAGTACCGCCTCGATGCGTTCAAGCGTGCGTGCCTGTCGCTACCGGACTCGGTGCTGGCGCACTGGGCTGCAGCCTCGCTGCCGGATGCGAATTCGCTTTTCATGGTGCGTAAGCGATTTGCGCTGAGTCTGGGAACCTCGTCGTTGCTCCTGTATCTCTTGGGGGTGGGTTCACGGACACCAATGCATATTGGGATTCATGGAAGCACTGGTGATGTGGTGCATCTGGAGACGCACCCCATTGTGGTGAGTCGCGGTCAGCAGGTTTACATTGGATTTGATGAAGCGGTTCCGTTCCGATTGACGAGGAATATTCGGAGTCTCATTCGCCTGACGGGAGTTGAGGGCCCCTTTGCTGGCTCGATTGCGGCGACGTTGAATGTTGTGTATCGTAACTGGGCGCTTCTGCGGGACCTCATGGGCATCGTTTACACAATGGAGCTCTTTGAGAGAACCAGTCGAGAGACGCTCCGTGTTGAGGATCTGGCGCAGGCGGTGGAAGAGAGCCTTGTGCGGAGCTGGGCCCGAGTCGAGCCGCTGCCGTTCTCGGCAGCACCGCTGGTTCAGTCACCAACAGCACCAGCGTACGCTGCGGCAACGGCAACGGCAACGGCAAACGGGAAACGCGTACCACACCCAGAGTCCAGCCACGGTGGTGATCATGATCATGATCATGATCATGATCACGAGGTGACGCAGACCCTACCACCGCCTGTGAATACAAAAGCGAATGGCCTCGAATTCGCGGAGCGTTGCGGGCCGGCGACCTCGGTTCGCGACGAGCCCGAGGGTGTCGCTCGCCGCGTCGCTGAACTCATTGCGAACGCTGGTGACCCTGCGCACTTGTCGCAGATGGAGCCGCTGTGGTATCCATGGTTCTAACGCATCGACAGCTGCAGTGGGGATGCAGGATACGCGCGACGGCGAGCTAGTTCGTTCACGAACGTTTCGTGATCGGAGCACGAGTAGCGCGCTCGCTGGAAACAAGGTTGAAGAGCGCACGAGTTGTTTCGGGGGATACACGAACAAGCGTTCCCGAGTCGATTCTGGATCGAGGCACAGCTGCTTCGGGAAAGCAACGGATCAGTGAGCGCGATGTCAATGTCAATGACGACAACAAGAACAACAACGACGAGGTCCGGGCGTCTTGTTGTTCATATGCGGCTGCAGGGTATCTTTAGTCGTATTGAATCATAGAACAGTATGATCGTGTATCCGTGTTCGGGGTAAATCTTACGCTGTGAATATAAACGGCGCGAAAGTGTTACTGGATCGTTGAACGACACTCTACAGGTGCGTTGCTCTAGGCGAGCCTCCGATGTCCTTTGCTGCTGACCACGAAGTTTTTTCCCATCGCACGTCATCAGCGTTCCAATACAATACCCACACACACACACAGACAGAGAACTCAATGGAACCTCGAAAGTTCGCTCAGTACAAGGCCGCTAGACGCTGCAGAAGCACGAGACATCTCCGGATGTTGATCGAGGCGTTCAACTGTGTGTCTACAGAGAAGGAAACGTCAGCGCATGTGGTTGTTCGCGGGAACACACACACACACACACACACACAGACAGACACAGACAGACACACACGCCACTGCAAACCTGTCAGGTTCGATTGCCTCGTCATCTGTGGTCCGGTCTGCCTAAAGTACACCATTTCGTGGATCGCTCTCCGTTTTATGCTGTGCTTTTGTACCGGTTTCAGGGTGTAACCGGGCTTTTGATGCGTATCTTTCGTCGTGGACGCCTCCATGGGAATGGTACAGGGTGCGCTTCCTGCACTCGTTGGATGCTCTCGTCTGCGACACGCGATTACAGCCTTTGAGCGCTGCAGGATGCCCAGTGGTGCAGAATGGAACAAAACCACGCGACTCGATGGTCATTTGCTTTTCCAATTCATTGAAAAAGTTGGTGCATACATGCTCTCTGCCTCTGTACAACAGAGACCGTTCGCAATTCTAGATCGATCCCGTGGAAACCGTCCAAGTATCGCCACATGCCCTTTATGGACGCGCGTATCCTCTCTAAACCGTAAAATTTCCTATACCAGTCAGTAGGTTTTTTCTGGAAGAGTGAAGTGAACGTACAATGCGAACAGAAGAGGGCGTACATCGTGACGCGCTCGAGAGTGCTCCGCATAGGGTTCGCATTTCAAGGTTGGTTTTGAGTTTTTTTGGTACCGCAGCTGGCGATATTCCAGGTGTCGACTCGATGCGGCGACCTGTAAAGTTAAGTTGGGAATCAAGTGTTCCATTCCCTGGACTTTTGCTCAGGTCGCACGGCGCATCCTGCCCCGCGCGCCAGCTGGGTTGTCGTGCGTAGCTTTCATCGACAAGTTCTGGATGAATGTGGATTGTTGGTTGTCCTGCGTCCGGACTCCTACGTACCGTTGCTTATCGACGTGCATCGAGAGAGTAGAGGCGACCGCTACTCGAATAAGAAGCCATACAATTGCTAATGGAGTACGGTCTTTCACTTTTCAGAGGAATCTCCCCGGTAATCGGTTATAGGAAGGAGGGGTTTAGAAGGGTTTCCGGCTGATCTTTCCACCCTGGCACTCTTCTCATTACTGTTCTTGCTTGTACTCTGTTCGGAAGGATGCTTCTCTTCATTGTCGGGCGGTTTGCGCGTTATATCCTTGGCTCGTCGGGGCGTCATCCATGAGGTCGCTGTACCCTGTATGCATTTTTCCACGCGATTCACATGTGTGGAGTTATCTGTCGGCCAGAGGCTGGTCTCGTCCATCCATGAATCTACGAATCCTCGAGTACCTTTTCGTAGTTTTCTCTGTCGAAAGCACGCTCCAGGACCGGAGCGCATATATGCGCTCCGTGCTGCACTCAAACTGAAGAGCGATAGTGCAGAACGGGGGCTCGTGAAGGTAGAGACCGACTTGTCGGAGAACAGAGCCACGGATGCGAACGCCGCATCGAGTGATTGAAGGTCGTATAAAAGGTGTTTGAGAAGAGATAGTTCGCCTTCGACTTAGTGAAACAGGGACAGAAAGCGGGTACGAAGTGCAGCTCAACGCTAGTCGCAGGCGCGTACTCCCTGACCGCTGTTGCGTAATGTAAATCGACGTTGTCAAGAATCGTTACGAAAGATTTCCGGAAGCACAAGTCAGAGGGTGTTTCGGCGAAGGATTCGTTACTGAACGCTCCTGAAGGTTAGGCGATTTGTAGTGTTCAAAGAACTAGATCGCTGCTGGGGCTCACGTTGTCGTCAAGCCAGGTTGTCTCGTCTTGATGGGCAGCAGTCCAGCGCTTCTTGAGTGCGCTTACACAAGTCGACTAATACTGCCGAGTAAATTCTGCTCGAATGAGACGGATACTTTTGACCCTTGTACGAAGAGCTCGAATTTCTCCTTGAAATTGATAGAATCTTGATCAGCGTGCGACGTTGTACCACGGAAACATGCGTGTTTCTTAGTCCTTCCGATTGTCTTCCTTGCGTATGGAATCTCAAGTACGGAAACGTCGTATCTCGTGGCAGCTGCGGTAGTATTTTTCCGAACACGTATGGATTGGAACGGGTTCCCCGGGAGATGATTGTATAGATGAATTCTTGAAAGTTCTGAGTTCGGTGCATGATTCACAGAATCGGGACTGGATCAAGTGTGCTTCACACGCCTGCAGACAGCAGACGCCTGGTTTGCTCGTATTTTTGCGACCACGCGCTAGTTCACAAGAGTCTCATCTTCGCTTGACTGCGTGTGAGAAAACGGATAAAAACAGAAAACGCGTGCCGATGACCATATTCTAGAATTCAATGCGCTGCGAATGACCTGGGCATGTCGTGTGCAAGTCAGCCGATAGCGTTCTAAGTGCAGCATCGGCTGAGTGGACCGTATCACTTGGGTCAGCACAGAATGGGACACCGAACTGCTCGCGCTGTGTGTGCCTTGCGATTTTCGTCGCAACTTGGGCTTAGATATCTAGCTTCGACGTTCGGCATTGTAGCGGTATGAGGTTACGGGTTGATGGGAAGTTTCATCGCGCTCAGCAGTTCTTCAGGGGTGAATTTTCCGACTGTTCGACGCCTCTAGATCTTGTATACAAGCCTCGACTCTGCTGTTTTCCTTAAGCGTACCATGTTCAAATCACGCATTCCTCAAGTTTTCGATCGTTCTGTTCCAAGGGAACTCGTGGGTGCAGCTGCTCGTGCGGCTGGACTCGCGAAGAGAGAAACTCGATGCTGCACCTAGGAAACTCCTTCAGATGTTCATGCCAAACGCCCAGTAATTGCCCTAAAAATGATCGGTACCGTTCGAAAGACAAACCCACCACGCTTTACGTTCATCGACGAAAGAGCGTTCCATAGATGCGTGACATATGTAATGGGATATGCCTCCAGAGACT
Organism: Cyanidioschyzon merolae strain 10D; assembly: GCF_000091205.1. Lineage (NCBI taxonomy): Eukaryota > Rhodophyta > Bangiophyceae > Cyanidiales > Cyanidiaceae > Cyanidioschyzon > Cyanidioschyzon merolae. The sequence goes on from NC_010141.1 coordinate 132,404, forward strand.
CTATTTTCATCTGTTTATATGTCGTATTGTCTTGGACTCGAAGCTCGGTCACCGCGACATCGCGTGCAATGGAGCATCCGTTACCTCTTTGCACCAGGAGATCGAAGGTTATAGTCGGATGAAAAGTTTTCTCGACATCATCTCCTGCCTGAATGATCTCGTCGATACTTGCTTCATCATGGATCACATCGCATTCCACAATTCTTCTTCTGATTGAGACAGCGTGCACTTGCGTGTTCAACGGATAAAGTACTCGCCGAGTGCATTCCCCGCAAAAGCCCCTGACCGTTGGGCACGACATCGGTTTCGAACGCGGGAGCGGGCATCCAGCCCAGCCCTCTGTACACGTCAAGGGCTTCTACCGAGCGATGATGAAAGTCTCCACGCGCTACAGGTCAGCTCTTGGAGGAAAACGTGCGGTGGACATCTGGGAACACCTGATCGCAGCCAAGCTTCAATTTTACGAATGGCGAACCAGCGCTGTATGCAGAGAAGAAGAGCTTGGCAATCGACACGTAGATTCAACCGCGTAGCTGTACATGACATAAAAAAGCAGAATAGCCAGAGGTCGCGAAATGAAAAGGCGAGCGCTGCCGTCAACATCCTCTGACTGTTGACAAAGGAGCCAGAGATGCAAGAGAGATCGGCGTATTGAAAGACGACGATAACAAGAGAAAAGGAAGCAATCGCAGAAGAAGCCCACAAAAATTAGAATTCACGATCGTTGAAAGATATGCAAGCTTGATCGTATGCTTTCGAGTTTGCGCACTGCACGCACTCCATTTCATGCTCGTACGAGTCTAGCGCACGGGGTTGCGATGGATCCATCGAGACCCTGCAGCGCGCATCTTTCTCCAATGTCAAATTAATTCCAATAAATACATTGAAATACAGTGTTGTATCGAAATGTGCTGGACATCATGGAGACGCGGCATGCGCGCAGTCGTCAGCATTCCAGCGAGCGTCTTGCAGGGCATCCAGCATACATAACTGCTTCGAAACGCGGTTGCGGTCCGTTCGACCGGCACCATCGCGTGCGCTCGTGTGTGCAGCGGTGGTGCTGGCCCTGCAGCAAGTGAGCTGGCGCTTGATGCATACCTTGCACCTCGCAACGAAACAGCCGTTCGGCGTGCACTGTGTTGCAGTGTCGCCTAGGGGGCGCCGACGGCAGCAGCAGCAGCAGCAGCAGCAATATCCCCAAAAACGCACTGCAGGCGTGCCTCTCGCGTTTGGCGGCGGCTGGGAAGTCACCCTGGGATCGTTGCTTTCTACACTACTCGCCCTGGGGCTGGTGCTCTGGGCAGAACGAAGATCTTGCTCGGCTTGTCAGGGCACAGGCATGGCCCCGTGTCCATCCTGCAGGGGAACGGGCTGGGCGCCCGGCGCTCGTGCACAAGTCTGCGGACGTTGCGACGGCGTCGCACGCGTGCCTTGTCCGCGGTGTGCCGGGCGCCGGCCTCGTCAGCGGCAATCAAGCCGGCGATCGACAACATTCACAACTCGAGGCGACAAGTGAAGAGGCACGGGAAATCGTCAACCGCTGTCGCAGAAAACGCCTTGGGGTCTGCGTAGATCGTAGTCATGGCGTTACAGAGCGCGGACGCTTCACCAGCACCGGGAATAGAAACCGCACTCGAGGGAGGCATGACGCCAGCGCCGCGAGCGCGTTACTCCTTCACGCGTCTCGGTAGCAACGATGCTGCTAGTGATCCTGGTAGTCATGGTTTACGGACTGCGCTCGGTCCGATGCGCTAGCGTACTTATGACGACAGTGCCTGCTTATCATGGATTTCAGGAATTGGGCTGAAGTACGGTGGGAGTCTCTCGAGACCGCTCAGTGCACTGACCACAGATCAGACGCTCGTGCGGCGCACTTGCGCAGTGCTGGAGCCAGCTCCACTCGCCCGCGGTGCTTCAGCATCAATGAGGCAGCGGCACGGGCATCCAAAATCTCGCTGAGTGCATCGTACGCAACCTTCGCAACGGACGAGATGCCTAAACCGGGTCGTTTGAAGATTGCAGGCAGACTCTCCAGGGCTTGGGTGAGGAAGGGTTCGTCTGCCAGGGCCGACACCGTCGCAAACGCGAGGACGCACTCGCGGCGAACATCCAGCAATGTGCTGTTCAGGGCCGCCTCCCATAGGCCGCGCAGCAACTTGCTCATTGAAACGGAGAAGAGACGTCTCTGGTCCTGGTCGTCAGGTCGATCTCGAGCGGCAATGAACAGCAACTCGACACCAAAGCGGCGACTGAAGGCCGCCGCAGCCAGCGCCAACCACGCCTCGGGGCTGCGCAGACACCGCAGCAGCGAAGCGTGGACATCGCGTGCTGCTGACGGGGTCTCCATGCACAGAAGCCAACCGTTTCGTAACCAGCTTACAATCAGGGGACTGGATGCATATTTGGAAGCGAGTTGCTCACAAAATTGGATATGCAAACGGGCCAGCTGCGGTGAAGTTTTTGCATAGCCAAACGCGCCCTCGCGGAGAAAGAAGATGGCATCACGAGGCGCACACGATAACAGAAACGGCTGCAGGTGCTCCGCCAGTTCGGAATACCGGTACGGCCTCTCTTCCAACTGGCTCAACTGGCCAGTATCTTCGATATGAAACATGTAAATAAACGCAATTGCAGCAGCAACGCGTACAGCTGCTGAACGATCGCCATTCATAGCGATTACGATGCGTTCTCGCAGCGCTCCGTACACGGGTCGTTCGCGAATCCATTCCATGGCTGCTGGGGTTGCGTTCGCCACCGAGCGGAGAACTTGGAGCCACAGCGTGAGCGCTGCGAGTCGTCGAACAGATTCAGCGCTCGCCAGAGCGTAGAGCGCCCGTCGCATGGCCGTGTCTGCGAGCGGGCGTCGAGCCTTGTGCGCATTGTCGCCGTTGGGCTGTGACCTGCGCTGCAGCTGCGCAGAGCCGCTGTCAGAGGGTGCTTCGGTTGTGTGTTCGGCATCCGAGCGCTCGTCCTGTCCGCCCGAGAGAAGATCGTCCAGCTCGAGTAGGACGTTCGATGATGCTGTATCGCGCGTAGGATCGGCGGAAGCCGCCTCGTCTACTTGGCGTTGCGTAGACAGTAGTGCTGCCTCGTTGGTAAACGGCCAAGAGGGATCGTTAGCCTCCAGGAACATCCATTTCTCCCAGGGTAACGATCGGGAAAGCATGGCGAGCATTTCCAAAATGCTACGATTACCGGTGGAGTAGTCACAGAGCTCCTGAACATACGTGAGAATCTCCTTGTCACTGAATTCTTCCGACTCGATATGATCGCCTGTATCGACACTCAGTGACTTGTTTCGTGCCATTTCAGCTTTGACTCGCGCTGCCAGGAGACGGCGATTCGTCATGGCCATTCGCTCTGACGACAGTTCCTGGGCGGTAGACAGCATGCTGAGGCGCATTTGCGCCAGCGAGATGTACTGTGCCCCCGAACGCTTCACGTCTGTCGTATTCAACTGATGAATATGAACCAAGCATTGTAGAATCTTCACTAAGTAGACCTGGGTGGCCGGATCCGCAGCCAGCCTCGCCAGCAACACTCGATTACAGAATGCTCGACGGATCAGACCGCGCATTCGAGTTGGCAGGTTGAACTCCCCGCTGGTCCGCCGACAAAGCTGGGTATATTGCAACACCAGAGCCACACCATGACGACGCACTGCCGCTGAGCGCGCATTCCAGGCTAGTTCAATAAAATGTACGGGAATGGGGTAGGGTTTCTGGGCTAGTTTTTCCAGTCTAAGTGCCTGGAGCTCGCGCCAGCCTAGCAGCAGCGCTTCCAGGAACGCGTCGCTTTCCCGCGGCGACGAATGCAACTTCAGCGGTCCAGCGGTGGCGGCAGCATCGTCAGTTGCGGTACCACTGGTGTACAGCGCATTCGAGCGTGGACGGAAATCAGCTGTCCAACCGCTGTCTGCGAGGGAGCAACGACCCAGTTGGACCTCTTCATCTGTTTCCCAGACGTTCACCAATGCGCTGCATGATGCTATATCCAAGTCAAGTGTGACAGAGGCTTGCTCAAGTTCTGAGTAGGGAGCCCCGACTACGCTACATGAACCGCGTAGCAAAAGAGTCGCCAGCTGATCAACGATACCCGATGAAGGCAACGCCACCGCCAGCGCAACGGCAGTCTGCAGTGCACCAACCTCTCTTGCGTGGTGCCGTTTCTCGAACTGCAGAGACCACTTGCGAAAAGCTTCGGCGATCTCAGAGGTGTGCTGAGAGAGCTGCGTGGCGAGTTCGTTCTCATCGTTGCTTCCAGTGGTCACGACGGCCACAGCTCGAGCGCAACGGCGTATAAGCAGACGCGCCGCCCCGGCGACCCGCGAGCCATAACCTCCAAAAGTGAGTTGGAGTAGCTGTGGGAAAAGATCGAGGGGTGACTCATCAGTTACAAGAAGTAAGCGTAGTGCTGCCAGGAGCCGACTTTCGCTGCGAAGCGCCTTGTCGTTCTGCAGCTCCTCTTGGAGGGCGATTCGGCCGATTGTTCGGTACGAGTCCTCCGAGCGTTTAACACTCTCAGAAACTGCTGTGGTTACCCTTGACTCGCAAACCCTACCGACTCCGTATTTTTCTATACACTGAACGAGGTACTGTCCTGGGAAAAACCACATGAAACTACACGTGTGCGAAGCCACTCGGATGACGAGAAACGAAGCGCATTCGTTGAGTGAGTCAGTGCGGCCTGTCTGGACAGGTTATACCACGAGTCCAGAAATGGGAGGATTCGGACTACCACATAGGCACAACTTCATAACGTCGGATTCGCTTTCAACTCGGGGGTGACATTCTCCGCAGCAACGAAAAGGTCTTTTGAATCTTCGAGTTTATCTACCAGATTAGCTGTGGGAGGTGTGTTTTATCGGACTGAGAAAAAAATTGACTCTGGTGGGATCAGTTTAACATAACCTCTGGCGTGCTGGACCAGTGTGCTGCGGGACGCTTGCGGGGAGAGAAAGGACGACGAGCAGACACAAGTGACCGCAGGCAACGTTGGCTTTGTCAAGATGAGGCTGAACGCTCTTCTCCAAGAAAGCTGCCGCGAACGGATATAGTCCTCGGTCCCAATTATTAAGCCAGCCGTGGCAACTGGTTCGAAGGGGAAGCATATGCCCTCGAGAACTTACACATTCTGACGATTTTCTCCAGCGACACCTGACCCAGCTCAACATATTGCTCATTTCGCTTCTTACAGATAACGAACAGATATAGGTGCAAGATGGTCAAAAAATGGACGGGCGGAGAGGCCACAAACGCGCTCCCGCTCCTCGATGGGAACTTTTTCGCTCTTGCATGATTGCTTGTATCGAGAGAAGCATGTACAACTTCGAGAGAACCATCGGCTCGAGTGTCACTTCGATCGTCTCTGACCCAGACGCACGGGAGGACAACCCGAAAGGGAAGAACAGTGAGCGTGCGCGACAGTGGATTTCCTCGGAATGACTCAAACGCTTGCGGAGCTTAGCCATCAAGGTGGCGACAACAGAAACGAATCACATGCAGATGAACGTCGAGTCAAACGTCGCCCATTACTGAAAGCCCAAGCACGGAAACAAAATCAAGGAAGACGCTAGAAAGAGAGGGAGGGAAACATTGTCTGTGTTGTCACCATTCGATCGTTCGTATGCCTCGACGCGTCACCCGCCTCCCGAATGATCGAGAAATGAAAACGAACGTGACACTGGCGGCTGCGATCACGGAAGACGTGATGAGATGCATTCGCGAAGGCTTGTTTGTGAAGCACTCGTTCATGATGCGAGGGGTCCTTTTATCTGGCCAGCAAATAGTTGAAAGAGTGTGTGAACGTTTCGAATACCTGACGGGAGTAGGACGCAGCACGCAGAACAAGTGAACGTCACCCAAAGACGTTCGCTCTCCTGTCTACGGAGCGTGGCTTCACTATAGGTTACGTTGCTTTCAGTTACTTGAACATCGTGGGCGTGCTGCGATGTCGTGGCATCGAGAAAATGAGAGGAAACGAAAGGAAATCCTGTGAGGAAATAAAGAGGACGGTTTACCAGGAAAACCTCAATATCAAGAGTGCCGAAACGAAAAACAGTCCATTCGATTTCCGGATACTCGGACATGGGCACGGTGTCAGCCATGCACTGATAGCATCGCCGAATATTTCGGGGCGAAGGGGAAACGATGGAAGCCTGCCGCCTCAGCATGATAATCAGAGCCTCGTGGGCATCGATCCGGGTTTTCCAGACCTGGTTTTTTGTGCACCCGAGTCCAGGGTCAGAATAGCGTCATTATAGCAACAGAACAAACGCCCACGAGGCGAGGTTCGTCTACAGCGCAACCAAGAGACAAAAAATACAACTTACAGCCGGAGGGTGTGACTGCTCGTCTCATCTTTTGCGGAACGATGCATTCTACTGACAATACTTATCTGCGTAGGTAACTGAGCGTTCTCCTTGAATGACTGGAAAACAGAGCTGGTTCTCGATACCAGCGCTAGCGGTTCCTCCGTCACGTGTTTGAACACTAAACAGTCCAGGGGATCTGCGACCCGCCTCTGGTGCGGTGTGGCAAAGAGGCAATCCTCGTGTTCCGGAACTGGGATGCCGAGGTCAAGCATCCGATCTCCCGTCGGGCGTGCGGCGCATTCGAAGCGACCAAACAGAAGTTTCGGGAAATACCGGATTTTTTTCATTGACAAAACGTTTACTTGGGCCAGCGTACTCCGATTATGCGCTTTTTTCTTTTCTTTCTTTTTTTGTGCTTTTTTTTTTCTGTGCGCGTTGAGGGAAATGCCGGATGTGCGCATGGTGGACATCGATGAATGCCGGACGTCGATTAAGTATTCTTGTCACGCAAGTCGCCTCACGAATTTGAAAGGGATGATGACGAGAGCTATCAAAAACAAAGAAACGAAATCAAAAGAAAGGAGGTCGTATATTTCTCGGATCCGCAAAGTGCTGCCCTGCAAGCGTGTACGAGGCAGGGGCGAGAGGTAATTCTCCCAGCCGAGGCACCACATGGAACCGTGACGACAACGGATGCCACAGCATTCCGCAGCTGCTACAGATCAGAGTGAGTAGCGTTTAACAACCTGCACCGTTGCAGCGCTCGACAGAAAATGAAAATCATAGCCCAGAGGCCAAAAAGACTTGGCAATCTTACAGACCAAATGTCTCGAGGCGAGAGAAAGGTTACGGTACCCCGAGTCTCGTATGTGACGAGCATTTTACACTGATACAGGCATGCAGGAGAGCGTGCGATGCAAAGACTGTCCTACAATGTTGGAGCATGCTCGTACACTATCATAGAAGCAAGCAAGCAAGAACGCGCGCGCACACGCACACCTTCGTATTCATACATGAATGTGCGCAAGCACTTGTATAGAGGCAAGTATTTTTTCATGGCTTCATATCGATGGATCTGTGTAGATTCCGCTGGGTACTCGCCGAGTGCCGGTCATCAAACAAGAGACTGACGGGACCGTAGCGACCGCACGCAAGAATCCGAAGGGCAATGCAGTGAACATCCCCAGTTCAAGGCACCGAGTCCACATGGCGGCATCGATCCGGGGATACGCACCAGGTTGCGACTCGTCTCCAAATCGTTGATCTGGTCGGTTATTCGAGATCTCGGGTGCGCTTGTAATGCATTTTCGATATGGGCAAATGACCGACGCAGAGCTTTTCTGGTCGTCCAAGTCGAACGACAGCGAACATGTTATAGCCGGGCGTCCATGGAACGAGAAGGCGCCTACGACATCCGCATCCTATCGCGTTCGTTCAACCGAGTTTATGGTACGCAGGAGAAGACCGCCGCAGCAACGTACAATGCGCTGTCGTTGGTTCTCAGTTTCAGTGCGCGCTTCACGGGTATTTGCAGGCGTTGTCGTGTCCGGCGCGTTGACCAGAACCTGCCTCTCTTCCAAAACTTGGACCTGTGGACTTGGTTACCTCCGGAGACACCGAACCTGCCAAGTTTTCCGGATTACCGTTGATCCGTCTGGAAAGCGCTCATTCGCTGAAAGCTGCTTGTGCCGAGAAAGCAGCACGCATCGCCAGCAGGTTCACGGACTAGCACTAGAACACGCGAGTGCAAGGCCTCATCTCCGGAGCAGTTCTATGTATCATGTTCGTACTCGATCTCCTTTCCTGATACATTGTAAACGAGCTGCTAAGAGCGCTCTTCAGAACTGCTCGGGTTCGCAGGCGCTGACCAGAAGTCGCATTCGATAGAGGCATCTTCCAAGCCGTCGACATTCCAGGAGCCGCCATGTGGTCCATAGCGTAAACGCGTGGGATTCGGCAGACTCGATGGCCACAGGTATTCGCCCGAGTCGAGTCCAATGCATGCCAAGCTGGATTCAGAGCAGTTGGGACTTTGATATCTCGCCTAGTTGCTAGTCGTATATTGGCTCAAGAATGTTTTCCAGGAACTGATGGGCGTCTGCACACGTTGCCAAACTCATGATCTGAACGCCGTTATTGCTCAAGCCTGACGCACATTGCCGCGTCGAGCCCATTTCGCCGGAATCTTCATATCCAGATGCTCTACGAGCCCGTGCCCGCACATGTTCTTGGGGCGCACAAGCCATGTCGGCATAGTGCACTCCCGTTTGCCCTGGGTTCAATAAAAATCCCACAACGCCAGCATGCAGCACTGAGCTTACCGAAATCACCCGCAGTAGCTGACTCGTACAAAGAAGACTGCTGGTCGGCCCCGTTGCCGAAGCGAATACGTGGTTCAAAGCTGCTTGCAGAGTCGGCACTGTCGAGGATGGCTCCGTCAGGGCTTCAAGTACCAAAGCATCCTTGCAGACATAAATCCGCTGGGCAAACACGACTTCGAATAAGGTTCATACAAACCCCGCCCGCTACGTCCACGCACAATCGTTCTCGAGAGATAACGCTCGATGCGAACGCACCCTTCTTCGTCAAGATCATGGAAATCACCTCGTGTGCAGTGTGTTGTTACACTTGCTCGCTGAGCCTCTTCCCATGTACTTGCTATCCAGTTTTACATGTGATGTCGCTCTTCAACTGGTGGCCGCGACCCTCCATGCGGAAAGCGGACCCCATGCAACTGCCGCCGATGATGACCATTGGGGTCAACTAGGTCAGCACAGAGTCGCTCGAGTAGCTGAGCGATCCCCGCCATGCTCGGTCGTGCGTCCGGCTGTTCTCGCCAGCACAGATGCATCAGTCGAGGGATACGCAGGTCCACGAAGCGGTGCGGTATCTGCGGACGCGCCCTCTGCAACGAAACCTTGAGCTGGATCTGTAGAGGGGTACACCCCGGGTACGGTTCGATCTGATGTGTCATCAATTGCCACAGTACGATGCCGAAACCGTAAACATCGGCCTTTTCGCTGTAGGCCTCACATCGAATAACCTCAGGTGCACTGTACGCAATCGTTCCACATGGCGTCATCTTCTCACCGAGCGACGCCATCACCCGGCTGAGACCGAAATCAGAGAGCTTTAATACAAGACCATTATCCCGGTCGGCGAGAAGGAAATTGTCACTCTTCACATCGCGGTGGATGATTGGTGGTTTCTGGGCGTGTAGAAATGCAAGAGCACGTGCAGCGTCTCTCGCAAACGCCAGGTCTTGCTGCAGGTGCGGTTCCGCCTTCCGAATCCAGTTTGTGAGCGTTCCTCGGTTCAAGTACTCGCAGATGAAATATGGTGGAAGAACGGATACGTCAGAAACGCCCAGAAAACGGACAATATTTGGATGGTGCAACGTCGAGAGCAGTCGCACTTCCTTCTGAAACTGCTTTAGCAGGTGCTCGCGTTCAGCCTTCGATTTACCAGAAACGTGGAGTACCTTAACCGCAACGATATGAACGTCTTGCCAGCGAGCTTTAAAGACCTCACCAAAGCTCCCCTTCCCGATCCTCGCCAAAACCTTGAGCTCGGCTGGCTTCACGACGATGAGCGGAGGCGGGTGCCCAGCTGCGGGTTCAGTCGCAGTTTCCCGCCCTGTCTTCCAAAAGAACATATAATGGTGCGACAAAAACCAGAGACTATCTGCAGTGTTTGCTAGGAAACAAAAAACAAGCAAAGAAGCACAGAGCCGAACCAGAGCCCAAAAAGTCCAGCGCGAAAACGCGTTTTCCCTTGTATTCGTACTGGATGCAGTGCGACTGTGGCATCGGCGCGTGGGCGTTTGAAAGCGCTCCGCTGGCGGCTTTGACTAGGGGCGCTCATGCTGCTCTGGCGTTGCCGTTTCGCCTACGGATATCTGAGGGTGTCATCGATGCCTCGATATACAGAGGCTCTCGCGGGCACCAACGCTGGTGCTGTCCGGAGCAGCCCGAGGTCTAGAACAAGCGTTCCCCGTACCTATTCGTTCCGCAGCATTGTTTCGTTGTAGCGTATAGGTGCCGGTAAGCGGCACCTTGGGATTTTGTATGCGCGTTTTTATAACGTAGGATCGATGAATCAAACGTACGTTCCACAGAAGAGCAAGCTGTCTACTCATTTCCATGGAAGAGGCACCATCTCATCTACGAAAGCTTGTGTACTAAACCAGCTTCTGCAAAAAGAAAGTCCCGTCGGCACTTGCGATTTTATAGAGAGAGCGTGTAGACGTAGTGTCCAAAGCAGGGACTCTATATACAAGTGGACGGCGTTTTGGACGCCTTCAACGATGCCGACATCCCTATGCCATAGAGCACACACACTTTTCAGAATGATGCATCGATCTCGCACGTTCACGGCGTATCGTCTCGGGTGACGGCAGTAAACACCGGTTCGTGTCCAGGTCGAATCGATCGCAGCTGCAATCAACGCAAGCGCAAGACTGTCTGTGAACGGCGCTTTGCCAGAATAGCGAGTGTTCAGGCCTATAACGAATACGAGTTATGAACGAATGGCAGCAAAACAGCCACCAGACGGTAATGGGCAGCGACCATCAACGTCCTCCGGCCGTGTCTGTTATCGCTGGAGTATAGTCTCGAGACCCGCAGAGAGTCAACTGGCCAAGCACGACCTGTGGTCGTCGCGAACACCAGAGGTGAGCTTCATGCCCGACGTGCCCGGTGAGTACGTTTTGTGCTTTAAACAGTTTTATCAGGGCAAAGTCTTTACGGATCAAGTGCGCATCTGGGTAGAGAAATCGAATCGAGTGGATCAAAAGCAGAAAGCGTCTGCGGCTGACGCAAACAGCTCGCCCAGAGAGACAACGGCCGTCGGATCAGGGACTCCAGAGGCAGCGAATCCGGCCTCTGCTGGAACCGACGACACTGGCGCTCTGATATCAGAGGGGCAGCAACAGCAGCACCAGCTCCCTCGTCCACCGGTCGACGCGGAGCTCTGTGTTCACATCAAACTCCCAAGTTCGTAGAGGCGCCGGACACTGAGGTCTATGCTGGATACTCGTTACCGGTTGCGAGCAAGGAAAAACAAATCGACCTGCACGCCCCGGAAGACGCAGGCGAAGCAACAACGGTTGTTGGCATCGCCTTTCAGAAGCACTTTAAAGGCGACTGGGAAGCATGTCGCATACGCTGGCGGTCACGATTATCCATGGGATAGGAAACAGCGCCCGGGGTTCGGTTGCGGACGGTGCCCATTAGGGCTCCGAGGGATCACGGAGCGGTTCGGGCTTCATATTCAGCGCAAATACAACAAGCACATCGCTAACGATGAACCAGAAGCATACGCGATGCCTTGCCATCGCCACCCATTGATCCGAACGACGATGCGGTGCTGGAGGGGTCGGCTCGTCCGCTAGAGCGACGACTTTGCCGTCGTTCCCGATCATGCTACCGCATGCGTACTAGATGCATGGGTATATCAAGTCGGTTGCCAACCCGCGTCCTTTACGATGAAAGAGGCGTCTGCTTGCGTTTCCACATGCACCCACGCACACCTTCCGGGACGTTCAAGCAGCGTACAGGTGCCACAGGATACTTGTCATGATCTGTGTGCACCCGGCGATCGGTGCAGGTGCCGGCTTTTCGCTCCCAGCAAGCTCGATGTGATTCCGAAACGATTCCCCTGTATCAGTCGCTTTCCTGGACGGCGATCAGATGTGTTCAAGATGATTGGCGCTCGCCTTCCGGGAACATGCTCAGTCGGCAGCAAGGATTTGGGTGCCACTGCCTGAACGCCTCCGTCGTTCGGTTTCGCGAGAGCGACTCTTACTTGAGGTCACTGTTAAGCCGACAATCTCGCGGAGGACATGTCTGGCGTGTCCAATGTCGGGTAGGAAGAACTCGGCGCTGGTGGGCGCGGAGCTCCCCGCAGTCACCACCCCGGATCCGACGCTACACGTCCACGCGATACGATCGCCAGTGTCGCGTCGATAACCGCGAAGCAGCGTGTACACTTCGTTATCATCCCGTGTATCAGCGGCCAAGCAGAAAACGAGATGCCACGAGGATCCGAGATCCTGCAGAACTCGGGCTACGGCAGCAGCCCGGCTACCGCCGCTGGCTCGAAAGTCAATGCGCTTGGCGCTGCCACCCTGGTGAATGACCTCCATCGGCATGGTGGTACAGTAGTCCACGAGATGGGCTTGCAATTCACGGGCCTGCCAGACTCCGTAATCGGGATCAGCATCGCGATAGTGCCAGGATATAGAGCGCTCTTTGATCTCGAGAAAGCTTCCCGGTGTTCGTTCGGTGTAATAGTTCAAAATAGGCAAGATTTCGTGTTTCCATTTGAGCTCGGTCTCGCTCGCATTTGCTTCGGTTGCACTCGTGGTGACTTTCCATTCAGTTAGCCGCCCAGGGTGTCGATAAAACTGTCCATCCTCTGCGATCAGGCCCATGGATAGGAGCGTGGCGTTCGCAGAGCGCTCTCCACCGGCCCGGACTTCCTCAAACCAGCTCATGAGATGGCTGCGATCCCTAGAGCTCATCAAATAGACTCGATTATTTCCGTCCGAACAGAGACGCATCAGCAAGCGCCAGAGCATTTGCGATGGCGCCGCCAGCTCAGGGACACTTTGTTGTTCTTGGATGCTTCCCTCGTAACCGAGAATGAACAAGCGATGCTGAGCACGAGCCACTTGTTGCATGAACTCCGGAACAGTCAGCAGCTGCTGGCTATCTGGCTGCTGTTGTTGCTGCTGCGTGCTGCGCAGCTGCTGCAACTCGGAGACAAACGACTGCGCCCAGTACGACGCTGTGTGCGTGGTAACATACCGATAGAGCTTCCAGTGCTTCATTTCACGCTCGCGATCACTCATGGTGAGTGCCTCATGCATCGCGGCTGCAAGCTCCTCGATATTCCATGGATTCACCCGAATCGCACCGGAAAGCGACTGTGCCGAGCCGGCAAACTCGCTCAGAATCAGAACACCACATTTCTCTCTCTGGCACATAACATACTCATAGGAAACTAAGTTCATGCCGTCGCGAATCGACGTGATAACGGCAACATCAGCGACGTGATACAGGGCGCACAGCTCCTCAAAAGGAATGCTCTGATTGATAAACATGATGGGTGCATACTCCACGGAGCCGAACCTGCCGTTAATCCGTCCCACAAGCTCGTTCGTGTACGCGATCAGCTTGCGGTACTCTTCGACCTCAATTCGAGACGGGACAGCGATCTGGGCCAGTACCACTTTCTCGTGCCATTCGGGGTACTTTTTGAGCAGGGTTTCAAAAGCGAGCAGCTTGTGCGGTACCCCCTTAATGTAGTCCAAGCGATCAACCCCGATGAGAATTTTTTGCCCTCGAAATCGATTGCGCAGTTCCTCGATCCGGGCTTTGACCAGCGCCAGCTCCATCGTTCGCAAAAACAGGTTCGGATCAATGCCGATGGGGAAAATGCCGACCCGCGCAAAATGACCGTGGAAGGCGACGCCCTTGTGTGACGACTCCAGTCCGAGGATCCTCGTACATACTGAGAGGAAATGGCGCGCATAGTCGAAGGTGTGAAAGCCAATGAGATCCGCCGCAAGGACGCCCTCGAGAATCTCCCGCCGGACAGGTAGAATCCGGTAGACCTCGCTCGAGGGAAACGGCGTGTGCAAAAAGAAACCAATTCGAGTTGAGTGACGCAGTTTTCGTCGGAGCAGTGCTGGGAGCAGCATCAAGTGATAGTCCTGAACCCAGACTGAGTCGCCCCGTCGATACACCGACATGATTGCTTCGGCAAAGCGCTGGTTGGCTGTCGTGTACGCGGCCCAATACTTGTAATCGAACTTGCGCTCTCCGTCCTGGGAAACAACCTGCAATGGAACGTAGTGGAATAGAGGCCACAGCACATCGTTGCAGAATCCATTATAGTACAGTTCGTGAAGCTCTGCGCTCAAAAATACAGGCACCAGACCGTACCTATGAAGCAGCTCCGTGGATACCTGCGTCTCGTCTGCGGGATCGACTTCGCCTCCGGGCCAACCAACCCAAATGAATGGGAGCTCACGCGGGTCCAGCGCACCCTCCAGTGCCGATACGAGGCCCCCAGAGCTCATGGTATAGTCGTACTGCCCATCATTGCGACGCTTCATCGTAATCGGTAAGCGATTCGACACGATGATCAACTTCGGCTTACTCTCATCCTCTGATTGCATTTCAGAGTGCATATCGGTGCGTGTGTTTCGCGGTAACGAAGCCGCACGTCGACTAACGCGCCAGGAACCAGTGTGCTCCGTGGAGGCGCGAGCCTGGGTGCCGGCTGCGTCCAGTGCCGCTGCCGTGCCGTCGCTTCCTCCAAACGCCTGGATAGCACTCGATTCGGTATCTGCTGGACTACCAGAGGCTTGCGAAAACTGACTGGGGCCCTCAGCGATCGTTTCCCTGACGGTCTGTGTTGCTGCCGATGCGGGAAGCGATATCGTTCTGCTCAACGCAGCGGAGGCGGCGTCATCGGAACCGGTGACACCAGTCTGTTGCAGCTCACCAGCGACGGGTGTACTCTCCGCTGGTGTCCCCAAATTCAGCGGCGTTCGGTTTGTGCCACTCGGTGGATTCCCCGACTCCCGAAGGTCCATGAGCTGGAACTGGAGCTCCTGAATGCGCGACAGAAGCTCATCTTCGGTTACATGATTCGGGGATACTGACGCTCCAGCTAAAGGCGAGCTCTGTTCAACAGCATGCGATCGTGCATGCGATCTTCTGTACGCAGCGCCAGTCGATCGGTAGGGGTTTTCACCCCCGATCTGCCGGCCGTACAGCGCGGCCGTGACGTCTGTGTAACTGCCCGCTCCCGACTGACCTGCACTAGAGTCTTCAAGTTCAAAGTCTGTCGAAGAGAAATCAACCACTTCTTCAACATCTTCAACGGAATCGGAACTTTGATTGTTGGCATTCATCGGCCCAGGAAAGGTCACGAGGAAAAACTCCAACGAAATCCTCTGCACTTGTTCCGCAGAAGCGAAACTGCTGCAATTTGAACGAGAAGACGCCCCGTCACGCAGTCTGATTTTCGTACAGAAGCTCCAGTTTAGCACTTGAACCGCCAATACTATACAGAGCTGGTAGAGAGCCCGCGCTTTTTTAACAGTACGCGCGCTCCAGGTTGCAACGACCAGGGCAAGCACCAATAGCCTCACGAGTACGAAGCGATACAATCGCATCGATACGGTTCTGGGCGCGTAGGCTCAGCGCCGATCGTCTTCTCGCACCCGTACGTTGATTGTCGCCCTGTGTGTGTGTGTGTGTAGGATCGGCATGCGAACATCGAAACGCTTTGATCTTTTACGGTTTCATCGTAGGTCGGTTTGTTCGGATACAATATTCGGATTATGAATGCTGTATTCAAGCAGAGGACAAGACGAAGAAGGAGCCGGTGTTTAGGAGCAAGGATGAAGTACTCGAGCAACGTCGCGAGATGCGTTGCCGCAGCTCTATCAAGGTGTCTCGTACGCTGCAAGGAAATGGAAATCAATGCACAACGACGATGGAGACAGGCGGAATCCCATTTTGCATGCAATTTGCGAAACCGTTGCTTGATCCAGCCAACGAGGCTCAGGTTCGGCAGTTCAAGGTAGACGAAGAGAAAGATCTGGTGATGAGCGTGCATCTAGGATTGAAGAATATCGTGTTTGGTGGCTCAAAACCAAACCAAGAGGCCAGCGCCAAAGAGCGGAACGGAAAACGGATTAGGCTGGTTAAATTTTCCAGGGCGCGCTCGTCAACGAGAAACGCGCGCTATAAACGCCACGAGATACACCGACAAATGGAGTGGCAGCCTCAGTGCTCATCCAGACGCTCTGAGCACTCTTTCGAGCAGAGAACGATGCTTCACACACTTCATGACGTGGTTGTATAAGCGTTACAATGGCTCTCGAAGAGGATTTTTTCACTCGAGTACATGAGACCGTGCTGGGGCCGCAAACGCGGCTGCGGTTGTACCAAGACGGATCGGGCACGTTACCCAATTTGTTCAATGCGATGGAAGAGGAATTGGAAATAAACGTCGTGTCGTTTGGTGGTCGCCTAAGCTGCTGAACGCGCTGTAGCGCACAAAGGGTACCATTCTGCTCCTTCGACGAGAGCGTACAGCTTGTGCAGGAATTGATTTATCCACATTCCCATCGATGAGTACAGAGTGACATGAACAGATGACGAGCACGGTTTTACGCTGTCACAAATAGAGAAGAAATGCGAAAAACAGACCCGAATCAACGAAATGGTGTA
Source organism: Cyanidioschyzon merolae strain 10D (assembly GCF_000091205.1). NCBI lineage: Eukaryota > Rhodophyta > Bangiophyceae > Cyanidiales > Cyanidiaceae > Cyanidioschyzon > Cyanidioschyzon merolae. The sequence goes on from NC_010141.1 coordinate 148,970, forward strand.
CGGTACGCTGAACAGCCGTTCAAGATCTAGACAATCGACGTTGAGACGCGTGCGATAATGTGATTCCACACGAGCAGCCAGGTGCGCAAACCCTTTCTGCACCCAGACTACAGCGCCTCGATTAACTTCAGGAGATCTTTGGTACCCTCGGAGCATCCGGATGATTTGTCTAGAGCATATATTCGAGACAATCGTTTGGTACTCAGGGTGGGTATTGTGATGGAAAAAAAGTCGTTGATCAGCAGAAAGAGAGAGCGTGTGTGCACTCTGTATTCCTGCCCGATCGCGAGCCCATGGTATGGTACGGTTCAGCGGAATCCAGGTACATCGGAGCGCCATATACGTACATATACCGAGAATAAATTTTCTGGGCAATTCTTCAACGATAACTGTTGTGCATGATACGATATTTCTGCGTATTCGTTATCCAGAGGCGGCGTACGGGAACTCCTAGGAAACGTGGAAATACATGGACAAACCTGTCTAAACTACAGCCGAAGCCGCATTCGTCACTCCAGATGGTGGACACGCGCGCTTCCCTTCCTTCCCTGACGTCGTTTCTTTTTCTGTGCTGCCGCCTGACGCAGACTACACAGATTGCGCACTGGAGGCTAGCTTTCTGAATAGTGTACTAGGCTCTTCGCTAATGATCATACATACCTGAGGAGCAAGTCACTTTGAGCGTTTGCGGTCCGAATCTCACACATGAAGGCGGCAGCACAAAACTTCACGCCGAACGGTGCGAACGGGGGCCGCACCTCGCTCTTCCGCGCTGTCCTTGCAATGGCCTACTACATCACAGCAGCTTCGGGCTTGACAATATTGAACAAAAGTATTTTTTCCAGTTTTGGCTTCCGGTACCCGCTGGTGCTTGTTGAAGCACAACTCTTGTGTACACTCGGGCTCTTCGAGTTGTTGACGCGGTGTCATGCGCTCCAGCGGCCGACCTGGAGCTTCGCCAGCGCATCGAAAATGCTGCCCCTTGTTGGCTCTTACCTCGTCATGCTATTGAGCGGCATGTTTGGACTCCAGAACACGACGCTGGTCATCTATAATACGTTACGGCGTACCACTGTGGCTTTTGTTCTCGTCCTCGAGTACTTTATTTTGAACGTGTTCCCGACCCTGCCAACGCTCTGCTGCGTCCTCGCTATGACGTTAGGTGCCACGTGGGCTGGTCTCGTGGACAGCACCTTCGATCTATACGGATACGTGATGATTTTCGTTGCGAATGTCTCTTCAGCGTTATATGTTGTGTATGCGCGACAAGTCAAACAAACATCAGCATGGAGCAACACCGACATCCTGTACTTGAATAGCTTATTCTCCGCACCGCTGGTGTTAGGGTTTGTGCTCTGGCGTGGTGAGTTGACACAACTCTATCGTATGGGAATCGGAGCATATCCATGGAGTTTTTATTTGATTTTTGCATTGGCCTGTTTGATGGGCTTTATTATCAACCATTCAATCTTCTACAACACGAACACAAATTCGCCACTGACGCAGACCATCTCTGCGCAGGTCAAAGATGTGATTTTGCTCGTTGCAAGTGCACCGTTCGATGGAACCAAGGCCATCAGCGAGAATTTGGTAGGTATCTTGATCAGCCTGCTTGGCAGTGTAGCGTACTCGATCATCAAATACAGGGAGCACAGGGCGCTAACAGAGGAGCGTCACTAGCGCTCCCACGTTCCATGCACCTCATTGAAGTAGCCTGCGGAGATGATTTTCCTCGAAGAACGTCTCCAACGAGAGCCATTGGCTACGCGCGAGAAACCGGATGCGCTTCCAGACGCCAGTGTCGCTGCCAGGCAACCTCGCTTTGTTTTGCTGATCGCGAATGGCTACTCCGTCTACGCTGTGGACCGCTGAGATACATGTTGTGGTATTCTCAGGGGGGCGTGTCGCGTGGAAGCGGACGCAAGTTTAGACGAGTACGTAGAGGCATGGCAGTCGTGACTGATAAGAGACGCTGACGTCCCAGCTGCGTACCGGCAATATCGACAGGCCATGAACGCCAACTGCACGGATGCAACAAAGCGAGTCGGCTTTCCGGTGCACGCGTTTATAGCTGCCGACGGATGATGGACACTGCTGTTGTATCGCTCCTGGAGCAGAGCGCCCGCTTCTTGCGACAGTCTCCAAAATGCTGGGGATCCGCGTGGTTGCATGCCCACAAGCTCGACTGATGGGCGTGCGTTGCTCCGACGTTTGCACGCTTGCCACGTGCATGAAACTGGTGGAACCTGAAGCGCGCTGGTCCGTTCACCATCGAACTCGAAGCAGTGCAGCGTGTCGAGTCGAGTGCATTTCAGAGCGTGTATCAAGGCGCGTCGCATGAGGCATCTGTCACGTAATTTGGCAAGAGAACCGGGGTATTCACGATGAGCGCTGTCTCGCTTCATGGAAACCGATGTTCATCGATCATTCCGCGTACGAGCTAGGATTTCGCGGCCCATCAGCTGAACAGGACCCCAAACGCCCAGGTGGCAGTCTCTCGAGTCGACTTTCGACGGCCACTGATACATAGTTTTTCTACAATGGGGCGCAGCCAACCGAGCTCACGGAGTGCGGACACCGCGGCCGGGCCAAAGGTCTGTCCGATATCACCCATGACACCCACAACTGCGCGCAGCATATCCTCATCGTCCACAACCTCTTGGCTGACCTGCTCGCAGAACCGGATGACCCACTCAACTTGCTGGCGATCGATAAGAAGCCCGGCTTTCTGAGCAGCATTCAATCCGTTGATAATCCCCGTGTAAGCGTCCAGAATACACTGCCGCATTTCCAGGATCCAATCATTGGTCTCATCGTCAAGCACGGGTGTTTGCAACGTCGACCAGGCTGCGTGTTGCAAAGCGGCAATGCAGGGGTCCAGGTAAGGCTCGAAAGCTCCCTCCAGGGCCAGCGCAATATCCCCAATACAACAGAGGATTGGAGGCTTCACTGTCCGGTTCAGGAGAGTGTTCTCGAGCGCCGCAAGCAGCACTTGGACGGTTTCAGCTGCGAAGGGCTCGAAGCGCTTCTCCAGCGCCCTACAGATATCGCTTATTGTGCCAATTGCAACCGCGCAAACATGGTAGGCCTCCCAATTGCGCACACTTGCGAGGACAAATGGCATAGCGCGAGCTGCATACGACGCAAATGCGTGTTCCACTGCGGAGGCAATCGAACCAAGGGCCATCAAGGCATCCTCGTGCACTGCAACGGAACGATTTCGATTGAGCACTTGCAGAATCATCTCCACTAGGCGAGAGGTAGTACCCTCCAGTAGCGGTGGATCAAGATGCTGGACGAATACCTGAATGAGTCCGCATAAGAGGCCTTGAATTTCTATCTGGAACGCTGGCTGATTTGCAGACGCTGCAAGCATCGCATCAGATTCCTGTAACGCCCTTTCCAGGCTGTGCATGGTGAGCGGTAAATACTCTCGGGCTAGTGACCTGGCATTTTCAGGTGAGCTCTGCTGCACCAAAGCAATCAGCGTTTCGTACGACGATGCCAACAAGTTCCATTCATCCGCATCATCGCGTTGCGCCGTCTGCCACAAGGCGTTCGCCAGCGTCAACGTAGCCGCCGAAATACTTGCCAGCGCTTCCGCCGACTCGTGTTGTGTTTCTATCAAGGAGGTGAGGGCGTAACAGGCACTTCGTGCAACCCGAGGAGTATCCGCAAGCGCTCTCATCAGTGCGGTCAGTGCCGCTTCTATGACATTCGCATTGAGGTGCGTTACCAGATGGGCAATCAAGCGACCGAGGCTCCATGCTGCTGTATCGCGGACTGCCTCGTTCTGCGCGGTTTCCAGCATCCGCAGGGGAAGCGCGAAAACTTCCAGTGTGGTCTGCTCGTCGTTGGCGCTCGTAAACGTCACTGCGATGGAGCCGACAGCGACCAGTGCCGCCTCGTGGGATCGCCAATCCCGTTGAACATCCAGATGCTCTCGAATAAATGGCACAGCAGCCTCCAGTGTTGCTTTCGGAGCGACCTGCGCAAACAGAGAAACGCATGCACTTGCAGCTAGGACTCGATTCCAGTTCTCGCCTTCGACGTCCTCGTCCTCGTCGCGCCGGATCAGACACTGAGTGAGGAGCGGAATTAGCGCTGGCGCTGCCTGCTCCACGATCCCCAAGTACGCTGTCTCTAGCGTGCCATTCTGTAAGAGTTGATGCTCTTCCAGACGCTTGATCTCGACATCGGCCACGGATGACCAGAACTCTATCGCTTGCACCGCAACATCCTCCTGATCGTACTGAATCGCATGACATGTGAGCTGAAAAGCCATCTCGATAAAAGTGAGTGGTGGATTAGAGGGGCTCGGACAGGCAAGTTTCTCATAATACTGGCTCGCTATACCAACCAGGCACTCGTAGGCGCTGCGTCGGAGCTCGGCATCGGCAGGCTCAGCCGCCGCCATCATCACGGTGCGCATGATCATATCGCGCTCGACTTCGTTCTCCATATTCTGTGCGACGAAAGCCAAGGCGTTGAAGAGCGCAGTCGTTGCAGCCCGTCGAACGAGCGTATTCTCCTTCGGAACGGGCGGCTCGGTGGGCGTGGTCTCATGATCGCCGCGCATGCCTTGAACCAGCGCCGTTAGGATCAGGTTCGACTGGTGGGCGATAACCCCCGCGACGGACGGTTCCTCGCAAATGTAGCCCAGTGCCTCGACACAGCCGTGTTTCAGAGCATCGCTAGAACCAGCCTGGGTCAGCGGTTGGACCAGCTGCTCGATCAGTTGGGGCCACTGGCCGTGCGGAAGCTCCACCACCGCAACCTGAGCGAGCGCTTGCGCAGCCTGTCGTCGGACTGAGGCTCCCCCCTGTACAGTACCCAGCGCCTGAATAAGCACACAGTGTACTTGCTTTCGCTCTGCAGCACCAATCTGAGCAAGCCAGCGCTCTGTAGCGCCCTCTTTTGCGGAGCCAAAACGCCCACTGAGCGAGTTTTTGAGCAGGATACCCGCCAACTGTCGCGCTTGAATCGGCGCCGTCCCATCGGCCAACAGCCCAACTAGATCAAGCACGAATCGTACGTATTCATCGTTTTCCAGACGAAATAACTCTGCTTCGGCGGCCTCTCGAGCTTGATGATCTGGTGATTGCGCCTGTAACAGCAGAGGCGCGAGCTGACTCATGAAAACGGCGCGTTACCTGGCGTTCGGGCTAAGAGGTTCACGCGATCTGTCCACGGATGAATCAGGTTCAGAGCCTCAGCTTTGCTACACCGCTGAGAACCTGCCAATGGATCTCACCCTTTCTGCAAGAAAGCGCCTCGCAGAGCGGCGTCTAACCTCTTCCAAACAACACCCCGGGCTAACTGCGACGCTGCCCAGAGCACGAGTGCACAGCAGCGCGGCTTCGACGTCTGCGTTGTGCCGCTGCCGCCGAACTGGCAGCCGCGCCGACGTCCATCCACAGGCGCGATCGCGTAGGCGGACACGAGCGCCGTGCAGCATGCGTCTATCGGCTGTCAACTCAAGTGTGTTTCATCCGCGGGTGCGTTGCAACGAATGCTTTTTCGCAGGGTATAACAGGGGATGGAATTCACGATACAATGTACCGTATCGATCGTAGATCAGTTGGATGTCGGATATGGATTCTTTACTGAACAGGGCAAAGAGGACTGCATTCCGCCTTCGGGTCTCTCATAGGGTCGTACTCAAATGGCTGAGGAATATTGAAAGAAACGTGCAGATGTACTCCGTACCAAAAACTGGTATTCTCTAATACTGCTTGCGGTCTATGGTAGAAAACGACCAGTTGATCGCCTTTTGCGGAAGGTAAAAGCGATAATAATAGACACCAGCGGCGTCTCTGTTTCTCAACAGGTGGTTCATGTGGACGTGAAATCTCTGGGATCCAATCGCAGAAAAAGTACGAGTTCACGCACAGCCATCTTCCACGGAAATCGCAACTACGGAATTCCTGGAACGTCAAGATCGGTATGAAGTAGACGAACGTCAATTTGTTTCTGCAGAAGATGTGAGTTCCTTCTGAGGAAACGATCGGAACGTCTATCGGTACGCGCGGAGCAGGGCACCAGTTTTGTGTACGATTGAATTCGAAGAGAACGGCGACATCATCTGCTCTAGGCGCAGTGGATTCATTTGGCAGCCTCAGCGTCGCTCCTCGAGAAGGCGCTTACCAAAGCACCCACTTGGTTGAACCATTGAAGATCTTCCCGAATGTCTGGCGAAGGCCTTCCATTGGACAACATACCCTTTCACCATTCCACATGCGTTCGAGCTTTTCTTCGATTCTATCGGGGCAGAGCTGCTTTTCATTCCTCCATACCCTCAGAGATTCATCCCCATGAAACAAGTGTTTGCCATCGTGAAGCGTAATGATCCCTCCACTGCACGAATCCATGAATCGTTCTGCTCACGGTGACTCACAGGGACATATTTCGCCGTCCTTCCGCAAATCTATCTCGCTCCTGCAAGGTCCTCAGCTAGGGACATAAAGAAGTGCTTTCATTTTGAAGAAAAAATGTTCAAGGCATGAGCTGAGTTGTAACCTTCAGCAGGTCGAGCTCGAAACAAGGCAGCCGAGCGCTTCTGCGATAGAAAAGTACGGAAAGCTGATAGACCACCAAATGGTAATGAGGGCACGGCCTCGAGGACTCCTTGCGCTGGTAAGTTCCACTAGCGGTAGAGCATGCAAGGAGGTCGCGAACCGAGACTGCAACGTCGCCACCAAGATCAGATGATATGCGGTGCCAAAGACGAGACTCCCGGAGCTGACGCGATCCAACTTTCTGGGGCAGCCTCTCAGGCTCGAAGGGTGTTCGGATAAAAAATGAAACCTTTAGCAGGAAGCCGGTCAAAAAATGCTGAAAGGCCTCTGCCGATGGATATCCATTTCCCCTACAGGGCCGTCGGACATTTTGTTTCACTGACGACGTTTGTATACGCGCAGGTTTTCAGACATTCGAGGTATACTTGTTTGTGTACGTGTTCATGTATGTGTTTGGTTGTACGCGTGCTTATGTGCAGCGCATCCGAGACCTCCAGAAGAAACGTGATGATCTGGATGCGAATACTAGGGACGCGTGACGGCGTTGTCTGTAACGTGCTCCAGTTGTCCGGAAAGCAGTAGAGTGTTCGGGGCAGTAGTTTTCCAGTGCTCGAGTTAGTATTCGTGTCTGGTTGGCGACATCGCAATCTGGTTGTATCCATGATGGCAGCGCCGCTTCGAACTGGCACGGCCTGCAGCTACCCGAGCGTACGTGCATATCTCATGGTGCTGGTAATTTTGATTTCGCAGAAGTTTTCGGCGACAAGCGTATAAATGCGTGTAATCTACACGGAGACGTCAGACGTTCGCGGCTGGTGCGGCGAATGATGGCGCTAGTGTGCGACGCTGCTTTCAAACGATGCCCAGTAACGTTGGATGCACCCGTCTGTAAACATGACCAGGGAATCGATCGTGTCTTGCAATCGAGACACTACACAGTGCGGAAGGTCGACGGCGCCGCAGAGCGCACCTCACGTGTACGCCTCCAAGCGAGACTGCACTGGATGTATTGATGAACGGAACAGGGGTGCGATTCCCTGGTCTAGTGCCCAGCACCGTTCCCTATGACCGCAATCTGCACATGTTCAGATTGGTGATACGGAAGAGTTGCTGCGCACGCTGCGGAAAAAGGAGACCGTTGCGGTATTGCAGCATATCAGCGACGGACATAGTGCAGCACGCGTTTTTCTCGCTGTACAGCTGGTGCCAGGCACGCGCTTTGGTAGCAGAGATGCATATGCTTGGCTTCGTGTCTGGACCGTATTCGGCAAATACTGAATGATGATGTAGAATGGCAGATTGTGATCTTGCGCCCTTCAGAGGAAACGAGCCGCAAACTCGAGTTTTTTTCCAGCAGCGAAGTTTATAGTGCTGGCTCGTTGAATGCAAGTCCACGTGCACTCGTGTCACGCTCGCTCCAGCGCATGGCTTCATGGCGGAAATCACATGACGTCTCACAGATATGCAGCGTACGATACGTTTCGATGAGCGCTCGGATGCGCTGCAGCGACGAATGGCGTCGAGTCTCTGCTCTAGTAGAGCTGTCGCTCAGGGCGTTCAGCACACGCAACCTAGAACAGAGGCGGCTACTTGGTCTGGAGCGGTGCCTTTGAGCTGCCCAAGAGTGGCTCACACGAAGCCGCGGGCGGCATTTCATTCGACTGCAACGCCGCTAATGGTGCATAGTGCGTGGCGTCGGGCGCCCAGCATAGAGGTGGAACGCAGCGGCACCAGTTGTCGACGAAAGCGGCACCTGCCGAGCTCACCCTGCCGCTGCCGCACGCAGGTTGGTGTCTGCAGAACCTCCGGGTAAAAAACTCGAGCTCGACACCCATGTCGATGCAGGCGGATTCTACTTCAGAACGTTTTGCGCGACAGTTGCCCATCTGGGGCGACTACGCCCAGCGCCTGCTACAGCGAGCGCGTGTTGTTGTCATCGGTGGAACAAGCTCCGCAGCGGAGGCGATCAAGTGCTTGGTACTAGGCGGGGTCGGCTCGATTCTTCTGGCAGATAGTGCTCGGATCACGCCCGCAGACACGGAGGGCAACTTTTTCTTACCACCTTGGACGGTGGGCGAGTGGCGTGCGACTGCTCTGTTGCGATCTTTGGTGAAGCTGAGCCCGACGACGCGGTTCACGGCACGACTGGGCACTGCTCAAACTCTAGTGAACGAGTGGACGACACTCCAGCCTCTTTCCATGGTTATTCTGACGGAGGGTACCACCGCAGAGAAGCAACAGCTTGCAAAATTTTGTTGGTATTCAGCGATACCTCTATTCATTGTCAGCGTTCACGGTTTCGGTGGCTCCTTGATACCCCAGTTCCCAGAGCGTGTCTTTTTCCGGTCGACAGGATTGCGCCCGGCGGTGCACACAATAGAATATTTGCAAGCCATTCGTGTGATGAATCCTTTCAATGCCCTAGCGGAGTGGTGTACGAAACGTTTCTGGCCTCTGCAGCAATGGAGTCCATCGCAGCTCGCAGCTATCCCCTGGCCGGTGCTCGTGGTTTTAGCGCTGCAACAGGCCAATCGTAGTATGCGGCCGGAAAACCGCGATCCCAGGCAATCCACAAACACCGACCGTGCAACTACAAGTGATGGATGTCGGTGCACGGAAGCAGAGGAGCGCGAACACCGTCACGAGCCGACCGAAGCCGGTGGGGCGCTAACCCAGGCCGCACTGCCGCGTGAACGTCAGAGTCGGGGCGCGGGCGCGCTCCTGGTACCCGGCTGTTTTTCCGCAGTATCTGGAGGTTCCGCGTCCGAAGCCGTATCTAGTCGAATCGAACGGGCATTGATATTGCTGCGAAAATGGGAACCAAGCGAGCTGACGTCAGCGAACTGGAATATGGCGGTCGCGGCTCTGCAGAAATTGCGTACTGCGAGCACAGATCCGGATCCGAGGATCATTCGAGAATCCTGCTCCTTGCGTAATCGTCAGCTTACGCGAATACTGGAGGCGACCAGAGCCTTTGCCACCCAGCACGGTTGGCCGGTATTTAGCGATCTTGGCGAACTCCACGGCGATCCAGAGAGCGTCCACGAATTACGACGCCTCTATTGGGAGCAGGCGGAACACGACATCGAGACTATCTGGCGGCTCGTGCGGGCAGACCCGATGGAGGCCGAAGCGCCGGACTCTATTTCGAAGGAGCTTGTTCGAGAGGTTTGCTCGAACTTGTTTTTCATGAAGACATGGCGCACGCAACCGTTTTACTGCCTATATGAAGACGCGGCGGTGGAGAAACCGCAGCTGGCTCCACCAACGACAGCAGCACAACGCAGAGCAGCATCGTTGTTTCTCGCCCTGATTGCTCATGAGTGCTGCCAAGAGCTGGACCGGACCCAGCAGCTTGTGCGACGTCACGGTGCGGATGCTGTGCTGCTCGAGGAAGCCCAGCGAATTGCCAGGCTCTGGAGCTGGCCGCCCGACCTGATTGATTCCGTGCGTCTGCGTCATCTCGCGGAGCTGTTTGCCGAGGAGGAGCATCCCTCCGTGCCCATAATGCTCGGCTCATTTGCGGCACAGGAGGCCATCAAACTCGTCATTCAATTATTCGAACCCTTGACGACGATACTGGTGTATGACGGTCTCGCCGACAAAGCCGATCTCCTGCACCCCGCGGTTGCATCATAGCGCTAACAGGGAATTTTTGTTTCCTGGTGTCACATCGATGCTGCGAACCAGTACCCTGCCAGGTGGACGACTGCGGCCGACAAAACGGGAAAACGACCAACAGCGCACTCGCTCGTGTGACATCATCGCTGCACCGTCCTCGAGCGGACGCCCTTCGACACGCCACCGTACCGTCCTGTCCCTGCAAAGCGACCGCAGCAGCGCATCTCGCGTCACAGCAGGCACGCACGCGACGCCCTACCCAGCACGCAACAATCGTCGGATTCCTGTAACCAAAGGATCTCACCAGGTCTGACCTCGCGTCGGTTCAACCTAGCGACATGTTTGTGGGGTTGTAAAAGTGACCACACGTCTGTTGGTGGCAGCTGCTCTGCTTGTTGCCATCCATCAAAACACATCTGGCGGAGGATCCCAATGCGATGCACGCATCGATCCCAGGCGAAATTGCCGCTGCGCACGCACGCACGCACGCACGCAGCAGCTCCTGACGTGTCCCGCGATGCGGTGCCTTGCTGGCCGGCCGCCAGCATCGATCACGAACGGCACACAGGTGCGCGCCTGCCTACCGCTCGGCGATCGCTACGCCACGAGAGAGCGTCCGGGTGCATGCACTGACCGCCTGCATGGATGGTGTCGCTTGACGCACGCTGTCCAAAACGCATAGGCTTAACGCTTGACGTATTCTGGCCCAAGCATCCCAAAGCATGCGTTCTCAAGACGCAGTGTAGGCAGATTCGAACATCCTGGGTGTTGTCATCGGTATTGGGCATGGTTCTGTTCGCGTATATGGCGGAAGAGCGCGTTCCTCGAAGTGAATAACTCGCTGCACGTCTGGCACTTGTACGCGGCAGGAGCACCAGCGGCAGCAGCGCCTGCATTTTGCGCTGCCGTTGCTGCTGCGAGATGACGACGACGACGACGATCCTTCGCTGTTTCCGCACGTCGACGGTGTGGTCGGCTGCGCTCGCGATCTCCCAGGGCCCGCAGCTCGTCCGTATGGGCTGCAGCGTGCGTGCCTGCTTCGATATCTCGGCCCGCGTTCGTTGATTTGCCGTTCATGTGGGCGTCTTGCATGGAGCGAGTGCGTTCAGCCTCTTTAGTGGCGCTCTTGGGATCACTTTCAGAATGTGCATTCCTGGTGCCGACTGGAACGGCGAGGTCGTCTTCGATCTCATCATCATCATCATCATCGGCATGGTGGCGCCTAGAAACGCTCTGTTCCGATTCAGAAGAAGCCTCGACGGAGCTTGCAGGACGCACACCGGCTTGTTCGTCTTCTGAACATTGACCCTCGCAGAGCGAGCCGTCCCCGTCAGGCAGCTTTTTTTGTCTCTCGCTGGATGCACGTTGTCGCATCGTCTCGTTGGGGTGCGCGTCTCCATTCACCACGTCGTAGACGTGATCCTCGTCTCCTGTTGCTTCCACCTGACCCATAATCCGGAATACCTGCACTTCTTCGCCTTTGGCAAGACAAAGATCCTTGCGAAAGCGTCGTACGCAATCCCGATGCTTCTTGCTATGCTCATGATTTTCCCACTGGGCAAACGTTTTGAAATACTTCTTACACGCAAGGCATTGAACACCTTCGATCGTTGGTTGAACCGCATCACTTGCTCCGTGAGGCTGGTTCACATCAGGTGCCTCCTCGCTGATGCCAGCGTACTCCAAATGCTCCAGTAGCTCCTCAAGATTCGGTATATCCTCTTCAAGCTGCGCAGCAAGCCTCGCCGCATGCAGAGACCGAAGGCGTTCCCACTGTTCTCTTTCCTGGACTTGTCGTTCTAGCTTCTCAGCTTCTTTTCGTGCTTCTTCTTCCTTGTGTTTCAATACTCGACGATCCCGCTTTTTCACAAAGGCAACGAGCTCTCGCACGAGCGCTTGGAACTCTCTGCGAGCACGCTCCCGCTCGCGGCGGTTGTCGCGTTCTATGGCCCGTCGAATCTCCCGGTTCGGCGCCTCGCTCGGGTTCCAGGAGTCCGCAAACGCGAACGTCTTCGCTGATACAAAGTTCTCCCAGAAGTTATAGAAGCGACGTACACTGGGCCAGTCCGCTGTGGCACTGCCGAACGGGGGCGGCTGTGCGCCTCCGGCTGCCACCTCTTCTCTCGCAAGCTGCTCGAACGCTGCTCCGTATACGTGATAGAAACCTCGTTCTCCGTCTTCGTAGCCATTATAAGCAGAAGATCGGAAATATTCATATATATTGAGTTCTGTCGCCCGGTTCACCGTACGCTCTGTACGAGAAGCGGCACCGGTGTCCGTCCCAGGCGCTTGAGTCGCCTCCAGCGGATCCCGGCCGCGCAGGATATCCTCTCGGTGGTCATCATACCATTTTCGTTCATGTGGGTCTGAAAGCACTTCGTAGGCTCTCCGAAGCTCCTTGAAAGCCTCCGCTGCCTCTTCTGGTCGGTCGGGATTCTTGTCAGGGTGCAGGCGAAGCGCTGCTCTGCGAAACGCTCGCGTGATCTCCTCCGCGGTGGCGTCCCGTGGAACACCAAGAACTTCGTAGTGACAGCGCATGACAAATGTTTGTGCCGCTTTTGGGGTCTGCCCCTGATCGTTATTAGAACCCCACCAGAAGAAACGCATTTTCCCACGGAAGCGGCAGCGAACGCCGTTCAACAGTCGAAAGTCGCCAGCAGTGTACAGTAGTTGCGAATGACCTGCCCTAGACGAGACACGTCCGAATGACGTGCAGACGCCTCCCAGTATTTTTGGACCGGCCACCGACTACTGGTTCCATTTTTTTCTCATATAATCTAACCTTGAGATGTTGCCCTGCAAAAATTTCTCTTGTCATCTCTGGAGGCCTCTTGTCCATCACCGCACGTCTCCTGATATTGATAGTGGCATTAAAGTCTCGATTCACAAACTCCATGCGTTTCCTGCCATTGGTAGTTGTATTCATTAGTGCGAGTAGTCCGCGAATTTTCGCCTTAGTTTCCATTTGCACTTCCGCCAGCGCTTTGTACTTTTTTACACCCTCAAGGCTCGGCTGACACTGCTCCATCTTGACCTTCTGGAGCGTACACCACAGCTCGTGGCGTATGTTGGATGTTCGGAACTCATATATCGGTATTGTGACGAAACATCGTGCGCATTCCTTGTACGCTCATTGCGAGTTGCTGTAAACCGGAAACGAAATTCTCCTCGACAAGCCATAAAAGTGGTGTTGTGGCTTTCCGCCAGACACGGTGGCTGTTTTTGCCGTGTCCATGGTCCCGCAGGCGTGTCCCGGAGTGCGCTGACTCCATAAAAGCCGCGAGTTCGCGCTGCTGCCCTGGCATCGGGGTGCTGGCGGCTCCACAGCACAGATACCTCATGATGTGCGGGCGAAGCATGCTGCTTCAGCACCGTAAGAACGATGCGCTCTCATGCGCGTTCCCCTATGATCCGAGATGTAATCCACAGAGTGATGCTGGCGGCTATGACCGAGCGTCTTGCATATAGAATGCAAATCTGGGAACTGCGGCCTAAGGCTCGGAGTTCCAAGTCACGAATGGTCCATATGCTCACGATCGGTACTCGAAGCGAGCGCGCTGGACATTATACACTGCTTTGCTGCACGAGAACAGTGCTATGCTCGGGGCCGGCTAGAGTACCTTACGAAAAGTCAGCAGGAACGTCGCTTTCAGGTACGGTGCGTGACACGGGCTAGGCGAGAGCGATCCGTTTGCGAATCATTTCGGAATGCGAATTCGATGTTCATGAGTGTCTTCCCGTAGTAATGCCTCTTTACTTCAGGTTCGAGGCGCGCCTGTTCGAGTTGGTTTAGCGCTTGCGTTCGAGCTTTTTGTCGATTCCATCGGGAAGCAGACCTGCTTTTTATTCTTCCTTGCACTCCGTGATTCAAGCCCATCACAGACGTGTTTTCTATCGTGAAACGTAATGATCGCTGCACTGGGCGAATCGCTGAAGCGTTCTGCACAATCACGTCGGAGCATATATCGTCGTTTTTCAGCAAGTCTTTCTCCCTCCGGGCAGGTCGTCGACTACGGGCATTCAGAAGTACGTGCATTTGTCGAAATAGAAAATCCATGCGAAAAGTATGGACATGAAAGTTAGGGATCCCGGAGGGTCGTCATTGCCAGGCGCCGGAAAAATGGATATATTGCTCTCCTCGTCGACCAGTGAGCGAAGAAGAGCAAGCGAAGATGATGACGAAGAAGAAGAGAATAGATAGGCGAGAAAAGATGGATGCCCGACGAGACGCTGGCGATTCTTTATTAGCACTGACGGCGCGAGTTCTAGCAATCCTGGCAATCGTGCGTTCAACCGTCGACGATGCTCGCATGTAGCTCGTGAACCGAGACTTCACTGTCACCATCAATATCAGACGATGCGCGGTGCAGGAAACGATACCCGAGGAGCTATGACGATCCAACTTCGTAGGGCATGCGCTCAGGCTCGACGCGTGCCTGGATACACTGAAGCTGCCAGCAGGTGGCTGGTCAGAAAAAATGGGAGGCTTCTGCACGCGGGCACCAGTTTAACCTCCATGGGCGCGAAATGCCTATCGTTTTACTGACTACAGACGTTCATTCTCGAGCTCGCTCGTACGGCCACCAGCAACTAGTATACTGTGTTAAGAAGCATGCACAGTGAAATTCCGCAAAAGCTGAGCAGTCACCTGCATGCTGTTCTGATCTGGTAGGCTCGTACGCCATTTGGAACGTTGGAGTCGTTTGCTTGTGCCTCCTTCGCGAACGAGCGATGCGGCGTCCGGAACCTTGGCCAAAACGCGTTCCAATACATTATTTCGAAAAGCTGGGCGTGAGACGCGAGTCAGGACGAAACGGCAATGCGCGCTCAAAGTATGGAAGACTCGATAGAGTCGACCTATCGAAAACAGCTGAGAACCCGAGGATACCAGTCGAACTTCAACGGTCTTGGACGAAGTTCACAGCCTCAGCACTTGAAATGCCATCCAAATCGCATCAAAACTTGAATATTGTTATTCGGGAGCAAATCGCGTCTCCGCGCTGGCCTGCCAGGGTTACGCCTCCGATGCCGTTCAGGTAGCCTTCATTGGAACTGGTTGTCTCCCAATGAGCCGTCTCGCTCGGCGGACCGCTCCCGCAGGCAATGTGCGTTTCCATTCAAAGTCAATCACATGCATCAAGCGTTCCAGGCGCTGCTCATTCGCCTGCACGGGACACTCGCAGGGCAACACGCTCTGCAGGCACAAGACACTAGTACGATATGCGCGTCCTTCGCAGATCAGCTCCATAGATTGTGGAACCCAAACGACGCTCCACATTCACCCAAGGACGAGAGAGCGCCCGCCCCGCAGAGCGATGGGATCCGCACGCGGCTCCGGTGCGCAGCCGCTGCCACGCGTCGTTATCGGGAGGCCTCTTCCGACTGACGGCATCAGGTCATCACACGCTCATACAATGCTCAATCTCCAACCGGCTACGGGGAAAAGCTCTGGAAGAAGGAAATCGAAAAACCCTCGTCAAACCGGTCGCCATCGCCACGTCGCAGAATACGTGCCCAGTTGACTTCAAACCGACCGAGGCTCGTACAGCAGGCGAGTCCAAGACCCGCTGACATGCGCCAACTCTGGCGCCACGCGACAGCGTCCGACCATTCCCGACAGTCACCTATTGCACAGAACGTGTGGAACTGTAAGCCGAGGGAGCGTGCCACTGCACTGGTAACGATCGGGACGCCTAGATGTAAACCTAGTTTGTAGTAGACATCTCCACCGATGCTGTCTCCATCGGCGCTGGGCCCTAGGCCCCGATTCCGGAAGCCTCGGAATGCATTCGCACTGCCGCCGACGAAAAATCGATCGCAGATCCTCGTCTGACGCAACGCATGCCGGGGGCCGGCACGGTGCTCGCTTTTCCGGTCTTTCATCGCAGCGAGCGCTTGGTGGAAGGGAATGATCATTCCCCCCTGGAAGCCAACTGAGAACACGATAGGAGGCATCAGACGCTCGGGTGGTGACGGGGCAGCGTCACCAGCTGCAAGTGAATCGTCCACATTGCGCACGAGTTCGCTGCCGTCGGCTCCCGTCAGTGGCACATTCCACTGCCACGAGAGCTCGCTTCGAATAAATCTCGTTGCGGGATCGCCACCGAGTCCCGCTAGTTCACAGTTCCACTGAGCATTCGTACCCTGACGAGGCGCCAGCGGATCGTCGCGACCATCCCGGGTCCAGGTGTATTTGAATGAGCTCTTCACTGAGTGCCCAGCTTGTTCACGAACCCTGATGCTTGCGTGCGGTGCGACTTGCCCCAGCTCGCGCCAGCTGCACTCATAAGCGAAACGTCCGAACCGCGTCTGGAGGCCGGCTTCAAAGCTGCGCTGAAACTCACTATACGAACTTGTGTCCATGCGATTCAGCAGGGCGCTCTCGGCACTTGCCGTCGCCAATGCGTCCAGTAACCCCCAGGGATGTGGTTTTCGCCAACCGCAAACAAGATGATTCGTGGCTGTTTGTTTTGCAAATAGGTAGCGGTTCGGGTGCACCAGTGCAGCGAGGCTACTCAAACTCGAGAGCGCGAATCCGGACCCGCCGACGCCCGCACCAAGTTGGCAATGCAAAGCATCTCCCGTCCCAGTAAAGTTTATGAAGCCTCCATCAAGCTCGAGAGCGGTCTCGCCGGTGCGCGTATCGGTAGAGGTCCCAATACGGAGTGAAAAAGGTGGCGCCTCACGCACAGTAACGAGTGCATCGCAGGGCACAGACTCTGCAGTTGGCTCACCGTTCGCAGGGACCGCCGATTCATCGATGAGAATGTCCACTGCACGGAAACACTCGGTCAGACGGAGTCGCTCGGTTGCGAGTGACGCTCGTTCGAGGAGCTCCTCGAGTGTCAACGAGCGGCGGCTAGACTCAGGAGGCAACGAGTCTCGGTTCTGCTCCTCCGACAAAGATGCATCTAGGAGGCTCTGGACAAAGTCGATGCGAGTTCGTTCGACGCCGCGAATAATGACCCGCCGCAGACGAACTGTTTCACGCAAGATGTCGCGAACTGGTGCTTCAAGATTTTGCGCTGAGGCAGTAGCTTGCTCAGATCCGGAAACCATCCGCGGGTGCGTACCAGTGCAGCGCTCCTTGAAGAAAGCTGCCGATTTCTCCACCACACACTGGAGACGTAGACCTCAGACAGTCGAGGTCGATCGCAGCTGCCGAGCCTTTGCAAAACCTGTCCACGGTGTAAGCAGACACGTCGTCCCCAAAAGTCTGCACCAGCGCAACGCCACATTGGTTCGGGCGAGCGCTTCCGCTGCCGAGGGCGATCCTGCGGGCCTGCCTGCACAGCCGCTCGATGAGTGCATTGTCGCCCGTTCGGCGTTCTGGATCGACTGCGTTGAATGGGACTGCATCTGGCAGTGACGTCGGAGGTGTTATGGTGTCATCTGGGTGTGCAACGATGCTCAAATGCGTTGCATGGGACTGCATCTGGCAATAACGATCGACCGCGTTGACAGGGACTGCATTTCGCACTAAAGTCGGAGGTGTCATCGTATCATCTGGGCCTCAAGTCGTTCGTGCAGTGTTGATGCCGGGTCGAAGAAAGGGACCGATTGCCCGTGCGCTTTTGTCCATGCGCACAGTCCCTGGAAGGCGGAGTGCGTTGATGATGGAGGTCCTTTTTGGATGCGTCCCCCAGATATCCCGCTGTTCAGACTCAAAAGGGTGACAGTCCTATTGAAAAGGTTCTCGTGCATCATGCCGCTCGCTAGTTTCGTCCCGGACAGCAAGGATAACCCCTAAAAGAGCTACAGACCACGGCGACGAGCTCGATGAACAAGAGTCTGCTCGTTCGGCGGCTGAAAAGCAGCAGCAGCAGCAGCAGCAGCAGCAGCAGCAGCACGTTGCGCTGTCACGATCGAATTCGTGACATCACCGCCGCGCTTCACGGACGGCACACATCGCGCACCATCTACGAGCACATCTGTTTTCGCGCTGTACGCTCTTGAAGAGCAAAAACCAGGTGGCATATGAGGGCCAAGTGGAAGAAGAAGCGTATGCGCCGCTTAAAGCGAAAGCGACGAAGGATGAGACAACGTAGTAAGTAAGGCTGCTCTTTTCGTCTCCATAAATGTTGGCAGCTTGGCTCGCAACGTGCACGACAGGCACTCGGGGCGCCAGTTCATGAACGAGCTCGCGGCTGTGTTGCCGGTTTACGTGTTGGGGCGACTCTTTTTAGCTGAGAGTCGTCGTTGTCGTTGTCATAAATTGCGACACAAAGTATTTGCCGCCTCTTCTTCTCTAGACGGGTGAGTTGAAGCTACGAACTCGGAGGGCACAACTTTGACCTCGGAAACGAACCAGTTGGAACGGTAACCACTTTTAGCGGTATTATAAACAGGACGGACAGCCTTTTCCCCCGATCACTTGCAAGATGAGACTCTCCAGAAAACGAGGCGTTCGCCGGTCTCTACGAACACTGGCCGCGTGCCCGCTGCGTTAGTGCGTTTGCTGGATCTCCCGTTGAATCTCAGCAAGCGCCAGGCGCACGTCCCGCTCTGTTACCACCCTGTTTTCTCGTGCACACTCTTGGAAGAGGCTGTACAACCGCCTTTTGGCGGCGCCCCAGGCATATGCGTACTCCAGCTCCAGCACCCGCTTGCCCTGAATCGAAGGCGGAAACGGAGACATTTCCACGTCGACGGCACCATCCGCAGCCTGTTCCTCATCAAAAAGCCATTCCAGATGCGCAGCGTTTCGTTGTGAGCTGCAGGCGTCACATGGACAGACTACCGCCTCCAGTTCCTCCACAGTCACAAATATCGGAGCCATTTGCTCCGACTGCGTCGACGTGTCGCTGTCAAGTACCGCTTGCGCAATGCAAAGCGGTTTCGACACGCTGCCCGCTGCCTTGGCAGCGGGCACCCATAGCGCCAAGGGGCTGCAGCTCCGCCGGCACGCAGTGCACACAAGCAGCCCGTCCGTGGAGCCCGTCGTCGCGTCCAGGCCACCGAGGCACTTGACGTGGAACCAGTCCTCACAACCAATACACTGGTGCATGGTGTCGTCTTTCTCGCCTTGATACTCGGCGTCACATACACAGAACCTGTTTCGAGCGTTGTGATGCTCTCGCAGCCACCACACCTGAGAGGTCGGCAACGGCGCAGCGGCAACGTCGCTTAGCGCACAGTGCGGAGGCGCACACTGGCATACGAGTCCGTGCTTGTTTCCCAGCGCAAACGTGTCGTGGTCTGCGTGGCAGGCATCCGCACACGCCTGGCATACGATGGACGGTAAACTGGGGCCCTCGGGCAGCGCTGCCCGCGTCGTGCACGTCCGACAGACACACACTGCTATTGCACGTTCTGCTTGAGAGCGCTCGCGAGCACACTGCCAGTTGTGCTCTGGACACGCAGCACTGACTAGGTCCTCCAAGGTCACCACATCCTCTGAGTCTTCGACTGAACCGAGAGCGTGCTCACTAGACCCCATGCTTCGGGCGCCGTGGCAAAAGTGCAAACCCCTGGAAACAAACGTCTTTCAAAAGAAAAACGATGCAGCCTGCGGTATACAGAAATGGCGCGCAGCGCGCCCGAGTCAGAACGTCTCCAGCTGACGTGCAGTCGCCTCCCCGTCTTTTTGGACCGGCAACCTACTACTGATTCCAACTTTTTTTCATATAATTCCACTTTGGGAGGTTTTCCAACAACGTTCTCTCTTGTCAACTCTGGAGGTCTTTTCTCGAGCACCGCACATCTCCTTATATTGATGGCGGCGTTAAAGTCTCGGTTCGCAAACTCCATACGTTTCTTGCCATCATTGGTTGTACTTACTGATGCAAGCAATCCTCGAACTTTCGCTCTCCTTTCCATTTGCTCTTCCGTCAGCGCTCCGTACTTTTTCGTATCCTCAGGGCTCCGCTAGCACTTTTCCATCTCCACCCTCTGAAGTGTACACCCCAGTTCATGGTGTGTATACGATGTTCGAAACTCATCCATTGGTATCGTAACGAAACGCCTCGCGCACTCCTTGTACGTTCTTGTCGTTGGAGCTGGAGTAGTCCCTTTTTGGGTCTTCCAGCGCCCTGCTCCGTACCCTGCTACGAGCCTCTGACTTTTATCCTCCTTCAGGGCACTCAACTGATTGAAAAAACTCTCGAACGCACGCTGCTTACCACACTATAGATTCATTCGCAAACGAGCCCACCGGGGCTTGGTATACTCCTCCCACAATGCATTCCAATGAGCAACGCGAACTTCCATGAATTTCCGAAAAGCTTTAAAGTCCGCTCCTCGGCTCGTCACCTCGCTCACAGCTTCCAGGTGCTCGTTCATTCCTGCATTCCATTTCTCGATTTTCTTCCTCGTATTCATGATTCCCGATTCTCGATGGTATCTCGCTCTCGAGAACCTCAAAAGACGCATATCTTTCTGATGCAAGGTACCGTCAGTACCATCTTCCCCACGCTTCGGTGCTGCGATGGTTATGATACTTGTGTTTCCAGCGTCCGCGCCAACGACAAAGTCGTTCTCGTGCATCTTCTGTGTCGCAGGACCCGCCTTCTTCTCATCTTCATGGTTCTCCGAGGGCGGAACGGGCCGATCCACACTCAACCGCCGATAGTGTATGCACCTGGCTACTCCATCGGTTTCGATCATCCCAGTGAATACCTTTTGTCTGCTTACTTTCAGACGTTTGAAATCGAAGATACTCTTCCGGGGCATCTCCCGGTTTTCGTCGGTGAACTCCTCCCTGCGAACATCGAACTCCGGACAGATCTCCTTCAAGATGCCATGAAGGATTCTCGAGTCCATAGTCACAAAATGTGACTTGATATTGCAAATTGGAACCATGTTGAAGCGCTTCCCCATTAGGGCCGACTTCCGCCTCTCCCACTCTTTATTTGTCTCCTCACTCAGCTTCCTCTCTGCCTGGCGTTCGAGTTCTCGGTCCAGAACCACAGAATAGCGCAGGACGAGGCGATAGTATCTTTCCTTAACTTTTTTTCAACTCTGATATCTTTTCTGTTGGATTCGCCAGCTCCAAGACTGCACGGTGCTCTTGTATTACGGCACGGATGACGGAGTCCTCATTCATGCTCTGGTTTGACGCCTTCTTGTCGACGAATTCGATCTCATCTTCATGCTTACGATCGTTCGTGGTGCCATTGAGGTCCGCCTATACTCCATTGCGAGAGATGCGCGGGTAGCGTGCAAACACGGCACGTATCATGAAACGTTCGAGGTTCATTGTCAAATGGTTCTTCAGATTCGTGAGGTATTTCATGGCCCCATAGTCCTAAATATCCCGGTCACCCCTATACCGAGTACCCTCGAAGCGGAATTCCGGGAAGGTTTCGTGGAGGACATGCACTGCTCATTTTCCCTCCGCGCTTTCGCTGTACCAAGCATCAGGTGACGAATAAACGTCGTGTCGAAGAATTCTTCCGGAATCTCGACTGTTTCCATGTGCGTCACGTCGCGATACATCTCCTTCACCAAATGCATCAGTCCTATAGAGTCCATACGAACCCTCGTGAAGTACGAATCAACATAATTTCTGATGGCCTCTCGCAGATTTTGCTTGTGCGGATCCTGAATATGGCCTAGATGGCATGATTTCTTTACAATCTTGAAGTAGGGTCGTCTTTCGAGTTGCATTTGGCGCCGGGCCCCCCCTTGTTTTGCGTCATCGTCGTGTCTTGTTTCTCTTCGGTCGGTATTCTTTTTCGCTTTTTCCGCTAGCCGGCGACGCTGCCCCTCCAGGATCCTCCACTTCCTTTTCCATAACTTTCCTCTTTTATTTTTTTGTAACGCACTTTGAACGCTTCTGCTATAAACCGCGAAAAAAACACGAGAATACACTTGTTTGAGGTTTGAGACACAAATGAACGGAAAAACTGTACTTTGCTACAACTTTAACGCAAGTACAACTTTTATATTAGAGCAGCACGCTATTGATCAGGATCGCGTTTCCCTTCAGCTGCGGGATGCGCGTCGTGACTCGAAAACTAACAGATCTCCCTGGTGCGCAAATCGATAGCGCTATGTAGAACAAAGAACAGAGACTCACGACTAGCGAGCAACGATACAGCAATTTCTCTCCCGTTCTACGATAAACGTTGAAAACGGGGAAAAGGTTCCCATATTCTGAAGAGTCCTCCCTCTAGGCGAAAAGTCCCGCGAGCCGGACGAGTCTCCCGGACTCGTGCTTCGTGCTCCACCCAGTAGCGGGCGCTGTGGCGAGACCTGAGCAGTTCGTCCGCAACGCGGTTCATTCTGGGACTAGATGCGGGATGCTGTGTTTGGTCGTCGCCCTGATCGCAGTAGACTCCTAATATATCGGTTCGCGCTTTCGCAGGCAGTAGTTCTGTCTGTTTAGCCTACAGGCTCCCAGAATTATTCTGGACTCCAACGCTGTATCAGGTAAAGCGTTCCTCAATCCGTCGCCCTCAGTGGTATGGCAACGCTGTTCTATCTCCATGATGCATCCGTCCCAGTGGTATAGGCGCTAAGGCGGGTGCCCAAAGCAGGCACTCGGTCGCACTACAGAACGCACAAAACGATCTGTACATCCGAAAGGAAGTATAAGGAACGGAGCATGGAGGTAGAGTGCATCATGATGGACACTTTTTCGATCAGCTATACCCATCCATCTCGCTATCTGGAATCCAAGTACAATGTAAACGTTTTGTCATTGGAGAGAAATCAGCGGCAACAGCAAATGCAGCGGATTTTGTTCCATGTGAAAACTTCTCACACAGGCGAGCGTGCCGCGACTCTGTGTGCTTGCTACCTGCGCGCGGTGAAACTTTCGTCGTTCCACGCTTTACGTCCGAGTTTCATAACCCATACTTCTTCTCGGATGTACTGGCGTTTCAGACGTACTATCGGGCGCCGAGTGCCTGCCCGTGAACATCCGCCTCAATAGCGCTTGTAGCGCCGGTGCTGTCGTAGCACAGAAACAGAACGGCGTTGCCGTACCGCAGACGGCGTCTGCTCGAGGCATGCTTCACCTGACGTAGAACTGGGTCTCGTTGTCAGGTTGTGCTCGGACAGCCTGCGGATGCAAAACTTGCTTTCGCTGCACAACACATTGGAGAAACTTGGCTGTTACGATGAATCCTGGGAGCCGCCTCTCTCCTGCGTGATCGTACATGGAAAGCGTCGCCCTCGGTTGGCGACTCGGGTCTGTGCTTGGCACCCACCAGTGAGTAGGTACGCGTAACACTGGTCCCGTGTGCGCATCTGGTTTGCTGGACCTTCCACCTAGAAGGTAGAGTATGAGTTCGCTGACCACTGGTGAGTGCTGGAGCTCAGTTACGGGACCATCAGTTGCTAGCACTACACTCAAAGTAAGTGGCTGGCCTTCATTTACCACAGTGATTCCCAGATGTTAATGTCTCTCAAAGAGATAGCTGCGTTCTTTTTTTCCAGCACAGGCACAGAAAGCTTAAGTGTGCTGGCGTCTCTGGCATCCCGATTCCGCTGCACCGAACGCCGCGATCCTTCGAAGCCCTGCATCGCGAGCACGCTGCCGCCCATCGTCGATGATCACGAAACGATTTTTCCGTTCGTGTTGCATGAACGTTTGCGTTCTTACTTGATTGCAACTCGCAGTTTCATTGTTGTGTATAACGCTGGATAATGTTCGTGCTTACAACAAATAGCCTTACGTTTAGAACGGTGCCTCGGTGTTATCCTGGTACGGTCGAACGTCAGCATACAACGCTGGGCAGGAAGCGTGTGGCACTGCGCATGACGTATGCGCTGCCGAGTACAGTTGATAACGCGCGTGGAGGGAGCGGAAGCGGTGGCGACGGTGGCGGCTCCTCGGGCTCCGATGACGACTACATACCAGATATGGGGAAGCGCACGCTGCTGAGCCTCATTCTCTTGGGTTCAGTTGGACTCCCAGCAAGCATCATGCTGAGCACATACGCAAGCTACTTCATGCCGCCGTCGAAGAACAAGAGTTCAGGCGGCGTGATTGCCAAGGACGCCCTCGGGACGCCTATCAAGAAGGAGGAGTATCTGAAGACGCATCCCCCCGGCTCTCGTGATCTTGTGCAAGGCCTGAACGGGGAGCCCACGTATCTTGTTGTGAACGACGCCGGCGAGCTCGAAACCTACGCACTGAATGCTGTTTGCACGCACCTCGGCTGCGTGGTGCCTTGGTACGCAGCACAGAACAAGTTCATTTGCCCTTGCCATGGCTCGCAGTACGATCGTACAGGGAAGGTGGTGCGCGGTCCAGCTCCGCTTCCGCTCGCTCTGGCACATACCAAAGTGGATGATGACGGGTTCGTACAGATCAAACCCTGGAAGGAGACCGACTTTCGAACTGGTGAGAAGCCCTGGTGGAAGTGATGTTCTGTAAAATACCTAGTGTGTTGGAGGGCGCGGTCGAACAGACCTCGAGTGGTAAACGACATGCTTTTAGCTTGACTTGGTCGTAGTGCAATGCGCGATCATACGGCCTGTGGGCCAGCGGAGACGGCCTCGTAACGAGACGTTTTCGGGGTTCCCGTTTCTGCTGCGCACGTTCGACGTGTCTGTTCATGACCAGACTGTGATGGATGGACCCGAGGAGCAGCGCTAAAGACGCGCCCTTTCCGAATACATGTTGAAACGCGGTGCGAAACAGTCTCACGAAGGGCACGCACGAAGCGGAAACCCGGCAGTGTCTCCAGGTCACGCTCCACTGCATTGAACGTAGCGCCTTGGATGCACCGGTGGATATCGGATTCGAGTACTACACGAGACGCAAAACGACGGAATGGAGAGGCGTCCTTGTTCCCACGACCAACTCTTGGCCAGGTACACCTACATGGCGCGCTTCCATAAACAGACAGCCCCACGACAGGTTCATCTCAATCACTGCCTGGAGAATATCATCAGACCAGTTGCTGGCCTGATGCAGACGAAGCGTGAACGGACGCATATCGGTATCATGCACTGAATGCACAGAGACAAGTCCGTTGTCGACGGCAGCGCTGCAGGCATATTTGCACATGTGCACTTTATCGGGGGCGCGTCTTTGCTAGCTTGCTTGCTTGCTACTGGATGCTCGTTACCGCTTGTGGCGCCTTGCGCTCCAAAAGAGGTCTTGGAATAACAAAGTTCCGGATACCGCAGAACGCGCTGTTTGTAGCGAACGCAGCACGTCGCCTGCACCAGGCTGCCCCAGACTCGAGTGCCGACCAGCGAGCAGGCGGCCGCGGGTAACCTCGACGACAACAGCTCTGATTTGCGAAGACTCCCCAAAAAGCCAACAAAGTCCAAAGGTGCTTTCAACGTGGAAATCATCCCAGTCGGCCGCACAGGTTGCGGACGATTACCACCCAGAGCGAGGTTTAGCTGGTGTCCGGCGTTTGGCCCGTCACCGCCGGGTTCGGAAGTCGCTCTTCACGTCGTGCCTGGCGTATTTCGGCCAGCCAAAGGTCACGACAGCGTCGATAGCACTCTTTCTTTTCGCGGCAGGTATCGTGTGCCCCAGGCTGGCGCTTGGCTTCCCCGACGCAGCGTAGCGCCTCCTCCCTGAGCCTAGCACAGGGGTCCGCCGGCGCTGCCGGACTCACCACGCTCGTCGAAGACGATCGCGCAGCGCTCATGGCAAAAACGCAACTCGTGAACGTCCCCCGGCTGCTGGGTTTTCCTCTCGCAACAAGCTCGACTCGAAAGGCAGCGAGATGTCTACCGAAACATTCCAAGCGTTTTACGGATCAGTGCGCCCTCAGCAGCGCCGTGCGGAAAAGCGCTCTGAACGATTGGATGGGATCCAGATGCCTATGCTGCAGGGTATTTCCTGTGAATGCAGAGCACTCGTTTCCGGTTTCTATGTTGCCGTCGCATGCACAGGTGTAAGCGGACAGTGAATTGACCTCTTGCGCTGCACTCGTGAAATGTCGAGCACGAATTCATCCATGTCAAACTGAAATGGTATTTGCCGCAAGCTTCCCATGAAGAGGCATTTGCTGGTCGCATTTGGACTTTGGAAGCGATGCTGAAGACAAGTTCATCGCCGCGAACTCGCGTTGGAGCGGGATGCTTTGGCATTTCGCGACTGCAAAGCAACGTTCAGTGAGTGCTGGTGAGTGCCAGCACGCACATGCCAGCACCATGCCCTGAACAGACCCAGAAAACGAATCGACGCGAATGTTTAGCTGCTTTTTCACCAGATGTGTCATATTGGCATCTATCGGATGCGTGAACGCTACCATCAAAGAGGCCCGAGGTTTCCGTTCTTGTAGTCTTTGTACTAAATTCTGTTTCACTTCCGCTGCGATGTCTAGAAGGAGATCGAAATCACAATGCAATGCATAGTGTAGATCGTAGATGATTTGCATGTAGCATATACATTCATTTCTGAACAGTGCAAGGAAGACTGTATTCCTCGTTTAGGACAGTCATACCACCGTACTCAGATGGTTGGCAAACACTGTAAGAAAAATGTAGATGCACTCCGTGCCAGAGATCGATATTCATTGAGGTCGCTTGCAGTCGATCTTAGAAAACGATCCGTTGATCACCATTTTCGGAAAGCAACAGCGACGATAATAGCCGCCACAGGCGTCACCGTTTCTCAACAGCTTATTCTTATGATCCCGAAAACATTGGGATACAATCTCAAAAAAAGTCATCGTTCAAGCAAAGGCATCTTCCATCCAAATCGCAACGACAGAGTCCCTGGAACGTCACGATCGATAGGAACCACTGGATCGTCAGTTTGTTTGTTCAGTTGATGAAAATTGCTTCAGAAGGCACGCTCGGAGCGTCAATGGGTATTCGAGGTGAAGGGCGCCCGTTGTACGTTCGATCGAGCTCGAAGAGAACGACGAAATCATCATCTATTATAGCTTTAGAAGATTTATTTGGCGGCCTCAGTTTCACTTGTAGAAAAGACACATGCAACAGCACCAACCAATTTGTCCAAGCATTGAAGACTTTTACCCGACGTCTGGCGACGTCCTTCTATTGGGCAACGTGGCATATCACCATATCGCTTGCGTTCGAGCTTTTTGCCGATTCTATCGGGGTAGGGGTGATTTTTGTTCGTCTGTGCGCTCCGTGGTTCAAGCGCATTGTAGGAGTGTTTTCTATCGTGAAACGTGATGATCGCTCCCCCGGGCGAAACGCTGAGCGTTCATCACTCGGTAACACATCGGGGTACATGCCATTTATCTTGCGAAAGCCACGCTCCCTCCGAGAAAGCCCTCATCTAAGGGCAAAAAACGTGCGGTCGTTTTGACGAAATAAAACTCCAAAACAAAGCTATGCACGTGCAAGTCGGGGATCCTGAAGGGCCCTTGCCGCCGGCTGGCAGAAAAAAACGAAAAATTCTGCCAATGGAATAGGAACAAAACAGAACGAAGAAGCAAAAGGGCGAGGCCCGACGTCAAAAGCTGCGCGAAAGACGACTATGCGACGAGACGCTGGCGAAAGCCTGTCTTGGTAACCATATCAAGGATTCGGACAAGCAAACATGCAACAAGTCATCCGAGACCGTGTCGAGTCGCACTCCATGAGTATTGTAAAGGATTCTTCAGGACTAATGCCTTTGACGAAGGAGATGAATCGCGGCGTGACGGGCATCAAAACAGTCGAGGTTCCGGGAGAATTTTTCAACACCATCGTTATGCATCACCTGATGCTTGGCACAGGGGAAACGTCGAGGAGAAAGGAGCGAATGCATGCCCTCCACAAAATTACCCCGAATACCCTTTTCATCGGTAATCGATACCGGCGTGACTCGGATATTTACACGTACGGGGCGAAAAAGTACCTCACGAACCTAAAGAACCATATGAACATGAACCTCACACGTTTCATGATACGTTCCGTCTTCGCGCTGGACCCGTGCCTCTTTCGCAAAGCGATAGACGGGTTACCATCAATGGCATCTCGAACGATAGTAAGAACGAACAGGAGATCGAACTCGTCGACAAGAAGACCTCGCACAGGAGCATGAATGAGGCTTCTGTCATCCGCGCGGCTATTCAAGAGCACCGTGCACTCTTGGGGCTCGTTGACCCAGCAGAACAGGTATCAGAGATGAAAAAGATGGAAAAAGAAAGATGTTACCCACACTTCCTGCGCTATTTCGTGTATTTGGACCAAGAACTCGAACGCAAGGCTGGGATGGAGCAGGGTGTGCGGAAAAATGCAGAGTCGGTAGAACGGAAGGCTGCGCTTGCGGGTACGCGCTTCGAAGTCGTTCGGTTATGCGAGATCAAGTCGCACTTTGTGACAATCGACTCCAGAGTCCTTTACGGAATACTGAAGGAGATAAGTTCGGGGCTCGATGTACGCAACAAGGAGTTCACCGGTGAAAATCGGGACACGTACTGGACGCATGTCTTCGACGTCAAGCGTCTCAATACGAGCCAGAAAAGGTATTCAGAGGTGTCATCGAAACTAAATGAGTAGCCATGTGTGCACACGATCGGCGCTTGAAGGCAGATCGTCATATCGTGCCTTCGGCTTCGCCCGTGACGAAGCATGAAGATGTGAAGCAGGCGGATCCCGCGACGCAGGAGGTTCAGGATACTGGCTTTGGCGGCGGCGCGGACCCTGGGATGACGAATATCATAACGATCGCAGCACCGAAGCGTGCGGGAGATGGTGCTGATGGTAACCTGCGTCAGATAGAAATGCGTCTCTTGAGGTTCTCGAGACCGAGATACTACCGAGAATCCGGTTCAATGAATGCGAGGAAGAAAATCGAGACATGGAATGCAGGAGTCAAGGATCAGCTGGAAGCTATGAGCGAGGTGACGATCCGACATGCGGACTTTCAAGATCTGCCAGAGTTCATGGACACTCAAGCTGCTCATGTCGAGGAGCTGCGGAAAGAGTATCGAAAACAAAGGTGCGCTCGTCAGCGTTTGAATCTGTACAGAGAGAACCAGCGTGCATACGCCAACGATTTCAATCCGTTGAGCGCCTTGAAGGAGGACGAGAGTCAGAGGCTGGTAGAAGCGTATGGGGCAGCGCGCTAGCTGGCCCGAAAAGGGACTACGCCAGCTCCAACGACAAGAACACTCAAAGAGCGTACACGGCGTTTTGTTACGATACCAATAGGTGAGTTCCGAACATCGTATACACACCATGAAGTGAGGTGCGTACTTCAGAGGGTCGAGATGGAAACGTGCCAGCGGAGCCAAGAGGATATAAAAAAGTACAGACCGCTGACGGAGGAGCAAATGGGAAGGAGGGCAAAAGTTCGCGGACTCCTTGCATTCGTGAGTACAACCAATGATGGCAAGAAACGCATGGAGTTTGTGAACCGAGACTTTAACGCCGCAATCAACATCAGAAGATGTGCGCAGCTGGAGAAAAGACCTCCAGAGTTGACACGAGAGAGAATTTTGTCAGACGACCTCTCAAGGTCGAAGTATACGAGAAAAAGTTGAAACCAGTAGCAGGTGGCCGGTCGAGAAAGTCGGGAAGGCGTCTGTACGTCGGCGTATAGGCATCCGATCTGCGGCGCGCCGCTCGCCACTCCTGTACCCCTAGCGACAGCGTTTTTCTTGTGAAAGGCGTTTGTTTCCAGGGGTGCCCAGGGGGTCGCTTTAGCCTAGCTTTTGGTCTCGAAAATGCCTCAATGGGACAAGCGCGCCAGACAGCGAAGAAGCAACCAGTCTCGTTGGCGTCGGGAACCATGGGAGACGCAGGAAGTCGCTTCACCGTTAAGTTGGCTCTGCTTGCCTGCGCGTGTGCTAGCGTGCTTTGGCTCACCTCCGAGCGAAGAGCTCGCTGAGTCGGCGCAGCCGCCCGACGACATTGTGCCTTGGGAGGACTCCGAAACCGCCGACTCGTCTTCTCAAAGCAGTTTTGGTGGCTCTGATGAAGGTGCGCGCCAAGAGCTTGCGTGCCGTACGCGAGCGGAGAAAGTGGACGGCAACGGCGCTGGCACCGAGAACGACCAGGATGAGCAACTATCCGTCGAGCTGGACGCGCTTCGTCGACGTCGCTCCTTCTCGGCCACGAGCTTCCACTTGCCAGCTGTATCCCGTCCAACAGCGGCAGGTAGCATTGTCGACATACCGTCAGAGCGTCCACAGACCGCGCAACGCAGAGAACGTCAACGTATCGTGGGCAAGTTGGCGCTCGTTGGGCTCGGTACTCAGCTTCTGCTGCTCAGCTTGAAGTTGTACAGATTTGAATCGCTCTCACCAGCGTATCTCGTTTTTTCCGTCGCGTTTTTCGTGTTCAGCGGAGGACTTGCTTTCCTGAGTCTCCACTACTTTAAAATGGGGCGCCTGCCACCTTTTCTGGATGTGGCTGCAAAACGGCGAGAAGCGTCGCACAACCGTTCGTGTGGGACAAGCCCGGCCCGCTCCAACACCGACTCGACGATGCGTACGCTGAGCGGAGCGGGTTCGGCGTTCAGTACTCCAACGGCGGACAGATCGCCATGCACGCCCAAGTCTCGAATTGCCTCGCGCTCTCGAGAGTACGCTCAAAGCTTCCAAGAAAAAGGCGATGCGCAGGTCGTCAGAACGTCATTTGACTCGCGATCAAACCGACGAATCTTCTCAGTGCTGGGTGTCGAGAGCTCGCAGTCATTTTGCGAGCAACAGGGGTGCAGTACAAGAATGCCGAGCAAGAGTCGACCGGCAGCGATACGAATCGACGTTACCAGCGAGCGTACCGCGGCAACATCAGCGAGCGATGACGCAGTTAGTGCGGACAACATCGCCGTGTCCGTCAGAGAGCCGTCCACGCTCTCTGATGCCGATGCTGATCATACAGAGCATGGTATCGAGAAGCGTCGCGGCACCTTCCGCGAAAAGCCCGGCCAGCGAGGCACGCCCGGTGTTCGCGCTGCTGTTGCCGAAACCCAGCGACGACATGTGCAGCGGGCGACAGAAACTCGTAGCGCCGGCGCACCGGCCTTGCCGGTACCAGACGCTTCGGACCAGATGAGAGCTGGCGCATCCTTAGAGCAACGGCGTCGATCCCGCGAGGCATCCTCTCTGTCAGACGACGGAACGCCTCCCGAAGTGCAAATTGAGTCACTGCGTATTGTAGAGAGTTGGGAGAAGATGCGTATAACAGCAAAGAAGGAAATCTTAGCGGAAGATTTTTGCGAGGGAATGCTCAGTCTATTGAGCGTCATCGATGCATTGGGTCCCGCTTTTCGAATCATCAAAATCGACATTCGAAATCATGTGAATGGGATCCACCGCAGCTGCACGAAACACAACTGCCGCACCCTGCAGCGCCTCATTGATGCAGAGTCGAATCGGGTATCACGCTGGTTGAATCCATCGGGCATTGGCGATGGTACGGAACATGTGCTCTGGATGAAACGGGCCATGCAGTTTGTGTACATGCTGTTGTACATGTTTTTGGATGGCATCGATTTAGACCGGTGTGTATACCATGCATATCGCATGACGCTGCGAGCCTGTCACCCGTACATTGTCCGGAAAGTAGCGGAGAACCTGCACCGCTTCGTCCCTACCAGAGCTGGCTTTTTGCGCAGAATCCACGCAGATGAGGACTTTGTTTTAACGCAAATGCGGCGATTCTTGAAGGCAATCGAACCGCGTCTTGATATTATCGTTGAGGTATTCAACGCAAACCAGCTGGAACCGCACTGTCGATTCTCATGCGCAGAATTGCGCCGGCTGGCACAGCACTGTGCAAAATATGATATCGACGAGGATATGACGCAGTGAATGTAGATTTCAGTTGAGTCCAGCGAAACTCCTGTTTTGATCGGCGGTTTCCGCACGCGTCGCGTTCGCTGGCCTTTAGGTGCTCGCGGCATGACGAATGCGGATAAACGATCTCGTATCTTCAGAAAGCTCCTGAGCCATGGATGGATCGCGACCTACCCTGGTTCGTCATGCGACCTTGTCCTGCGGTTGCGCGCACTCATTCATCGATATCGCCACAAAAATGCCGGTATCGGACACGGGGTGGTGTGTTCGCGAGGGTGATAGGGGGTTTTCTGTAATCATGCTGCTTGCATATCACGTAAGTGACATGCCGTAGAGTCGTGGTCAATCCAGGCTCTCGAAAAGCAACCTTCGTGGACTCGTTTCATAAACCCATCATAAGCTTCGTTTGGATGCTGTCGCGTGCAGACTGCCGCGTTTCTCCGAGTCAGCTTTGTTCATGGTCCTTGACCCATTTCAAAAAGAGGATGCTAGCGTCCAGTGGGTCCACTTTTGGCGAAAAGCCCCAGTAGTAGACCGAGGCAGCGTGACCGCCCATCAGTGCTGCCGCTGCAAAGCCTGCAGTTGCAGCGAGTGTTGCCCCGAGCCCCGAGCGCCCATACTTGTACGCAAACGCACCCGACCCAACCGCACCAGCAAGTCCAGTGGCGATTGCGAAGTTACCTGCCCTTCGACTCTGCCTGAGACAGTTTGCCTCCGCGGGGTGCTCCCTGGCAAACTCGCGAAAAGCTCCGCGCTTCCAGGACTTTACCTCACCAACAGCGGCATACTCTTTCAGTTGTCGAAACGTTCGGAACTGATCCCAAAAGGAATCTCCCTCTCTTGACATAGAGTCTCGGTAGCCTAAACTGTGAAAGCGACAGCAAATGCGCCCACGCAGAGCCAGGTGTCGATCATCGGAGAATGTCCGAGCGACTGCGAGCGTGCCTGTTTGCATCGCTGCGCGCCTCCGCGCGTAACCGCTATGTTTTTCGTGGAATACGACGTCTGCGATGAACCTGAATATCTCGAGTACGTGATTGTTGTCGGCAACGAGAAAACAGGCGACAATTCCTTTTCAGATGGTTTGATGCTTCACGCCTGCCAGCACAGTCTCTCGATTCGAACATAGGATTCGACTCAACGACTTTTGGGCTACAGTGCTCACTCGACGGTAAGCTCGCCACGACATCCGATTCTTTTCATGGACAAAACGTTTCCATCGGCCAGCGTTCTCCGATTACGCGCATTTTTCTTTTCTTACTTTTTTTGTGTTTTTTTTTCAGTGCGCGGTGAGGTATCCACCAAATCCCCTACTTCCATGTTACATTACCTGCACTTCGTCTCGGATATTCTGGTCGTTTCATACGTCCTATCGTGTGTGCCTAGTACCTGCCGAAAGCGACAGCAATAGCGCCTACAGCGCCAGTGCGGTCGCTGCACGGAGACAGAGCGGCGTTGCCGTAACACAAAGGGCGGCGGCTCGAGGCGTGGCTCACCCGACGTAGAATCGGGTCTCGTCGTCAGTTTGTGCTCGGAGAGTCTGCGGATGCAGGCTTGTCTTCGCAGCACGACACGCTGGAGAAACTTGGCTGTTAGGATATATCCTGGGAACACGACATCCGATGCACCGCCGCAGTCGCTATACGCGCGCTCCGAGCGGCGTCGACATACCAAAGCAGGCGTCGGATCGACATAAAGATACAGGGGGCGACACCTAAATTTCCGGTGTAGTGGGATCGATGCATCCAACCAGAATCCCGGTAAGCACGAATTGGAGCAGCAATTAGGGAAGCATTCCACGCTTCTCTCCGAAAACTACGCAACACTGGCATCCACAGAGGCCCTTCTGCACGAAGAGCAGATGCAACCTCAGGCATTTTCGATCCGGCACTGCAGCAGCAGCAGCAGCAGCCGATCGGCGGCAGCAGCGGCCGATCGCAGAATTTGAAATTGCCGTGCTTTTCCGGCTCGCTTGCCCCTTCACGGCTTGCCGCCATGGCGGATGACAAGGAGAATCAACCGCGCCGGACACTTTATCCGAACGAGAGCACAAAGCTGTTCGGAGAGGGTCATGATGTGAGAGAATGTCAATCCAACGGAGACGCCTCGTCAGAAACTTGGGTAGACGGCTGCAGTGACGCTATTCGGGTCGTGCTGCGTGTGCGCCCGCTGACGCCGGCGGAGCATGAGCGCTCCCAGAGAACCTGCCTCGAACTGGACTCGGCAACAAACTCAGTTTTAATAGGAACGAATAACGACCTACGTCGATTCACCTATGATCATGTGGCGTCGCCCGAAGTTGACCAGGCACAGATGTTCTATCTTGTCGGTCGGCCGATCGCCGACAGCGCTCTTGACGGCTATAACGGTACAGTTTTCGCTTATGGTCAGACAGGGAGCGGCAAAACGTATACAATGCAAGGAGATGTCTACACGAACAAGGAATCCGAAGAAAAGGACAACCGGGGGCTCATGCCACGGCTGTTCGAATACATTTTTGCGCAGATCGCCCGCCGGGAACGAGAGCACTCTGCAACGCGGTACCTCGTCAGGTGCTCCTACCTCGAAGTATATAACGAGGTTGTCACAGACTTGCTGGATCCTCTGTCTACAAATCTGGCCATTAGGGAGGACTTTCGCAACGGCGTCTCTGTGGAAGGCCTCTCCGAGGAACTCGTGTCCAACGCGGACGACTGCTTGCACGTTCTCGAGCGAGGTCTCTCCAACCGCCATATTGGAAGCACGTCGATGAATAGGGAGTCCTCACGCTCGCATTCGGTGTTCATCATGGTTATCGAGAGCGAGACGACGAATGAAACACGTGTAACGACTCGGCGCCGATCCCGTCTGAATCTTGTTGACCTTGCAGGCAGTGAGCGTCAAAAGCTTGCCAGAACCTCTGGACAAACGCTCCGGGAAGCCGGCAATATCAACAAGTCTCTCTCTGCGCTGGGAAACGTTATTAATGCACTCGTCGATATCGCGAACGGCAAGGAGCGCCACATTCATTATCGCGACTCGAAGCTTACGTTTCTGCTCAAAGATTCTCTGGGCGGCAACACGAAAACGACCATGATCGCAACGGTCTCTCCTAGTGAGCAGAATTTCGCGGAAACACTGAGCACGCTCAAGTTCGCGCAGCGCGCGAAATACATCAAGAACAAAGTTGTGGTGAATGAGCACCTCTCCAGCAACAACATTGCTGCCCTGCAGGCAGAGATCACTCGACTTCGGCAACTAGTTACTTCCGCTGGCATTCCAGTAGACGCAGACGTCTCCAAAGTTGGCTGGATTGTTGCACGGCAAAGCGTGCCAGGCATAGACTGTGAGAAAATGCACCTACAGAGAATCGGCGATCTCGAGCGTCTCCTCCTTGAGGCCCTCGATCGTGCTCGCTATCACCAGGAGCAATACCAGGCACTAGAGCGACAGAACGAAGCTCTCAACACAGCGTGCCGCAAGCGAGACAAAGTTTTGCAGCAAAACAAGATGATCCTTCGATTGCGAGATGCCGCACTGGAACGTGTACGCAGTAGCGGCGAGGTCTATCCAACGTCAGAGGAGCTCCTGAAAGAAATTGAGATTCTCCGCGAACAGATTGAGCACCACCCTCAAGTAACGAGCTATGCTGTGGAAAATATGCGTCTGCAGGAGCGAATTCGCGTGCTAGAGAGCCTGGTGCCCGCAGATCAAGATCAAAGTGCTTTCGTCAAGCTGGAGCGCTTCGTGGAGCAGCTACGAATAGCATATCAGGCGTGCTGCGAAGAAAAGAATTCACTGCACAAGAAATTGCACGAGCTCGTGTACGCTGAACTGGAGCCTCTTGATCAAGCGGAGAAAACACACAATCGCTTTATCGCCTTGGAACTGTACAAATGGCGGGAGAAGGAACGTTTCGAACAGCAAGTCGAGGAAGCTCGTTCGGAATGCCGTCAGGCGATGCTCAAGTACGAGCACGCACAACGTGAGTTGGAGACGCTTCGAACGAAATTCAAACAGGTAGAACAAGCATACGAGGAGAAGAGAGCAGCATGCGTGGAGATGGAAACGGCGCTCTCCACGCTCCGTCTTCAACACGACAAACAAACGGACATCGAGCAGAAAATACTCATTTTAAGTGATGAGTTGCGGGAATCCCGTGAGCGGTGCCAGAGTCTAGAGACGGATGCCGCGGCGCTCGAGCAAGAGTGCGATCGCCTGCGTGCAGTGTTGAATGACACCAAGGACCGTCTGCAGCACACTGAGACGGAGAAAGAAGCTCTGGAGCAGCAGCGAAATCAGCTCGAGAAGCGCCTTGAGCAACTTGAAAAAGATGGCCAGCACATGCGTCAGGAAGCTGCGGAACGCGCGCAAGCCATGGAGGCTGCACATAACGCCGCGCTCACCGATCTGGAGAGCCGTCTCGCGAACGTCCAGATGGAGCTCGAGTCGCAACTGGAACGGAACTGTGCGCTCCAAGATCAAATCGACCAACTGCAGTCCGAGACAGATTATCACCGAGGTCGATATCAGGAAGCCCAGCGAGAGCTCGCCAACGCGCAAGAACAAGTCAAGGGTCTGGAGAGCAAATTGGCTCAAAGCAACGCCACCGTTGAGGAGTTGCGCGCCTCCCAATGCCAACAGGCGGCGAGCCACGACGAGCAATTGCGGAGCGCTTTGCGTCAACAGAGGAGTGCTGAAACCGCGCTGCAGCAAGAGCGCGAAACGCTTCACCGATTACAGAGCGATCATGAACAACTCCTTGCGCGACACGAAACCATTCAACAGGAACTTCGTGAGAGTAGAGACATGATCCAGCGACTGCGCGTGGGCATGCAAGCTGCACAGCACGAGGCGCACGCTCAGCAGGAAGCGCGGCTCGCACTCGAACGTCGCGTGACAGACTTGGAGCAGGAGCGAGCCCAGGGCTGCGAGCGCGTGGCGACGCTCGAGCAGGACCTCACCAGTGTGCGTCAACGTGCTGATGAAGCTTCCACAGAGGCTGCGGCTCGCATCAGCGAGCTCATTCAGGAACTCGAGCGCAAGCACTCGGCGCTGACCCGCGCCCAGCTCGCTCTAGCAGAAACCGTCGCCAAAGCCGACCTCGAGCGCAAGCAGCTAGCTGACGAGCATGCGGAACGCCTCAGGGCTCGCGATCGACTGCTAGCCCAGTCTGAGGTAGAGACTGCAAAGTTGCGCCAGGGAATTGAGAACTTACAGGCTTCTGTTGCCGAATATCGCAACGAACAACGTGAACTGCATCGCCTTGCAGCCCAGGAGCGGCAGCAGCGCAAAATGCTCGAAGATGACTGGGAGAAACAACGGCGTCAGTACGCGAGAGATATGGATGCACTCCGGAAGCGCCTCGAGGCGGCCGAAAGCGAAACGCGAATGCGCTGCGATGCCCAAGCTGACGCTCAGCGAGAGATCGCTTGCATTCGTCAACAAGCGGAAGCCTACCAACAGAAATTGGCGCATGCCGAAAAGCATCGCGCTCAACTCGAAAATCGACTCGTCATGCTCGAGCGAGATAAGCAGCGACTTGTCGCCGAGAACCGCCACGCCAATGAGGCTTTGATTCGCGCACAAGCCCAGTTCGAAGCACTCGAGCGCGAGCACAGGCAGACCAGTGAAGCGCTCGAAAAGGAACGAGTAGCGCTCGCGAGCCTTCAGACCGAATTCGAACAGCTCCAGATCATGTGCGAACGCCTGGAGGAGGAGAATACCAAGCTTGGTGGACACCACAATTTGCGTCAGCGCATTCATCATCATATTCGAGTCAAGGAGGAGAACGCGGTGCTTCGCAAAGAGCGCGACCGCATCGCTGCTGAGCTCGATGCCTGCAGAGCTCGTCTTGCCGAACTAGAGAACGCACCCGGCACCAGCTAGCACCCCGTCACATCCGCACACTGTCGTCGACCGCCGACCGCGCCTAGAGCCGTCCTCCGAATGACGCGGGAGTTGCGACTCGGACACCACGTGCTACGTCGTTGGTGCGCTCGACGCTGCACCCGACACCGCTCCCGTGAGCTGGTCCTCTATCGCTCGAACGATGGTGTCGACGCTGGCCATTGCCCCCACTCCGGTGTCACCACAGGCAAGCATTTTCACCGTCGGCTCAATGATGTGCGTCCCTCGCTTGACCAGTAATTGTAAATGTTCCGTTGTTACCGGATGATGCCACATGGCCGTGTTCATTGCGGGCGCAACCAGAACGGGTTTGGAGCCAAGTTCCCACGCTCGCGCAACGCACAACAGCAAGTTGTCACAGATGCCGTACGCCAGTTTCGCAAGCGCGTTTGCGGATGCTGGCGCAACAACCAAGATATCCGCCTGACGTCGAATCTCAATATGAAGCACGGGGTCCCCGATTTTCGCCCAGCTGCGCCACTCGTCCTCGTCCGTGAAAAGCGAAACGCCTCGCTCGCGAAAGAACGCTACTAGATCAGCAGGTGCTAGCGCTGACGCAGCACCAGAATACTCGGCTGCCGCCTGGCCGAGAAAGCGCAGTCCGTTGGCGGTTGCGACAACCAGCGCGTTTGCCCTGCGAGCCCGCAACGCTTCCACAAGCTCCAAAGAGCGTAGCGCGGCAACGGAACCGGTTACGCCCACGACGACACAGCGTCCTTGCAGGGTGGTTGCAACCGCTGAACGTGGTGCACTCGGAGTGCTGTCACTGTTCTGGTTGGCTTCACGAGCCTGTGCACGCATGAGGCCAGTCTTGTGTACGGTGCGCCGCGCTGTGCTCCGCGTGAGCTGCACCGTGCGCGCACTGCCGAGAAACAGCGGTGTTCGGGTTCTGGAGCTTCCGACGCTCTCGGGATCTTTTCAAGTTAATGTTTTAAGTGCGTAGCATGACGACCCTCGGAACGCGTCTCCCTGTAGCGAGGTACGGACGGTTGCAGGCAGCTGTGCGCTCAGCTGACAACTGGCGTGCCTAAAGGCATATTTGACGCAAAAGTATCAATCCTGAGATACGTTCTCCATGATTCGCGTATGGACGTATCGAATTCATCTCTTATGAGTCATATTTATATTTATCTGGAAGAGTTGCACTTCGCAACGGGCAGTTTGCGGCGGCGTTGCGTTGCTGGTGGATGGGCGCTCGTCCAGGTGAGGGCTTGCCTGTTCATTCGTGCGCAACTTCGAGCCTGCGATATCGCTTGGCTCCAGATTCCGTACCAGAGATGGTATGCGCTTCCAGGCGCATCGACATACAAAACAGATGCCCGATCTCCTGGTTATTCTCGACGAGGCGTTCGTACTGGATATGTGGATCGGAACGGGCCCTGCTTACCGCAGTCTGCGACTGTGCAGTGCAGAGGCACGACCGTGCATCGCTTGTCGTCTTTTCCAAACAAGGTTCGTCTCTGCGTATCGTGGTTATTGAGCGTCACATCGCCGTATGCTCATTCAGAAACATAACGTCCCAAAATGTTCAGGTTCCACGCATCGCCACATGTGCTTCCGCATTGCAGTCCAGGGAATCCGAGCCGAGTGCCCGGAGAGATTCCCATCACGACGTTTTCCTTCGTGCTGAATAATAGCTGGCGTTGCCGCAGCCATCAGCGTCATTGACGCGTCCGCCGGAAAGCCGAACTCCCGATTCGAAGCCCGCCTCCCCGGCCGCTTCCACAAGTATCATCATCCGGTCTGCTACGAGAGCCGAGATACCAGCATCAAGGGCGAGCTACGCGTCGGGTGCCACCAAACGTACATATGCGGGCCAGGTTTTCATCCAGAATGACATTTCAGGGCGCTTGCCCGAGCTTTCTTACTGCCGCATCCAGGAGCGTCCGAGGAACAGTCGCACCGTTCACGCGTTCAAGGTTTGCATGGCATCACATCAGTGTATCTGACAGGTTTCCGCGAAGAGGTACGTGCTGCCGGAGGCAACGCAGCGGCCTTACCAGACGCTTCAACGTGTCCGACGCTGGAGCGCGCTCCCCGGGCCAAGTAACGCACCCACATCCAGTGCGTGACACGCCCGGCGGGTGCTGCGAGCCCGCCACCACCATCGAGCAATATCGCGCCGCCACGTGTCGGCACCAGATGCGACACCGGCGAGGCACCCCGGGATACGCTGCTGCACGCAGCACGCGGGAACGCCTCCGGGGTGACCCCGCGCGCTGCCTACAGAGCGGCGCCTGTTCCGTAGGCGCGCATCTGGATACGGAGCATCCGACGGCGCGGTTGGAGTCTCGGCGTCAAGCGTGGCACCAGAGCTCGCGAAAGCCGCTGGCGAGCTTGCGCCCGTCGATTGCGGTCCAATGAGGCATGCGGGCGCACGCTTTGGATTGCTGCCCGCGCCCGGCCGCACACGGCAGCGATCGACGGGCGCTAGCACCGAATTCGAATGCGCGCAGCAGTGCCGCGCTGTGGTGTCTGCTGGTGTTGGTGGTACCGGGTGTGCCTCGGATCGCGGCAGCCGATCAGGGCCGTGCGCGGCGGCTGGGCGTTTATTTCCTATCCCGTAAGTGTTCTGACGTTTTTGTTTTGCGCGCAGCCTTGACTTTCCTTGCTAACAAGACCTTCAGGTATGAGCGAAGCAGCAATCCTCGCGGAGGCGATTGAGAAGGGCTCGACCTTCGATGAAAAGCTTGTCACACAGCACGCGAATTGGGTCCAGAGCATGTCGTTCTCGCCCACAGCGCGGTCGCTGCTCACAGGCTCGAACGACGGCTCCGTTCGAGTGAGTGACCCTCGAACGGGTGAGAATCGGCTTGAGCTTCGGGGCGACTTTGGTGGTCAGGTGTACGCGTCGCTCGTAACGCCG
Source organism: Cyanidioschyzon merolae strain 10D (assembly GCF_000091205.1). Taxonomy (NCBI): domain Eukaryota; phylum Rhodophyta; class Bangiophyceae; order Cyanidiales; family Cyanidiaceae; genus Cyanidioschyzon; species Cyanidioschyzon merolae. The sequence continues at coordinate 189,484 of NC_010141.1, forward strand.
ACTTCAGACGCAGTGGTCGTGGCCTGTGGTGACGGCAAGATTTACGTCTACGACACCGAGACGGTCAAGGGCCCCCAGAAAGAGGTGCGTCTGGCGGCGCGCCTGCGTCGGACGATGGAGGCGCACGGATCGAATGCGGTGCTCTCGCTGGCGATAACGAAAGACGGAAGCACCCTCGTATCGGGGTCGGTCGGTCGCGATATCGTGAAACATGACATGAAGAGCGGCGAGGAGCTCGGACGGTTTGTAGGACACGAGGGCTACGTGTATTCTCTCGCGATTTCAAGGGATAATACGCTGCTTGCTTCTGGATCTGGTGATGAAACCGTGCGGGTATGGAATATGAAGGAATGCACCTGTATCCACACGCTTACGGAGCATATTGGTTGGGTATGGGGCGTTGATTTCCACCCCAAGCGAGATATTTTGGCCTCTGGTTCGAATGACCGGACGATTTGTCTGTGGAATCCTCAGACTGGAGAGCTGCTCCAAAAGATCGAAACGTTCGAACACGTTTACTGCTTGCAGTTCGCACCAATCACGGGCCGGTTTCTGCTCTGCGGAACCAGCGGAGAGAAACCACTACGTATTTATGATATGGAGAAAAACTATGCCGAGTATTTGATCAACAACACGAAGCAAGGGGGTCGAGTGTTCGCTGTCGCATTCGCCGCCTCTGAATCTGCATTCGCAGCCGGCTCCGAGGACGGCAACGTCGTGCTCTACCAACCCAAAATGCCGAGCGACAGCGCCAGTACGACGCGTCGCAGCGCGGCCGCTGCACGCCCGGCGGCCGAGCCCAGCCCAGTGGAAGATGCCGGTGCTGCTCGTGCGCCAAGCACGAAACGCACTGGCGGACGTCGCTCAAACTTTTGTAGCTGTTTTGGTGGTGGTGGTGGTGGTGGTGATGGTGGTTCCAGCCGCCGCTAAGGCGAGCGCGCTACCGAGCAGGCCGCAGCACGCAGTACTTTTCGGTGGCAGCGAGCGCACACGCTATACTGCAATTTGGCGGCTAGAGAAGCGCCCCCGTAACCCATTGATATGCTCGCTTTGAGAGAGCCCGTCGTATCGAGGGCGGCTGTGGGTCGTTGTCGGTAGAGTATTAAGCAATAAAAGATCTTGGTCGATATCGTGAACGTGTATCGGATTGATCCTCAGTCATCGTCGAGTTTGGTGTCGTTGCGGCAGTGCGAGTCTTCATCGAACGGCACCGTCTATGCTGCCGACACGCGAGAATACCCGTCGAGCACACTCCTGATCCCGGGCTTGGTGCCGGCACCAAACCCGTATGCCAGACATCCAATGAGCATCCTAGCTGGAAACGGGATGCTGCCAGGGACCCGCTCAGGGCCATGCGGCAGCGACACTCCTAGATGTCATGGTGGCGGTACCCGCTGGGCTACGTGACTCGCCCGGCTACACGACAGATCCGCGCCATCGCGGTGGCATCGATAACGACTGTTTGTTCACATATTATGCATATAATTTCATATTTTTCTATTTCTGGACAATGTGCGCGGTGAGACACGCAGGACACCGCTCGTGTCACACGGACCGAAGGTCACGTTCCCAGCGACTGGCGTGCGCGCCGCGGAGCGAGACGCATTTGAATGCCCGTACGCGCTCGGTGCTGTTCTGCGAGAACTACCAGGCTTGGTATGACAGGAGCAACCTGGAACCAGGGCCCGTATGCAACAAGATACACACCAAGGACTAGAGATAGGCTCTCAGCACTCGGTCGCCAGCTTTTGGATGCCAGATATGGCCGCTCACGAGAGTCACACGCCACAGTTCCGACAGCTTCATCTGTAGCCGGTGGTAACTTTGAGCACAGCGCGGCGTATACTGGGCGCTTTTATGACAGAACCGGAGTGGCTGTAGAGGGTAGCGTATTGAAATCCTCAACGACGGCGAATGACCTGGATGCGGAAGGCTTCTTGCGAGCGCACACTTCTCGAATGTCGCTCTGTAACGATGGTGCGCAGCGCTCGCTTCTCGCTGACCAGAGCTCGATGGACACGAGCTCCCCGGTGTACCATGGTATAGCGGCCGCCAACGTAGGTGAACGAGACACAGAGCCGTTTATAAAAGAGCCGAATTTCTGGATCACAACCGGCTCCAAGCCAGCGGTCACGCGGGCGGGGCGCGGCTCCCGAGCCGCTTTGGAGCCGAGGCCGCAGCCAGTGCTGCATCGACTGCACACCACGGATAGGGTCCTGGACAGTGCTACGATCACATCGCCAGCAACCGGTAGTGACCTGTCTCCACAACGCTTCCAGAGTTCGCTCCAAGCCTGTGTTGCAGGCAGCGCACCTGCAGATACGTCGCCTCGTGCATCCGCCACGATGCCGCAGGCGATCGATGCGAACCGTCGGATGCTCTACGCAAACGCTTCCCCCGCATGGAATCGTGCGGTACCCGAAGATAACAGCGAGAACAACGACCTCGATTCCATAGACGCAGCATCCAGTTTGGATCCTGCTTCAGAGCGAGATTTCTATGACGAGATTGCGACGGGGAGGCGTCACGACATGAGTGCTAGACTTGAGGCTCTTTCCCCCGATCGAGCGCCGAGTGTCTCGGCGTGCAGCTCAAAGAGCTCCCCGCGTTCCCCAGTGGCGTCCAAGAGCTTTGCGCAGTTGCCTGATCCAGTCGCAGGACAAGCATTCGAATGGACAGAGGCGTGCGATCCGTTCACCGATGACGGCAGTGTAGAGGATACGTCCTCGAGATTTTCCACAGGTGAAATAACCCAGAGGCTGGAGCTTTTGCAACAGTTGCAAGAGCGCCTCGAACGGATCCGTGAAGACCTGAGGCATCAATTCGAATCAGATTCCCCGCCACGAGCGCACACTCGTGATCAAAATCAGTCGTTCGAACACGATCCGAAATGGAGGCTTATCTCAGAACATATTCGGTGTCTGCGTGAGTTGTGGCGGCACGAGTCAAACCAGGCCAGCGAACTGCGTTCGGTACTCGCAAAGCAGCAGCAACAGCAGCAGCGACAAGAGAAGCATGCAGGCCAGTGCTCAAGATATGGAGCTGCAGGGGTACCCGCGCCAGCCCGCTCACCCCGTCTCCAAGCTAGACAATCATCACCGTTGACAAGTCGCATGTCTGCCTCTTTTGAGCGGTCTCTACTGCCCGAAAATGAAAACATGGACCCCAGTTCCAGCTGCGCCATGCAAAACTGCGAGGGCTCACATCACCAGCACCGTTTGACGGGCGGAAACTTCGCGTCGTCAGTCAACTCAAGAACACTCGTAGAGCGTGCTGCGTGCACCCACAAGTCCAAAGAGGCGGCGAAAAAGCACCTAGCCGGCGGCAAACGCGTTTGCTCGACTCGTGACGCAAAGATGCCCGTTCGCGAAGCAGGTCGAGCAGCTCGCCAAGAAAACCGAGCGCGTGCAGTGGTTGTGTCTGCTTCGTGTAACCAGAAACCCGGTGCACACAATGATGAAGTGAGCTCGCAAACGGTTTCAGCGGCAGCACCGATGCACCTTCTGGCTAACGAGGCCGCAGCGAGGCATGCACACGTGTCGAAGGGAGCCACCGACACGTCACTGAGCAAAATCCCTGCTCGACGCTGTGAGCGCTGCGCGTCACGGCTCAGTCGCACTCGCCAAAAGTTGCGAGTTGCGGTTCACGCTTTGGTTGCAATGCTGCGGTTGACAAAGCGCGTCCATCGAAGCAAATCTTCGCCCGAGCCGAAAGCTCCAAACTTCGCCTCTCCTGGGCGGCGAGAACAAACGCCCTCGCACCGAACAAGAGCAGCGAGCGCTTGTTTGTCAGTTGCCCAGGCTGCGGAAAACGAGTACGAGCCGACGTTTCCAAGCCACCGAGCGACACGTTTCTCTGCACCGTTATCAGCGCAGCCGACTACTCAGTTACTCGAGTCCTCGTCCGAGCAAGCCGACCCAGTGCAGGCACGAGCCAGGCGTCGAGGCAACGAAAGCTGTGACGGTCGTAGAGCGCGGGCGCTATTCCAGGCGCCGCCTTGCGGCAGAGACCCCCGACGTGCCGACGTTCGAACAGTCTGTGTATACCGCCAGGCACTGCGGCGGGTTCTTCGCCGACTCATAAGCCTCACCGCAAGCTCGACTGCAACTGCGTCCAGTCCCGCACAACCAGCGGAGAACGCTGTAGCATCTGAGCGTTGAACGCTGTGGTCGGTAGTCGCAGGCCTCGTTCGTTGAGATCGCCGGGTCTGTCTTCGCGGTCATCGAAGCACCGACGGACACTGATCCAGCGTTTTTCTTGTACCACACATGCCTGTGCGATAAACCAAGGCGACGCGTATGTTCCGCAGTGTGCTCGTTGAAGCCGCTGTTCGAGTCGAGTCGCCGCTACTCGCTCATCGTCTCGAGGATGCGCTGTTGCACGCTTGCAAACAGCGCTTTTGCAGCCGCATTCTGCCGTCGCTGGGCGTTTGCCTCACGGCTTTGCGGATCTGTAAGCTGGTAGACGGGGCGGGAAAACAGTTGGCTTTGGAGATATGGCCTGTGGAGGTCTCCGGCGGTGGCCTACGAGCTCGAGTTCACGTGGAGCTCTTGCTGTGGAGCCCGCTTCCGCACGAGCTCGCTTTCGCTCAGGTCCGTTCCTGTAGCCGGTTTGGGATACGTTTATCCATATTGAACGGATTCGATTATGCGTTCGTACCACCGGGGAGCATGCCGGAGCCATGCACCTATCACGAGGAGCAACGTTGTTGGAGCTGGCGTTTCAACGAGGACGATTTTGTCATCGGTGAGGGTGACTGGGTTCGTGTTCTCATTGAGCGTGTGGAGTATGCCACGGACAGCGCAATGGCCACTTTCGACAGTCCGGGTACTGTCGGTAGCGGTCCGCCGCTGCATATTCTGCCGCCGCCTGTACCCGTAGGAAGAACTGTTATGGAAACGGATCAAGCGAACGCAACACCCGGAGCGCATCCCGAACATGCACCGCCGCTGGAAACGGAACCGCCAGAATTCTGGGAAACGCCCAGCATTCTACCACTGCGTGTTTGGGCACGCTTGGACGCACCCGGTCTGGGACCGATCGACTGGTGGTCGTAGAGTGCGCTGCGTCAAGCACCGAGGACACGAGCTCGTTACCCGACTCAACCGGTTGCAAACGGTACCCTTGGACGCTCGACGAGGGCGATGGCGAGGTGTGCGCCTCCGTGTACCGCCCGCAAGTTCATGGAGCACAGCTGCAACGGGTCAAGTTTCGGTATCACGTTGCTGGAACAGAAGCTCGTTTCACGCGCGTCAGGCGTGCGTATGTGCATGCTCGGGTATCGTATCTGGGAAGAGCAGGAGGAGGCGCGGCGGCTCACCCGGACTTGTTGTTGGGGCCGGTTTGCGGCTGCGTTTGCTGTCCGTAGCATCGACGCGCGGGCTGTTGACGAAGGCATACAATGTTGCTGATCGAATGCGCGCATGCGGTGGTGACTTTCAATGCAACAGCAGCAGCAGCAGCAGCAGCGAGCGGTAGCCAGCATCGGGAACCTCCATCAAACAGGATCACGATGTCTCTGAAGCGCACGCTGCTAAGGCGCCTCGATGAGCGCATTAGGAACGTGTGTGAGTGCATGTGGTGGCGATGGTGGTGGCGGTGTGTAGGTACACGGCGTCGCGTGTTTTCCTACACATCCGGTGCGAGTGTGCGCTTGCGCACAAGGACCACGAGCGCTGTTGCAAGGCACATTCTAGTCGATTGAAAATGGGACACGAAACGACGCGCTCTGATTCTGTGTTGAGATGTTGTCAGAGCTAGTGTTTCATTGGACAGCCTGGACATCAGAAATGTAGCGTGCTTGGATTACGGATGCTTAGATTTTTTTAGGATTGTCGATCGTGGTTTCGGAGTGGCTCCTGCGACGCCATGCCGCTGGTTTTCGTGATGCCGCTACGATCCGCATGATTCGTGACGCTTTTGCGGACGATTCCGGAAATAAATGATACCATGATTCCAGTTCACATGCACAAGCTTCTATGCTCCTCCGTTCCTTGCATATAGCATGCTTGGATCATGCATTGTTTACGTTTTTGATCTCTCCGTTTCAACGCAACTCGCGCCGCTGAATCGACGACGAAAAGAGCTCGACGAAACCCCGTGAAGACCGCGTCACAAGATCGTACCACAAATTCACTAAACTTTTCATTCCAAATAATAAGTTCAATTCAAAAGATAAATCCTCCTCTAATTGCGGTCATCAACGAAGCTGCATTCGACAACAGCGGCGGCATGATGCCTGTCACAGGAGGTGCTCCCCGAGGCTTCCGCTTTCTCTGTGAGGAAAATGGTAATGGACCCGGCCATGGGTCATCACAGGGATCGCTACTGATAGAGCGCGCGTCGACATATAAAGCGCGAAGCGAGCGTAGACGGATCGAAAGTTTTGGAGTTGATCTCCAGCCTGGGTTGCCGTCTTGGTGCCTGATTCATCATGGACGGTAACATCGCGTCCCAAACAGCCTCGATCTTGGAAAGCAGCGTGCGCTTGCACGACCAGCGGACAGGGTACTCACCGAGGATCTCGCGCAGAGGAAACCCGTAATCGTCGGGTACAGCACAACGCGCTGCATCAAAGGGAGGCATCTTGCAGCGCCCTGCGTACCGGTCAAGCGGTTGTACTGAGCGGTGAAGCGAGCGCTGACGAGCGATAAGCGGCGGTTCCTCAGCAGCAGCAGCAGCGATACTGACTTTTTCGATGACAAAACGTTTACATGGGCTATGGATCTCAGATTGCGGGATGGATATCGGTAATTGAACATGCGCCCATCATGAAGCATCTACATGAAAGATCCATCACCTGTACTTGCTCTCGGATATACTGGTCGTTTCGTGCGTTCTAGCGTGTGCCGAGTGCCTGTTTGGAGCACCCGCCATGCGCTTAGACCGGTGGGGCTGATGCATCACAGCGGCAAAACAGCTTTGCCCTGCCAGCGAGGGCGTCGACTCGAGGTGTGATTCACTATTCACAGGATCGGAATTGGTGATCATTTTGGGAGCCTGCAAGCTGCGCAGACAGACGTACTTTATGCAGCGGCGCCAAGCGATATTCGAGAAGTCCACGACGACCAGGGCGACGCCTAGACGCAGGCTATGCGCTCCTAGTCCCAGAATAAACTGCGATGCGGACGAGCTGCTCAGGTCTCACGAAACCACCTGCAACTGGGGCGAGCACGAAGCGCGAGCCCGAGACACTCGTCCGGCTCTCAGGACCTTCCGCCTAGAGGATAAACTTTAGACAGTACGGAAACCTCTCCCGCTTTTAACTTTATATCGTTGCTAGTTAGGAGTGAGCCTCCGTTCTTTGTTCCGTATTGCGCGCTCGACACGCCCACCTCCATACTTGGCTGGCTGGCATGAAACACGACGTGCATCTCGCCGATGAAGAGAAACGCGATCGCGATCATTCGTTGACTTGGTGCTCTAACAGACAAGTTGCGTTTGCGCAAAAGTCCTAGAAAAGTATAGTTTTCATTTCAATCGCGTTTCAACCCTCAGTTTAGTGTACGCAGGTGATTTTTCGCGGTTTACACCAGAAGCGTTCAAAATGGGTTCATGTTCAAGAAAATATAGGAAAGTGATGCACGTGCAAGTCGGGGATCCTGAAGGGCCCTTGCCGCCGGCTGGCGGAAAAAAACGAAAAACTTTGCCAATGGAATAGGAACAAAACAGAACGAAGAAGCAAAAGGGCGAGGCCCGACGTCAAAAGCTGCGCGAAAGACGACTATGCGACGAGACGCTGGCGAAAGCCTGTCTTGGTAACCATATCAAGGATTCGGACGAGCAAACATGCAACAAGTCATCCGAGACCGTGTCGAGTCGTACTCCATGAGTATTGTAAAGGATTCTTCAGGACTAATGCACTTGACGAAGGAGATGAATCGCGGCGTGACGGGCATCAAAACAGTCGAGGTTCCGGGAGAATTTTTCAACATCATCGTTATGCATCACCTGATGCTCGGCACAGGGGAAACGTCGAGGAGAAAGGAGCGAATGCATGCCCTCCACAAAATTACCCCGAATACCCTTTTCATCGGTACTCGATACCGGCGTGACTCGGATATTTACACGTACGGGGCGAAAAAGTACCTCACGAACCTAAAGAACCATATGAACATGAACCTCACACGTTTCATGATACGTTCCGTCTTTGCGCTGGACCCGTGCCTCTTTCGCAAAGCGATAGACGGGTCACCATCAATGGCATCTCGAACGATAGTAAGAACGAACAGGAGATCGAACTCGTCGACAAGAAGACCTCGCACAGGAGCATGAATGAGGCTTCTGTCATCCGCGCGGCTATTCAAGAGCACCGTGCACTCTTGGGGCTCGTTGACCCAGCAGAACAGGTATCAGAGGTGGAAAAAGATGGAAAAAGAAAGATGTTACCCACACGTCCTGCGCTATTTCGTGTATTTGGACCAAGAACTCGAACGCAAGGCTGGGATGGAGCAGGGTGTGGGGAAAAATGCAGAGTCGGTAGAACGGAAGGCTGCGCTTGCGGGTACGCGCTTCGAAGTCGTTCGGTTATGCGAGATCAAGTCGCACTTTGTGACAATCGACTCCAGAGTCCTTTACGGAATACTGAAGGAGATAAGTTCGGGGCTCGATGTACGCAACAAGGAGTTCACCGGTGAAAATCGGGACACGTACTGGACGCATGTCTTCGACGGCAAGCGTCTCAATACGAGCCAGAAAAGGTATTCAGAGGTGTCATCGAAACTGAATGAGTAGCCATGTGTGTACACGATCGGCGCTTGAAGGCAGATCGTCATATCGTGCCTTCGGCTTCGCCCGTGACGAAGCATGAAGATGAGAAGCAGGCGGATCCCGCGACGCAGGAGGTTCAGGATACTGGCTTTGGCGGCGGCGCGGACCCTGCGATAACGAAGATCATAACGATCGCAGCACCGAAGCGTGCGGGAGATGGTGCTGATGGTAACCTGCGTCAGATAGACATGCGTCTCTTGAGGTTCTCGAGACCGAGATACTACCGAGAATCCGGTACAATGAATGCGAGGAAGAAAATCGAGACATGGAATGCAGGAGTCAAGGATCAGCTGGAAGCTATGAGCAAGGTGACGATCCGACATGCGGACTTTCAAGATCTGCCAGAGTTCATGGACACTCAAGCTGCTCATGTCGAGGAGCTGCGGAAAGAGTATCGAAAACAAAGGTGCGCTCGTCAGCGTTTGAATCTGTACAGAGAGAACCAGCGTGCATACGCCAACGATTTCAATCCGTTGAGCGCCTTGAAGGAGGACGAGCGTCAGAGGCTGGTAGAAGCGTATGGGGCAGGGCGCTAGCTGGCCCGAAAAGGGACTACGCCAGCTCCAACGACAAGAACACTCAAAGAGTGTACACGGCGTTTTGTTACGATACCAATAGGTGAGTTCCGAACATCGTATACACACCATGAAGTGAGGTGCGTACTTCAGAGGGTCGAGATGGAAACGTGCCAGCGGAGCCAAGAGGATATAAAAAAGTACAGACCGCTGACGGAGGAGCAAATGGGAAGGAGGGCAAAAGTTCGCGGACTCCTTGCATTCGTGAGTACAACCAGTGATGGCAAGAAACGCATGGAGTTTGTGAACCGAGACTTTAACGCCGCAATCAACATCAGAAGATGTGCGCAGCTGGAGAAAAGACCTCCAGAGTTGACACGAGAGAGAATTTTGTCAGACGACCTCTCAAGGTCGAAGTATACAAGAAAAAGTTGAAACCAGTAGCAGGTGGCCGGTCCGAAGAAAACTGGGACGCGTCTGCACCTCAGTTCGGGACGTCTTGTCAAGGGCGCTGTCGTCGCCACGTCTGTATACTGGCGGCGGCGACGTTTGTTTTTCGAGAAGCGTTCGCTGGTATCAGCCGTGGTCGCGCGTGTTTATTCGGTCTTCGACAGGCGCGACATGTTCCTAACCCCAGTTGGCACGTCCTGCACTGGAACGCTTCGACGTCCGATAATTGGGAGGCAGCGTTTACAAACCGCCAAGCTCGGGCGTCTGGTGGCTCGCACCGCGGTCCCCGACTCCCTTGAAGTTGCGGTAGCGCAGGCGCAGGAGGCTACTCGGCGTGCCCTGGCAAACTCCTTGCGTCAGCTGCGACTCGAACTCGATACGTCTCTCGGGGACGAGACCTACTCTCGATTGAAGCAAACGTTGCCGTTCTTGCGGCTGCTTTGTTTGGCCCTGCTTCAAAGTGACGAGTCGTTGAGGTCGAGTCTACGAGTCCTTCTTCCAGACGAGGGTGCGGCGGCAGCTCTGCGTAACGACTGGAAGTCCGAAGATCAACTATCTTCAGTTCCGGTATTTTCAATAGAGAGTAGAGTGCGGCGACGTGAGCTGGTCGCCGAAGCACGTGAACATACCGTGACCTGTCTGGCGGTGACGCCGCGCGCTACCGAAGTCGACGCGCTCCAGGAACTGGCTCGTGCTGCGAACGAGCACGATTCACTGCGTTTGATTGTACTCAATCCAGAGTTGATCGATATGGGTGCAACTGGGCTGGGACTCGCAGCGCGTCGCCTGCGCGATCGCCTCCTGAACGGTCTCGAGCCTGTCTATTATCTGCGCACAGCGCCGTGGGGTCTCGTGCTACGTGTTTATCCCGACGCGTGGAGCGTCTGGATTGATCGTGAGCGGTACCTGGCCGTGAAAGGAGAGCATGAAGCAGAAAATGCTGCCAATGACGACGACGCCTTCGTTTGCATTGCAGACGACTGGCAGGAGCAGCCCACTGGTGATGCGCTCGCAGACCTGGTGGAGTCATTCATGAATCCAGAGCAGGCGTTAAGTGGTCCGTTGGCAGGGCTTATGCAGTCGTGGCGGAGTCTACAACGTTTTCTTCGGGCGCTTCGCCAAACTTAGTATAGTGGAGTGCCGTAAAGGCTTCCCTTGAAGAGCGCGCGTTCGCGAGCCCCGAATGTGCTCTTGGTATCGGCAATGAGCGGTGGTCGATCACTGCACGTACCGCAAGTGCGAGTAGATGCAAGCCAAGGCATTACGGAATCGGAGACGGAATGCTCCTTGTAGACGCAAGCCCCGAGCACACGCTCAGGCGTGCTCTGTCGTCGAAATGGACAGCGCAAAGCACATCCACTCGCGGTTCGCAGCGACGAGAAGCGCGATCACCGGTGTGATGCGACTTCGGGCTAGGTTTCTGTGATTTGCTCGTTTTAGAGGCAAGACGGGTACGCTCGTTCGATATCAGTACCAGAGGCGTCGGTGTCCGCTTGTCATCGTGTCTTTGATTATCGCCGAGGCCCCGCGTTCATCGCTCGCTCAAGCAGTCTCACTGAATGGGATACATACGAGCATACCCGCTCATTTGAGCAGGCCGCATCAAACTGCCACGGATGTCGCTAGCATGCTCTCTGGTTCAGGCCTGATGAAAGCCAGCTTCCAGAAGGTACGTTCCTTCAGGAAATTCTCGTTCACGAGGCGCGCGCGTGCATACTCCCGCTTCCCCGAGCAGCAATGCCCCGGGAAGCTGCGGCTACGAACGCGGTGCGCACGCTACGGAAACACTCAACCATTCGACGCAAGCGGTTCAGCGCTACCAAACACTCATGGCCCCAATGCGTTGCATGAGCTTGACCGCTGCCGCGGATCAGCGGGATCGCCGCTCACACGCTGCGGTATGCGCAAGGCTTGCAGTTCGGCGCGACGCTTGCGAGCGGCTTCCAGCAGTGCTTGTGCCAGCTGCTGCAGTCGATCCAGCTCTTCGGCGGACATCTCGGAAACCGAGTCTAAGAGCACCTTTTCGAATACCGCTGAATCGAGCGCAGCATTGCCGACTCGCTCGAGCAGTGTGCGAATCGTGTCCCGGAGCACGTCGGAGGAGTTCAGCGGCTCGGCATGCGTTTGAGATTCCGTCTGGAGCAAGAGGTGCCGCTTCCTCATTGAGACATCTTTGTCCTTACGATAGTAATACCTGCCACCGTGCACTGTCGCACCAGCAGCTGCCAGTCGTCGGGTGATCTCAGCCAGGCCCGTTGGATCAAGCAGAAACGAGGTTCCCAGTTCAATGGCGTCATCGTTCATACAAGTCACTTGAGAGCGATAATAAAGGTCCGCAGCGCGTTCAAAACTGCGCACAAGTCGCAAGCGTGCGGCCTCGAGCTCGCCAGTCGGCACCAGGCCTGTGGCCCGCTGTCGAGGATCGACCGCGGGCGTCGCAGCGCCTGCAGTGCACCCGTGCAGTCCGGCTGCGACATGTTCCCGTTCGAAATAGGACAAAACAGCCTGAATAAAGGTATGGTAAACCTTCGGGCACCCCCGGTACTCGTATTCCATACGACCTTCGCGTAATGCAAGCTCCACATTTACCATCCGTTCGGGATGGAACTGAAGACCCACCAGAAAGCGTCCCTGTGTTGGATCGAAACAGTTTGGGTCGTAGAAGGCCTCCACGAGGCCGTCATCGGCGTGCGCCATCGGCTTCAGACGCGGTGCCAGCTTCTTCACGCCCTGGTGATGATACGAATTGACCCAGAGCTCATCTTCCTCGAACCATTGATAGAGCGGTGTATCGCGCACGATTCGAATCCGATGACGGTGGCCGTCGTAGTTGTTATAGTCGATGTGCTTGACGGTGTCACCGAGCTCGGCTTCGATATCGGCGTAGAGGGTACCACCGCAGGCGACGTTCATGACCTGGCTTCCTCGACAGATGCCCAAATAGGGAATGCCGCGCTGGAGGCAGCGGCGAGCCAACTCGAACTCGATCGAGTCCTTCGCTGTATCGTAGGTGGTGTCTTCAGCGTGCCGTTCCCGAATTCGACGCAGCGTTTCCTGATCGGCAAGCACACCGCCCTGATTTTCGTAGTGCTTGTAGAATTTGGGGTCAATGTCTTCACCCTCACAAAGCAAGAGACCGTGGAACGGTTCATACGAGTCCAAGCAGTCGATCATGCGCGGAACTCGCGGCACGATGACCGGCACGGCTCCCCCGCCGAGGACGAGTTCCAGATGAAACTCGCCAACAAAATCAACGAACTTTTGTTTTCGCACGTGGCGACGAGAGACGATGAGCACACGCGGTAGCTTCTTGGCCAACGCCTCCAGAGCGACGCGGTCTTCGAGGCCCACCGTTTCCATCCTCGCCGCAGAAAGTGAGTTTCCCCAGTTGGGACCTGTGAAGAAAATAAGCAGGTTTCTGAAAAACCTGATAAGAAAGCAGTCTCCAGTAACGAAGAGCAACTATGTTTCTGTGTTTTTGTCAAGGGAAGTGGTGTTGTGAACACGCCGGCGTCTCCATGGTACGGCGTGGCACGGCATTTTTCGACTGACTTGACCCCTCTTGCAGGGCGGTTGCGCTGTTCACAGCCGTCATGTCGTTGAGCGTTAGAGTGGTGCTCCCCGGTGGGGACTTTATCTTCATTCGAGGACTTACATCGAATAGTCTGGTGAAGGACGTGTTGGATCGATTACAGAGCCAAATGCCGACGCTTCCGCCTGGACTGCTCTGGTATCAAGGTCGTGCACTTGCCGAAGCGCATACCCTCGCTGAAGAAGGCATCACAAGCGGCGTCTCGTTGAACTGGACAACCGCGTCATCTAAACCTAAAGAGACTTGGAAAGGAGAACACATATCAGAGGGCTTTGTTCCCGGGGAGGCGCTCAAAGCACTGGTGCCGTTCAGCGAGCAGTTAAACGCCTGGACGCTTGGAGACCTACGAGCTGGAAAGCTGCGAGCGTTCTGGAGGCTCCGTCAACTACAGACTCTAGGAACGATAGACGGAGACACAGCCCGGGTTCCAGGTTCCGTCGAAAACGCTCAAGATACTGAGCAGGCGTTGCGAGCCGGACTAGAGTTGGCGCAACGCACGCTAGCTTCAGTGTCCAATACTTCGTTGAGCACACTTGAGAACGAGACAGAGGCCCGCTGGCGTCTTGAGCAGCTAGCTCTGGCACTTCGCTGGCTTAGTGACGGGCTGTTCTGTGTCAGTGCCATCGCGTCGGCGGGTGCCTATTCCGGCCGAGGCGACGCAGAAGAAGCCTTGGGTTGCACCGCTGCACTCCGAGAACTGCTAGGGCGGATCCAGTCGAGCGAGTCCCCCGGGTTCCAAACTGAGCAAGCGGAATCCCAAGCAAATGTCTCCACTTGGCAACCGGAGATTTCATCAAAGTCGACATCGGCTTCCAGGTCGGGTACATTGTCTTCAAGGGCGACTGGCGCAGGCTCCGTGCTTGCAACGTCGCTTGGTGGCATCGCAGGCGCAGCGACGGCTAAGAAAACGACATTTCGAACACAGGCAGTCCCTGCTGCGTCGGTACCCAAGCGCTCGGCAGCTTTTGCGACAACTCGAAGCGCGCCGGTCATAGATTCTCGACTGGAGTCGCTCATTGACGAGTCGGAGCTGCAGCGATGGAAGGCTTTACTCGCAAGGGATGCGCGATATCAGCCGTCAGCAGGAATGCGGACACTGAGTGTGCTCTATCGCTCTACAGGCCGTCATAGTGTTGGGCTCTGAGAAGCATTATTCGCAGCAGCTGATGCAGCAACAGCATAACCGATTGGACTAGCCTACCATCATCCTCAGTGCACCGGAACCCGGCACTGGATGCTCCGGCAGTGCTTTTACCTCAAATCACTTGACGGCGTATAGCAGCATTCTAAGAAAATTCAAGAGAAGCAGTACCAAACAGGAACGATGCTCGCTGATCCCTTCTGATCATAGGAGGACGCGATGTCCAGCGTTTCACGGCGAGCGAATCCGCCTCTTGTAATGAGTTCTCTAGTGCGACGCGCTTGTGAAACGTGGAATCGCACCACCAACATCATCAACACCAATACCGTTACGATCGCCATGACTATCGCCAGAGGCTAACATGCCTCTGCGCGGCTTGCACCATGCGCTTTCACGGAGCGCATATGTTCCAAATCCCACAGAGCAACGAGACTCGCGTCTGGTGATGGTCCTCAAGGCAGCGGCGGCCTGGATTCTCAGGGCTTGTTTGAAGGCGAATGTTGCGAAGAGCATTCGGTCTCCTCGGTAGGCTCGTTCCACGTACTGTAGCGGGGTATGCCCTCGTGGCGCCAATGGTGCACCATAGAACGAGTAAAGGGCGCTATTTTGCGTTCGTGAAGCGGTTCCTCGTGTGGATCATAGACGACGTACTGAAAACCATATTTTTCAGCGTACTGAATAGCTGCCTCTTTCGAGGAAAAAGTGAGCGTTGTTTGCGAGAGCGGATCACCGCTGCTGTACCAACCCATGAGCGGGTTTGTCCAGCGCCCGAAACCGTCCTGAACCTCGAACTCTGCTTTCCAGAGCTGCGTCCGGGATCCTCGCCCTTGCTGCGTTGCGGAACGAGCAGGTCGGTAGATGCGCAACCGCCGAGACCGGTGCTCGTCGGGAGTGCCGCTAACGCGCCCGAGGGCACCACGGGTGTCCTCAAAAAGCCTTCGCTGACCACTGAGTGGGTTCTGCCTTTGGAGTATATGTTTCCACAGCCCACTAGCTCTGTGGAGAACGTAAGCCATGGACACGGAACTCGCAGACGCGCCTGGAGCAAACCGCTGTTCGTTTGTTGAGCGTGCCACAGCGGCGTGCAGTCAGCGGCGCAATGCCGACCTTCATGTCTGTGCCTGCGGGAAGGCGGCCTGCTTGGGTGCTTCTTTTTCTCTTGGGTGCAGCATCGTTCACGGGGGCTAGGGAACCCCGATTGCATGCAATTGCTATCGATATCCGGAGAAGAGTCCATCGTACCACACCAGACCTTCGAGTGCCACCATTAACCACCATTATCACTGTCTGCAATTACCTCCAGAGATTCTGGTTATATTGTGTGATTCTCCGGTTGCCAAGCACGCTACGAGTGCCTGTAGCAGCGGTGCCCGTATGGACGTCGACTCGACAAGTCGATGATACTCCCTTGTCATGCCGTGTCGCCATGTAAAGGTATTTCGCACCCGCGTGCATCACCACGCGATCCGGTGTGTCGTCCGGGTCGCGAATCGGAGACGCTTTCGCTAGTGCGCGCTCATCGACTGTGTTTTTACCACCATTCCTAGACTGCTCTCTATCAAACGCTATCGTGACAGTGCAGCGGTCTCAGGATACTGCAGGAGTGCGACGCTTCCTCGGGCGCCGCATCGACATGGCTGCGTAGCAGCGGGCGATTGTTCAACGATACAACATACGTATGCAGAAACGCAACACCTCGCTTTGCTTCACACTGATGTATCCTGTGGGCGCACACTGTATCCTCTGCAAGGATACGCACACTTCATCGAGTGAAGTAGATGACTGGAAGAGGCCTCGCAGCCACCGATACGATGCTTGCTGCAGATAAATCTGTGCATCTCTCGTGCAATAGCGCTTCAGAGTCACATACACGCTCCGTTCGCCCCAGATGCGTCTTCATAAGCGTCTTTGGTCCAACAAGAGCCAGGAACCCAGCACTGAAGCATATACGCAGAGGCGATTGTGCGGAAAGCAGGGTTTCTTCCGCCGAGGCGGCGCAACATTTGTCCGTGCGAATCGTACCACGAATACTGAGAGAATACAGCTGTTTCCCGGAAACCGTTGTTATCACCTTGATCCAGATGCCACCGGTGTTCTGCTCAGAGTTTGCAGTTGGATACCTTAACACGATTTATATCGACATGATGGAGACAAGTCCGGGAATCGGAGCCAACAGCCAGCGTGCAGGCAACTGCGCTGCGCTAGCGCTGGGCGTCTTCGCGTCGTTTTCGCCAAACACATGCACACACAGAGGCATACAATCACTCCAATCTGCAACCGTGGCACGTTCAACTGGAACACAGAACAGCTCGCTCTGACCATTCCCTGCGATTTTTTCCAAGAAAGTTAGTAACTGTACGGTCTCGGCACTCGAAATGCAGCAAGACCGGCCTACGTATTCAAACGTGGATTCAGGATTCTTGGGCGTGTTCTTTTCGGAGTGGCGCGTTCGACCGTTGCCGCGGCAAGTCGCTACGCTACCGGAATCAAGATGATTCGCAACACCCTCGAAAAGCCTCCGTATAATCATCGATATTATCATCCAAGTTATACGTGCAAGCCTCCATTCGTCTCCATTCCTAACGTAGAACACATGCAACGCACGCTTGCTTCAGGTTCTCAGTCAGTCTTTCTGTTTCAAGGAAACTGGAG
Organism: Cyanidioschyzon merolae strain 10D; assembly: GCF_000091205.1. Taxonomy (NCBI): domain Eukaryota; phylum Rhodophyta; class Bangiophyceae; order Cyanidiales; family Cyanidiaceae; genus Cyanidioschyzon; species Cyanidioschyzon merolae. The sequence goes on from NC_010141.1 coordinate 206,603, forward strand.
GGTGCAGCGAAATGCGCTGCTGGATTGACGAGGAGAAAACCTCGACGTTGTTCCTCTTGATACGCTCACGAGCGCATGCCGGAAGCTCGCTGAACTTTTCACCTCAAATAGTCGATCTCGTTCCAATAACAAAGCGTCCTCCCTTGATGGCATTCGACAGCAACATGATACCTCTCACGAGACATGCTCCCAGAGGCGCGTGCATCCTCTGGTTGCACCATTCAGGGTCTTTGCCTCGTTATTGAGTCGTCGCAGCGATTGCTTCCAGTGGAAAGGGCGCGACCGCTTTGCAACAGGAATATGTTGACATATCGAATATCGATACGACTGTTCCTCAGGTTTGGATCTTGATTCGATTACCTATTTCATCACAGACAACATCGCGTTCAACAAACCCCGACCAAATGGAACAGCGCGCGCGTGCTGTTCCAGCAGACAGTGTACTCAAGGAGAGGATCGCCCAGAACAGATCCGTCATACGACGCTGTGATATGGAGTGCGGAAACGGAGCAGCGTATCGAAGGGAACCTCCTCGGCCCGGTCAAGTGCCTGTACCGAGCGATGAAGAAAACGTTCACGCGCCACCGCGTGGCCCTTGCCGGAGAACGAGGAGTCCGTCTGACGGACTTGCGTCCACACCTGACCACAGTCAAGTGTCAGCGCTACGCAGGGCGCACCGATGCAGCACACAAAAGAATGTATACTGCAAGCGTCTTCGAAAGACGGAAGCGGTGTACCCGGGCCTTGAACGCTTCCAACAGCATCCCTCGATTGCTTACAGCGGAGCTGGGTCGACACGGACGACCGACCGATTATGCAGCCCGAGATAAGAGCGGAAAAGAAAGCAGTCACACAAAAAGCCCGCAAAGGCTGATATTGACGACACTGGGAAGAAACCGAAACTTTAGAGTGTACGCTCGTATCCTTGGATCTGTTCCACGGTATTATTCTGACGTGAGCGTCGTACTACAGAACGAAACTCCAAACTCCTCGACAGGTCTCCAATGACCCTATTCCAGTTTATAGCAGCAACGGTGGCTAGCACTCGGCTCAGCGCAACTGCAAAGCGTGCCCGGCACTCCGGGAGACACCCCGCGTGCGCGCAGCCGCATCCGGTGTGCGTGCATCTCGCCCGCCGCTGCTGGGCCACCACAGCAGCACAGCAGCAGCACAGCAGCAGCGGCAGCAGCAGCAGCAGCAGCAGCAACAGTAGCAGTGGACGTCCACACGAACGGCACCTGGGATCGTACCCGAGGCATCGCCCGGTGGACAAGCCGGTGGTGCAACGCGTCCCTGCTGCTCTGTGGATATGGCGGGGGTTCGGGAGCGTGATTCTCTCGAACCTTCGAGAGAGCCTGCTCCACGGGTGCAGCGAAAGAGCTCTCGTGACGGGAGCGAAAGCAACCCGAACCGCAAAGCGAATCGTTGGTCCTTCTCCGGCATCGAAGAGGCACTCGAGTTGCCGAGCGCCCGAACGAATTCCCTGTCAGCACTTGATGTAGACAACACGAGAGCAGATTCAAGCCGGAGACGACGTCGTGACGCGACCTCGACAACTTCCTCCAGTTCTACGGCAAGGTCGCGCAGCCGCACCCCGGAACGGTTCGCTTGTCGACAGCTGGCGTATCGTGCACCCCCTGGAGTCGAGACATTGGCGTACCATAGCTATGGGCTATTCCTTGGAAAGCTCGAAACGCTGCGTTTAGGTGTGCGTAGCTTCTTTCGAAAAACGGTTCCACGCTTTCTGAGTGCTTGCTGGTGTCTGCTGCAGTTGCTTCTGCTCCGTGCCAGGTTCAATCCGACAGCATTCGTCAAAATGGAGCAGCTTCTGGGCGGGTCCTGCTGGATTCGACGCCCAAGGAGTCGAGATGGCTCTGCTTCGCAACCATTAGATGCGAAAGCGAATGACAAACGTGCTTCAAAACAGGTGAAAATGGGCCGTGATGCCGAGCGCAGCCGCTCTGCCCAGAACTCGACCGAGCCGCAGGCGAAGGGGTTCTCTTCTCGATTGGCTGCAGCTGGCGACCGCTTTCTTTCCTATATCGCTGCATTTGGATTGCTTGGCATTTCGCCATCATCGATCTTGGGTGGCATCCGCAAGCGCCTCGTTCAGTATCACAGTATGTTCTCGTGGGAGGGCGTCGTCGGCCGAGCATCACGCTGCGCAGCCGCGCGAGGCCGGACGACGCTCTACTGGTGTCGCGACACGGTGTTGCGACCCGGCTCAAAGCCAGTGCTACTAGGTCTGGCGTCGGCGCAAGTACTCGGTGCGGTCTCATGTGATATTGCCGAATGGGTAGCGCGAATAGTTCTGGAAACGTTTGCGCGATGCTTTACTCGAGTTCGCGTCGATAGCACCACCCTGATCGACAGTATCCAGTTTGGCGGCTTGTTGCCGCGCTTCGCTCGAGTGTCGTGCGGCCCGTTTCTTGCGTACGCCTCGACGCCGACGGAACGGAAGATTCTTGTGCTCGATCTGGACGAGACTCTGGTTCACAGCAGCTTCAAAGAACGCAATGGCTGTGACATCACCGTCGAGGTTGAGGTCGATGATGTTCCGACGGTATTCTTCGTTCGAAAACGACCGCATTTGGAGCTATTCATTCGAGTCGCTCGCCAGTGGTACGATCTGGTCATCTTTACTGCTAGCCTGCGCCGTTACGCAGACCCCCTGGTAGACGCACTCGATCCAACGCGCACGCTCTTCAGAGCGCGATACTTTCGGGAGGACTGTGTGCGCCTGCCTCCCTATAATTTCGTGAAAAACTTGAATATCATCAGCCCGAATTTGGGAAAAGTCATTATTGTGGACAATTCACCGGCGAGCTATGCTCTCCAGGCAGCCAACGCTCTGCCAATCGACGCTTGGTACGATGACCCATTCGATGAGGAGCTGCTTAACCTTTTACCGGTGCTTCGTAGCCTGAGTATTCTGGAAGATGTCCGCAGTGTACTTGGTTTACGCTTAACGCGAGGTTCATTGATCAGTCGATATAAACCGCTCGTTGCGATGTAGTTAGACCGCTAGAAAATCGGCTCCTTGCGCAACAGCAGCGAAGACACTCCCGCCCGACCCAGAAGCACCTAGTCGACTCCGGCCGCGGAGAGAGAATGTCGCTTTATCCACTTGGTTTCGGAGCGAGCGTCTGCATTGGTGTTCGCAGTGGCACCACAGACAATCGTGACACGAGTCGTCGTTTTACGTAAACGAGCGCACCCTGGGATATCTGTAGCCGCAGGTCCTTTTTGCGTGTTTCTCTCGTTGGTACTCAACAAAATAGTGTTTTACATGAACTGGAGAAAGGTCGAGAACCGACTTTATAGTGTGAATACTAGGTGACGAAAAACGACTTGGCTTGTAAAGGTCAGTGATTCTAAGGTCAGCAGCTGGACGAACCATCCTTGAGGTCGTCCGTATCAAGCAAGTCGTGCGCCCAGCACAGAACTTGGCGAAACCCGTACCCACCCAACTGTCTCCAGGTCAATCGGTTCAGCTCCATACCTTATTTGATACTAACTATCAATGAAGCCACCGGATGTGAATCTTCCCTTTTGTTAACACAAACATGAGTAAAGACACAAGGACGAGCAAGAAAGAGACAGGCTTCTTTCAACGAGCGTCGCGCGTTGTGCGACCCATGCTCGGTTTCGCCGCAAAACGCATACACATCGGATACGAGTGATATTCGCCTTACTCCATGAGACCTCTTTCCGCGGAAATGATAAAGCGCTTCATGGGTTCTCCAAAAACGGCAAACTACTGATTACAAAGCAGAAATACGAGAGAGGGAGGCCGTTGTCAGCCCAGCGGCGACTCAATGACACGGACGTTGACAAGTCGCAAAGCACGGAGGACCGTTCACCACCTCATTCCTCGTCGCAGTACTTTAGGACTGTTGCGTGCCACATTCACCTGCCCTGGTGTATGAGACTGCATCGCTTTCCAACAATCTAAAGCGTTCAAAGAGTACGCAGGTGAGACTGGCAATGAGCTGCTCTCCATGGAAGCCCGTTCTCTCTGATTCGATCCATTCGAGCGGTTTTCTTGTATTGTGAAATGCCTGTTAAACGCTCAAGGAGCACTAGACGAGTCCTTCGCATCTATGACAACGTTCTTCGAAAACTCGGTCTCTACCTTTACCAGACTTGCACAGTTGAGTCGGTTTTCTGCTCGTATGCAGGAGGCAGCGGAGAGGTGCGTTTCGGCATTTTTTGCGCGCTGACGGCGGTCAAGGTGGCGAGCGGGCACCCCACGACTAACACATACAAACATAGAAAAGGTAAACTTAAGTGCCGCCGCCCATTCAGTGCGTCTAAATCCCAAAGAAGAAACACGGATGTGGAGTAGAGCGATCAATTGAATGCAAAACCTCCGATGATCGTAAAGCCGGAAAACCCAGCAGACAAAGAAGCGAGCGATCCTCCCAGATAGGGGATCAGGAGCGGCACGAAAAAAGCCTGTTCAAGCGGAAAGATCCATCCGGAATCCTTGTCGACACCTCACTACCAGAACATACGGACGGGGAAATGCCCCTAAAACGCAAGATCTCGGACTGCATTCGGGATCACGTAGCGTCTCTTCCCGGGGCAAGGCACGCTGAGCTTCGCCCGTCTTGCCGCACCTCATCAAGCAACTGTTCGTGTGAGTTTCGGACGCCGGGCCGACCCAGAATGTCCAACCAGCACACGTATGCATGTTGTAGGGTTTCCATCCAAGGCGATCTCGATGACATCGACGCTTCACGAGCAAAGATGGATGCTGGAACAGGTGGAGCAGAAACGTGTGAGATCGCGCTGAACGCATAAATCGGTGTGAATCAGTTCTCTGAAGCTCACTTGACGAGGCAATCGAAAATGAGAGGCTTGCCACCGCATGATTCCATCAGCAACCGAGCATGCAAGCACTTGTCGCACCAGGACATGAAGGCCTCGTTCAAAATCCGGAAATGACTCTTACTGGCGGACTATCCAGCGGATTCGTATCCAGCGACTTTACGAGGAAATCCCAAAGCGTCTAGTCTAGGCAGAGTATTAGAATGCTGAACATTTTCAACGAAAAAATCAACAGTTCGGAGAGAGGGCATTGGATTACCGCCCGCAGCGAGGCACTGGTATGATACGTTAGGCAATCCGAGTATGCTGGAGCGCCCTGCATTTGTTCCGATACGAATTTCCTGTGCAAATGTTTGAGGATCATCGTGTTTCATGATTCCATGTAACTGAGCATACAATGACACAGCACCGCAGAGGGCAACTTCTCCGGCCCCAGAGAGAAATCTTTCCCGAAAGTGCTGCCGTCTCGCAGCAGCGCTTGGTACAGCGTTCCTGGACTTGAGAATGATTTGGATGCGCAGAGGCCACGCTAGAGCATATGATTGAGGGTGCGGCACCAGCCAACGGACCGCGCAATGACGAGGATGCTTGCAAGCCTGCACCTCATTGCTGCGTGCAGGATGTACACCAGCACACGACATTTTGGTGCACGCGTGTGACTTGACTGTGTTCGTAGAGCCTGGAGCAAGCGACCTGCACCACGTACAATAGAGCGTCTAGTACAGATCATGCTGTACGTCATCACTTGGTCGGAGGGAGGACGCGCACCCGCTCCTGCCCAAAATGCGCCCGCAAAATGGGTTCCAGCTTGTTGCGATCGCCGAGAACCAAGGTTATTAAGGCATCATCATCGATGCGGTCTCGAGCCGCTTGTTGCAGGGAGCGCGCATCCACTCGTTCAATGCCTGCTCGTAATTGTTGCAGAAAGTCGTCGGGGTACCGATGGAACCGGTACAACACAAGACGACGGAGCATTTCGCTCTTATTCGGAGCAAGCTGAAATACCATGCTATTCAAGACATAGTCTTTCGCATAGTTCAACGCGTCTGGCGAAACCAGCTCGTTATCGAGTCGTCGGAACTCGGCCTGGATGCCCTCAACGAGCGCAGGCACCTGAGCGGTCTCGGTCTCGCCACCAGCGATGAATACCCCGGGATAGTTGTACTTTGGCGACCACACGCCATATACCGAGTAAGCGAGACCTTTTCGTGAGCGTAGCTCATCGAACAGGCGTCCGCCGAGTCCATTCATGAGGGCGTTCATGACATCCAGCGCAGGATAGAGTGGATCTCGTAGCGTGCCGCCGAGTTCGCCCATCGCCACCTGAGCCTGAGTGAGTCCCGGCTTCTCCACCAGCAGAACCAGCGACGCATTCGGGTTCGGCCGGGGCGCCGGTGCCAACGCCATTCTGGGCGGGTCGACGAGTCGCGACCAGTCACCAAACGTCTCTTCCGCAAGCCGACGAACAGACGCTCGATCCAAATCGCCATACAGCACCAGAAAAGTATTGAAATCCGGTCCGAAATGATCCGCATGAAAACGAAACAAATCATCTCGTTCAATGCGATCGATGGACTCGTCGCTCGATTCGCGAGCAAACGGCGAGACGCTTCCGTAGACGAGCTTTGCAAACGTACGCCGGAGCACAGAGCTGGGTTCATCGTTACGACGCGCGATGTTAGCGTGCTGGTGCTGCTTCACGAGCTCCAGTCTGGGTGCAGAGAAAAGAGGCGCTCGAACGAGTGAGCTGGCTGCCCGCAACACCTCACCTAGGTCCGATGGTTCGCACTGGAAAGCGATTTGAAATGACTTGACCCCCAGTGACGTTTCGATACTTGCGGCGCGATTCTCCAGGAAATCATCGAGCTCCTCGGGGCTATATGCTGCGCTACCGCCCTCTCGAATAAGAGCGGTAACCGTCTCCGCGAGCCCTACCTTGTTCGGCGGGTCCAGCCACGAGCCCGCCTCAGTGAGCAGAAAACCGCTGGTGAGCGGGACTTCATGGTCTTCGAGGATCAGAAGATGAAGGCCGTTCTTAAACGTCTCTTCGTAGATCGACTCTAGGGTTGGTAGAGCAGGTAGCGTCGGAAACGACAACGTTTCCCAAGGTGCGGGACCCGGTTCTGAACGCTCTGCGCTCACCTCAGTACACGGTTCCACCAGAGCGACAGCCTGATCAATGTCGTGGGAAAAATACGGGCTGAATCCAAGAAGGACAGAAAAGCCTATGACTGCGAGCTTGGCCAGCCTCTGCAAGGACGCCACATTAGGTCCAAGCTGCTTCCGTTCGGGCGTCGCGCAAGCTCGCCCCAGCCTCAATCTCGTTGCCGCAAGTTCATGTCGCCTTGTGAAGGGCGAAAAGGCCTCTGCTCGTACGAGCTTGCCACGGCCGAGTCGCTCTCTGCCTGGCGGGATCGCAACGAAAGCAGATTGCACGCACGCTCGCATAGCACTCCCTGCTACAAGTGTGCCCTTTGCACCACTCCAGCGACCACAAACAGTAATAGGTCTAGGGAGGCCGCGTTTTCCGACAAAAGATCCTTGTCCTGGCGAGATATTTAGCCCCGAGTACCTGACCTCACCAAATGATCGTGCCAGGTGCGCAAGCATGCGGCGACCCGTGCACGAGCGAGCATGTTGCTTGATGCGCATGGTGTACGCCTTGACAAGACATGTCCAGTAATGGGTAGCTTACCGCTCAGCGCTTTGATCCGCGCACAGGCCATCGGATGGACGTTCAGGCAGCGATCGCGTACGCACATAGGATTCTAGAAATTTGGCGACAATGCTGGAACTGACAGACAAGTGCGCAGGGCGCCTCCTGCAGTTGACCCTTACATGGCGCTTCTTGAGTCGTCGGGGTAATGCAGTCTTTTAGGATTCGCTGATTACCGCCTGTAGGCCTGTTGGCTCACAATGGACGTCAGAGCGGCGTTAGACAAAAGGTCAGATTCGGGGCCTCATCGGCATGGAGGCACCTTGACCGATTGTCGCAGATGCCCAGCTCGCCTGCGCCTTTTGATTGCTAGCTGGTCAGCGTTTGCGTGCGCAGCACTGGTTCGTGAGCAGACCAACGCGTGCGCGCACTTTACACGAAAACATCACCGAATTGCATTTCGTGGCGAAGCAGCGGTGGCCCGTGGAAGCAAGAACTGCGGATGCTCGAATCGCATCGTCTTTTAGAGAGCTGCAGAATTTGGTCTGAATGCCCACGTTTGGGAGACACCCGGGCGTCGGCACTGCGGATGCACAACTGCTATCGTCAGGTACGGGCTGCCTTGGTCATTCACGGAATGCTTGGCCTTGAGGTCGGCACAGGAGCTGTCCGGAGCTCCATAGTATCGGCGAAAACCATCAGCAACCAAGTATCGCATGCACCCGCTTATTCGGGAATCGCGAACGCCACGGAATTGCTCCATCTCAGAATACCCGTGAATTCCTCGGACAGACGCAGACGCCAGCCGGCATGATGCCGCCGAGCTCGTAACGTACCGCCCGCATCGCGTAAACACCGTCGATTCGAAGCGGCTGTGGGGTTCGCACGCGTGTGCAGCGCACCGTCAAAAAGCCTAGCAAGCATGAGCATGGTGATGAGATACCCAAGTTGGCCGCATCAGGTCTCTCGGTATCAAGCCCGGAGCTGCCTGCATCAGGTGCAACAGGGCCACGGCAGGCTCCGCAGCGCTCGAACGACTCGAATAGCCGTTAGAGTGCCCCGGTGGTCGCAAACAGCACCCGCCGCATCACCAGAGATTTCATTCAATTCGATCCGCTGAAATGTCAGTGCGCAACACTGTCTGACCGCTGCGGTACCTGGCAGAGAAACCCTGCTCCGGGTACGTCGATACCCACCCTGGAGCCGGGAATTCCCATACAGTACCATCGATCCTGTCCTGAAAAACAGCAGCCTCGCCTGCAAGTCGCCATTGCATTCGCAGCTGATTTCCATTCTTCTGATGGTGTCTGGTCGATGCATCAAGCCTTGGACCCTAGGAATGCGCGACGAGGATCAACAGCGGTAAAAGTATCAGTGATGCTGTTCATCTGGTGTCAGAAATGGCGATGACCCCGTTGCCACTGCCACTGGTGTCATCCAAAGCACCGGGCGAACGTTGCGCGCTACCAGCATGGGCGCATTCGTTCGTGCGAACGCTTCAGCGCTGTGCAGCTGCGCTCCATGTCGAAGTATGTTCCTATCATCTATATATGGAACAAACGATAAACCATCTTTCTTGGAACTTGTTTCACAGGAGCAGCTGCTGTTGGGCTTGCGACCGGCACTGGACCGAGTGCTCCACGGCCTGTGCGAACGGTTCTCCGGTCAGCACTGGTTACGGGCCCTGCACCGTCGCACTGACGAGCTCTGGTTGCTGATTCTGCTCGTCGTTGAAGGCCGCTCGCTTTATTCGAACGGAGCCACTGTTGCAGAGAGTTTTTACGGACTCCGAAGACGCACGAATGAAACGTCCACACTGGCCTCGCGACCAAAAGAGGAGCACGGGCCAGCGCCTGGTCTGCCAGCGGCAGCGGTATGGAAAAGCGTTTTGGAAAGCGCAATATTGCCGTATTTGAGAACAAAACTTGACGCGTTGTATCAGGAATTTTATATCCAGGCTAGCCTTGGCTTAGACGGCTTCTGGAGCTGTTTTTGGAAGCGACTATTCCTCCGCCTCTACCCTTTCTTGCGAACGTTGGACCACTGCTTCGTGTTTCTCTTTCGTCTTCTCTATCTGTTCGGTCGAACCGAGTACTACAGCTGGCCTTTACGACTTGAACGAATCGTTGTCGTGCGAGCGCCCTATGCCGCTGGGCTAGTCCAGGGGCGACCTGCGGCTACACTGCTGCAGCGGTTCCTGGACCGCGCGTTCTCTGGCGGCAAGCTCGCTCTTATAGTAGGACTTTACACGCTTCGTTTCGTGGACTGGTTTCGATCCAATTTAGAGCGCGAGCGCCGTGAGCAGGTTCGGTCCTTGCCTTTACCACCACCGCCAGAGCCTCTGGGTCCGCCGCAGACCCACGCGTGGACACCAGGCGCTTGCGCTCTTTGTCACAGAGCGGACTGCTGCGAGCCCTCTGTTTGTCTGGTCAGCGGCTTTGTTTTCTGTGACGCTTGCTTACGCGAGCATATTAAGATTCATCGGCGTTGCCCGATAACAAAGTTTCCCGCATCCGAGTTGGACATACGTCGGCTCTACTTCTCAGACGCTCTATGACGCGGTGATGCGCAGCGGTCTCTCGAGCGATGTTCCAACATCGTGCCCTCCAGACGTAATGCTCACTGACTAGCCATTATCGATAACCCAAGGCATGTTCCTGCCGTCGAGTTCCAGCTAGGGCCTCACATGCCTGCACAGAGGGTGTTCTTCGCGTGCCACAGCAGCACACCGCGGGTGCGCGGTTTGTCTCCGCACCAGCGAATGCAGACACCACAAGCGCTTGCGCAGAGCTCGTTTTCGGGCCTATCCAACGGCCTCGAAGAACGGTTGCCTCCGCATCTGCTCAGCAGGTACTCGCTTACGGTTCCGTGCTGCAGCGTTCAATAAAGTTCCTGGTTCGTTCTTGCAGCATTCGGAGCATGAACCGCTCACGCCGTAAGTGCTCGTGCGCGGAGCGGTTGGCCCCCGGCTCAAGCGTTTGTTGCTCGACAGCGTGAACGTCCATCTCCGAGATGTTTACCTCAAAGTTTGCCAGGTTCGCACGTTCCCGTGCTCTCTGCATGCGCTCTTTGGACAGTTCGAGGCGCTTCCGCAAAAGTTCTTCCAAGTTCGTTTTGTCCAGCTTGGCTGGCCAGTAGAAACCGTCCTGTGGTCCCACGAGGATCGGCTCTAGTCTACGCTCCTCCGGCGGATCAAGCTTCATCTTCCGTAACTTGAACCGGAACGCCCCACCCTCGTTGACAGTCCAGTTCACGAGCCGGAAAAAAGCCAAGGAACTCAAAGACCCCACGAGAAAGTATACAAGCGGTGCTCTCCAGGTCGATAGTCGCGAAGCCTCAGAAAACGCTCGCATTTTCCAAAGAGTATACCTTTCGTTTATAGCTCATTCAGAGATGTACAGTAGAACACAAGGTGCAACTGAAACAGGCATAGTGCGCCTTTACCTGAAACGAAAGCGAAACAAAATCGTTAGGCCGACGCAGGCACCTGCGGCGTGAAGCGCTGCAGCTGGAGTGGCGAAACGTTGCGGCTGTGGTACTGCCGCTGGACCCCGCAGGTGTGCGGGTGCGCTCCACCCACGATCACAATCATTCCAGTAGGAAACAGTGCGGATGAACCGTATAGTTCGCAGCGCATAGCTCGTTGGTAAGGACCAAGTTGGATACAAAAGCGCGTGCAGCATCGAGCATTAGTGTCAAAATCCAGCTCCGAAAGTCACCTGCTCCAGAGGAGTCCCTTGCACCAGGTGCCGGTCATACGAATTGCATTCAGAAGCAACACAAGCACCGTGCCAATGACACACACACATGATGCACCAATGTAGGCATTGCGAGACCGTTACATTCTGATGCTGAGCCTTCTTGCCGCGTGCTCTGAAAAGCCAGGTCATTGGCGGTGGCTCTCGCGATGAGGTTCTGCATGAAGCACCGCTCAGCGCTTTAAATGTACGGACAATGCGGTAATGGGATCCACTAAGGTTCCGCTGCAATGCATGTATTTCCAAGCCCAGTGCTCGGTGGTGTCATCCATGCAGTTGCTCTCCTGCACGGAAACGGAGACGCTGCGGCGCACAGCCACAAACGCTCTGGTACGACCTCGAGCGAAAGCGGCGATTGCATCATTCTACAGAAATCGGGCCAAAGCTGCTGCTCAACTTCAAACGCAGATGCAGCGATGTGCATACACAAGTATAAGCGGCACGAAAGACCTCGCTACTGGAGCGATCGCGTAACGAGGAACCCTACTGATCCGAGTACGAACCTTCGAGCACTCGACGTCCACGATACAGACCGACGGGGTCCCTGCTCCCGTGGCTAGTCAGTCCCCAGCAGCCAATATCCGCTGATATTGCTGGTAGCCAGCGAGACATCATCGGCAGAGACGCCGTCGCTCCGAGCTCAGACTGCTAAGCGTCAAGTGCTCGCGTTTTCATGGAACGTCAGGTCCGCCGATCCAAGAGCGACTCGTCTCTGGTATAGCCCGACGTATGGCATCACCATATAATGAAGACGCATCGTGATGGAGTTGCCGCGAAGTGTTTCGTTCGGAAACGCACGCAACGGATATTTGGCTCTCTCACCTATGAGTCGGATAACTCGGCTGTCCCTGGATCCGACTACTTTATCCCACAGAGTAACTTGGCTCGACGCGTTTTTACTCTCTGCAACAATGAAGACATAGAGCTGCCGGTACGTACCTCTCCAGACGGGTTGGAAGTCAGCTTCCATATCTATGGAGAGAAACGCAGTTTCCGAGGCACGCGGTAAGTTACCGTGGAACCCCAGGATGCGCCCTCCAAAGTTCTTGACTGTGATCTGTGGACATCGCGCCGTGCGCACTGCGTCTAACGCAACCTGCAGAGCCAGCAAGATCAAGAACCAGAAAAAGCAAGTAGCAGCGTAGGAAGTGAGGCGCTGCCTCCAGGTAGACGCAACCATACTGGACGCTACCAAAAACAACTGCGAATGAATTGCCGAACGATCACACGTTCCTCCTTGTGCGAATACGCTCGAGATCTCCGTTCAATAACGTCTGCACTGAGAGCAAAAAACGAATGACGCTGCTGGGCCCTGGTCGACCTGCGCCCAGCATTGACCAATCCTAGTTTCGCGGAGACGACTGCTGATGATTCGCGTTCGCGCCGCTGCCACGGCAACGCAGGGTCACAAGCTGCATCACCGATGCTGGAAAGGCACGTCCCATGCAAGGTCCAGCACATCATGTTCTCCAAGGGACGGCGCTGTACGAACCAGTTCCTCAGACGCAGTTTGTAGCTGCGTATCTGCATCGAGATGGATCGCTGGTTAGAACTGGGGGACGCACTACACAACGCTGCCTGGCGTACGCTGGAACGCTTCACCTCGATGTGTGCAAAGAGGCGCGCAAATACCGGTGCAGTTCAGCCGGATGGAGCTCGACGAATCGCTCGGTGGAAGCAGGTATCAGCATCTGCGATTCGAACGCATGTCAATGTCGAATGGAACGGGGTCTCCGACTCGAGCGTATACACGAAAATTCGGGTCTCTTTCTCTGGTCTTCAGCACTAGCGTTTGCGGAACTGTTCTGTGACTGCTTCCTTTTCCTCTGTGTGGCCGTCGGCTTTCCGTACGGTGTCCTGCTCTTTCCCTACAATGTCCTTCGTTCGCAGTGGAAGGGTTTCGGTGGCAGCGTTGAATTCCTGAATGCGCTGCTTCCGCCTGTTACCGATGCATTTCATCCGCAGGCGAAAGCGGCGACGTATGCCTCGCTTGCCATTTTCATCTGCATCGTATACAGCTGAAGTGCGCCTTACATAGCGGTGGCACGCAAAACTGGTCAGCTGCTCCCAGAGGTCCGCCATACATCCACATCTAAAGGCCACAGCGCGGCGCGTGGACGCTTGCTTTATCGCGTCATACGAGCGCTTGACGAGCCCATGAAGATCCCCTGGATGCTCCCCGCCGTTTCTTCGCCCGGGGTCGTACACTGCGATCGCGGGCCTCTTCGGGGTGACGTTCTCGGTCAGTACTCTGTGCAGTGGAGACGCAAGCGTACAGTGTCCCATTCGATAGAGGATATCTGGAACGCAAGGTTGTCTATGATGGAAAGAGTACAGGAAGCAAAATCCAGCATGGAGAACAAATCGAGAAATTTCGATTCATCTATGCTACCCTCGCGCAAAGCGATGGTGCATTCTCGACTAGAGGCGATCGCAGCGACGACAGAAAGTCTCAGTCCAGGGCCCCCTTCCATGGAATCAGAATCGAGGAGAGCCTCTGGGGGCATATCCAGTGGGCGCGATGATGCTGTTGCGAAGTGTTGCCTCGCCGATGCCCGCAAAGGGCGGATTGTATGCCTTTTAAAGGGATTCAATCATTTGAAGAGCCAAGTCCAGTGAACTTTCGACGTGCGCTTGTGAAAAAAGTCATCGGGAAACGACGCGGATTTTTTTCCGCATCCATCCTGCGGCGCGAATCGTTGTGCCGCAGAGGAGCCTCCAAACAGAGCGAGGGAAAAGTTGAAGAATACGTGATCTGACTCTTCCACATACGTACGGAAAGGAGAAGGGTGAATGCATGGAAGTATGCATTGGAGAGTGATATCGGTTATGTTATGAACTCAAGGGGCACTGCCTCGGAGATGCCAATGGGAAATGACGACCAGGAATCCTAAACCTATGTATTACACCATGAGCGCTTATTCCTTCATTGAAATATTGGGGCGCTATCCCTAAAGAAAAGCTCGTGAAAAAACCAAGGCACGAACAGAGAAAGCAGTTCTCTTTCCGTTTCCATCCGACATGGGTGCAGGCAGCGGGTCCGTCGAGGTGGATAACCACGAGGATCCAGCGCTTCGTGCAACTCCACACGCTTGGGTCCTGGTCAAAGGCCCACGTCGCAAAACGGCGCCAGAGTCCGCATCCAATAGCGGAACGGAGTCAATGTACTCTGGAATCGTTCAAGCTGCTAAGTTTCTCCATCGCTTGGTGCCCGTCGCAAAACGGCGCCAGAGTCCGCATCCAATAGCGGAACGGAGTCAATGTACTCTGGAATCGTTCAAGCTGCTAAGTTTCTCCATCGCTTGGTGCCCGTCGCAAAACGGCGCCAGAGTCCGCATCCAATAGCGGAACGGAGTCAAGGTACTCTGGAATCGTTCAAGCTGCTAAGTTTCTCCATCGCTTGGTGCCGCGCCGGCGAGTCCGCATGCACAGCGCGTCGGAGCACAACCTGAAGACGACATACGACCGCTCGTTATGCGAAAAACTGCTTGAACGAACGTCCTTATGGGAGTCGATAATCGGTTGTATCTCTGAGCTGCATACGTACCAGCGCTACGGGCATCCATTGAATGCTCGGCACCCAAATGATCATAGGAAATTATCAGTATTCCCAAAGAGACCAATAGATTATAACCTGTAGAATTTTTTGCCGTATCTTGTGGAATAACGGATTCTTTCTTACGTGCTGGTAACAATCGCCGTCCGAGCGATGCCCTGGTGGTCGTGCACACGATCCTCCACTTTCGGCGCTCTGCGATGCAGCCGAAAATGTAGTGGCGGCGCGCTCCGTCTGGGCCTTTAAAGCACGTTTCGAACGAACAAAACCCGCTTACCAGGATGCAGCGCCCAGAGGGCCCAGGGACGCACACGATTCCTATGCCGAAACTAAACTCAGCAGAGGATGTTTTCACTTTTTGGTTTGGGGTAGAGCCGTCTCTTGAAAAACGCCGAAAGTGTCTTTCCTCCTTCAGCTACTTCGAGTCGCGCGTTGCAACGTGGTTTCTCGGGAAGAACAAGGAGTTCGAGCTAGTTCAGCTGGAAAGCGTTGACCTCGTGCATCGAGCCGGGCGAGGCGAGCTGCACGGCGGCGAGTGGGACCAACCTCTTGGGTTGCTTGCTCGGATCTTGCTGACGGATCAGTTTCCACGGTGCATCTGGCGCGGACGCGCGGAAGCCTTTCAGTACGACAACGTAGCGCGCGGCATATGTCGTGCAATCCTCGAGAAGGGCTGGGACAAGAGCGAGTTTTTTTTCGCAGAGCGTATATTCATATATCTACCTCTAGAGCATAGTGAATCCCTCGCAGATCAGCGCGAATGTGTTCGTCTGATGCGCACCGCAGCAGCGGGCTCGCCATGGCTCACACGCTGGAAACACGCGCGCAGCGTCAACGTGAAAATGGCTGAGGATCATCTCCGCGTAATCGAAAGGTTTGGACGATTCCCATATCGCAACGAGTCCTTGGGTCGGGCTTCATCGCCCGACGAAATAGCATGGTTGAGATCAGGGAACTTGCCGGTATTTGCAAAGAGCCAACTCGCATCATCGCAGCACAACGAGGCCGCGAGCACCGAGCCAGCTTCTGCGGGCGGGAATGCATCCACAGAACGTGCTTTTGGCAGAGTGTCCCGGTCACCGTGGACTGCGCTATCGGCTGCGGTGCTGGCCATTGGAACTGCAGCTGCCATCAGCTATCGCATCTACCAAAGGCGCCATGAAGTCTGACGTCTGATGGGACTCATTGACCATCTGGTTTGCTTTTCCGCGATGCGCAACGCCAACGCAAACTGGTGCGCCAGGATCACATTTGGTGACAACGCCTCCCCGCGAAGCTCAGCGGTCATTGCTGGGTAGCCAAATTACCGATTTCATCGGATACCGCAAGGCACCATCATCAGCAGTGGCAGGTCTTCTGTTATGGCTCTGGGATAAATGGTGCATTCGTTGGAATCTGTACCGACTCTGGGACGCAGTCTGGAACGGAGGGATCTGATGGCGTGCCGCCTTCTCAATCTGTATCAGACGAGAATGGAATGGTGAACTGCTCGCGCTGTTCCTGCATTTCGGTTTTTTTCGAACATTTCTGGAGTTGGTGGCGAGCTTCGACATTCAACGTGAAGCAACGAGGGACGATGGATTCATGAATATTTTAAGGATTTTTGGTCGTCTTTTCCGTATGTCGTCTCTGATTCTATGTCGCGGGAATTCGTTACATCAACGCAATCAAGATGTTTCGGGACGCCGCCGAATAAGAGTTCGTAAAATATCTGACAGAATCATCCAATGCATGCATACAAGTCTGGATGCTTCTCGTTTCCTGAAGTGCGGTCTGCTCCAATCTTGCATTCTCCAAATGTTCGGTCTTTCTGTTCTCGACGACGTCGTGGCCCGTCGACTTGCTTATTTGCTCATGGCATACGTTGACTGAACTTTTCGCTTCAGCGAATGATCGATTCGGTTTAGGAGACGAACCCTCCTATCTCACTGGTCATCGACGAGGCGGCATTCGACAGCAGCCTGCTGCCTCTCACATGACACGCCCGCAGACAGACCCGTCTCTTCTGTTTCCATGGAGAGAGGCCTCGTTCTCGGACCTGAATCATCCCAGCGATCGCCCGCGGTGGAGCGTACGTCAACGCTTTCCACGCAGGTAGGGTAGACGAAACGAAATTTCTCGCCCAGGTTTCCCGCCTGAGTTTTATTGCGATTTCTGATGCCATCATGATGAACATCGCGTTCCACAAACCTCGATCGAACCGAGGAGCGTGCCCGTGCTTGTGCAGCGGACTGAGCGCCTACCGAGGACTCTCGCCCGGCGGGTGCTCGATAGTGTAGGGTACGGTGCCGGGCGTGGAAACGGAGGATTGCAACACCGACAAGCATCCGTACCCGTCAAGCGCACAGCCCAAGCGAAGAAGCAAGCCCGTGCGTGGGCGCCACGCCCACCCGCAAGCTCCGTCGCGCTCCGGGGATGTCTGGTGGTGGATGCCCCGGAACACTCCACCACAGGATGCAGTCCTGCATCGCTTCAAGAGGTCTCGCGCCGGCAGTGCCGGATCGCAGCCACACCCAAAAAACCCCATTTGTGACAACTGTCTATCGTGACATTCGTGCGCGTGTCAGAACTGCCGGTGATTTGGCGGCAACGCGCGCCCATTCGGACCTGTTCTTGGCGTTGTTTGCACGTCTTGCGAAAAACATGCCGGACTTTGCGTTCGTCACGACTGTTCATCACAAATTTAACACTCATTCGCATACCGTCTGTCGTAATAAAAGTAAATCCAGGTGCAGAAAAGGCCTAGCGAACGTCGAAAGCCTACTTGACGCTCACGGAGACGGCCTTGAGCAACGACCGACGCCGCAGTCTGTATTGGCGCACAAGGCGCTCCGAGCCGGTCAAGTGGGACTCTCTTCAAGTTCTCGATCAGACTACCAACAAAAGCCGGTCGACACGGACACACCACCGTGTGTGGTCAAGGTTTTCGGCGTTGGCGGTGGCGGGTGTAACGCGATCTCTCGTATGCTGGAAGACGGAGAGTTCCGCGGGGTGCGGTTCGCTATCGCCAACACAGATCATCAGGCATTGATAGAGTTCAAGAAAAAATACATTTTATATACGCAGAACGCTGTTCTAGAAACAGTTGTTCCACTGGGTGAAAGCATCTGCAGAGGCCTCGGTGCTGGGGGCAACCCCGAGGTCGGCTGCGCAGCAGCCGAAGAGTCCCACGATCGCATCGCACAGGCGATTGGTGTCGGGACAGACCTCCTGTTTATTACCGCGGGCATGGGCGGCGGCACCGGCACCGGAGCCGCTCCCGTTGTTGCGCGCATTGCCAAGAGTCTCGGAGCGCTCACCGTTGGGGTGGTCACCAAGCCGTTCTCATTCGAGGGCCGCCATCGAATGCAGCAGGCCTTGGATGGCGTTGCTGCGCTTCGTGAAAACGTGGACACACTCATCGTTGTCAGTAATGACCGCCTCATGCATGTGGTTCCCAAGAATATGCCGCTCAAGAGAGCTTTTCGGGTAGCAGACGACGTTTTGAAAAATGGTGTGCGCGGCATTTCCGAATTAATCACGCGACCTGGTCTCATTAATGTGGATTTCGCTGACGTTCGCTCGGTCATGGCCGAAAAAGGCTACGCGCTTCTCGGATTGGGAACAGGAAGCGGCGAGCGCCGAGCTAAGGAGGCAGCACTCGCCGCGGTGTCCTCGCCACTGCTTGATTTCCCTCTGAACAGCGCAAAAGGCGCAGTGTTCAATATTTGCGGTGGACCCGATATGACGCTCAGCGAAGTGAACCAGTGTGCGGAGGTCATATTCCAGCATCTGGATCCTGACGCGAGCATCATTTTTGGGGCAACGGTGGATCCGACGCTTGGGCCGCGCGCTGATATCTCCGTTACTGTCGTTGCGACCGGGTTTGCGTCCTAATGAAACTAGACCGCAAGCGTTCCATGCAGTACAGATTGCTATAAACAAGGAAGCTCGTTGCTATGGAATGTCCATCGAGTCGGCGCGAGCGTCGATAATCTCGCTGGGGGCCTCATCATTCATATGCAATCCCTGATTTTTCCCAAGCGAGCAGTGCTCCAATGCCACACACGCGATGGTCACTCGGTGTGATACCACAGCCATTCCGTTGGTAAGGAAGGATTCCTGTGCGCCCGAGCGGCTTCTCTCGGCACTCTATAACAAGCAAAAAGCTCGTGCCGGCTCGTAGCAGGGGCAGCGATGTGCGCTTCGCCACCATGGACCGCTTCACAGGGTCAGCGTCGTCCGCTCCGTATCCGTCTCGATCAAACCGTCGTCCTCAAATGCCGCCTGACCTAGCAGATTGGTCTCGGTCAAGTGATCCAGCTCGGGAATGTCGGCCATGCCGCGTGAAACCCGGATTCGGTGGAGCATGTCCACAATCTTCGGATGCAGATGTTTCAACGCAAGCTCACGTCGTGGATCGTCGCGCTCCCAGCTGCGAAAAAATGGACCAGGAACCCGCAGTATTCCATTCTCAATATCATCCAAACAGTAGTCAAGGGTGAATACCCGATAGAAGTACTCTCCAAAGAAGCGATTATCCCGAAGGCCGCTTCGCACTGGCGCCCCGTGGACCATTCTAACGTGGATGAACATCACATTGTAGAGAACGACCCAAAATCTGATTTTCGCGTGATCATCTGTTAGCGTTCGCGGATCCGCTGACTGCAACTGCGACGCCGCGAACAAATACTCCTCGCTCGGCAGCTTTCGATGCTGCATGCATTCGCGGCGAATACGTTGCAGCAGCGATTCAACCAGCTCAATGGCACTTGCCAGAATCGGGTTCCCGGTAAAGTCGGAAGCAAGGTTCAAGACCCGTCGCGCAGGCTGTCGCCATTTCTCGTGTGCAGCAAAGAGCTCTTTCGCTCCGGCGTCCTGGAGTGCCTGGGGCTCGCGTGTTGCCCGGCGATGGGCATGGGTGCCGCGCGGCCACCACGAGTTTATCGCTCGGGTCACCCGGCGAAAGCCCTCGGCCGCGTGTCCTGCACTAGAGGCGGCATCGAAAGACAAAAAATCTCGCTTTTCGAATGCATCGGGCCCCAGAAGCTTACTCGCATCTACACGGTGCAAATGACGAAAGTCGATGCCTTTGAAGAAAGGATGCAACTTGAGTGCACGCATCGTAATGCGTTGGGCTGGATCCTTGTTGAGAAGCTTCTCCACAAGGTCTCGACCCGAACTTGTCGGAAGACATGACTTGGGGAACGCAACGTCGTCTTTCAAGATACTTTGAAAGAGTAAGTAATCTGTTTCGCCACGGAACGGGAGCTCGCCGCCACACAGCATCTGGTATAGGACGACACCGAGCGCCCAGAGATCGCTCTCGAACCCGCCTCCTGGTCGTTCTCTTCGGAGCTGCTCTGGTGCTAGATAAGCGAAAGTACCAACAAAGGAATCGTAACGATGTTTGTCCTGCGGCCGCGGAGACCGCCCCGCCAGTTCGTCATCCGGTGTTTTGCCCAAAATGGCGGCAACGCCGAAGTCTGCAAGCTTACAGTGGCCCTTGTTCCCAATGAGAATATTGTGTGGCTTCAAATCGCGATGGACGATGCCGTTTTTGTGAATCAAATCGACCGCGGACACAATCTCTGCAAAGTAGAAGCGCGCTGCATCAAGGCTCAAGGCGCCGACATGATTCCCACCGCTCGGAGCCGCCCCGTTCGGCTCACGCTTCTGGAATCTGTCTCGATGCGACGGATGCGGCGTTTCGCTTGAAGCGCGCCTACGAGCGAGCAGGCGCGCCAGGTCACCGTGTGGGCAAAGCTCTATAACCATATAGAGAAAGTTCTCATCCTCCAGAATAGCTTTCAGCTGCACGATGTTTGGATGGCCCAGTCCCACTTGTAAACAAATCTGCTCTGTTCGCAGGGGGAGCACCTGCTCATTCTGCTCTGCCAAAGCTTTCGAGATAACTTTCACCGCATACTCCCTCCCGGTCGGAAGGTAAGTAGCTCGCAGCACCCGCGAGCATGCACCCTCTCCTATCAGTTCCGTCGCTTTGAAATCAGCGCGCGATGCACCCTGTAGCTCAAGAGGCGGAACGCCAGGCAGCAGGGCAATGAAATGACGGCGAGCATTGCGCTCGCCGTCGGTATGCCAGGAGTGGCTGTCCGCTACTGGGGGGCTTGTTTTGCTCGAGACTTCCGGGACCGGCGGCTGATGCGGTAGCATTTGGTCTGTCTCTTTCTCAGATTCGTCCCGAGAATCTTCGAAGCACACAACAGGCTCCGGTTTAGCGGATGTGTCCACAGGGAGACCGGCCGCGCAGCCACCCTTGATGCCTCGCTCGAGTTCGGCAAACCAACTTTCATCCACTGCCCAGGAGGGCGTCCGGCGCTCCCGGCGCCACGTACTCATCATTTCGAGCTAGGCCGCTCTCACCACCGACGAAGAATCGAAAAGTTTCCCCGAAGCTGGAACTCTACAGAAAGCGTTGGCGCCCCGCGCGCTTCCCCAAAAGCTTGCGCCGAGCTCACCCCGCAGTTGCGTTCCAAGCAGCAACCTCCGGCACAAACGAGGGCTCCCTGCTGACTTCCGACCCTCTGGGCGCGAGCCCCAATGGAGGCGACGCTCAATTCGAGTCCCTAAGTCCTTATTGTCACGCACGCGTGATGCACCACAGAAATCGGCGGTATACTCCACCAACCAATCACGTATTCAACATTGGAGGAAAAATGCCACGCATACGCGGACGTCCCGCGCTGCATGCGTGCCGCGAGTGGCGCACGCACATTCGACTGAACGCACCCGATATCTAGCGGACACGTGTCCATATTGCTCGAATCGGCGATGTTGCCGACGGCACGTCGACGGGCATCGGTGAGCAGCAGGCACCAGCGCATGCTTGGGAATGTTCGCTGCGCTACACGCTGAGCCATCGGAAGCGAAGAGGTATATAGTGCGACAAAAGTGTGAAAGCAGCGTGTACCAATGGTTTGAAATACCTCTCCGGATTATAAAATGTACAGAACGCAGTTGATGCGTCAGGGCAAACATGCGTTGACTTTACAAAGTTGGTAGATTGTTGTGTGCTTTTACGCAGAGATATATAGTATGGTGACTTGGTAGCTCCGTGTTAAGGAGTGGATGTTCGTGTCCTCACAAGGCAGATATTCAGTTTGATTTATGCACGTCCACACAACAGCAGCCGAGTGGGCGCAGAGCATGCAGCGGCGGCGGTAGCGGTTGTCAAAACTGCCGCACTCGATTTCTTGTCGAGCATCGTTTGGGATCGATAAGAGCGCCCAGATGCGGTCGCTTCTGGCGAATGGAGCTTTCGCGCTGCGTACGCACGCGGAAGCGATAGGTAACCTCGATTTAGGTGCTGGAACGGCCGGGAAAACTCAACAAACTCGGGGGCTCGGCGTACTTGCCAGCGTTTGACTTGTAAAGCCACCGAAAGAAAACCAGAAGGACCTACACGAAACGTTCTAACCGTGGCCTGTGCCAGTGCACAAGCTCGAGTCACTCGAGAACCTCTACATGCAGTGCATCGCGGCAAACGAGTTCGGAAGCTTTTTCAAGACATGAAGCACCTCAACTGGATTCGCTTGTGGTACGATCCCTGACACCGATTGATGGAGCACCGTGGTCGTTAGCCAGGTGCATGGGAAATTCGGTCTCGATGGATCCAGGTATTACTGGATTCCCTCTGCATTCTCGGTATTTGCACCGTTCCACAGCCTTGCTCCACGCGTGGTCCGAATGTCCTCTCTGCTGCGCTGATTTTTTCATCGCAAGTCATCTGCGTATCGGAGCCATGCCACAGTGCGTCCGAAACGATGCCTGCGGACGCTCCTGGGGCACGACATCCTTCCGCATGTCGATCGAGCCGCTCAAGTCCAGGTTGAGCGTGTGTTTGCGCGCACGGTTGCTCCTGGGGCACTCCACAGGGAGCAGCTCGCATGCTAGTGCCTCGCATTCGGACGTTCAGGCATGTTTCCGCACTCCGTACCGTGCATTTGTCTCTATTTGACGCCCCTGTGCTCTGCTTGTTTCGGCGTACGGTTGTATGCATGATGAGCGTAGATGCCGTTCAGGAGGCATCGACGAGCCTCGAAGAGAATCGATTCGTGAACGTGTGTGACGCTCTCGTCGACGGAGCAGGAGCGCAGCCTTTGCGCGTGAGCGCACGTCCAGCGTCGTGCGCTGCTACCAGACGACCCGAGATGTTAGTCGTGATCGTGGCGAACATGTTGAACGGGGTGGCGAGTGCGCGCTTCTTCCCGCCGACCAGCGGAAGCTGCTTGGGAGCCCCAGCTCAACCGCGTGGTCCCGTGTCCTCCTGCCGAAAATCCTTCTCATGAGCCGTGTGCATACTCGTGTATGTACTGGTGCACAGCACCCCTTGTATCTGTACCCGCTTTTCTGGGCCTCTGCGGCGGCGGTACATTGCGCAAAAGATGCACTCTACAGGGACGCACAGACGGTTGTTGCGGAGAGTTTGGTACTCTTTGGCACTGGCGCTGTCGGTGTTCCTGTCGCTGAGCAGCATGGCAGTGCATCGAAGGATGCTGGAAAGCCCGTGTGTGTGTGTGTGTGTGTGCGTCGCTGGTCCGCCGATTAGGCCGCATTGCATCCGCGGTGCCGAACATCACGCTTCATGTCGCATGCGGGTTTGGTCGAGCAGGTCTAGGCCAGTGTGGACATCCGGCACACTTGCACCCGGAATGCCGTCGAACTGCTTGCTCGACGAGGCGCTTCCGTGCAAGGACAGCGAAACGAGTATTTCTCGAGTGAAGCGTTACACGCTCATTCATGACGCTCTGTGTCGTTGCGCGTGTCGGATACGAACGACTCGCCTACTGATGCGTGATCCTCGAAGCGGTGTAGAAGCATTAGGAAGGCGGATTTGGCCCGATGGAACCAGGGAGCATCGGCTAGCACGTGGCGCACCTGAACGCCTATGCCAGCTGCGTACGCCTTGACCACGTATCAGAGATGGAAAGCGACGCTGCCCCTGAACAGGACAGACGCGTACGGGAAGCAGAAGCCAGGAAGCGTGCATCGACGAAGAGTGCGCTGTTGAGCGATCCAGTCTGGTTGGTGATTCACAGGAGACCGCATCCTTGGATGGTCGTTCGCGTTGATGTCGACGGCATGCTCGTTTGACTGTTCTGAGCAGACCGAGGCTTGCCCCTGTTTGCGTATCCATTGTGGAAGTCGACCAAGTCTTCTTGCGTGGAGCCTCGTCGAGCGAGACGATCTCTGGCCCCTGCCACGCTCCGCCCTCGCGTTCCAGCATGACGCCGATGGTGTGGTATGCATCGTGCGTCTGTCTCCCCGAGAAGCGTCCTTTCTTTCTTTCGTGCTTCGTCCATGGTGTCTCTTCGTCACTGTTCGTATCAACGGCACGCGGAATTCGGAAGCTCCGGCTTCTCTGAAAGTACTTCCTGCACAACGCGTAGAATGGGATGGATTGACGAGTACTGGGTTGCATAGGCAGCGTTTTCATCAATTTTGTTTACGGGTTATGACATTCAGAGCAGGGACTTGCACGGTATTTGGTCCAGTGGCTATCGCAGATTGACTGCATTGGACAAGCACCGCCGTTCTTTTTCGCGAGCTTGCACTCGCAGCATCACGGCATTCCGTAACCTTTCTCCAGAGCGCAGGATACAATCCTCTGTATTGAATCGCTGTGCGAGAAACAAAAACAATACGGGTGTGCTGGCGCAGCTTCTCCAGAATTCACTGGTCTGAGCGTAACGCCCGAAAGGTGTTGGAAGCAGCGAGTCGCGTCTCGTCTCGACACTATTCCTTCCCAGCACCTGGATCGCATCGGAAACCGATCACGCAACGCGTTCGCCATCGTACCAGCAACGAGACGCCCTAGAGGCACGCGCACCATCAACGCATCACGATGATCAGCGTACGTACATCGAAAGCGCCTCTGCCCCGCCATTGTCCCTGTCTCCCAGCAGGTGTGGCGCTGCCGTCTGGCCGCATCGCTGGCGCGCAAAGCGCTGCATTCGCCAGCGCTGGGACACGCTGCCGATCCCGCCATCTTGGCATTTCGAATCCGTGAGCGCTGGGGGCCGCGCGTTCCCGGGTGCTCTCGTTCCGGTTCCGTAGTCGCTTACGGGATATGCCTGTGGGCAGCGGGGTAGAACCCCAGGCGGCTGCGTTTGAAAGTCTGCAGCCGCCCTGGCTGGGCTCGAAACCTCCACATACACAATCTACGCGAGATGACTTAGAAGCTGTTATGACAGAACAGAAACTGGAGTTGGAGAGCGCCCAGAGACAACGTTTAGCTCGTTTGGAGGAGCGAGCGCGAAACCAGGATAAGGTTATCGCTCGGTTACAGAGAGAGCTCTATGAAGCTCGAAGGCTTATTGAGGAAAGAAAAACCAGTCCAACACTGGTGGACGCAATCCGGGTACCCGCAGGTGTTCAAACGACAACGTCCAGCGCCGGCAAACAACACGACGTCGCATCGCTCGCGCTGCAACTTGAGGCGGCCAAAGAGGCACTCGCAGCTGAGCAGAGAAATAGGCAGGAAACTGAGAGGCTCAGTGAACGATTGGCGAAATCTTTTGACTCGTATCTGCAGGAGATGGAGCGACGTCAGCGCGCTCAGGAGCAGGAATACCGTCGCCAGGAGATGCACCTTCGAGGAGAGCTTCGGCGTTGCAACATGGCAAAGGCGCACCTGGAGGAGCAGCTCGAGCTGGAAAAAGAGTCACTCCGTGCGGCCCAGCAGGAACTCCGTGGGCTGCGCTCCAGGGTGGAAGGCACCATAGAGGACATGAAGGCTCGCCAGCTGCAACTGGAAGAGGGAAAGCGGGAGCTCGAGCGAAATCTGAATAAACTCTCCGATCAGCTTGAGAAAGAGCGCACTCTCTTTCAAAGCGAGCGCGAACGTTTTCAACAGGCGTCCCGTGAGGCGTACACGATGCTGAGCGAATCCGCCGCCCGGAGTGATGAACTCGAAAAACGACTCGCTGAGACTCAAGCGCAAATGCAACAGCTTCGAATCGAATTCGGCAGTCAGTTGCAGGCTGAGGTAGCACGCTCTGCTGCACTTGAGCGCGACCTTGACAGATATCGCCAGCGAAATCGACAGTTCGAAGACCGTATTGACGAGCTACTTACCGTGAATCAGAAACAGGCGGAGGAACGCGCCTCCCTTCGGGCGGAAATACGACGACTGACCGACGAACTGGTACGTGTTCAAGCACGCAGCACATTCGCTGAACGACGCCTTCAAGATCTGCTTCTGGATGCATCAAGCCCGCAAACGGAGGCAAACCTGCTCCCGGGAGATACAGGTGACGTCCCGACGCCATTGTCGGGCAGCATCATGAAAAAAACGTCTCCCTCAAGCGTCCACAAGCTTCAGAACATCGAATCGTCCCTTCGTGGCATTTCCGAAGAAAATGCAGCGTTCCGAGCCAAGGTTCGCGCCTATCTGGACAAGCGAACTCCCGAGCCGCGCAGTCGTTCACTCGCTGATGATACGCATACAAGATCTCAGAAGGGAACGCCTCCATAGGGTTTTCACGTGCATCGACAGACACAAGTAGGTGCAGTTTCCGCGCTAAGCGGCTTCATCGCATTGGATCTTTCGAGGTAGGCGCGTGAGCGCTTCGAATTCCGTCGGACTTGCTTTACGAATCGAAGTGGATCCGTATGGCAAGCGCCCATGCATGCCTCTCTGGGTCAAGAAGAAGCTGCCATGCGCTGCATGCTCTTGCAGCCAATATTCCATGACGCTGCTTTATGGGCAAGAATTTTCCGCCGCTTACACGATCCAACGCCAATGCCAGCATCAACAACGGCTTGTCCGTAAGTTTACAACAGTGTCTGGACTATGCTTACATGGTGACAACGACGGGAACCGTCGTCGTCGCGCCGCAACGCTGCACCTGACTCGCGTGCCCTACAGAGACAGAGAGAGAGAGAGAGACAGCGCGCTTTTCGCTCCTCACCACCAGGTCAATAACGTGCATGCCTATCGCACGCGTGCAGGCCTGGTGATCGCAGGTGCAGCACCGACAAGCCAGCTTCCTATCGCGTGTGCTGGCCATCCGCGAGGTGCTATTCCCGATTAAACAGCACCCGATCTCAATAAAGTCTGAGTACCCATTCCACGTCACGTCTCTGGAGATGTGTCCGGCAGGAGCGCAGATGCCCGCAGGCGCCACACAGCTCTGTTGCCATCACCGGATTCGCTCAGATAGGCGACAAGCTTGAGCACTGCTCGGAACTCGGCAGCGTTGATGCCGCGTACGCGCAAGGAGGACTTAAAGGCGCCCGCAAGCTCCGCAGTCGTCGCCCCGGGCCCGCGTCGCTGTAAATACGACGTAATCTCGTGCACAAGAGACTGCAGCTTTCGAACCTGCTCCTCATCGTCATCGACCGCTTCGCGTTCGTGCAGACACTGAAGCAGTGCCTGTGACGCAAGTTTCGATGAAGGTGCTCGGTTCGCTGTCGCTGTCGAGCAGAGCCACGGCGCCTGTGTCGTTGGTTCAGGTAGCGGGGTTGTCGGCGTCTGGTGGTTCAGTGAACGACGCAGTGCCGCCAGCGCTCGTTGGGCGACTCGATCGGCCTCGGCCTGGAGCACCTGTCGATCGAATGCGGTCCGGGGATGCTTTCCTGATACCTCCAGCGTGGAGTCGTGGTTGAAGACTGCCGCCACTTGATCAAGCGCACGGGCATCGTTGCCGTCCAGTAACTGTCGCATGATCCGCATCTCCGCTGTTAGCTGTTCATTCTGCTTGGCATCTAGCTTACAATGATTATCGGCATCAGCATCATCACCAGCTGCTGCTGCGACGCTCACCGGAGCGAGCGACTCCCGTGCAGTCGCCTGAACCTGAACAAAATCCTCGTCTGTAGCGTCTTCATGCAGCGTCAGAAGCTCGTGTATATCTTTTCGTTTGAAAAATCGGCGCTTGCGAGGATCATGCAAAACCTTTTCAGAGAGAAACGTTTTGAAGATCTGGCGGTGGTATATCTTCTCCTCGATGGTGCCGCGCGTCAACAGGCGATAGACGACAACTGGGCGCTCCTGGCCGATGCGCCAGGCCCGTTCGCGGGCCTGGGTATCGGACGCCGGGTTCCAGTCGGGATCGTAGATAATCACGCGATCTGCTCCGATTAGGTTGAGACCGAGCCCACCCACGCGAGTGGTCAACAGGAAGGCGAAAATCGAGCTATCGTGATTGAAGCGGTCTACCAACTCGGCTCGAAGTGCAACATTCGTCTCACCGTCCATGCGCAAGTACGTGAACTGCCCCTTGTTCAGCGTTTTCTCGAGCAGAGTGAGCATGCTACGCGTCTGCGAAAAGATCAGCGCTCGATGATTCGTCTCGCGGAGCTGGTGCAGCAGGCGATCCAAAGCGAGGAGCTTACCCGAAGTACTCTGGCGCAGGAGCTTCCTCTCTGAGCCGGATACATGGAGATCAGCAGCCGCGAGCCGCGGATGGTTACAAATCTTGCGCAGGGTCGTGATGATTGGCAGTAAGTTCAGCTGTCCATCTGCGGCTCGTTCGACGTCAATGGCATTAAGGTAGTTCTGGTAGATCCGTCGCTGCTCGGGTGTCAGTCTGCAGAGGAGAACATGTTCCTGTTTTTGTGGTAACTGGAGTGCAACGTCCCTTTTCAAGCGTCGCAAAAGATAGGGCGCAATCAGATCTCGCAGTGTCGATGCACAGCGATACGCGATGTGAACCTGGGCGGGCGTTGCGTTCGCGAAACCGCCTAGAGATATGGGTATGCTGAACTCCTCCTCAAAGGACTGCAATGTTCCGAGCCTGCCAGGGTAAATAAAATCAAAGAGACTCCAGAGCTCACAAAGACGGTTTTGCAAGGGTGCACCGGTCATCAGAATGCGATGTACCGTGTTGAGTTGTTTGCATACTCGTGTGACCTCTGCTTCGGGATTCCGAATGCGATGGCCCTCATCCAGAATTACATAGTCCCAACGTCGGCTGGTAAACCAACTCGCATGAATGCGAAGGTGTTCGTAATTCGTAATGAATATAACTTGCGATGGACACTGATTCGGCTGGAGCGCGGACTCCCCGATACCCAGCACGGCGTGCAGGACGCGCACTTGCAGTCGAGGCCACCAGGTTTCCAATTCTCGTCGCCACTGGTCCAGAACAGTGACAGGTGCCACCACTAGAATCGGGCCTTTCAAGAGTCCCGAGTAGTCGAGCGCTGCGAGAAAAGCGATGATCTGAACAGTCTTTCCTAACCCCATTTCATCGCCCAGAATCCCACCGGTACCCTGTACATGAAGCGACCAGAGCCAAACAAGCCCCTCCTTTTGGTACGGAAACAAACGCTCATACAGAGACCGCGGAAGCCAAAGTCCAGGTGCAAGTTCCATAGCTGCCTCAGTTCCTACGGCATGACCTGCTTCGAGCGTACGCGCAAGCTGCTGCGAAGCTAGTGCGTCCGGCGAGCCCGTTGGTGTAAACGAAACTTCTCCGTTGCGATAACCGTCGGTGCTCGCAAGATCTCCGAGTTCATGAACTTGTTCAGCTTCAAGCTCAACCAGCTCGCTTCTAAGTTGTTCCAAGCGGTTGTGCAGGTAGTGGAGTCGTCGCCGCGCCCGGCCGCTAGCCGCAACGCTGCCCGCGTCACAGGCGTCGTCGCTGCGCTGAGCCCGCTGCGACGACGTGCCCGCTCCGTGCTCGCTTCCGAGCACCTGCTGGAGTAGCTCATTCGTTTCTTGCTCTAGCACAAGGATTTGCTGTCGTGTTTGCTCGATGAGATCGCGATGTGCTTTCTGCACAATGTCAACAACGAGTTTTCCCTCGTCCACCACCTGCACTGCAGGATCAGTGACCAGTGCATCGCTCCTCGCGACGTACGACGTTGAATTCGGGGCAGACATTGTTCGTGAAACGTACGACCAAATGCGTTCACAACCATAAGTCCACTTCTAATGCATAGTTCTCGGGGAAGACTCTTTTTTTACGTTCTTGTTTCGTACCGCACACCAGCGCCCTGTTCACGATCGAGCGTCGAGGGCGCGCGTCGCAACTGGAGAACGGCACCGATTCGCGTACCGCATGGGGGTATCTGACGCGTCCACAGCGCTGTGGTATGGAGAGTTTGCATGTTCGTGATGTGCATCGCTTCGGATCGGTCATGAACTGTGGAAGAGTTATGAATTGGTTCAGCGGAATAGATTACCATTTGGATTTGATTAAAAAAAGCGGTGAAACCTGCGCACGCTTCACGGATTGGAACGGGGAAACGAGCGAGAAATACGTGCTGCAGCGGGAGCGCGCTCTCCGCGACAGCCTCTGCTGGACGACGTCGATGGTTGCTTCAGAGCTTGCTGCGAACAGCTGGGAGTACTTTCAATCATTGTCTGGTGATTTTGGTTCGTCATTCACGGTAGGGTCTTGTTGGACGGCGCAAACTTGGACCCGCAATGCCACGGATGAGCCGCGGGAGTGTCGACCGCGTATCCAGGTGCCGGTGAGGGTATACCCAATGGAATGCTGCAGCTCGAGCTGTCATGATTGCCCCGCATACACTATCAAGATAAGATCCGCCTCAGCGCGGTGACTTTGGAGCTGTATGTCTCGCTATACCCGTGTCAAATGAAAACGGGATACTGGATCGATCGCTCTGGTCCTTACCTGAGCGTTGCCCAACTTTTTCAGGCGTTTAGCCCTGAAATTCGAAATGCGATCAAAAAATTCCTATTCATTTATACCATGTCGTATGATTCTCGGTCGTCTTTTAGACATGTCAAGTGCGACGCGGTGCCACTGGGTTTCATCGCTTCTGCTTCCTAACAAAGATTCGCAACGACGATGAGCACGGGTTCGTAAATTGCCGACGTCATTCTACAATGCATGCGTGGAAGTCTGGATGCTTCTCGTTTCCTGAAGTGCGGTCTGCTCCAATCTTGCATTCTCCAAATGTTCGGTCTTTCTGTTCTCGACGACGTCGTGGCCCGGCGACTTGCTTATTTGCTCATGACGCACGTTGACTGAACTTTTCGCTTCAGCGAATGATCGATTCGGTTTAGGAGACGAACCCTCCTATCTTACTGGTCATCGACGAGGCGGCATTCGACAGCAGCCTGCTGCCTCTCACATGACACGCCCGCAGACAGACCCGTCTCTTCTGTTTCCATGGAGAGAGGCCTCGTTCTCGGACCTGAATCATCCCAGCGATCGCCCGCGGTGGAGCGTACGTCAACGCTTTCCACGCAGGTAGGGTAGACGAAACGAAATTTCTCGCCCAGGTTTCCCGCCTGAGTTTTATTGCGATTTCTGATGCCATCATGATGAACATCGCGTTCCACAAACCTCGATCGAACCGAGGAGCGTGCCCGTGCTTGTGCAGCGGACTGAGCGCCTACCGAGGACTCTCGCCCGGAGGGTGCTCGATATTGTAGGGTACGGTGCCGGGCGTGGAAACGGAGGATTGCAACACCGACAAGCATCCGTACCCGTCAAGCGCACAGCCCAAGCGGTTAGACAATCGCTGTTGCGCCGCATGGTAGAGCGCCATGCAGATTCTGTGTGGTCGACACATGCAAACACCTGACCAGAGTCGAACGTTATCCCTGCGAAGGGCATACCAAGATCGTTAGCCGAGAAGATGGAATATGGCAAGCGAAGCATAGTTCGTAATTTGTGCCTATGCATGAAATGCAGCAACAACAGCTGGAAAGCAGCAAGATCAGGAGTTCAAGGTAGCTGCCAATGGCCTTCGACTGCCAACACCAGAGCTGGAATGCCAGGAGGAACCGTCGTCGTTAAAACAGGCGATAAGAGAGAGGAATAGGAAGCAGTCACAGAAAAAGCCCGCAAAGGCTGGTGTTGTTGATACTGGGAAGCGACCCAAACTTTAGAGCGTACGCCCGTGTCAGGTAAATGGGCCCGTCGCATTTCATTCTGACCTGGACGTGTAGCAGAAACGGATGCGCTGCTGCTCGAGTTCGATCCCGACGACGACGATGGAGGTTTCGCTATGCATCGAGCTTACCCCATCCGCAAGCGTCATCGCTTGCCTGGTCCAGCTGACTACCACGGACACGCAGCAGCTTCAACGTGCGCTGCAGCAGCGAGGCGCCACCTATCGACGCTTGCCCAGGAGTAGTATTGCCCCGACGCCGGACTCGGGTGTGCGCCCGTGGCCAGACCCTCGAGTGCGCGCACCGCCTCCCGACACATGCCCAGGAGCAGCGGTGCCTTGTCGTTGCACGCGTGTGTGGACCCGCGCACTGCCATCCTCCTGGTCGACGGGTGCCTGATTTCCTCCAGATTCCTTCGGTGTCGAGCCATGAGATGCACAGTACGTGAGCTCGTCACGTAGGCTCGGATTCCCGGACGCGTCCAGCTACGGAATTCTCCTGACTGGCGAGACCACCGGGGAATCCGCGTCTTACGTCCAGGCCAAGTAGGCGATCTGCGCACATCCGTCGTCCAAGTGCTGCGCAGCAGGCGCATGCCCAGTCCCAGTTTATCGGTTATCGTCCCTCGAACCAGACATCGTTTTCACGAATGCAAATTCACGAGCATGCGTTTATCACCGAGCATTCGTGCGCAGAATTCATGGAAGTGTCACGAATGGAGCTCACGATGCACGTGAGCGAGGTTTAATCATTCCTGTCCGACGAGCGTACTCGAACAGACCGCCGGCATCAATGACAGGCTGGATTTCACCGAGCGGCTCCAGTTCGAAACGCTGCCCGCTATTGAGATTCCGTATGCTGAGGGTCTCAAAGTCAATCACGGCCTCATCTCCGGTCTTAAAGTGCTCAACTAATCTCGTCTTCGATACCCATGGATACAGCTCACCCGTCGATGAGCAGTTGCGGAAAAAAATACGTGCGTATGAGGTCGCGACGACCGCCTTGGCACCGGCCGCACCAAGAGCAATAGGTGCGTGCTCCCTGGAGCTTCCGCAACCAAAGTTCTCACCTGCAATAATGATGCTATACTTTGTGGATAACTGTCCTTCTTCAACAAAACGCTCGGGATAGAGCTCTCGAGGAAGACCTTCCAACGCGTGGGAGCCAAGCAGTTGATACTCTGCTGGCACCGATGGCAGCAAGCTCAGGTGCTCAGCGGGGATGATTTGCTAATTTGCACGTGAATAGGGTTAGTATCTGTTATACAGCCTTCATGCACCCAGGCAAACAACTGCGTCTGCTGTTTTTAGACGATTCTCCGCCAACTGAAGCCGTCCACCCAAACCCCTGCACCGGTTTAAGAGCGGCAACCGAGTGCAAACGGCGATAATTCCACAAAACTTACGTCTGTATCAATGTTATCGTGAACAACGAACACACGTCCTTGAATGTTACCCGTCTCTGGATCGCGTTTCCGACCAACAGAGCAGACGTCCTCCATTCGAAGCGGAGCGGGCGTCTCCATTCGCACGGTAGCCCGACGAGAACAGCCCCTCGAGCGGTAACCAGCCAAACCAGGAAGACGAGGCGCGGAGCACCTCCCGAGAGCGCTGCTCCTTGCTCTGGTCCCCTGAACAACCACAGCGTTCGAAAAAACGAAAACCATTGTGAACCTTGAGCTTGTTTTCTCCGAGAACGTTCCTCCGGGTGTCGCTTCGTCCCCAGAGCGTATTGACCGTCGCGCGGGGCAGCGACACCGCGCTGCGCTGTCGCGGGAGGTCACCCGTGGAGCGCTCACACTCCGAGGCACTAGGATCGTACACCTGCTTTGTACACCAAGAGCTTGAACCGCTTTGGAGCTGGGAGCGTCCTCGGTAAGCGTCTGAGAATAGAAGACGCTGCCTTGGTATACGACGGGTGCAGTGCTCCCGAGCACCATCGCTGGCACTCAAAGGGTGTCGTTTCGCACGCTAGCGTTAGGGGGGTGTCCATCGCTTGACTTGGTCGTGAGCGGGGAGCGTTCGCTAGAAAACGCTTCATTGGATACTGCTCAGTGCTTTCCTTCTTGAGCGCTAACATTTTCGGAGCACGACGCACGCACAAACGGCGATCTGGAGGCTACGCAAGCTCTAGAACGGGAAACCGCTATGGAATGACGAATTCTGACCACATTAGTCTCTTTAACTTCGCTGGAAGACAAGTTCCCACGCTTTCATGCTTTTTAGGTCCGCGCGAGCGCATGTCCCAGAATCAGCGACCCCAGCGGACTGCTTTCGTTGCGTCATACGCGGGTCCGCGTGGAAGCGCTGCAGCTGTGCCGCAGCGTAGAAACGCTGAAGAACGAATACTTGTGTGCCGGATCAAGCAAGCGAGTTGCACCGTGAATACGCATTTGCATCGAAAAGCGCCTACCCAGCTTTTGTCTGTGGAGAGCGCGAGATGGCCCGGCGGCATGCTATTCAGCAAGAGGCAACAGCGTCATCAACGACAACGAAAACGGGCGCTGGCGCTGTGCGCTGAGGCGCCACACCCCGGGAAGCCACAGCTCTTGGTACAGCGAGCCGCAGCGTTCGCTGGACAGGCCGCTGTCCTTGGCCTGCTCTGCTATCTCCAGTTTCTTCTAGGCAATGGATCCTTCTCCATTATGGACAACACGGAACCCAAATTCGCTGTATGCGCAAAGAACATGCTTCGAACGGGGAACTGGCTCATTCCGCAATGGAATGGACGAGTTCGCTTTGATAAGCCTCCGCTTGTTTACTGGCTCCAGGCTGTCGCATATCGTCTGTTTGGATTTACGGAAAGCGCCACGCGACTGCCGACTGCGCTAGCAGCTTGCGCGGTAACCCTCATGGTGTACTGTTTCAGCGTAGGCGCCTCCAGCGACAACATGAGAAAGCGGCAATTCAAGGGCCTGATTTCCGCCGCAGCATTCGCCTGCAGCCTCTATGCAGTCGGCTGGGCCCGAAGTGGTGTCTCCGATATGGTCTTGTGTGCATGCATCACAGCGTGTTTGGGGTGTTTCGCAGCCGCCTATATCTCGGAAACAAAAGCGACCCGTTTCGCCTGGTACATTGGTATGTTTGCAGCTGCGGCATTGGCACTGCTCACGAAGGGCCCCCTGGGCGTTGCGCTCCCAGCCCTGATCGTGAACGTCTTCCTCGTGCTCGTCGGTCAATGGCGTGCGGTTGTCCTTCACGAGATTCCCTGGACTCGAGGTGTTCTCCTCGCCGCTGCAATCGGTCTTCCGTGGTACATGCTCATTATCCGTGCATACGGGCTAACCTATATCAAGGCCTTCTTCGGCTATCATAATCTGGCCCGCCTGACAAGCGCTGTGAATGCGCATAGCGGCCCCTGGTACTACTATCTGGCGTGTCTTCTACTGGGGTTCCTTCCCTGGGTCGCAGCGTTACCGGTTGCACTTGTCGCTGCCTATCGTCGCTCCGGCTTCGCCGCAGCGTCGAGAAAGTCGTCGCGACGCGAGCAAATCCCCTTATTCATCACCACCTGGTTTCTGCTTACAATTTCGTTCTTCTCCTGCATCCGCACGAAGCTCTTCAGTTACATACTGCCTGCTATACCGGCTGCTGCTCTGCTCATTGGCGAATACTTCTCAGGCGTGGATCCGCGCAAGCCAGCAGACTGTGGGCGCGCAGAGCGTCTGATCACTGCGCTGGCAGTCATCATAATCATGGCTGCAATGGCGCTGCTCTGCCTGCGACTCGAATCACTCATTATCGGCAGCAGCGGAGGAGCTGGCGACCCCTGGATTCTGCGGGTCTGTCTCGAACAGGTGCGAGCTCAGAAGCTGGTCTGGCGAGGCGTTGCGCCCTGGGTGCTCGGTATCGTCGGCGTTTTGGTGACCTGTTCCATCAGCCGCTGGTATCGTTATCTGCCCACAGCTATGGCGGCAAGTTTTATGCTCTTTCAATGCATGTTCCTATTGCCAGCGATACGTGTCTGGGACCGCGCCCACCAGCAGCCGCTTCGCGAACTAGCCCAGTGCGTTCGCAGCCTGCGTGAGCGAAGCGAGGCCGACCTCCGCACCGACCGGGTCTACATGATGGTATTTGGATGGTGTGATGGTGTCCCCGAAGGCCAGCCTTCGGTTGTTTGGTACAGCGACTTTGATGGATGGCATTTTGCTGAGCGTCCCGAGGAGACGCTCGCAGACATTGTGCTCATGGCACGACGCGATGATCGTGCCGAACGTGTTTGCCTCGTTTCCAGGCCAGCCGCGGACGTTGCACCAAACTACGCCAGTCTATGGTCGGCTTGCTGCGATGGAATCGCTGAAGACGACCTCCGCGACGCTAAAGATGTGCTGATCCTGGCGGATACATCGATCTGGCGGACGATTCCCGGGCAGCTGCCGGATACCAAGGTCATCGAGCGACGAGGTCCATTTGCGCTCTATCGCGTACCGCCACGAGCGGCACTGCGAGCAGTACAAGCGATACGAAATCGTGGTGGTACATACGCTTTCCAACGTGATCGTCTTGACTTGAAGAGCATGGAGCCAGCTTCGAATATGAAGGAGTATCCTTGACACCGATTGATGGAGCACCGTGGTCGTTAGCCAGGTGCATGGGAAATTCGGTCTCGATGGATCCAGGCATTACTGGATTCCCTCTGCATTCTCGGTATTTGCACCGTTTCACAGCCTTGCTCCACGCGTGGTCCGAATGTCCTCTCTGCTGCGCTGATTTTTTCATCGCAAGTCATCTGCGTATTAGAGCCATGCCCACAGTGCGTCCGAAACGATGCCCGCGGACGCTCCTGGGGCACGACATCCTTCCGCATGTCGATCGAGCCGCTCAAGTCCAGGTTGAGCGTGTGTTTGCGCGCACGGTTGCTCCTGGGGCACTCCACAGGGAGCAGCTCGCATGCTAGTGCCTCGCATTCGGACGTTCAGGCATGTTTCCGCACTCCGTATCGTGCATTCGTCTCTATTTGACGCCCCTGTGCTCTGCTTGTTTCGGCGTACGGTTGTATGCATGATGAGCGTAGATGCCGTTCAGGAGGCATCGACGAGCCTCGAAGAGAATCGATTCGTGAACGTGTGTGACGCTCTCGTCGACGGAGCAGGAGCGCAGCCTTTGGGCGTGAGCGCACGTCCAGCGTCGTGCGCTGCCACCAGACGACCCGAGATGTTAGTCGTGATCGTGGCTAACATGTTGAACGGGGTGGCGAGTGCGCGCTTCTTCCCGCCGACCAGCGGAAGCTGCTTGGGAGCCCCAGCTCAACCGCGTGGTCCCGTGTCCTCCTGCCGAAAATCCTTCTCATGAGCCGTGTGCATACTCATGTATGTACTGGTGCACAGCACCCCTTGTATCTGTACCCGCTTTTCTGGGCCTCTGAGGCGGCGGTACATTGCGCAAAAGATGCACTCTACAGGGACGCACAGACGGTTGTTGCGGAGAGTTTGGTACGCTTTGGCACTGGCGCTGTCGGTGTTCCTGTCGCTGAGCAGCATGGCAGTGCATCGAAGGATGCTGGAAAGCCCGTGTGTGTGTGTGTGTGTGCGTCGCTGGTCCGCCGATTAGGCCGCATTGCATCCGCGGTGCCGAACATCACGCTTCATGTCGCATGCGGGTTTGGTCGAGCAGGTCTAGGCCAGTGTGGACATCCGGCACACTTGCACCCGGAATGCCGTCGAACTGCTTGCTCGACGAGGCGCTTCCGTGCAAGGACAGCGAAACGAGTATTTCTCGAGTGAAGCGTTACCCACTCATTCATGACGCGCTGTGTCGTTACGCGTGCCGGATACGAACGACTCGCCTACCGATGCGTGATCCTCGAAGCGGTGTAGAAGCATTAGGAAGGCGGATTTGGCCCGATGGAACCAGGGAGCATCGGCTAGCACGTGGCGCACCTGAACGCCTATGCCAGCTGCGTACGCCTTGACCACGTATCAGAGATGGAAAGCGACGCTGCCCCTGAACAGGACAGACGCATACGGGAAGCAGAAGCCAGGAAGCGTGCATCGACGAAGAGTGCGCTGTTGAGCGATCCAGTCTGGTTGGCGATTCACAGGAGACCGCATCCTTGGATGGTCGTTCGCGTTGATGTCGACGGCATGCTCGTTTGACTGTTCTGAGCAGACCGGGGCTTGCCCCTGTTTGCGTATCCATTGTGGAAGTCGACCAGGTCTTCTTGCGTGGAGCCTCGTCGAGCGAGACGATCTCTGGCCCCTGCCGCGCTCCGCCCTCGCGTTCCAGCATGACGCCGATGGTGTGGTATGCGTCGTGCGTCTGTCTCCCCGAGAAGCGTCCTTTCTTTCTTTCGTTCTTCGTCCATGGTGTCTCTTCGTCACTGTTCGTATCAACGGCACGCGGAATTCGGAAGCTCCGGCTTCTCTGAAAGTATTTCCTGCACAACGCGTAGAATGGGATGGATTGACGAGTACTGGGTTGCATAGGCAGCGTTTTCATCAATTTTGTTTACGGGTTATGACATTCAGAGCAGGGACTTGCACGGTATTTGGTCCAGTGGCTATCGCAGATTGACTGCATTGGACAAGCACCGCCGTTCTTTTTCGCGAGCTTGCACTCGCAGCATCACGGCATTCCGTAACCTTTCTCCAGAGCGCAGGATACACTCCTTTGTATTGAATCGCTGTGCGAGAAACAAAAACAATACGGGTGTGCTGGCGCAGCTTCTCCAGAATTCACTGGTCTGAGCGTAACGCCCGAAAGGTGTTGGAAGCAGCGAGCTCACTGCGCGACGAGCATGCGCCCTCACGTGGGCGATGTTTTCCTGCCGAGGTCTGCGTGCTCCGCCGCCCTCGCCAAGGTGCTCGGTAACGACCGCGCCGACAGAGTTCAGCTTGCAGCAGGGAATAACTAACCGTGAAACTATCCCAGAAACTCGCCGAGCAAATTTCGAAAGCAAAAAGCTGGCGACAAGGTTAAGCATCCGGTCCTGTACGAAAACAGCGACTCAATCCGAGGTTAGGAAATACAAGAGCAAGCTGTCGCGTGTCCGTATGGCGGCCACATACGCGCATTCCATATCGCAGAGATTCTGGACTGGTAAAAATCCACACCCAAAGCGCACTGAACCATCGTGCGGAGCGCACACGATACTCACAAAAGACACGACATTCCGTGGCTTCCAGGATCGACCAAAGCCGCGATACTCCATAAGACCTACCGCACTGGAATGGGGGCGGCTGTACATACAGGCATCCGCGGAACCTACGATGGTGACGCTCCCCATACACGAAGGTATCTGTGCATCCAGGTCGTCTGGTTCGATCGATCGATAGAATCTGGAATATGAAAAGAATCTCCCACACCATGTCCATAGCCAAAAGTATCGGTACTGAACGTGATAAACTCGTCTGTAGCTCGCTGCATTTCACAATGGCATCCTACTCGTAAGCGTCCTGCACATGAGGCAGGCCCCCACTGAAACAAATACAGTTTCCAGCATGCCATCCGCTCAAATGGACGCGATTGTTCCGTCTGTTCCGTTGCGTATTCGTCGGAATCACCCGGTATACATACATACACACGATGATGCATCTCGACTCTGACAGTTTGCGGTGACGTTCGTGTCCAGTGCAGTGCGTCCGTGGCGGCGCCACGACGCCAAGGGTGGCACGGCAACGACATCTGCATCATCATCGTTTGGGTCGTGGATCTTTCACCGTCACCGGATGCTCTTACATGCGTCACGCACTGCAACTGGTGAGCGCTAACACGTTTGCAGAAAAACTACGGTTTGTGGACCAAGAAGAAGCTGCGTTCTTGCTCCCTAATATGCCTTGTTCGCGGTATCGGGCCATAACATGCGCTCATAGGCATCACCGTGCAGTGGAAGGAGACAAATCGCTGTCTCAAGGGGCTTCCAACGGAGCGCGCATGCTACAGTTCACCTTTCGCATTGCATGTTTAGAGCCGAACGAGCACCCCTTGATTCTTCATGTACTGCTTGAGGTCGGGAATGCGAATCGTGTTGTCATGGAAAAGGGAGGCAGCCAACGCTGCCGATGCGCCACCTTGCGTCACTGCGTCCACAAAGTGCTGCATGGTGCCTGCACCACCACTCGCAATAACGGGAACGCATACCGCATCCACAACAGCACGGGTAAGCTCCAAATCGAAACCCGCCAAAGTTCCGTCCGCATCCATGCTTGTCAGCAGGATTTCCCCAGCTCCTAGCTCGGATCCTCTTTGCGCCCACTCCACAGCATCGATCCCGGTGGGTTTACGTCCGCCAGCGACATAGACTTCCCATTTACCCGGACTGCGCCTCTTTGCATCAATTGCAAGTACAATATTGGCCTTTCCGAGCTGGTATGCACATTCTTGGAGCAGCTCCGGGCGTGCAACAGCTGCGCTATTGATGGCGACTTTATCCGCTCCAGAGAGCAGCGTGCGTCGCGCATCCTCGACCGTGCGTATTCCACCGCCAACTGTCAACGGAATGAAGATGGATCCTGCGACCTGTTCTACAACTCGCAAAGTCGTCTCATGGCCGTTCGGTGTTGCCGAAATGTCGAGAAACACGAGTTCGTCGGCACCGTCCTCGTAGTAGACTCGGGCCTGCTCAACGGGGTCACCTGCGTCTCTGAGGTTTACAAAATTGATTCCCTTGACAACACGGCCATCCTTCACGTCCAAACATGGAATGATGCGCTTCGCGGGTCCCGAAATACGCTCCTGAGGTTCAAGCTGCTCATCCACCGACAATATGGTTGTCGTTGAAAGCGGCGACGAGGACGCA
The DNA here is from genome assembly GCF_000091205.1 of Cyanidioschyzon merolae strain 10D. Classification (NCBI taxonomy): domain Eukaryota; phylum Rhodophyta; class Bangiophyceae; order Cyanidiales; family Cyanidiaceae; genus Cyanidioschyzon; species Cyanidioschyzon merolae. Next base: position 246,958 of record NC_010141.1, read on the forward strand.
GCCGCCAGACATTGAACCGTGCGCGCTGCCCTGGAAGCTCGCCCACCAGATCCGCGACCAAAAGCAGCACAGCACCGCAGCTGCCAAGCCCCAACGCTAGCCCGCCAGGTGCTCTGCCGCTCGATCGGGAGACGCAAACAGAGGCTAAAGCCAAGCGCAGGACACTTCCGACTGCAACGCGTGTTCACCGTTCGACGGCAACGAGGTAGGGCGCTCGCCATGGCCCTTCCCCAGGACCTGGACGTCAGCTTGAAGCCGCAAAAGATCCACCCGCAGTTGAAGTGGACGCAGCACACGCTGCAGCAGGAACCAGTACGAGTTCGGACTTGCTCCTGCTGCTCCTGCTGCTGCTCTCAAGCGTCAGCCAGGAGTCTGTCTCAGCTACGCCGCTGCTTCAGGCCTGCCTGCGCTCTACGGATACCTGTGCTGGACATTCGGTGCCATCTCTAAAGTTGGACATCCGATGCCATCTCTAAAGTTGGACACTCGGTGCCATCTCTAAAGTTGGACATACGATGCCAGCGACGGTTCCCAGGCCCCGGCTTGCACTGCGACATCTCGTCGACGTCGTCGACTGTACCGGGGATGATCGTCAACGGCATTGCGCTCTGGGCGTGCTGCTGCGTCTCTCCTGCCTCAGGTGTTGTTGTTGTTCTTGTTGTTGTCAGCGGCGTTGGCGGCTCGGCTCTGAGGTGCTTTCAAACCAGTATCCATTGTCAAGCCAAGCTATGCTTACACGTGCAGAAAACAGGGGTTTTGTGCGTTTATTGTTCATCTCACGTCTGGGTCTACTGCGCACGCCGTCGACCTTTGGACGCTGGGCAACAGCGTGCGCCCCCCAGCGGCGTGTACGTGTCGAACAAACAGCGAGGCCGCTTGCTCATTGCTGCGGCGTCCGAGGGCTGCGGTCGTGCTCAGCGGCATCGACACCGCGTACCAGTCAACAAGCGAACGCAAGTCAGAAAGCACCTGTCGCTGCTGGTGACGCAACGGGGACCTCTCGACTCGACGCACTGCCGACGAACGAGACGAATCCAAGGCTGTTGCGCATTCGCCATACCTGTGCTCACGTTATGGCTATGGCCGTACAGAGAATATTCCCCGAAGCCAAAGTGACTATTGGGCCTTGGATAGATAACGGCTTTTACTATGACTTCGATATCAGTCACCCATTCTCACCGCAAGACCTCGAGCGCATCAAACAGGTCATGGATGAGATTATTCTAGCGGATTTGCCGCTAAAATGCGTGGCGCTCTCACGCGAAGAGGCGCGCGCCCGCGTCGAAGCACTCGGTGAGCCGTATAAGCTGGAGATATTGGATTCGATCACCGAGGAACCAATCACGATCTATTCCGTTGGAGACGACTGGTGGGACCTCTGTGCCGGGCCACACGTTGCCAGGACCGGCGAGATCAACCCGGAAGCGGTGCAGCTGGAGGGTGTTGCTGGCGCCTACTGGCGCGGCGACGAGTCGAAACCGATGCTCCAACGCATCTACGGAACCGCTTGGGAGACGCCTGAACAGCTTCAAGAGTATCTACGTCGCCGTGAGGAGGCCAAACGCCGAGATCATCGCGTGCTCGGAGAGCGGCTTGGTTTATTCTCCATTCAGCAAGATTTGGCTGGACCAGGGCTTGTTTTCTGGCACCCGAAAGGAGCCTTTATTAGGAATATGATCGAGACTTTCTGGAAGGATGCGCATCTTGCGGACGGCTATCAATTGCTGTACACTCCGCATCTTTCCGACCGCGAATTGTTCCGCGTTTCCGGTCATGTGGACTTTTACGCGGAGAGCATGTTCAAACCGATTGAGTGCGAATCTCGAGAGATTATAGCCAAGCCAATGAACTGTCCACATCATGTTCTGGTGTACAAGAGCAAATTACGCTCGTATCGAGAGCTTCCGGTGCGCTTCGCCGAGTTGGGTACTGTCTACAGGTACGAGCGATCGGGCACGTTGCACGGTCTCATGCGCGTTCGTGGGTTCACTCAAGATGACGCGCATATTTTCTGCACGTTTGATCAGCTGCGATCCGAAATCAAGCGAGTCCTAGACCTCACTGAAACAATACTATCGCGTTTTGGATTCCGTGACTATCAGGTGCATTTATCGACCCGACCCAAAGTTTCCATTGGTAGTGAAGAGGCCTGGTCGCGTTCCGAGCAGGCGCTGCGCCTTGCGCTCGAGGACAAGGGATGGTCTTTCACCGTTGATGAAGGTGAAGGGGCCTTCTACGGAGCGAAGATCGATTTGAAAGTTCGTGACGCACTCGGTCGTTTATGGCAGTGCTCTACCATCCAGTGCGACTTCAATTTACCCGAACGATTCAATTTAGAATACGTAGCGAGTGATGGTTCACGCGAGCGACCTGTCATGGTGCATCGCGCGATATTCGGCTCGCTGGAACGCTTTTTTGGGATTCTGATCGAGAATAGCGCCGGGGACTTTCCGTTGTGGCTCGCGCCAATACAGCTCCGGCTGCTACCTGTCTCTGACAAATTCTTACCGTTCTGCGAGCAGGTGGTCGACAAGGCCCGTCGACGTCGTCTCAGAGCGGAGATCGATCTGTCAGCGAATCGCCTCGGCAAAAAAGTTCTCAACGCAGAAGAGGAGCACATTCCCTACATGGCCATTGTCGGTAAGCGCGAGGTTGAATCGGATGCACTGTCGATGCGTTCTAGACACAAAGGCGATCTGGGATCTGTACCAGTAGACGAAATCCTCGCCCGTCTGGAATGTGAAGCGTCTATGCAGCTCTGAGCACGCGGCACTGCGAGCTCATGACGGCTAACCACCGAAACCGCGACGACTCGCGGGCGTGCCTGCCCGCTGACTTGCCGCATGCGCGCCGCCGCCGCCGCCGCTGCTGCTACTGCGTCGTCGCCGCATCCGATCAGCGTACGGCGTGAAGCAGCGAAAAATCTCCCGCACCCGGGGTTCCAGCGTCGCATTAGCAGTACCCGATCCACCGTAACTGGGCACCCTCTGACCAATCAGGGCTTTCATAGACGCTAAAGTCTGTGCAAGCACCGCGTCGTCGGCGAATCCGAGGGCATCAGGGTGCGGCAGCGCTGCGCGAACCCACAAGATGCCCGTCACCGTGGAGCGTCCCCGCACATAAACCACAATCGTGTGCTCAGGGCCTGGTAATCGACCGTTAGCGCTTTCACCAGAAGCGTCCACTCCCGAGCACACGTACTGATACATCTCGTCCGAGGCATGGAGATCCCCAAACCAGAGCAAAGTTGTACTCCCGAAAGAGAACTGATGCGCAGCCTGATCGCTGTAGACTTGCCGAGCGCCACGCATATTGCGCGCCGCCATGCGTGCCGTACGGCATGCGTGTTCGAGGCCGCAGGCGCGTCGACGCCCAGCGACGGGATCCGGGAAGCACAGCGCATCGCCAGCGACGTACACGTCCGAGGCAGCTGCCAGCTCTCGATTGCAAACGATGCCACCAAGGATTGCATCGATTTCCAGGTGTTGCACCTGTTTGAGCACTGCAACGCCGCCGGGTGGACGCGCTTTATTCAAGACGGTAAATCGATCGGTGCGAAACGAGACAGCAACGCTACGATCGTAGGTTCGGACGAAGAACAACTCTAGATCGCTCTGGGCGGCAGCTGTATCGGTGCGCTCCTGAATATAGCGCGGTTCTGCGTACGGGATAAGTTCGATGCCCAGATCGCGGAGGCTTTGTGCGACTTGTTTGGCAACTTCTTTGGGTAGGAATTCTCCGAGCGGCTCCGACTCGGGGAACAGAATGGTCACTGAATGGAGACCGCCGCTCCAAGTTCGGATTTCGGATGCGAGCACACAGGCATACCAGTCCAGTCCCAGCAGGGTGTAGTGCCTCGGTTCGGTGCATTCGCGCCAATCACAGCCCGCATGAAGTTGGCCGGCGGGTATAAAGTAGCGGCTCGCATTCGGACCCATGACGCAGCTGTCTGGGCAACTGTTTTCTTGGCCGGTTGCAAGCAGAAGTCGTCCGTAACGAATGGGATCGACGCCCTCGAGTGTAACGGTCTTCTGTTCAACGTCTAGGGCCTGTAATCGATGGCCTTCGTGGAATACCCGGTGGTGGTTTACCCATCGTTTACACTGTTCTTGCGTCCAGGATGGATCGTAGCTCTGGTCCGTGACCACCAGAAGCGAGGCGTCTGCGTCACACCGAGCAAGTTCTGCCGCTGCCTCGTGGGCCGCTGGTCCACCGCCAATAATCACATAGTCGTAGGAAGAACCAATAGATGCTGATGCTTTGTGCGAGAGAGACTTGACTTTCGAGTTTTCGGCCGCCTCGCAAGAGGTTTCGTTCGCTATTGCGCTGGAGACGGAAAACCAAGGTGCCTTGAGGGCGCACCAAACGCGAAACTGATTCCAAAAGTGAAATCGTCGTCTATAGTTGCAACGTTCGTGGGGCTCCTTATCCAAACGATCCGCTGCACTTGGGTGCCACAAGCCTGCACCCAGCTGGTTCGTCAGACTGTCGCTATCCCCTGCGAAAGCGAAGAGTCCGAGCCCCGCAGTCAGGCCACTCGCCAGGCAAGTCTTGAGCAACCCACGACGTGCTGAACAAGTTCGCAGACCAGAACAGGAACGAGACAGCAGCTCGAAACAGTACAGTGCTCTTCCCCAGCTCATGAACCAGCTGCTCAGTGCGCTGAACCCGCCGTTCCAACTGTATAGTGAGAGCACGTTTGCGAAAGACCATTACCTGAAGTATGCGCATTGCGATCTAGCGGAAACGCATTCCCTGGCTACGAGGCGACTGCGACTGCAACAGACGCCTTTTGTTGCTGGAAGGCCCAAAGCGAAGTGCTCCTGGTGCGTTTTCGGCACTTTGCAAGTCGCATGTGCGCAATGCACAAACCCGTAAAGCGGAGATTGGGGCAACACCGTTGATTCTTCAGCGGATAAGCATGGTCCATTTTTTAGCTGCAGGATAGATGTGGCTTCCAGGGATACCGCAGTAAGGGCTTGTTATCATCATCGGTGGAAGTAAACACGATTCCATGTCAGATTCCCTAAATTGCACCAACCAGAACCCAGAATTCTGCTCGGGCGTGGTTGTAAGACGGGCGTCCATTTGCTGCGTTTTCGTGATACATCGCTGAGCAATCTAGTCAAATCTCCCGGGAAGCGCGAACGCCACCAATAACAATGAAGCAACTTCTTCTCCGCATGAGATTGTATCAGGCTGAACCAGTCCCCGAATCGCTCGCCTTGCAGAGGCCAATGCTCCATCCATGCATCGCTGGCACGGGGCAGCGTCTCAGAAGCACCATGCGGCAGCTCTCGCGGGACCGAACCATTGCAAAATCGGTGCTTCCAGAACGATACGATCACAGGCTCAGGACTAAACAAGCCCGTTCAGTGATTGGCTGCGCAATTCGCTCGCGAAACCGCGACAAGGCGCATTCTGCATCGGTGAGGTCGGCGCGGTCCAGAGATGAACGCGTGTCGCTCCCAAGCGCCCGGCTACATCACCTCAAGCAACCCAGGCACTGAGGCGCGATCACGCCCGCCCCAAATGTGACACACGTGCGTCTGCCGCTACACGTCGTCACATTCCTCATCCGCACACGTGCCTCGTTCCGTGCCGATGCTCGAACGCATGCACCCGTCTCAGCTGTCACGCAGGCGCGAACGCGTGCGACCTGGTGATTCCCTGTTGGCTTCGAGCAGCGCACGCACCGGCGCTCCAGGCGTCCTTGCAGACTCTTAACCCTAGGGGCCATAAGAACCAACCATTACCCCCAGAGGAAAGTGTAGATGGTGCCGATCCTGCTGGTGATGGTCATTGCGGTTATTGCGTGGAGAGCCGAAGCCCAATTGCGACAAATTGGCCTTCGGGTCTACCGCGTGCCGATCGCAATCGCGCGCACTCAGGAATCCTCGCCTGGATGCGGCGTTCCCGCACCCCTATAAGGAAAATACAGTCTAGCGCCTGCGCCTGACGTGCCCGGCCTGTCGACGCGCGAAATCTCCGGTGTCTCTGAGAGCCGCACACGCCCGAGCGATCGGTGCAGGCGACACGCGCGCACCAGTCGCAGCAACGTGATGGCGTCGATCGCTGCGTCCCGCCACGGCACGGCATCGCTTGACGTGGACCGTGATCTGTCTGATGGTGTGTACTGGACTGCGTGAATAGAATTTCTGTAGCTTTGTGTGTTGCCCCAGTCGCTTCAGGCACCTGAAACCATGAACGTACCACAAAAGTTCCATATAGAGGATGCGACGATACAGGGTGTGCGAATGGCGCTTTCTCACCCGCGCGAGTGGGTGCCTGGTCTCGTCCACGCGCTGCGCACAGCGCAGAGCCCGGTGGGCGCTGCACCGCTAGCTGCAGCGCTCTGGTTCTCTATGCTGTGTGCGCTATGGGCGTATGTACGCTCAAACATAACCGGCAGTACGTCGCAAGTAGACATGATGTGGTCACTGCTGCCGCCTGCATACGTTACCTGGTTTGCTGCACTTGCTTTCTACACTTCGGGGGCGTCTCCGCGACTCGCGGTGATGACGGCGCTCGCGCTGGCGTGGTCGATTCGAATGACGTACAACTTCGCACGCAAGGGTGGATACTCTGGCGTGGAAGACTACCGCTGGCCGGTGTTGAGGCGGAGGATCTCGAACCCGATCCTCTGGCAGCTCTTCAATATCGGCTTTGTGAGTATTTACCAGAACTTGCTGCTTCTGAGTCTGGCTCTGCCCGCGTGGGCGGTCTTCCTTCGGAGTCAAAGCGCCTGGACTGCAGTGGACACTGCAGCTTTATCCATGTTTCTCATGTTTCTGCTTCTCGAGACCGTGGCAGATGAGCAGCAATGGCGTTTTCAGTGTCGAAAGCACGCCTTGACGCTAGTTCAACGTGCGCAGCACCCGAACCCAGATATCCGCCGAGGTTTCCTCACAAGTGGCCTCTTTCGTTTCTCACGGCATCCGAATTTCTTTGCCGAGCAAGGTATGTGGTGGGCGTTTTATCTCTTTGCTGTAGGTGCCGTACTAGGCGAACAGAAGAACCCCGCATGGTGGCGAGTGATCTTCCAGGGGAGCGCGGTGCCTTTCTTCCACTGGAGTATCATCGGGCCTGTGCAGTTGACGCTTCTCTTCCAGGGAAGCACCTGGTTAACTGAACAGCTCAGTTTGGAGAAATATGGGGATCTGTACCGCGCCTATCAGCGGCGGACAAGCCGCCTGATACCCATGTGGGCGCCCGCGCTTCTCAAGGAGCATCGAGCGTAAGAGCTGGAACAGGACAGTTTTCTGGTACGCTGATGTTATTCTGCTTACCCAGACGAGACGAGGCTGAAAAATTTCCAGTTGCAGACGGCACTTAGATTTCAAGTGTCTGGCGCATGTCGTTTCCTTGGTTGCGATCATGCCGCGTGAATATGATGTGACCAGACGGCTTCTGATTTGAAGAGCGATCGCCGCCCCTGCCGGTCGAGCAGGAATCATTGTGTCGGACTATCCGCGGGACTGCGAGCTCCTCATATCGTTCTCGGCATGCGCAAACCGACCCACACGGGTCATTGTTTCCAAGTTCCGTTCCCCATCCGCTTGCATAGTGCAAGCAGTTTCAAAGCTTGGTACCGGCGGTCTCCATTGAGGTGCGTCACTACTTCTTGTAAAACATGCGCAAGCCCAAGAACATCTAGCGCAAACGTCTACAGAGGCCTGCAGCGCCGTTCTTCTCATGCGCTGCGACCTGGGCAGTGCCTCTCGTGTCGTAGCAAGCGGTCGCTACGCGGCTCAGCGCCAGCAGGGTTGCAAAATCGATCATACGTCGATGTCAGTTGGGGAAAGGGAGCTGGAGCGCATTGAGCGGAGACAAACATTAATAGGACCGCGGCTTCCTCTATGGTTACCAGCAGGAATCGCACATCCGAGGTATTCAAGAACCGGGAAGAAAAGTAAATGAATGCGAGGCCGCAGTTCCATGCGTGTGCAGAGTGCCTACCCGGCCCCTTGAACGCAAGCTGAGGCGGTCGAGCAGCGGCACTACTCGCAAACACGCCTCGAATGGGAAGCTGACACACTCGAGTCCTTGAGCACAAGTCTCTGACCCGACGCAGTAGCAGTTACTCAAACGTTTGTGGCCAGTCAATGCCCTGCAACGCAACGGATCCGCACACTTTACGAATTTGCCCATGGCAACGGGTCAAGCGGCACCATGTTCCTTTTGGCGGAGACTACCCGGGTACGACCACAACTGGCAAACATCTGAGCGCTCCGCCGGGATGCTTCCGCCTGCCACACAGTTCGTCGCGGCGTCAGCGGAAGACCTCGTGTCGAGTCCGTAAAACGCATTGGACCTTCTCGTAACTCGAACGTGGCGTAGCCATGCGCGATGAAGGCATTCAGTGTGAAGCTGGATGGCATCTCAGGGCTCTCGCTCGTCTACCCATACTGTAAGCGATGTTGACCGAGTTTGCTCCTGGTCCCTAGGCAGGGCGAGCCATGTAGCTCGGCCCCCGCCTGAGTCGTTCGAACGAGCCGGGCGAGCGCACTGCTGCCGAGACTCGTACCCAGAAGACCTCTTCGTTATGAATGCATTGGATACCACAAAATACGAGTTTATCGCCGAATCGGGCGCGAGGCAATCAGAGCAGGCTTCCAGATGACGCGGGAGGCTCAAACGAGACCCAGAAGGTCGCAGATAACCCAACACCGAGTAAAAGTCGATTCCAGGAACAATTAAAATCTTTGCAAGCGGGTAGGCGCGCCTCTCGAAGCCGTATGCACCATCCAGTCGCTGCAGCTGGAGCGACCGGGCGCACGCCTCACCTGGTAATAGTCGTCTCCTCGGGAACGACTCCAGCGTGTGGATCGGCTTCTCGAAGGTGTCCCTGGTCAGCTTTGTCGGAACGCCCGGGCCCCGCTAAATGGCAGCATACTGCGTACGCACTGCTGCAAGTATTGCGTGCGGATCGCAGTCTGGACTCAGGTGCGCCTCACAAAATATCTCGTATTCGTCGCTTTTGCTCCTCTGTGAGGGTTACAGGGAACAGAACCTTGAATTTCAGGATCATGTCACCCTTCTCGTTCGGGTTCTTGCTATTCGGCATGCCCAGGCCGTTAATCCGTTTTTCAAAGCCCGGATGGACGACCTCCGGTATTTTGACTCGCAGCCGACGGCCATCGAGGTGCTTGAACTCGATCTCCGTCCCAGTCAGCGCATCCTTGAGCGGAACCTGCACATTGTAAATAAGGTCATTACCTGAGCGCTCAAAAAGCGGATGCGGCTTCTGTTTCAGAATGAAGACCACATCAGCTGGAATCTCGTTAGGGTCGATTTCGTCGCCCTCTCGCTCGAAGCGGATTTTCGTACCGGCCTTGAAGCCTGGTCGAATATCAATCGTAAGGATTTTCTCGACGGGAACAATTTGTCCGGACGAAGCGTCCCGTATTCGTTTCGTGAGCTTAATTTTCTTCTGAGTGCCACTGTACAGCTCCTCTAGGGTCAAAGCGAGGGGCACTTCATGATCGGGCGCCTTCTTTTGAGTTCGCCGAACGCCGCCAAAGCCGGAATCGAAAGGAGACGCTCCGCCAAAGCGACTGCTTCCAGCACCGCCGCCAGTTCTCGATGAAAACGATGTGAACGGATCGTCTGCCGCAGCGCGACCGAAAAATTCGCGGAATAACTCTTCGGGATCCTGGAAACCAAAGCCTCCGAAGCCACCGGGCATGCCGGCGCCACCGGGCCCCGCTGAAGAAAAGAAGAAGGTCGTGCCGTTACCGCCGCCGCCACCGCCCGCCCCTCCTGGAAAGCCGGCGAAGCCGCCAGGAAAACCGCCGGCGCCTGCACCACCGTTCTCGTGCATGCCGGCCTTGATGCCTTCTTCACCAAATTTATCATATATTTCGCGTTTCCTAGGGTCTACGAGAACCTGGTACGCCTCGCTGATTTCTTTGAACTTTCGCGTAGCGAGCTCCTTGTTGTCAGGGTTCTTGTCCGGGTGCCATTTCATTGCGAGGCGCCGGTACGCCCTTTTCAAGGCTGCCTCATCTGCATCCCGGGGAACGCCAAGAATTTTATAATAGTCGAGTCCCATTCCTCTTCACGACAGCAACTCCCTCGAAACGCTCGGGGCGTGCTTCCACGCGGGTTTACGTGTCTGTTGTGTGTAGCAAGCCAGAGGATCTTGCAACACTCAATGGCCCGATTTCGCTATCCACATTGCCGCTTTCATCCGTTGATGCTCGAGGCACGCGCCTGGCCGGCCGCACGCTGATCGCTGGCGCGCGCGGAAGTCTCTGGAAGGCGGGGTCATATTTTTCCCTTAATGGACAGTTCCATCACATGCTGCGTGTCGCGTTGTACCCGCTACGGAGAACGTAGATCATCTGCAGCGGGGATGTGACAAGCCGATCGCTGTGCCCTCATGAAGCTGGGTATGGACAGGCTCGCAATGCTTAGCGTTTTGGTATCTGCACTTGGGGACGCAATCCATCAGAAGGCCTCTGGGTGATGCATAGAATGACTGGATGGTCTCTGGTTCAGTGAGTAGGAGGATTCGATCATCGCAGATCTCGAACGCCCAGCTTCCTATTCCTCTCTCGGGTGGAAATGCAGTACTGAACTGCTCGATCTGCTCTTACATTTCTTCATTCATTTCGGGCTTGTTTTGGGTGTACTGTCTCGATTTTCGAAGTACGATACGAGGGACTTGCGAGTTCGTACGTATTTTTAGGATTCTTGGACTTATTTTTGAGTGGCTCACTCGAATCTCTGCTGATGGAGCTCATTGCGTCTTAGGAATCAAGATGATTCACGTAATCGTAGAGCAAGTGTTCGTAAAATGACCAATGTCATTATCCATTGTATAGGAAGTATCCTCCATTCTTCTCGTTTCTTTTGCGCACTGCATCCTCTAATCACACGTTGTATCCAAGTTTTAGACCTTTCTGCTTCGGGCCAACCTGTGGGCTCAACAATTTGCGCGTCTGGACTGACGACGAATACCACTCGTCGATCTCAAATGGCGGCATGTGTAGAAGCTCGTGCCAAAAGTTCGTTGAGCTTCTCGAGTCAAATATTCGATTCCGTTCCAAACACAAATCTACCACGCTCTGTGAACATCGACGAAACTGTTTCGGCGGCAGCATGATACCTCTCGTGCGATATGCTCCAAGACATCCCGTTTCCTCTGTTCTTTTTCGATGGAAAAAGGTCCTGGAGTCGGACTTGAGGCATGACAACGATCGCTTTCGTTGGAGTATGTGTGACCGCTTTGCACGAACGCAGCGTCGATGCATCGAGAGTTTTCGATCTTTTCTCCACCGCTCTTTTCGCTTTCGGTTCTTGATTCGCCATGAATCAGCTCGGGTTCCGCCAACATCTGTCGAATGGTACAGCGTGCGCGTGCGTGTGCACCAAAAAGAGTACTCGCCGAGGATATTGCTCGCAAGAGTCACGCGATCGTAGGGCAGGGCACCGGGAGCGAAAACGATGGAGACTGCCCAAAGGAGCCTTCCGTAACCGTCAGCGACATGCGCCGGACCCTGAAGCCAGTCTGAACGCGGTGCAGGACGGCCCTCGGGCGAGCGGATCTGAAGTGCCTACAGAAGCCCTGGTTCACGTTCAAGTGTCACCGCTGCACAGCGCGCACCGAGGCTTTATGCATAGAGTATCAATATGCGAAACGAGGCGTGGATCGCAACCACCGTCTGAGCATGAAACGCGTCGGTAACAGCCGGAAGCATCGAATCCGAGAGTTTAACACTGCCGTCAACATCGTTTGACTGCTGCCAATAGGGCCACAGGGACAAGAGAGACCTCTGTGTTTAGATCTAGAGGTAAGAGCGAGGGCAAGGAAGCAATTGCAGAAAATTCTCGCACTTTCTTGTATTGATGACATTGGGCAGAGACTCGAACTTTAGAGTGTACGCACGAGTTGGATACGCGGACTCTAGTCTGAAACGGATATATTCAGCGACTCGAATGGCCTCTGAGTAAACGGGTCTATTGAAGCGATAGGAAATGGAACACTCCGGAAGGAACGTTACAGGTTCTGGTACTCGTGAAATATAGAAGAATTTGTGCGGCACACGAGCTCCGTTTCCTGATTAGCACCAAAGCTTCCGCATCCGAAAGCCTTACTGGTTGCTTCGCGATATCCGTCGCCCATGCAGAGATTCTGCCGCCTTCGGCCTCGTCGCTGGCAAAAAAGGAGCGGCTGTCAGGTCAGGTCCGTGTCATGGCCTCCACACAGAAGCGGAAGCAACCAGACCGCGGAACTGCTTTCCGTACTCGAGCTGGGCACGAGACGATGACCCCAGCTCTGCGCTTCGTATCCGACTGCAGGCATGCAACGCGTCCAGTCCATTCGTTGTATGCAATCGTTAGTTGCAGCCTCCTGGAAGCAGCAGATATTGATTCAATTGCGTGATCTGTATGTCCAACGCGAACTAGGCTTTATCAGAGTCGCATTCGCACGCATGTATCGCTCAGTTCTGCGTACTTCAAATCCAGTACGCAAATATGTGTCCGAAATATGCAGTCTCGCATTTCTACGCACCTATACTTCCCACAAATGCCGGTCCGAAAACCATTGTCAGTGTCGATAACATCTTGATCAGCACGTGCAGACTCGGTCCCGCTGTGTCCTTAAGCGGATCGCCGACCGTGTCTCCAGTGACACTCGCCTTGTGTGCCTGGCTACCCTTGCCGCCGTAGTGCCCATCCTCGATGTACTTTTTCGCATTATCAGCCGCACCTCCAGCATTATTCATAAAGAGCGCCATAAGTATCCCAGCAATTGTGGCAACCATAAGGAGACCCGCCGCGCATTCAAGTCCTAGCAACGGGCGTCCGGTCATATTACCTATGAAGCGGAAGAGCATCCCAATCATGATAGGAGCAAGAACCGGCAAGAGTCCCGGCAAAACCATTTGACGAAGCGCCGACGCTGCAACGAGCGCAACACAACGCTCATACTCTGGCTTCTCAGTGCCAGCCATAATGCCAGGATGGTCACGAAACTGCCGCCGAACTTCCGCAACGACGCCCTGTGCAGCGCGACCAACGGCAGTCATCGCCAGACTCGAAAACAGAAACACCACTGCTGCACCTAAGAGACCAGCGACAAATACCTCCGGCTTCGCCAGGTCCACCGAATTGAACACCATCTTTTCCGGCAGCTGTGCACTCATTTCCTCCATAAAGGAGCTGAAGAGCAAGTAGCCCGCAAGCGCTGCGGAGCCGACGGCGAAGCCCTTGGTGAAAGCTTTGGTGCTGTTCCCCGCTGCATCGAGCCGATCGGTTATGCGACGAACGCTGGGGTCCGCTCCGCTCATCTCCGCGATGCCACCTGCATTATCAGCAACGGGCCCGAACACATCCATTGCCAGAACGATTCCCGCGGAGCTCAGCATGCCCATGGTGGCCACAGCAGTGCCGAAAATTCCAGCCGCGTTTCGATCCGGCATGCCAGACGTTGCACCGAGCCAGTACGCACCAAGAATCGCAGCTGAAACGACGATGGCAGGCAACGCACTCGACTCGAGACCAACAGCGAGCATTCGTATCACATTCGTCCCGTGACCGTACTCTGAGGCTTCCGCAATGCTGCGCACAGGCCGAAACTTGGTATCCGTATAATACTCCGTTATGAGTACGTAAAGATAGGATACTGCCAGTCCAATCATCCCGCAGAGCGCGTAGTGCCACCAGGCACTTGGCGCCACATTTCCGACGCGCAAAAGCAGCCAGCATAGTACCCAAATGGAAATTGCTGCAAGCACCATCGTCACACGAAAGCCTCTTTTCATGATCGACATTGGATCTTCAAGCCTCGTCTCGAAGGCATCGTCAGTCCTCAGCAAAGAACGCTCTTCGTCTCTCGCAACGCCGCTGCTCACACGAACGGTGACGCCGCCGAGAGCGCTACATACCAGTCCGACGGCATGCACGCAGAGCGGAAACAGAACGTACGCCGCTTGACTAGCCCCGGACAAGTTCGCCGTTCTCGCGAGCGTGCCTCCGAGAATGCTCGCTCCAACTAGCTCCGCAGAGATCGACTCAAACAGGTCACAGGAGCGCCCGGAAGCGTCGCCGACGTTATCGCCTACCAAATCAGCGATGGTGGCTGGATTTCGCGGATCGTCCTCGGGAATACCTGTGTCAACTTTGCCGACCATATCGGCCCCGACATCCGCAGCCTTGGTGTAGATGCCTCCCCCAAGCTGTGCGAAGAGCGCCACAAAGGAGGCTCCAAAAGCGTAACCCACGAACAGGACAGGGACCTGCGTTATGTCGCCAGCCGCCATCCCCGTCACAAGGGCGAACCAGTAGAGCAAGATGAAGCCCACCAAACAGTTGCTCAGTATGAGGAGACCCCCGAAGAGGCCACCTCGGAAACAAACCTTCATCGCTTCAGCATAGGACCTACTTGCAGCCGCTGCAACACGCACGTTCACCCGAACAGCCAAGTACATTGTCAGCACACCAGAGAGCGCCGAGAGCGTGCCACCAAGCAGAAAGGCTGCCGCGTTGAAGAAAGGTGAGGCTTGCGTCGTGCCGCCCGCACCCCCTGTGCCGAAAAAATAGATCACAAGCGCGAATATACCTGCTATGCTAGCTATCGTCGAATACTGCACCTTGAAAAATCCGGAGGCACCCTCTTGAATCGGACGCGCGACATCGCGCATGGACTGCGGCCCTTCTGGACAGCCGATCAAGTACTCATACAGACGGTATGTAAAAATCAGTGTTCCAAACGCTATCACTGCTAAAACTGCCAAAATAAAACCCGCCGTAAACATTCTCGTTTCTATGTAGCAACTTGTCTGGGGAGAGCGTCACTTGAGCGCGCTAAGTACAGTTGCGCGTGTCTATGGGCTGCAACCTGCGGGACAAGCAGTAGCAGCAGTAGGAGCAGTACAAGCGATTTTATCCTATCAGAGATAGCTGCAAGAGCTGCATCGCAAAACAGCGCTGCGCGGGTGATCTGGGGCCGTGCGCTGCACATCGAGCGCAGCCAGTGCCTCGATCGCCATGCGCAGATGTTGGTTCCCAGAAGGTTTCCACTGGTATGGGATTCGATACTGCGGGATGGATGGATGGATGGATGGTTGGTTGGTTGGTTGGTTGGTTGGTTGGTTGGATGGATGGTTGGTTGGATATGGGCTTTTGGGAAAGCGTCGATTATTCTCCACTCTGCCTCCAAGTTCGATTTCTTATACTCTCTGTCGGGTGTAAGAGTCGTTATGTATGTTCTATCGTGCTCTTAACCTGCCTTGAGCACGGGCGATAGCACTTATGCCGCTAGAGCAGATGCTGAACGTAGACAGGAAGGTTTTGCCGTACTACTATGGGCGTTGGATCCAGGCTTGGTTCATCCGACATGGGGAGTGGATTCATTATGATTCGGGGAACTAGCAAGCTGCGCAGAGAGACGTGCTGCCTGCGGCAGCGATAAATGATATCCTAGCAGTCCACTGCGACCAGGGTAACGTCCAGACGCAGCCTAACTGCTCCCAAATCCCGGAATGAACTACGCTGCGGACGAGTCGCTCAGGTCTCACTAAAGTACCCGCCACTGCGAAGAGCATAACGTACTAGCCTTGTGGAGCCTTCCGGCTGGAAGGTAAACTTTCGACAATACGGAAAGTAGTTTTCCCTTTTGACGTTGACCTAAGAGGGAGAGAGAGATCGTTATATTGTTGCTAGCTAGTGGTTCGTTTCTATTTTTTTTCTACAACGCGGTCGATGCGCGCTCCTCCATATCTTGCAGGCATGATTCACGATGCACATCTCACCGTTGAAAGGGAATGCGATGATGATCAATAGCCTGTTGTTCTGACTTACAAGTCGAATTTGCGTTGTGGTCGTAGCAAAGTATAGTTTTTCAGTTCAATTGTGTTTCAACCCTCAAGCAAGTGTATTCAGGTGCTTTTTCGCAGTTTATAGCAGAAGTTTTCAAAGTGAATTCGTTATCCAAAACAAAATACAGTTATGGAAATGGAAGAGGAGGATCCTGGGCGGCCGCTGTCACCGGCTGCCCGACAAAACGAGAAACAGTGCCGAGCCCAGAGGAACAGACGAAGAACAAGAAGCAGAACTGGGATTTCGTACGTCAGATGCAACTCGTGATGCGATACATCGACGAGAATATGGTGAAAGCCTTTCTTCGAGGCGATACCAAGGATCCCCACAAGCAAAAGTTTCTAGAGGCCATCAGAAATCGTGTCGCGTCCCACTCCATGAGGATTATCAAGACTTCTTCAGGAATAGTGCATTTGGTGACGAAGATGTATCGCGACTTGACATATATGAAAACAGTCGAGGTTCCGGGAGAAAATTTCAACAAGGCCATTATCCGCCACTTGATACTTGGAACCAGGTAAACGTCGAGGCCAAACGATCGAGTACACACCCTACAGGAAAATCACGCCGAATACCGCTTCACCAGTACTCGAGACAGGGGTAATTCGGATATTGACACTTGCGGGGCAATCAAGTGCATCATGAACCTGAAGAACCATATGACCATGAACCTCAAACGCTTCATGATACGCTACTTCGTTGCACTCTGCCCGGGTCTCGTTCGCAAAGGGATCTGGGGCGACATCGATGGCATCATGAACGATCGCCAGCATGAATAGGATATCGAATTCGTCGACCAGAAGACATCACCCAGGAGCACAACTGAAGCTTCTGTAATCCGCTCGGCTATTCATGAGCACCATGCTGTCTTGGGGCTGGCGAGTCCAGCAGAGAAGCTATCAGAAATGAAAAACGATGTAAAAGGATACTATCCCCTCATCCTGTGCTATTTCATGTTCCTGAACCTCTAGCCGAAGAAAGCTTTCAAACCATCAGAAACATTCGACGACGGCAACTCCACTGGAAACATAGCCGTTCGCAGCTGATTTTGCACCGAGTTGCGCGACGCGCTTGTCGCATGCACCCTGTAGCCGTCGCCTACGCATATGTTTATTTGCGAACGGCATTCAAATAGGTCACATGTCAATGAAAAGGTGCATTGCATGAACCGTGGATGCGCTGCCTTGCCGTTTGCTGGAAACTGCAGCAATCAAGAGGCACATCGATGAAAAGTTGCGATGCATGGTCCCAGACTCGCTGCCTTGCTGGCTGGCAGGAAACTCCAAAAAAAATCCCCACACGTCAGAGGCTAAGCAATCCAAACCACTCGAGTTTCGCGAGTCAAGAACGGCGCGATCCCTCTTGTAAACATATCCACATCCAAAAATCAAGTTCCAGGATGGGTCAGTTTAAAGCTTGGGCTCCAGCCATGGTAATAACGCAACCGTGTCATCCTCGATAGCAAGAACAGAATATTCCACTTATTTAACATGAAATATCAACAGCCAGTATAGAATCGCTTCGCGTTCCATTATCGTGACGTATCCGCGAGCGTTTCCGATGGCATCGCATCGATATCCAGAAGCTTTGCTCTGGATGCGCGTCTTCCCCCAAACACATACGACTGCAAACGCGCTGCGGGGCGTTCGCGAGCACTTGCGCAAGCCTAAGGAGATTTTGTTCGACCTTGATTTCAGTCAGGTGTCGGCTGCAACAAGCTTCAGTTCAAAACATATCATTCGCGATGTCGCCATCGGTGCGTCGTCGTTTGCACCGCAGTCGATGTACAGCTGGCGTATCGGTGCTTCTGTGTGCCTTCTTGGTTTCATGAAAATGACAGAGAACTTCATATGCCGCCCGAATGCCGCTAAGATACGCACCACCTGCGGTGGTTGGATGTTTCCGGCTGGTATGCTCGCCGGCAAAGAACAGGCGTCCATCCACTGACTCCGCAGCTGTGTCATAGGCAGCGCCAGAGCTCCCCACCGGAACGTAAGAGTATGCACCTTGAGAATACTGATCTGATCTCCAACGCGTCACAACTGTCTCGAGCGGGTCAGGAGCTTCGGGAAAAGCCAATCGTAGTCGCTGCATAGCGGATGCCGTGATCGCATCATCGCTCAGCATCTCCATGGAATCAGCGGCATCTGCGGGCAGCATACCCATGAGTGCAGGACATCCAATCAATGGCGTAAGGTCCCAGAACATATAGAAGCGTCCATCGTCGTGGGCCACCTCTTCAAGAGGGCATGCAACTCCGAACGAGCACAGCTTTGCGCTTTTTCGATCCGGATGCGTATGTGAAATCCAAAATGCACACGAAAAAAGGAGCACGATTTTGTTGAGGTTGCCATTGCCGACAGCGCGCAGGGCATCACGTTTCCAGACCGGCAACTCCGGGACAAAACGCAATAGTTTCGGGTCACGCAGAACACCGAGTGGTACAGCCAAAATGACGTAGTCTGCCAACTCGACACTGCCGTCACCACAAACAACCCGAACTGTGTCATTCATCCATTCAACTTTCTGCACTGGTCGCCTCAGCTGGATGTTCAAGCCGGTGGCTAGAGCCTGCACGACTTGGTCGAGTCCGCCCTCGACCATGCAGTGCTCACCTTCAAATCCGAAAGGATCATCTTGGTCCCAGTGACAGAGGGAGAGTTTCTCGAGCGGTGCTGCGCATGCGTATTCCAAGTTGGATACGTGCCATCGGACGATTGGCTGAAACTGATCAGGCTGCTGGTGGAGTTTCTGTTTCATGGCTTTTCGAAAAGCGTCTCCCAGAGATATACGATCAGCATCCCGGAGCTTCTGGCGCATTTTCACAGTCTCTTCAAGAATGCTGTTGTAGATGTCTTCGATTTTTGCGTCTAGCTCGGGGTCGAGAACCTCGTGAACACCAGCGAATATGGGACAACTCGGGTCGACTTCGCGTAAATGCAGCCTCAACTGATACAATGCAATTAAACCAAGGGGATTCTGGCGGACTCCGGTGATGATCATGGCACCGAGATCCATAGACGCCTGCCCGAGCGAAGCTCTATGCGTCCAGATTCGACCACCAATCCGCGGACGGGCCTCCAACACCCGGACATCAAATGCTGGCTCGCATGCCCGCAAGTGCCGGGCAGCTGCAAGGCCTGCGATGCCTCCACCGATGACCAAAACTCTTGCAAGCGACTGGACACCATAGCTGGCGAGCTGTTGGAGAGGTACGGCGCCAAAGAGGATCTTGCCTCTCCAGTGCAGGAAACGGAAACAAGCGCGAACGAGTTTGGTATATTCTGATGGTGTCTCCTGCTCAATATCCTCTGTGGATAGCCACTGCGTAGGATTACGCCACCACTTCCGAATGATATGATTTCGCACATCCAGAAAGAGGTCCGTGAGCGCTGATACATACTCGGGGAACTGGGCTGCCTCCTCAGGTTCGATCTCATTGACGGTGATGCCAGACCGCACCACAGCGGCAATATGTTCGCCTGGATTGAAGCAATCAAGCTTTGGCAAGTCACTTTGCGTAGCTGTGTCCACCGCCTCTGCGAGCAACTTCTCGCAGGGCTCTAACCACTTTCGGTAGGTCTTCCCGAGAGCGTTTCCCGCATTCGTTGCCGTCCATGCCAGTCGCTGTTGCTGGGCTATCGGTTGAAAAGCCCGTTGCTGGTGCACCGTATGTATGCCTCCTCCAGCACGTACGCCCTCAAATAGCATAAACAAGTCAATCTGGCGCCAGCCAACCCGAGGAGCCTTTAGTTCAGCGAAGCCCTTCTCGGTCCAATAGCTCGTCAGGGCTCGGTCGAAAGCTGCGCGGCCGATCAGCCGACAAAGCGGGTCATCTGGTAGCGTCGACAAAACTGAGCAATCTTTCATTTGTCTCTCTGTACTACCTTTGACCTAACACAAAGATCCTATTCCCTATGGAAGAGTCTTATGGACACACTTGCGCGGCATGCGCCACTCAGAAGCAAGTCTGCGCGACAAGCCGCGAGGCGAAAAATGCGCGGATCGATGCCGGAAGTGCAGCAACTTTTGGCGATCCGCTTGGGAGACAAAGACAGAGAGAGAGAACGAGCCGCGAAGCAGCGCAACCATCCCGAATACGATGTGATGGGTATATGTCGCTGCTCACCACTGCTGCATCAGCATACCAAGGAGCTTTACCCGCTCAAGCAGGGGATGCGCTTCAGCGATGCACAGTGCCTCCAACGCTGCGGAGTGCATCTTGCAATCGATGCCATACCTGTTTATCTAGCATTCTGGAATACAGCAGGCAGTATGCACCTACAGCAATCAAATATTCGTTCCAGTAGTGCGGCTCGAGTCCTATGGAAATGCTGTAAGCGCACGCACACTTTTCTTCCATGTGAATAAGCCACGCCATGAGACCAGCGCTCATTGGACGTTCCGGTTCCCGAACAGGGGCATCTCTTGTCGAAGATCATGGAATTGCGCTCGGGCGTTTATCGCGCACACTCAAGCTTCATGGACATCGAATGTACCAATCATCCGATAACGTCGAGCCAACAACCGCAGGGGAATGGTGGAGCTGCTCTGTCTTCCTACGGCGTCTGCAAGGATCCAACAGGCGCGTTGGTTAGACAAGGTACACTGCAGTGTGTTTGAACGAACCATGATCCGCAAATGAATTGTCAAGTCTGACGTTCGCGGAATCTTCAGGTCTGAAGCAGACTCTTGTTTGTTTCCCTGCATGCCGGAACCAATCGTGAACTCGAAGGGTCCCGGTTCGATGCATCGATCCTAAGCTATCATCATTGTCATCTCGTCCGCCGTGGTGACACGCTCACGGCACGTACCTATGCTCATTTTGTTTTCAGCGACGTGCTCGCTGTATAAGCGCCGTCTAGAAACTTGCGTCTGGCGTGGAAGGCTTCCCTGACGTGAAGCGCTCCCAGAGGCACACCTATACCGTACAGATTAAGAATTCGACTCGCGCAAGCATGCAGCTCCATTGTTCATAGGAAATGCTTCGCTCGGATGCATCTTCACCTACCCGAGGTTGAAAAGCGTCGCAGCATTTTACGAGACATGCGCTTTCATGAGTAAGTTTCTTCAGCGCCAGAACGTACGAAGCCAACACTAGTTCGCCCGTGTTGCTTACCTTGATGTCCATGTTTCCGCCGCAACGTAACTGTCGCCTAAGAGGTCGTATCGCACCAATTATCAAGAATTGGAAGATGTCCAACCGAGGCTTTCGATTTTGCACCCGCATGAAGGCTGGTTGCACAGAACACTGCTCCAAGCCGATGAAAGGTGCTGAACAGCGGGACATAATCAACAATTTCGCTCCCGAAGAGCCAACCACTTCACACAGAAGACTGCTCCATGTTCGTGACAGGTGCATACAAGCGGAAAAAATCAGTGATTTCGCTCTTGTAGAGCCAACAGCATCCCGTAACGGCTGTTCGATTCACGAAGAAGCTCCTCATGTGTGCCGTATTCGACAATCTCGCCATTCTCCATAACCGCAATGCGATCAGCATCTCGAACGCTTGAGAGACGATGAGCAATAAAAATAGTGGTTCGTGGGTACGCGCTTGATGCGAATAGCTCACGAAGACTCGAAAGAATATGAGTTTCATTTTCGGCATCGAGAGCGCTGTATGCTTCGTCGAGTATGAGAACACCCGGCTCGCGGTAAAGCGCCCTAGCGATAGCAAGGCGCTGCCGTTGCCCACCCGACAGATTTGAGCCACCTTCTCCAACCAGCGTTTCGTACCCTGCAGGCAGATCCTTCACAATGAAATCGTGTGCTTTTGCTAATTGGCAACAATATTCAACTTTCATGGGGTCCATTGGCAAGCCAAACGCAACGTTCTCCGCTACTGAGAAATTCAACATCGGTGCGTCCTGGGGCACCACGCAAACCTGTCGGCGAACATAGTCAAGCGGCATGGATCGGATATCGACACCGTCCAGGTACACGAAACCGCGCTGTGGATCACACATGCGGCTCAATACAGCAATCAATGTTGATTTGCCGGCACCGCTTCCGCCAACGATGGCTACGCGCTCGCCTGGATGAACAGTCATCGTGACGCCACGCAGCACATATTCCGAATCTGGTGCATAGCGGAACCATACGTTCCGTACTTGGATTTTTGATGCGGCTGGTTTGGGAATACTGGAGGTCTCTATTTGAGTACGCTTTTTGGGACGCAGGTTGATAACACGAAACACTCGTCTTGCCGACTCCTCGCCTTCTTTCACACTCCCCAGACCAGAGGCTATCCCTTGCACTGGCTCTATGAGAAATGCCACAGCGGCGATGAAGGAAACGAGCTCTTTCGGCTCGAGATAACCCCAACTGATACAAAGTGCGCTTGCATAGAGCATTGTCAGGACTGTTATAGCGTAGCAAACAGATATAGC
Organism: Cyanidioschyzon merolae strain 10D; assembly: GCF_000091205.1. Lineage (NCBI taxonomy): Eukaryota > Rhodophyta > Bangiophyceae > Cyanidiales > Cyanidiaceae > Cyanidioschyzon > Cyanidioschyzon merolae. Next base: position 269,176 of record NC_010141.1, read on the forward strand.
AGGTACAATCCCGGCTCGAATAAAATGCATGCGGTTCTTTGCGAGAAGGAGCTCTTTCGCGAATGCTTCCAGTTTTGACGCAGCAAAATCCTGTGCTAAATACAACTGCAGGAGTTGCCGATTCCGAAAAGAGTCTGCAGTCGCTGCAGCGTACCGAGCGAACAGCTTCTGCGCCTGTCTTACATACTGGTCCAGTCTTCGTTCAAGAATCGCATAGACGACAGCCATGAGCGGTGCGGTACATAATATACACAGTGTCAAGGGCAGAGAAACATACAACATATAAGCAAGCATCACGACGAATTGGAGCACGCTGGGCGCAAGCGAGCGGAGAACGAGAAGCATGGCACTACCTACCCGCTCTATCTCCATGGTGGCTTGCATGGAAGCTTCACCAGAGTCTAGGGCGCCCTCCTCTAGACCGAAATCAAGGGCGGACGCAACATAACGCGCCCTGAGCGCGTCTTCGACAAAGTTGCATGTTCGGGATAGCCATACATCCTGACCAAACTGAGATGCTACCCGCAAAAGGAGCGCAACGCTGCAGCCGACCGCTAGTTGGCCCACGTTTGCCAACGAGCCGGCAGCCACGGCCGAGCTTAGACGCCCGAAGAGGCGAATAAGCCACAAAAGGGACGAACTCGACATAAGGGTGCATAGTCCCGAGAAAACAACCTCCTTTGTGTGTGTCCTGATCAAGCTAGCGAAAACCTGAGCCAATTGCCACCGACCAAGGCTTTGAATACCTGCCCCAATAGCCGAGTCGCGGGAGATGCTTTGAAGTTGTGTCACACTGAGCTTTCGCAAGCGCTTTCTAGGAACGGCTACCACTTTCGGAGCCCTCCGTCCCAGAAAGCAAACGACAGGAGACACCAGATATCGCGACTGCTGACAGAGCTGATCGTTGCCACCATAGAACGCAACACTACTCCATAAACTTGGAACGATGAAAGCTAGCGAGCGGCATTCTTGGACAAGGTGCCTTCCCCTTGCCATAGCTTTTGGACTACACCGTTGCTGCTGGCGTCTTCGACAGGGCGCACTGCGGGGCCACTGACCCGCACGGGCTCGACCGTCGAGATGGACGTGCTGCCGGGGTCGTCCCAACCTGCGCTAAACGCTCACTCGTGTCATATTAACATGGAATACCGGACTGGTAGCTCCGTGCCTGCCTTTCTGTCTCTTTCCGGACCTTTTTTGGATGTACATCCTAGACATTCAAGGTGCAGCGACGGGGGATTACGGATTCATGCACAGTATCAGAGTTCGTGGTCGTCGTTTCAGAGCGGCTTTTTCGAGCTTTTGCCGCTGGAATCCGTTCCGCTACGGGGTAGAAGATGACCCGCTGCGCCCTTGAGTAACGGTTCGTAAAACAAGCCGTGTCATTATCCACTGCATACGTAGAATCCTCCACTGTTCTCATTTCCGTACCTGCAGCATGCTAAAATCATACATGCTTAAAGTATTCGATCCGTTCGATTCATGGTGGTCCATGGGCGCAGCAATTCGCGCCTTTAGATAAACAATGAAAAATGCGACTTCATTGCCGGACGACTTGTTAACAAGCCCATGCCAGAAGCTCATTGAAAATATCAAATGAAATAATTGATTCATTTGAAAATATAGATCGTTGTCTCTTTGTCATCATCGACGAAACGCAATTCGACACTAGCATAACGTTTGTTACGGGTTTTTCTTCCAGGATATCTCGCTCAACTGTTTGCGCGGAAAAGATTCTTGGACTTTGGGCATCGGAGCAATGGCTTCTAACTGAGCATGCGTTATCAACTTGCATAAAGGGAGCGAAGACGGATCGAATTTTTTCGACGTGATCATCATCCTGAATACTCCTTCTGGAACATGTTTCATCATAAACAATACAGTATGACGCAAATTCTCTACTTAATGGCGATACTTGCGCTCGCGCCCGCGAGGGATGGATTACTCGCCTTGGATTTCTCTTAGAACTAGCCCATGATCGTAGGATTCGGCTACGAGCACGGAAACGGCGGAGGACATGAAGCGAAGCCTTCTGGACCCGTCAGGAGCATCTACCAAGCCTTTCGTCGATAATTACAAAGAGACAACGATCTATATTTTCAAATGAATCAATTATTTCATTTGATATTTTCAATGAGCTTCTGGCATGGGCTTGTTAACAAGTCGTCCGGCAATGAAGTCGCATTTTTCATTGTTTATCTAAAGGCGCGAATTGCTGCGCCCATGGACCACCATGAATCGAACGGATCGAATACTTTAAGCATGTATGATTTTAGCATGCTGCAGGTACGGAAATGAGAACAGTGGAGGATTCTACGTATGCAGTGGATAATGACACGGCTTGTTTTACGAACCGTTACTCAAGGGCGCAGCGGGTCATCTTCTACCCCGTAGCGGAACGGATTCCAGCGGCAAAAGCTCGAAAAAGCCGCTCTGAAACGACGACCACGAACTCTGATACTGTGCATGAATCCGTAATCCCCCGTCGCTGCACCTTGAATGTCTAGGATGTACATCCAAAAAAGGTCCGGAAAGAGACAGAAAGGCAGGCACGGAGCTACCAGTCCGGTATTCCATGTTAATATGACACGGGAGTACCAGCAGGCTATGGAAAGAACAAAGCGGCCCTAGTGCTTGGGCCCAGCATAGTCTGCCTTCGCGACAACAGCAAACCATCTCGCACGAACACGTATCGAGCCGTCACCTTCATGCTTAGCGCACTGAGTGATTTCCAGGCAATCTACTGACAGAATCGATGCAAGTCGGCTAGAACGGCGAATGGGTGAAATTACCATCAATGGATGCGCGTGACGCATGCCACTTATCCAACAGGTATCTTTTTGAAACTTCCATAATCTATAGCAGACTTGCACCAGCGCAGGGAACGACGAAGGCTCTCCGACGGCTTTCGAGGTGCTGTTGCCTGGACGCGGTAGGTGCATGCCGGTTCGCATCCTGCTAACCAAACTTCCGGATCAGAAGCGATCCAGCATTAGAGACACGACACAGCTCCGAACACATCTGTGATGCATCACAGCGTCTGCACCTGTTCACAGCCCATGATCAGCTTCCGCTGAGAGACTCACCACTCGGTGACAGGTAGCTAATGCATTCGTCCGATGCATCTTGCGATCACGTGTACGACGCGGTTTTGGAATCTCTCTAGAGGTCCGCAGCACTGCAAAACACGCTCCGTGCAGGTTCAACACGGCACTGCTGACCATTTTTCTTGTGGAATTTCGTGAACGCAAGCTTGTAGGCGCAGCCCGGCCGCTCTATCATTCCCTCAGCATCTCAACCGTGAAGCATACTGCAGCTGAGACGGTGCCCACAACAGCACTTGCTGCGAGAAAATAGCCAGCACTCCCGGGGCGCAGTTGAGCTCCATTCGAAGACGAGTGCAGCGCAAGCCGATTCCTCAAAGCGATGAATAGCCACTTCATCCAGAGCGTCGAGATCCCGCTGGCTGTTCCAGCTGCGGCTGCTATCAGGCGCGGATTCCGTAGCTGTTCAACCGTAGAGAGTTTCTCTAAAACATGCCCAGAGGAGTGATCGAGGATCTTATCCGTCCAGATCGCGCTCTGGCGGTCCAGGAAACAGTATATTCCATAATACTGGGCAGTGAAGACGCCAAATTCCGCTGCACGTCCGATCGCACTGACAAAAATCATACTCATATACAAGTGTGACGGGTACGCAAAAGGTCTCGGTACTCGAAACTGCCATAGGTGTCTCCAGTCGAGAGCCTTTCCCCACGCCGTGTTCGTGCAGTCCCGCACGCTGTTGTCCACGTGGGCAGTATCAGAGCGGTGGGAGCCCCAGACTCGGTGTACCCCAACAATGGCGCCCCAAGCGAGGCCCAGAGGAACGCCTTTCAGCGCTCCGTCGAGTACCTGAGAGGTACAAGACCAGTCTGGTTTGCGAGTCCTTACTGGCTCCGCCATGGGACCCGATCAGAGACCAACACCCGCAGCAAAACTGCCATTGCAGTCTCGGCCTGTGAGCCACAAAAAGCAAACGGTGCTGAGCGTTTCGCTGCCCTTATGCAACAGAGACGTCACCGCTACCCCTTTAGCCTCGCAGGTTGCTCTCTGGTAGATACCCACTCAAACGTACTAGGCCGCAGCTTGCTCACGAAACCAGTGAAGCGTCCTGCATCGCGCAGGTACCTGCTTCTGACAAGCGCTCGACGCGAAAAATTTTCATGCGTTGCTTGATGGACGAGGACGTTGCTGAGACAGTCTCTGCCAGTGGAGCCGGGTGCGTTCTCGGGGATTTCGGGGCGTTTGGGGAAGATCGTACCAAGTTTTGGGAATGCCACAGCCATCCGAGTTAAGTAAACTTGGAAAGGGCAGCTGCCAGCCAAAGCCCCCCGCGGGACTTGCGTTTGTGGCCTTGGGACTGGACGCTAGACGCATAGTAAGAGCGCTGGTACACTGCGGCTACCGCGAACCCACTCCAATCCAGCGCAAAGTGATACCTCTGATTTTGTCTGGAAGGGATGTGGTTGCCATGGCCCGCACCGGTTCTGGAAAGACAGCTGCCTTCTTAGTGCCGCTGATCCAGCGCATAGCGCTCCATCCGACGCAGTGCGTCGGTGTCCGCGGGCTCGTGCTATCACCCACGAGAGAGCTGGCTCTACAGACCTTCAAGTTTTTATGCGAATATGCAAAATATGCAAGGTTGCGGGCAGCGCTTCTCATCGGCGGAGAGTCACTGGAAGCACAGTTCGCCGCACTTGCGCAAAATCCCGAGGTTTTGGTCGCGACTCCTGGTCGCCTGCTGCAGGTGCTTGACCAAGTTCCTCACTTTTCTTTGAAGCTATTGGAAATAATCGTTCTCGACGAGGCCGATCGCTTGTGGGAAGGCAATTTGGCCAGTGAATCGAGGCGAATACTCGACATGCTGCGGGGTACACCGCAGGTTGAGAACGTGTCGGGCCTGAACGTTGCTGCTCAGACACAGAAAGTGCTGGTATCGGCGACATTACCAAAAGATCTCGCAAACTTTTCGCAGATGGTCCTCTCATCGCCTGCATTTGTGCGGCTTGATGAGGAAAAATTGCTCTCCGAAGCTGTGGAGACCGGCTATATTTTCTGCAGGCAGGAAGAAAAGATCGCTGCTCTGATCCATGTACTGCGCACGCTCTTAGCGTCCAGCAAACGGATTTTAGTATTTTTTGCCACGAAACATCATGCGGCATATGCACATAGGCTCTTATCTAGGTATGAAAATTGGCCAGTCGCTTGTATTCACGGTGGGATGGACCAAATATGCAGAAAGAGGACCCTAGAGGAGTTCAGAAAGAAGGAACAAGTCTCACTTTTCGTGACAGATGTGGCAGCGCGCGGGCTCGATTTACCACAGCTGGACGTGGTGATCAATTTCCATTTCCCACCAAGCCCGAAACTATTTGTGCACCGCTGTGGACGAGTCGGTAGACGCGGACGCAAAGGGTGGTGCTGGTCTCTCGTGTCGACAGATGAAGTACCATATATGCTCGACGTGTGGTTGTTCGCCAACGACGGGAAATCTTTTGCCTTCCGAGAATCCAGTGAAGAGTGCCCCGTGGATGTCGGTAACCGCGGGTACGTGCGGGACCTTAGATCCCAGAACGTCGGTCGCGTGTCCTCTGCCATTTGCCAAAGTATTGCAGAGCGTATACAGAGGGCCGAAATGGAAGATGCAGAGCTGCAATCGCTCCATCAGAGTTGCGTCCGTGCCTATGATCTGTACCGAAGAACGAGGATCAAAGCATCCGGAAGCTCTGTTGTGCGTGCACGACATCTTCGTAATGAGTACTGGAGCCACGTGTCGATTCACCCGATTTTTTCCTCTGCGACTGCTCAAGAGGAAACGCCTGCACAGGAGCAGGCTGGGAGAGTGGTCCAAGTTCCAAACAGTGACGGCCCGGAGACAAAACGAAGCGAAGTGCTCCGGGATATTCACTGCTGGCGACCACGTGCGCCCGTTTGTAACGTGCAGCAGACAATATCCGGCCATCACGCATTGCTTCGCACTGCCTCAGGTCCGGGACCTCGTCTTAATGAAACTATCTGCCGGGAGACTGAGGCCAATGATACAACCACGGCGCCTAGCAGTACCGCTGCTTTGGACGAAGCAGCCGCGATTTCTGTGGACTGTGGACAGAGCGATGCCTCGTCCGCTGATCGAATAGAATCGAACACAAGAGAGAAGCCTCGCCAGCGGAAGCGTGCTCGTGAGGCGCTGCTGCAGCGGGAGCACACGTTCGCCGTTCCAGCAGAACCTCCTGCCTCGACAGTTACGGATCGGATCCGGGCGGCCTTTCTGCAGCTGGATCAGAGTACGGACGTCGATCCGAAGAAAAATGACAACAGTGCTAGTGGCGTTGGAGGATTGGGAGCATCTGTTTCTCGCCGATCATCCAGCCTACAATGGGACTTCCGTCGTAAGAAATTCATTCGAACAACGTCACAGAATGGAAATATCAACGATATTCGGGTTCGGCGAAGACTGCGTCGAAAGTTTTCAGAGGAGAAGAAACAAAAGAATGCCACCCGAGATACCGTTACAGCCTATGAAAGATGGACACAGAAAACACAAGCCTACATTCAGCAAACAGGAGCTTTGCCTAGATCATCCATATCAACGCTAGCGCTCCAGACTGTGCGCAAACCTGATTATCGCAGCAAGCAGAAAAAGAGCTCGCGGTGGCGTTCGCGACATGCTCCACTTGGGCTTCATATCGACACAGAAGTGATGCCGAGCTCCGCGCAGATGATCTCAAACCGAGCTGTAACGCGCTCTCTTCCTGAAATTCGGAAGCATAGGAAACGCAAGGCCGTGATTCAACATATTCAGCGAAAGATCGGGAAACCAAGCCGTTCGAGAAAGTAGGGAGCGCATCCTGCGACAGCATGGACGAAACTGCAGATCAGAACATGCCGGGAACGTCTTTCCCAGCAATGAAACTTTAGAGCATAGATGCCATACATGCACCACTTAGATAGCCTGCGGCAAATCCGATGTGGCAGTCTGCCCCTGAAAGCACATGAATGGAGCCAACCTGTTTGCGGGCGGACTGGGATATTCCGCAGACGAATCCCCGGAATTTTTCCACGTTGCCTAGTGCCGCAATGCCACAAGGCGGGTGTGTCTGAGCGGAGCTCGATGCATGAATTGTGACGCTGCAGCTAGTGACTTGGATGGAATACGTTAATCTGCCCGGATAATGCCATCTACCGTTCATGTTTGCATCGATTCGATCCTTGGATATCCTTGCAGACCGCAAACCTGTATCCGCCATAAAGCTCATGTTTTGGTCATCCTGAGACCTCTCCGCGACTGCCGTCAGCGCACTAGAACGATCCTCTCCCCAGCGACTGCAGTAAGCTCATGGCTCCGTCCTTGTTTTCCCCAATGATCAGTATCGTCACGAAGATAACGGCAAGCAGCACGCCTACGAGTAACTCTCTTTCAGAACCCGATTCCCTGGATTGCCCGGCTTGGTTTAAATTACGCAACTTTCGAATGATACACATGACTTCATCATCGCCTGGTTGTCTGTTTTCGTACTGCGTTTGATCAAGGGTCCCAACTTTGGTGTACACAATTTTGGACCTTTCTTGCATGGCTCGTTGCCAGCTGGCTGGGTGCAGCCTGGTCGGCGAGCATGCGAAAACATTCCAGTTTTCACCAAATGAACGTATGAGCACACCGTGCTCTACAGCGATGAGATCCGGCCGCAAAATCTCCACAATTGGCTCCATGAAGAAGCCGATCTGGAAACTATACAGAAACTGCCGTCTCCTGTCAATTTCGCGGATCGACAACGTGACATTATCAGCCTGATCCTCGAGGTATGGATTCAAGAGAATCCAGATAACTTGAAAGTCGCGTCCTGGTCCATGTGATGAGACAACATCCAGCGCCTGCATCTGTTGCTGGATCAGGTTTTCAAGCCGCGGGATCGCCGAGTCACCGCGAAGATTTCTTGGTTCAACGATGATGATGAAACCTCTCCACGTCGCTGATTTCTTGGACAGAAGCTCACTAGCGTCCCATGTAGCATTTGCAGACTCCTCTCCAAAACAAGAAAACTTTGCCGATGCCTCTCCGCAAGGCGTGACGTCGCCCAGTTCATCGAAAAGACTTTTGGCCGCGTTCGCCTTACCTGCTGAAGAAAACACCAGTCTTACTTCGTTCAACTCATCACCTATTGAATAAAAATTCGTGGCGGTCAATTTTTGGGCAAATGCGTAGGTCAAAGCGAAAAGAAGCGTTTCCGAGTACGGCACCGTTGTTTCAAGTTTCTCGTTAATGCCAGGCAGAGCAACGACACACCTCAGACGTGTGCAACCGGCATTAACAGCCTTGAGGATCGAGTCACTGAGTGTTTCAACTGTGTTCTCCAGGTCCAACGGAGGCTGCGCATCCGTAGAGAGTACAGAGGAACCCAGCAGCCCACGAGCACCCGAAGCGCCTTGCGACCCGTCCAGCCCCTGAAACGCAGTAGTCTTGTGGGCCAAGCCTGGTGCCCCGCGACGCTGTTTGTCTGCGAACGGCGCTCTTCGTGGGAACACAACCCGGTGCTCTGGTCTGTGTCCACGAGCTCCAGCGAGTCTTCGCCTGAGCCTCCTGAACGAGACAAAGGTTGGGTTGAAACTGGTACAGTCTACACTGAGGCTAGAAAGGAAGCATGATGCACCAGCTTGCACGTGACTGTACCCGTTTACGAGCATAGACACAGCCGGTTCGGATTCTGAACCCTTGGAGATTCTTGTGTACTTGCGGCATCTCGGGGAAACGGGATCGATGAGCTTGCGGCAGAGGCAGTTTTGCACAGATGGAAATAATTGTATCAATAGGCACATGAACCAAAAGAATTCGCACACGCGTCCGCTTGACTAGAAACGCCTCGCTTTATTACGCTTGGCTTTCAAGACGTTGCCCGGTGTGCTTTGAACACTTCTTCGCAATGCCAGTCAAGCATTTGTCTCTTGAGGCTCGAAAGCGCAAGCCCGAGAAGCGGAGCGCTCTCTGGCACCAGAAACCGCTGCCACAGCAACTTGCCGGGGAAGTCCAACCGGTTCGTGCCAGACCACGTCGCAAGAGCCTTGACGGCGCTCAGCGCGAGGCACGCTCTCCAGGTCATTCGAGTTCCGACTCCGATGAACTTCGAGATGTTGAACAACTTAAGGGATCTTTGGCGTTCGATCTATTTCAAGGTGATTCAAGCCACAACCGGGAAACTCGGGCGTTACAACTTGCGACGGAGCAACTACTTGAAACTGATTATGATCTGGACGAAGCGGCACTCGTGTGGGGAGCCACGGAACCTGGACGCCCTAAACGTCGGCGCGCTTCCAGTAATTTAGGTGAGATCGAGTTCGAGTCAGACTTCTCAAAGTCTGAGGAGTCGTCGCTATCAGGGTCCAGTGACACTTTTTCGGATTCTGCCGTTGAAGATAGTATTGTCCACTCAGAAGATTCCACTGCACTTCTACAAATGACGGAGGAAGAACGGGACGCGCTTAGATCATTTGAACTTTCGCGTGCTGATCCGTCTGCAACAATCAACTTGGCGGACTTGGTTGCAGCAAAGCTCCGTGAGGGCGCCGCCGCATCCCCTGGTGGCCTCCCCGGTGCTGGGAGCGCAACGGGCGCGCCAGAGAGCCAAAGTCGAGAGGCTAGATTTCGTCAACTTTACGAATCTGTAGGTGAAGTGATGCATCGATACAAATCCGGCAAGGTTCCAAAAGCGTTCAAGCTCATGCCGGCTCTGAGGGACTGGTACGACGCGATGTGGCTGACCCGGCCAGAGCAATGGTCGCCTCAAGCTCTTTTCGTCGCTACGAAGGCATTCGCGTCGAACTTGGACCAAGCAGCAGCTCAAAAGTTTTATACCTCTGTTTTGCTGCCGAGGTGTCGCGAAGACATTTCTGCAAGAGGCAAATTGAATGTACACTTATTTCAAGCCTTGCGAAAAGCGACGTACAAACCGCAGGCTTTTTACAAGGGCCTAATCTTTCCATTGATCGATAATGAGTGCTCACTACGAGAAGCAGCGGTTTTTGGTGCTGTCTTGAATCGTTGTCACATTCCGGCCCTACATTCGGCGGCTGCGTTACTCTATCTGTCCCAGAAGCCGTATTCTGGACCCGTCGCACTCTTTATTAGAGTGCTTTTAGACAAAAACTATGCGCTCCCCCGCCGCGTCATCGAAGCATTGTTGAAGCACTTCCTTCGGACTCGAGGGGACTGCCGCGATTACCCTGTACTCTGGCACCAGAGCCTGCTCGCCTTCGTGCAATACTTTAAGTCAGATCTTTCTGCAGCGCAGGTGGAGTCCCTTCGTTCGTTGCTTCGGGAAAAGCGGCACCATTCAATTACACCTGCGATTCACCACGAAATTCAGAGCATTGTCCAGCAGAGAGACGGGGAGATTTGAGCTGACCACAAGCGAAGAGCGAACTCACTCTGGCGTTGGCAGCTCGAGAAGCGTCTCCGAGAGTCAGCAGGTACGCCATCAGGCACGTGAGCTACCGCGTTGCTGCTGTGACGAGTCGTCACTGCAAGCGCTTTATTCGACCGTGGTTCTGCTACATTTCAGATACACAAGCCCATGGCCTGCTCCAGATTACCAATTCAAGCCCGAACGCGGACGGCAGCGTCTGCATATCCTGATGCGGCAACGTGCCAGGAACTCTAGATATTCGGACCCAAGCATGCCACCTGAAGTGGGAGCTTGCCTGGCACCATGCTAGAGAGCGCCGCATCTTCGGGAACAAATTCGCCTTGTTCCCGTGGCGACATGATTGCGCAGAGTGCGTACCACAATAACGCTCGCGAGGACGGCTCTGCTGAGTGACCAGTGTACTGCTCGGAGACTGGTATTTGGCTCAATGTGCTTTGACAAGGAAATTCACACCGCTTGGAATGAATTTGATGCGAGATGGCTCGCTGGAATGCGCGGTCTAACTCACGTGACTTTCTGAAAAATCGAGTCGTTCAAATAGGCTTGTATATGGCGAGAGCGCGAATCGCGAACCAAGAATCTAGGCTTCTGTGTCGAGTTTCGTGTAAAAGATTCACTTACGCTGGATCGAGAGCCCACGATCCTCGCCTCACAAACGCGTACCGTTTCTCGGCGAGCGCCTCTCGTTCCGTCGCTTCGCTCTACATCCGAGGACGGTTGCCTGCGAGGTCTCGACGTCGCAAGCAGTGCTCTTTCATTCATAAGTCGCGGAAATCCGTTGACGTTCGATGCATTTCCTCTATTGTCCACGATCGAATCTGCTTCAGAAACATGCTGGGCGAGTTTTCGTTCCTCCATAACTCATTTGACATTCCTAGCGAGCGTCCGGCCCACACGCGGTGCACAGGAGTAATCACTCGAGTTGCGGAGACGAGGAAAACCTCAGACCATTGCGCACGCTCCTCAACTAGAGGAGGTTTCTCGAGTCGAAGTGGAACGTTGTGCGCTTCGCAGACCCTAAGGACTAGCTCCCGCATGTGACCGTGTAGTACGTCATTCACGGCAGTAGCAACATACCCCTCTTTGTAAATGAAAAAAATATTGCTCACAAGGCCTTCAAGAATGATCAGCGACGTAGATGCTCTCCGCACAATTACAAGCTCAATAGAGTCGGCGTGTTCTCGAAGTTCCTCGCATCGCTTGCGATCACGAACCCAGCCACTGTACTTAATGCTAGGATTGGACCGTTCTATTCCTAAATGGAACTCAACCTCCGCGTGCTTGGATACCACTTCGTGCTCTACTGTTGGTGGAGCAAGTTCAGAGCAGCGCACGAATACGGGTACAGTTTCATGCAGGTTACAACACGCTTTGGAATCGCTGGTTCTCGCGGAAAAGACTTTATTTCCATCGACGCATGGAATGTAGATAATAATCAGAGCCTCTGCCGCCTCGCCGTTTCCACCCTGTTTACGCTGATAGACGAGGGCCCACTGGTGAAGTGCAGTTCTTATACTATCCCTCAGTTTCTTGGTGGAAAAAAGGGAAAACCGACAGCTCGCGGCTTCTGTATCCTCTAAAAGGGGCTGTAGCGGTGCTCTGCCAGCGTCCTGAACCAAAGCTGCAAGCGTTCGCTGCAAGCGTTGAACGTGGAAAGCATAGCACACAATGCTTCTGCCTCCGTTCACGGTACGCGCCGCAGTGTACGCACCCTGCGGGAGTTCGAGTAGAAACGCTGCCGGCGAATAACTGTGCAAAAGCTTCCATACAACAGCGGCGTGCTCCGCGGGTTGCACACCAAGCTGCTCTAGTGCACTCTTGAGAACATAGACGGCTCCCGAGTCTGAAGTGGTCAGAGCGAGCGCGCTTGAGACTGCAACGCCGTTAATGACCAGTACCGTTGCGGACTCATCGAACGCCACCTCGCCCATTCGACAGACCCCCAGAGCTTTCGAAATAGTGAGTAGTGGCGACACCTATTTAATCTCAGAATAAGTTTCCGCCATATCGTCAACAGACAAGAAGATAAACTGGGTCTAGTGCATCGCATGTACCGAAAATGGGGCGTCCCGTTTCAGACTTTCAATTCAATTCTATTCCACCTTTGCTGCGATTTATTGGAGGAGGTCAAAATCGCTTTGCAATGTATATATCCTAGACGAATTGCTTGCAGGACGCATTCATTACTGTGCAGTGCAAGGAGGACAGCTTCCTTCTTCAGGCCAGTCATAACACAGCACTCAGATGCTTGCGGAACATTGAAAGAAACAAGTATATGCGCTGCGCATCAAAAACCGGTATTCTCAAAGAGTGCTTGCGATCGATTGTAGAAAACGGCCTGTTTATCACCTTACGGGAAGCAAAAGCAACGATAGCAGCCATCATGAGCGCCTCTCTTTCTCAACAGCTTGTTCATGTGGTCCTAAAAACATTCGGATACAGTCGAAGAAAACGAGACTTAGTTCACGCACGAGAGTCTTCTACCGAAATCGCAACGACTGTGTTCCTGGAACCTCGAGGTCGATGTGAAGCACCAGGACGTTGGTTTGTTTTTCTGACAGTCGAAGAGACTTGCGTCGGAGGAAAAGGTCGGAGCGTGTGCGGGTTTTTGCGGTTCAGGGAGCTCGTTATCTGCACGATGGAACTCGAAGAGATCGAGGATATCATCATAGGCTCTTACTGCAGTAGATTCATTCTGCGGCATAAGTTTCGCTGGTACAGAAGGCTCACATAATAGCAACAACCATCTCATCGAATCATTGAAGATTTTTCCCTGACGCTTGGCGGCTTCTGTCCATTGGACAACATGCATTTCATCAAGTCATTTGCGTTCGAGCTTTTCCGATTTCATCGACATAGAGATGCTTTCCATACCCCCGTACGCTCCTTGGTTGAAACCAATCCAAGGAGCGTTTTCTGTTGTAAAAAGTAATGATAGCTCCGCTGGGCGGATCGTTGATGCCTTCAGCTCACAGTAACACACCGGGGCACATATCGTCTTTCTTCCGCAAGTGCTCCTTCCTCCGGGAAGGTCATCATCTGAGGCTATTCAGAATTGCGTTCATTTTAAAAAAAATAAATGGATGAGCCTGTGTGTACGTTTCAGAGGTTCAATATGGAATGAAGGCGGCGAAGCGTATCCTCGACAGAAAAGCAGAGAGAGCTGACAGAGCAGCAAATGGCACAGAGGGCACGGGTCCGTGATCTCCTTTCATTGATGAGTTTATGCAGCGGCAAGAAACGCGTCGAGATCGTGAACGCAGACTTTGACTCTGCTATCAACATCAGAAGATGTGCATTGATGAAAACGAGACCCGCAGAGCTGACGCGATCCAACGATGTAGGGGAGCTTCTAAAAGCCGAAGTGTACAAGCAGAAACTGAAGCCGATACCAGGGGCCAGTCAAAAAACGCTGGGAGGCGCTTTGAGTGGATACTAATTTACCCTCAGTGGTCGCGAAACTTTTTTTCTTGTACTGACATGTCGTCTATTAACGAAGTTTTCCGTAAAGCACGGATGGATACCGATTTCGCAGGGCTCTATCTTTTGCATGCGAGTCTGATCTCCTCTGCTTCATACGTGTCAGCGTCAAAATAGAACACTGAACAGCTCGCTCTTATCTCGCTTCTCGAATTTTTCCCGAACTTTGCTATGTGCACAGCATCGAAAGTCGAAGCACATCAAGAAATACTTTCAGTCTCTCACGTAGGTTTAGAATGCTCTATTGTCATTTCAGAGTGGTTCCTGCCAAACCTAGGTACTGGAACACGTTATGCCATCCTCATTGATATGGGCAGTGGCGCACTTGAACAAGCGCCCGTAAAATAACCTATGTCATTATCCAGTTCATACGTTCAAGCTTCCTCTCTTCTCCTTCCCCAGCTTTATGATGCTCAAATCACGCGTTCTCCACGTTTTCATTCTTTTTGTTTGAATGCAACTCATAGATGCTGCTAGATGCGCCCTCTATTGAGGACGAGAAGAACCCGACGCTTTCCCTTGACGGCTTGTTCGCAAGCTCATTCTCATAGATCATGGAACTTGTTATTCCAAATAATCGATTTCATGTAGAAGACAAATCCTCTTTTCTTTGTGACCGTCGATGCGGGAGCATTCGTCATCAGAGTGATTTCTCTCTCTGGATACTCTCCATGGTTCCCATCTCTTCTGTTTGCATGTAGATGCTTCTTGGACTCGGACTTGAGTCATCGCAGTGATCGCTTCCAGTAGAAATTGAGTCATCACTATACAGGAAAGGGACTTAAACGGATCAAAATCTCTCTACTTGTTCTCCAGAGTGGAGCCCCCGTTACTTTGCTCGCCATGGACAACGTCACGGTCCACACAGACTGTATCGAACGAAGCAGCATGCGCCCGCGCATGCGACGGGTAAAGTGCTCGCCTTTGAGATCCCGAAGAACAAGCCCGTGATCGTGGGAGACTCCACCGGCCATGCTAGCCAAAGAGCGCATCGAGGGAAGCCTTCTTCAGCAGTCAAGCGCGTACGCCGAGCGATGAAGCAAACTTTTTCGTGCCGCAGGGCGGCCTTCGGAGCTGGAATTGTGGCAGACATACATGAACATCCGACCCCGACCATGTTTCACCGCTTCGAAGGGCGCGCCGACGCAGTTCACAAAGAAGCAGAAAATTGGCAAGCGAAGCGCAAATCGCTGCCACAGGCCGCGGGCACATATCATCGACAACGGTCGGGAGCTGCTGAATCTGGACTTGAACGTCGCAATCAGCATCCTTTGGCTGGTCAAAACGGAGCTGGAAGGACACAGGAGACAGATGTATAGAAAGCCGGAGTAAAGATAGAGGAAAAGGAAGCAGTCGCGGTGTGAGCTCTGCAAGCTGCTCTTGACGACAGTGGGAAGAGATCTGAACTTTATCTTGTACTTACGAGTCAAGTCAGTTGTCAACTTCCGTATTATTTTGATGTTGGTGTAGCGGAATAACGAGGGTACTCGATCCTGAGCGTTTCCGCCTCGCAACGGTTCAAATGTGGTTCCAACACGGCTCTCAGAAAAGAGGGCGTCTCCAACGAAACCGAGGACGCAAGGAAATTCCGGATTTTTCTCCATACCGCAAAGGCATTCGAGCGTGCATCGGGCATGCATCCTCACTGTAATGTGATGCGCCTACGTTCTTTGATCGGGGGCTCCTGCAGGCCTCCGGAGCACTAGCTGCACTCGAACCAGAACTGCTATTTCCATGGTCCAAAAATTTCCAGTTTCCTCTACGAGCCCCATATATACGTATTCCGAGATCGTTTACGATGTACGCACAGCGCGGACCTCATCGCTGTATACAGAGGAGGCGCTGCGACCATACGTCCCGCACCGTAACCCCAAATCAAGCATCCAGCCGGAAACGCCGCCTTGAAAGCCAGCCCGGGGAAGAAAGATCTATCAGATCCCGCCTCGCGCACGTTGATCGCATCCGAAGCCACCTACAGGACGCTTCCGTTGACAACACATCGGCGTGCATAGTCCTTGTACAGCTTATTCTGTAAATGTCCAGTATTTTCACGTCATCGGCTTGATTGCGAGTCTATGTTCTGAGGCTGCGGCGGCTGCGGCGGCTGCGGCGGCTGCGGTGGCTGCGGAAGCATCTTTCAGGTGCCAATTGGCGCGCACTCGGCAGGAATCGACAACGAAGTATCGGATTTAAAAGCAGTTGTCTTCAAAAAAGAGCGGGGAAACAAGTTCGGGCGTGACCATTTCAAGATCATGGTGATCAAGCTATTCTCAAAGCTTGGAGAGAACTCGAAGAAGATTTTGAACGATGATTTTGTTTTCCAGCCGAAACTCACTGTGAAAAGCACGACACAGAACGGTGTAACGTACTCTGTGAACGGTGTGCAGACGCCGAACGGAAACATTGAGGCGGACTTTGGGACGAAATTCAAATTAGAGCCTGCGAACCTCGGATCCATTATATCCGGTGGTGCTGCAACAAACACAATCTCTCTGAAGCTTTTCACCACCGGTGCAGTGAGTGCAGAAACCGTGCTCGACGACGTTGCAAATGTCAGCGGTCTGAAGGCGACCCTGTCGGGCACCGTGCGTGACGCTTCCAACTTTGTCGCTCTCACTTCCGAGTACGTCGGGCACATACTTGCGATTTCAGCTGGTGTCAATGTGTTCGGTACCACGGCGGCGACGAGTTCAGGTGACACATCGTCACCGAGCACTGCGCTTTTCAACGGCTCCCTTGTTTTGGGCGCTGAAGGCATATATGTCGGCGGCGAGCTCGAGTACAATGCGAGCAATGCAGCCATAAGCAAATACAATGCGGCGATCAGTTACTGCGATAAGGGTGAGAGCGAGCTGCTTCTTGCCCTCACGGACAAAGCTCAGTGTATTCGTGCTTGCTATGCTCACGCTATTTCAAAAAGATTGAGCGTCGCCGCAGAAATCAGCTATAGAAGAGCGACGGATGCCAGGCTTTTGACTGTAGGATTCAAATACGGAATTGACGAGCTTTCATCGGTCAAAGCTAAGGTAGATTCTGCAGGCGAACTTTGTATGGCCTACATCCAAGAAATTCGGCCGAGGACGACTTTAGTGCTTGCCTCCAGATTGAACGTGAACCAGTTGGACAAAGGAGGCCATCGGGTCGGGTTGTCTTTGACATACGATGCCTAGGTCTGCTGTTGTTGCCGCTTCTGGCTAATTTGCGGTTCGTAAGCCGTCTTTAAGCGACTTAATCCGATACAGGACGGTCCAGTTGGCAAATCATGGTCAACAGAGCTTTTCGAAAGAATTGGTAAAGTTTTGCGTGGGCATCTCTGATTTTTCGCCAAGCGAAACACGTACAGCGAGCAAATACCGATCGTCGAACGGAGTATATTTGACCTTTAGACTTCATCTGGGAACGCACAAGAGCTGGACGCTTTTGCGGGTGTTTGATGGAGGCGCTGTTTTGCAAGCCGCGGAGAGTTATGCTCTTGTGGTTACCGAGTCATTTTCCTCTTCGGGCCGTAAAGTCAATTTGCGGACAAGAATGGGAACGCACTCCCTTAATACATCGAAGAACTTTTGCACTTTCTGCAGGTATGCATCTAGAGCTTTGGAGAGACCTTTGTTGGGGCTTCGGGCGTTTGGTGGATCGGTCGTGGCACGTATATTTTGCTTTTATCTTTTTTGGAACACCGAACGCTGTCCAACCTTTGGAACGAACTGCTTTTACAGCACGATATGTTTCGTTCGTATTGAAATTGCATATCTCCAAGGAAGCATAGCCCCATCTATTGTTGGACTAAAAATGCACAGAAATATTGCTCAAATTTTGTTGCGTAGAATAAGAGAATCTGATGGGATGCATCCGGGATCGCCACGGCTGCCGTTTATAGACTCTCGAGACAAAAATCAAGCCCATGGTTTCTGGGGAAAAAGCCAGCATTTTAGCGAAAATTCCTCGCAAGACGAGAACCGAAAAATCTCTGCAGGATACGCACCTCCTGAGTGTGCTAGGCATCTGCTCAATAAAGCTCTTGGACAAATCCTATCCTGGATGCGCACCTGAGAGCTCTTTGCAGCGAATTCAGGAGATCAAACAAGCAATTCACTAATTCTGGAATTTTTGCACCATACCAAGTCTCGATGTGTCGCAGGAGTGCAAACGCTTGGACAACATCAGAGTAAACTCGGATGTCCTATTCTACATAGTTTTGCATACCCGAAACATTGATCATCCATGCTGCCAATCGTTGGATGATGCCAGCGATCAACGAACTCTGACGTACAACGCGTGCGCGCAACACGCGAAGGGCGTTTGTCGGCCGATACGAACGTTTCCGAAATGGCAAAATTTAGGTGGCACCTCGGGCAATCTGAATAAATATGCACGAGACTTGTCGCCTTTTGCTTTTAGAAGGCTGCGCTGACGGCCTCTACTGGTGCCACGTGACTTGCAGTGCAATGCCGGGCACCAAAGCGAAAATATGCATTCCAGTGTTCGCTGGAGCATACGGAAGTGAAATTTGCAGATTTGAGCGAGCGTTTCCTTGAGACCTGCACGAACTCTGCAAATTTGACGCAGGCAACTTGAAGAATGGATACAGCGCGGCCTACCGCGATATCTCTTTGCAACCATAATAGGATAAAAAGGAAAGAGTCTACTTGCGTAACTCACACAGGTGTTCTAAAGACTGTGTCTCTTCACATTGCCATCAACATTAGCGGGTTTTGGCTTTTTCTTTGACTGTGTCCCTAATTTCTCCCCTCTTTCCGGTATTGAATTCGCCGGATGCTCATTGGCCACCAGCCCTTTTGTCAGAAGTCGAAGGACGCAAATGACAGAGTTCATGTCCCGATCTCGCTGCTCCCTGCTGTTTTTGACGACTTTCCTGCACAGACGCAAGTTGCAATCTACTTATCGCTTGCCATTTTCATCATCTTCTTCCACCAGCTCTGCATGTCAGTCGCAGCGGCGACACTCGACTGTAGTCAGGTGTTCATGCCTTTCCACCCAACCACATCCTTCGAGTGCCAACTTGTAGCGCGTGAACATTTGTTTCATCGCATGGTACATGCCCTTTTCAGTTAAAGAGGGCTCGCCCCGGTGCATTCCTCTGTTTCCGCGCCCGGTGACATTCCCCTACGAATGCTGACTTCCTGTAGGCAATCTCCACGAAGAGGACACTGTCAGCTGCAAGCGCAGGTGCACACTGTCCTACTCTATAAAGGATTTGTGGGATGCGATACTTTCTGTGATGAAACAAGCACCGAAAGTACAACCCAAGCTGCAAAATTTTTGATTCATCTGTGCTCCCTCCGTGCGAAGCTGTGATGCACTCACTGCAAGAGGGATTAGCTGCGATGAATGAGTTCCGAGTACAAGACCATTTTCAGGCAACTTGAAGAGACGGGCACCTGCTGGAGCTTGTCACGTGTGAGGCGTCATGCTGGCCCCGAATGCCGTTTCGTCGATAGCCACAAAGAAATGAGATTTTTTTCTTTCGGGCGTAATCGATTTTTTGACCTGGCAAGCTCAGGGAACTTTCGGCATGATTTTGTAGACAATTCATCAAGGGACGACGTCGAGTATTTTTCCTCCTCAAGCGTTCAGCACGATCAGCTCCACCCACAATAACCCTAGAAACAGAAAGATCCAAAACCTGAAGAAGGCGTGATTTGAGCATATTATACGCACGGCACCGGGCTGAATGGAGGCATGCATACATGAACGTTAAAATGACTTTGGTTACTTTTCGAAAGCTTTCTTGAGTGCGTCGCGTATCAGCCTCATCCCGGTAACGTAACAGATATCTGCGCCAACAAGTCGAAGAAGCCACTCTGAAAACGCGGTCCAGATCCCTAAAAGTTCATCAGAATTCGTAATCCCTTATTGCTACAATGCGCATATCGAGTCTGTGCATGTAAGAAAAATTTGGAGAAATCGAAAAGCCGAGACACAGCGAGCAGTTCAGTGTTCAGTTTTAATCTTACACGGGTATGGTGAGATTTTTTCTCGCTGCCCGACGAGTATTCATGAATCTCCTCATCTGTTGCGCGAAGCAGTGAACTGGAAGTTACACGGACTACGGGATAGAGCAAAATCCTTTCTGTAGCTCAACAAAACAACAACGTAGCTCCGAAACCCCAGAGTTCTTCACAGATATTTTCATCTCAGACCTAAGCCTGCGCTATGTACTGAAGGCATGTACCCGGAAACAGCGCTGCCAGCGAAGTCTAGTGTCTCAAGTTGCACCGTCGCTCGCGTCGACTTTTCCAGTCAAGAACGGGCAACAGCTGTCTAGGAGGCGCGCAACGTATGCATTTTCTGGGTTCGCACACCGGAGACAGTGCCTACTCGGCTTCAAGACGCGAACTGATCGTTGAATGCTCGTTTCTACCCAGTACTATTCACTATCTATCTCTCTTAACTTGACCGGTGCCACAAAAAGTGCGAGGACACTCTCTGTGCAGCTTACAGTTACGCCAGACACTGCTCCGCGTTCCAAAAAAGCTGTGGTGCTGCGCGGGCTCGAACCGCGGACCTTCGTGTGGCAGCTATCTGCTTATCAGCACGATGCGATAACCATCTTCGCCACAGCACCTTCACTAGATCGCTTACAGCAATGGCGCCAGCGACGTAAGTTGGATTCAGGAGACCAAAAATTCTATATAAATCCCATGGCTTGGATGCGCATCTGGATTAGATCGCTGCTTCGTGATTTAGACGCCGAAGCGCTACAACTTGGCGAATGCTTATAGTATAGAGCTTTGGCGGGGCTATCGTACCAGCTCAAAGCGGTTGGACTCTTTTGCTATTCTTCACATGCGGCGTGAGAACGCTTTCAGAGCGCTAGCTCTCTGCATAGCGCTCTGTATTCTAACGATAATTATTTGGGACCAGTACTGGAACGTCCTGCTGCGACATGGCTACGGTACTACCTGGTTCCGGCGGCGTGCGGAACCGCATGAGCGCGCGCCGCATTCGCTCCAGGAAAACGACGAATCCGTGGTTGAGCTTGAGGAATACGCGAGTCTCGGAGAACTGCTTTCAGCTGCAACGTGTACTTCGAATTCAGACTGCACCTATGGCCTAGTGTGTGTGAACGCCACTTGCACAGGGTGCTCTAGCACAGAACAGTGCAGCAATATTCAGCTTGACTGCGATGCCAACTCCAACAGATGTGTGCATAAGCCTCTCTCTAGATTTACTTGGCGCGATGGCCTTACTTTCGGTCTAATATTTGTTATCGCAGGGTTATCGAGCACAGGGGGCGTAGGAGGCGGCTTTTTATTCGTGCCTGTACTCGTGCTACTCACTGGCTTTCAAGCAAGGCGCGCTGCTGCACTATCCCAAGCACTCGTAACTGGCGGCTCGGGTGCTAATGCCTTCTATGGTTTAATCACACGCCACCCGTTTCGAGAACGCCCGCGAATCGACTATTACGTTGTGACTGTGTTCATGGCGACGATCCTCTGTGGGACGAGTGTTGGCGTCATCCTGAATATACTCTTCCCGAATTTCTTCACGCTCTTCATGCTCGCGGTCCTCGTTGCGTACGTGTTTTACATTAGCATCAAGAAAGCCATTCAACTGTGGAAAGATGAAAGAGCTGCATCGCGGAATGTTCGGGCCCAAGACCAAGGCGCCGATGCGGCTGCATCGAACGATGTGAACGCAGATGGCTCTTACGACGCATCGTGCCGTGGAACTGAGGCAGAGCATTGCACCGATGAAAGTTTCTCTATCCACAGTGACCAAATTGTAGACATGCAGGATACCGGTCACGAGCGTACATTTTCAGTCAAGTCCGAGTCAGTTCATTCTACCGAGGGCAATGAAGGCATGCGCACCTGGGCTTTCGGGCGCCTCTGGACCAGACTCATAGGTTTCTTTGATCCGACACTTCAATTCCACAGCGCAGACGAAATTATGAAGTATGAAAGTCGTCAGTATCCGCTCGGATCGCTTGTATATGTGCTCGCTATCTTTGCGTTTCTTGTCGTCTTGTCGGTATTCCGAGGTGGAGGCTCGAGCCGAGTGTCTGTGATAGGTGTGGAAAACTGCAGCGCAATTTTTATATTGCTATATATTGTTCAGGAAATTGGACTTCTCTGTTTCTCGGTCGCCGCAGGTTTTCGTAATTTGCGCATGCATCTGGTCAAGTTACGTGTCGGTTATGAGTTTTACGAGCGCGACATGGAATGGACGCGCAACAGAATTTTGTGGATTGCTCCGCTCATGATCTTTCTTGGAGCCGTTGGTGCATGGGTCGGCGCTGGTGGCTCTTTCATGTCGACTCCGATTTTAATTGCTGGAGTCGGAATGGATCCGCTCGTGGTGCAAGCAACTGCGGGGTTCATGAACTTCGTGGCGGCTTTTTCCAGCGCGATTCAGTACTATGTGAATCATGAGCTACCGCTGGACTATGGCCTCGCGCTCGGGGGCACCGCTTTCCTTGGATCACTGTCTTTCGTTGTCTTTTTCAATAGGCTCGTGTACAAATTCAAACTCCAAGCTATTCTTGTGTTTATCATGGCAGGGGTCATGTTCGGGGCCGCAGTTCTCAATATCTACGCGGGAGCGTTAGAGCTCAAAACAACACTCAACCAAGGAAAGCCGTTCCCCTTCGGGAACATATGTGGGTGATTTTCGAAACGAATTCGTACTGATTGGAGAGATACCGGCGTCGATGCAGGCGGAGACATCTGCGACTCTCGTCGCAGCACGCTCTTATCTGGAACTCGACTCGCTGGCAAATGCCGTTCATCACGGAAGCCTAATGGTTGCGATCAAAAAGGCACGATATGCGCTGCATATGCCGATATTCGGAGGCGAGATTAACAGTGGTGCTTATTTTTGCTGAGTCTATGCAAATACGAGCACGTGATGCGATGTCCAAAGTCGGTGACAGAGTCAACGAATGCTTTTTCCTCTTTTAGCGGGAAAAAGCGGCATGAAAACAATCTGAATGAAGTAAGCGCCACTATATCAAGGGCGCTTTCGGAGATGGAAATGAGCCCTATGTCTCGAATCTTACCAGGCCGGCAGCGCTCCTCAGCGGATTCGACAGCCAGCCGGTCGATGACTTTGAAACTAGATTCTCCATCAGAATTCGAGATGCACTGAATAAGAAGAATTTCACCTCTGCTCGTTCCAAGAAAAGCGTACCGATTCCCTGAATTTGCGCCATACTCACGGACAAAGTAGACGCAGCTGATCAGAGCATCCGTAAGTTTTTCCGATGAGACAGCAGTGCCCGAGTTAAGGTCATACATTTCGAGAATACTGCGCCCTGCGAAGAAAAAGACAGCAGATTCCGGACACCATTCCACGCTTTCGGGCCGGAAACCGAGCCGGAATCGAAGCTCAGGAAATGCGAGGCTCTTGATGCTCTCGCGTCCATTGGAGGTATTTCTCGGTCGACATCCTCTGTTTCGCTTTGATTCTAGCAACTTCTCCAAACTCCATAAAGTCAATTGCGGTCTTTCATCCAGCGTGAAAAACTGGGCTTTGTTTCTTGTCATAACGATATGGGTTATCGGCCATTTCCCAAGCGAAAGCGTTTTCTTTAAGAACCACTTTCTGAACGGCTGGCCTGTACAAAGCCAAACTGCTAGTTTGCCTCTCGTTTTGCCCCCAGCCGCGAGCAGAAAAGTCCGGTCATGAAGCCGAACGAAAGCCAGATCGTTGACGCATTCTGTCTGGCTATCGAAAGTCTCAAGCAAAACGCTTCGGGAAACGTCTAGAAACGCAACTTCACCGTTAGAAGCCCCGAACGCAGCGAAAACTGCCGCTTCACCAGCATCTGCAGCACTATAGACAGCGACTTTACGAACGGAAGCGCTGAGCACGACCGATCCAAACGCTTTTATAACAGTTATAGGACTATTTTCGCTAGACAACGAGCACTGTTGATGCTTTTCGCTGTCAACAGAGGCGAACTTTTCGCCGGGCAATATATTTTGAGCAAAGTTGAGCTTCGCAATACCTCCAGAGTACGTTCCTATAAAGGCCTCTGCTACTGTTATCCTAGAACTTGTTTCCGAGGTCCGCCCAGCGGCCTCCATAAGGAAGCAACAACCGAATACCCCGTGCCAACTCAGCACATCTGCTGGCAGGTCGGCGTCGACAGCGGCTTCGACATCAGCGACGATTTGCGCGCTGAAGTTTCTTGGTTGAGGTCGACCCATGGATTCGAAACTGGGGCGTGAGCTGAGAATCAAACTAGGCGTTGCGCTTCGTACTGCGAAAGATCTTGACTACTATGAGAAAGAGCTTGTGACGCTCCGAATGAGGATAGAAGAGGAAAGGAAAAACGGTTCGGATTGCTTGCGCCAACTGCAGGACGTTTTTAGTGAGACGGAGGCTATGATCCCGGACGCACGGTTCCGGCTTCAACGAGCTACCCAGGAGCTTGAAGTGGCACTAAATAAGGCCAGTTTTGCTGGTGCAGCTGATGAATCCGACACGAGCCGGGCGGAAGTCTTGTTACAAGAACTGAGAACGAAGCAGCTTGTCCGCTGAGATGTTTCGAGTACTAGAACGTGCGATACCCCCGACGTCAAGATAGATTTTCACACCGTATCAAAGTGCTCATTTGTTAGAGCTTGCCTGGATTCATTTTTATTCAAGGTAAACACGGAACCGTTTCGAATAGAACATGTGTGTCGAGTTGATTTTCTGTAAGTCGACTTGGGTTGCAGAGTTTGAAATAGGCATGAAACAGCGTAAGTCTAAGGGTATTCTTATGGGAGATTCTAAATGGCTGCTGCAATCTAAAATGGAATGGGTTTCCCCAATCGCCAAAAATGCGGATAGCGAGAAGAGCAGCGCTCCCTTACGATGCGATGCTGAAGCTCAGCCAGTTGAAGGATATCTTTTGCTGCAGCGGAGGGTTCGCGCTGACCTCCAAGTGGATTCATGTTCGACTTCACGTCACCGGGGCAAATTGCATCTATTCGAATATGCGATGGCGCCGTCCGAGCTTGTAAAAGAGTTAGCCGGTTTAACAAAGCCTTTGACAGCCGATACGCAGGTTCGTCACCGTGGACGACTGCATATGGCTGAAGACCGGCCTGATCAACTCGCTCGACCACTGCGTGCATAAAATCGGTCAGCTCATCATAACTCTCCAACTGCTCGATAGCCCTGCGCCAGTATGAATTAAAGAAGCACAGTTCCCCGTCACCTGAGCTCACATTTATGACTGAACAGGGCTCAGGGTAGTGCCTCATGTCCAGATAGTGAAAAACCTCGTAGAGTCGCTGCGGAAACACGACATTGACAGAGAAAGTTTCCAAAAGTGTAAAGGCGTCCCAGTTTTTCGGGCATATGGCAGCAATATTTACTACGAGCTGAATGCGCGGAAACTTCTCCCAGGCAGACACTAGCAACGAAAGTTTGGAGTGAAAATCCTCTGAGGTTGCGGAACGAGCATCAAGTTCAAACAAGAATAGGTTTTGCGGACAGGGACCCCGCGTCGACTCCAGTGTCTTCCTTTGTCGCGTTAAACCGAGTACGATCCAGCCCTCGCGCAGTAAGTTGTTTACGGTTGACCATCCGATAGAGCCCCCGCAGCCTGTCACTAACGCGACTCTTGGTTGTGAGTCCATCAGAGCTGCCCTGACACGAAAACACTACTGCGAGCGGAACGCTCGGAAAGCTCTTTGTGGACGCCCTCCAGAGTAGACACTCAAAAATACGTCCAAGTCACAACCACGACGTCGTACGGACTAGACAAAAGAGGGCTCAAATGAAAATAAACATGCAGCCACTACAGTTTCTAAAGCTTTTCAACGACCAGACGAAATACACTGCGCTCTTATCTGTGCGAGGCGACTGGATGGTCGCTGTACACAGACAGTGCTCTCACAGAATTTTTTGACACCAATTTGTCGGAGGATTAGTTGAATCAGCAGAGCCTTTCGCAGCGATGGAGACACCCTGATGACATCTAAGCAACTCTGGTGTGCGGGTATTGTAGTCAAGTCGAGTGTAGCTTCCATTTATACTCAGTAAAATAAAAACATTCTACGACCATGGAGGGTATCGTGATACCCGCTACCAGATGCCTCCTAATCTCTTTTGACCTGCCGCCTGCTATCAGTCTCATCCTCTCATTGTAAACGTCAAACCGGATGGGCTGCCTCACAAAATTCGCTCGCGTCAGCTCCTCCGGTCTCGTCTTCAGTACCCCACATTGTCTGGTATTGATGGCGGCATTGAAATCACGGTTAATGAACTCCGTGCGTTTGTTCCCTCTTGTGGAGCTCACTATTGGTAGAATTACTCGAACTCGTGCTTTCTGTGCCATTACAGTCTCGTCGTGCTCCCGCGGGACGAACACCTTTGTCTCACCTGCCTCCGCTCTTTTTATTCCACGTGATTTGCTCTTATTCGCTCGATGGTTGGCGATAAGAGGATTTTTTCGTTTTTTTCCGGCAGTCGGTGATGACGGGCCTCCAGGAGGATCGACTTCCCTGTCAATGCCTTCCCCACTGATTGTTTTATTCTAAAAAATGGACACGCTTCTTTATGCTTTTATACGAAGATCTTCCCGAGAAAGAGGCACTGGTATAAGAAAGAGGAATCGTGCCCAGGCGTTACCATGCTGAAAGCTTCAGAGGTTCGCCCAGTGGAGCGACCATTACGTTCCACAATAGAAAACACTCGTACGATGGGGTTGAACCTCGGGCAGTGCGAAGGAGTAAAAAGCAGCTCTAGCCCTACAGAATCGGTAAAAGCTGGAACGCAAATGGAATGGTGCAATGTCATGTTGTCCAACTGAAAAACGTCGCCAGAGGTTAGGGAAAAGTCTCCGACGATTCGTCGAAGTGGCTGCTGTGTTATAAGTATTCTCTACGAGCGAAACTGAGGCCGCCAACACTATCTACTACAGCTAGAACAGATGATGGTGTCGTCTTTCTCTTGGAGATCCATCGTACACGCCTTGGGCTCCTTCTCCGCGAATACGCATATACGCCCCAACGGTTTCGTCCGAAGTTAGTCTCATCGACCGAAAAGACAAACCGATGTCCCTCTGCTTAATACCGGTCGCGCCGTTCCGGGAATTCGGTGGTTGCGATGTCCGTGGAAGATGGCGGAGCCTGAAACTGAAAAATTTTTGGGACTACATCCGAATTTTTTCAGGACAACACGCAAAAGCTGTTGAAAAAAGAGACGCTCGAGGCGGCTACCATCGACACTTTTGCTCCCCATACCGTGACCAATGAGTCAGTTTCCACGATCGACCGCAAGCAGTCTTTTAGTATTTTGGTGTTTGGCGCAGAGCCCATGTTCTTGGTTCTTTCAGTGTTTCGTAATTATCTGAGTACTGTCGTATGACTCACCTCAAGGACGAATGCAAGTCCTCTTTGCACTGCGCGGTCAAGAATGTATTCATAGGAAATTCGCCTACGATCTAAACGGTACATCGCAAAGTTAGTTCGGTCGTCTGCAATACACTGTGTAGAACCACGCATTTACACTCAATGGGAGTGGCCCAGAACAGAGTTGAAAGAATAACCAAGACGCAACTTGGCGCCAGCAAATTTGGCACGCATTGTTTTCCAAGCGACTTCAGTCTTGTGCTGTCACTGGCTGTTGCCTTAATGAGGTTGATGGTATCGAAACCTCGTATATATATTAGCGCGCTTATTTTGGGAGTCATTGTCGTTGCAGTGGCCCTGCGCAGCTTGTCAAAGTTCTCCCATTCCACTCTAGTCTCGAGAGGGAACAGAGGGCTAGAGTTACACGCTTTTTATAACGTTTTCTGGAACTCAGGGACGCCACGTATAGCGCAAGAGCAACTATCCTGGCTCGAATCAAGCGGAATCAAAATCGATGCTCTGCACGTGTTCGCTTTCGGGACTAACCTGTCAGGGTTGGAAAGAATCGAGAAGTGGACAAGTGCACCAGTCGTATACGAGCAGTTGAGCCCGATCGGGAACGAGGAAGTTACGCTTGCGGCTCTACACAGGTTCTGCACAGTTGCGGAACTGAAAGGCAAAAGTGTCTTCGTTTTATACTTCCATCCAAAGGGTTCGTTTCATCCGAGCATTCGAAATGAAAAGTATCGACAAGCCGTTGGGCATTATGTGCTGCGAAAGCCCCAGGGTTGCCTGAGCGCCATGGCGCTTCAATCATGCGACGCTTGTAGTCTCCGCTTCTCAGAGTATCCGCACGCTCATTTTCCTGGGAATATGTGGTGGGCAAACTGTAGTTATATCTCCATGCTGTATGCGCCGGATATTCCGAGAACAGAGCTCAAGTCTGCAAAGCTTCCGGAATATTGCATAGGGCTCGGTCGGTTTGCTAGTGAACACTGGATTGGTTCGCACCCTCAACTAAGACCATGCGACTGCTTCCCCGTCACTGAGGACGCATTTTACTGGTATGGGTTCTCGGGTCTCGATGGTGTCCACCGTCTGATGAACAGTACGATGGACTGCAGGCGGGGGCCGCGTCCGAATATAATTGAGATTGCGCGAAAAAAAGGATACGATGTCGAGCTTAACCTACGCTGCCGTGAAGTTTCGGCCGCAGGCGACAGACGCGCCTATGGCTTTGAAACTACGTCGAGCTAAGGCTCGCAATGGACACGGTATAGAAAAATCAAACCGGTTTTGAAAATTGCGATCCGGTGCGCCGCTCGAATTATTCATCGACATTCGATTTTATGCTCAGTCGGAGTGCCGTTTTACTCCTGTATTCTCTAAAACCTTGGTACGCTCGCTACGGGAAGTCTTTAATGCGTTTCTGGCGTGCAAGTCTTATTTCCTGGGGAGTAATTCCATTCCGACATCACTTAGACACACGCCTATTTTGCATCTTCGGATCACTCAAGACATCCACACGGGTCTCGTCCGTTCGCTACGGTGGCCTGCTCCGGTCTTCTTTTACTGGAATAGGGCTGTTTTCCTCCATTAAAAATACTTTCCGCATGGATCCTCTGAGATATATATTCAAGGCTTTAAAACCCCACTTGGTAGTTGACAGGTTCAGTTTATGATACTCTCACTAGCGAGATTTCACACTCGGAAGCTGTTTCCTTCAAAGAGAACACTGGCTGCACCTTACGAGAGTGGGGCTTAGTCGCGCAACAGCACTATGATTTGAAGCTCACCAACGTAGGGAAAGGCTGTAGCGCGCACTGTCAGCGCGACATAATTCCAAAACCTTACTCTTTTCGAACGCTTTGCTGGTTCCGAAAATATGAATTGCCCCATTCGAGTACGATCCCAACAACTGCTTTTGCACTTCAAAATACCTGAAGACGCAACTGCGCCGCATCCATTGCGAGCCTTAGCTCGACGTAGTTTCAAAGCCATAGGCGCGTCTGTCGCCTGCGGCCGAAACTTCACGGCAGCGTAGGTTAAGCTCGACATCGTATCCTTTTTTTCGCGCAATCTCAATTATATTCGGACGCGGCCCCCGCCTGCAGTCCATCGTACTGTTCATCAGACGGTGGACACCATCGAGACCCGAGAACCCATACCAGTAAAATGCGTCCTCAGTGACGGGGAAGCAGTCGCATGGTCTTAGTTGAGGGTGCGAACCAATCCAGTGTTCACTAGCAAACCGACCGAGCCCTATGCAATATTCCGGAAGCTTTGCAGACTTGAGCTCTGTTCTCGGAATATCCGGCGCATACAGCATGGAGATATAACTACAGTTTGCCCACCACATATTCCCAGGAAAATGAGCGTGCGGATACTCTGAGAAGCGGAGACTACAAGCGTCGCATGATTGAAGCGCCATGGCGCTCAGGCAACCCTGGGGCTTTCGCAGCACATAATGCCCAACGGCTTGTCGATACTTTTCATTTCGAATGCTCGGATGAAACGAACCCTTTGGATGGAAGTATAAAACGAAGACACTTTTGCCTTTCAGTTCCGCAACTGTGCAGAACCTGTGTAGAGCCGCAAGCGTAACTTCCTCGTTCCCGATCGGGCTCAACTGCTCGTATACGACTGGTGCACTTGTCCACTTCTCGATTCTTTCCAACCCTGACAGGTTAGTCCCGAAAGCGAACACGTGCAGAGCATCGATTTTGATTCCGCTTGATTCGAGCCAGGATAGTTGCTCTTGCGCTATACGTGGCGTCCCTGAGTTCCAGAAAACGTTATAAAAAGCGTGTAACTCTAGCCCTCTGTTCCCTCTCGAGACTAGAGTGGAATGGGAGAACTTTGACAAGCTGCGCAGGGCCACTGCAACGACAATGACTCCCAAAATAAGCGCGCTAATATATATACGAGGTTTCGATACCATCAACCTCATTAAGGCAACAGCCAGTGACAGCACAAGACTGAAGTCGCTTGGAAAACAATGCGTGCCAAATTTGCTGGCGCCAAGTTGCGTCTTGGTTATTCTTTCAACTCTGTTCTGGGCCACTCCCATTGAGTGTAAATGCGTGGTTCTACACAGTGTATTGCAGACGACCGAACTAACTTTGCGATGTACCGTTTAGATCGTAGGCGAATTTCCTATGAATACATTCTTGACCGCGCAGTGCAAAGAGGACTTGCATTCGTCCTTGAGGTGAGTCATACGACAGTACTCAGATGGTTGAACAATACTGGAAGAAATAGGGATATGCGTCCAGCGCAGTAAACCGATATTCTCGAAGACTGCCCGCTGTCAATGCTAGAAAACGACCCGTTGATTACCATACGGAATGCAGAAAGCGACGATAGTAGCCGCCACGAGTATCCCTGTTTCTCAACAGCGTGTTCGTGTAGTCCTCATAACACCAGGATTCAGTCGCAAAAAAGTCCGATTTACGTCACGGCCATCTTCCACCGAAATCGCAATGACAGCGTGCACGGAACGCCGCGATCGATATGAAGCAAAGGGATGTCGGTTTGTTTCAGTCGATGAAACTTCTTTGGTACGACACCCTAGGGGCGTCTATTGGTAATATGCGGAGAGGAAGCCCGTTGTTTGTACGATCGAACTCAAAGAGAATGAAGATATCTTTTTTTCTAGCTTCAATGGATTCATTCGGTGGCCTCGGTTTTGCTCGTGGTGATGGCTCGTACAAGAGCACAAATCAATTCGGTGAATCATTGAAGAATTTCCCCTGACGTCTGGTGACGTCCATCTATTGAAAAATGTGACATTGCACCATTCCCCTTGGGGGCGAGCTTTTGCCGATTCTATCAGGGAAGAGCTGCTTTTCATTGCTCCGTGCTCTACGTGTTCCAAACTATTCGAAAGAGTGTTTCCTATCGTGAAACGTAATGATCGCTCCACTGGCCGAGTCGCTGAAGCGTTCAGCGCACGGTGACTCCGGGGTGCATTCGGTTATTCTTGCGCAAGTGCTTCTCCGTCAGAGAAGGCCCTAACCTAAGGGCATGAGGAAGTGCTTTCATTTTCAAAAATAAAAAATCCAAGGGAAAGTTATGGAAATGGAACTCAAGTATCCTAGAAGCCCGATGTCGCCGGCAGCGTGAAAAATCGAAAAAATTCTTTCCTCGCTGACCATCGAGCGAAGAAGAGCAAGATATGAGGAGAAAGAAGAGGGAGATATGAGAGAAAAAGTATTTTCCCGACGGGAAAATCGCTAGACTGTAGTGACACCGAGGGCAAGAGTTCGAGGACGCCTTCCACTGGTGTGTTCAAGCAGAGGCAAGAAACGCATGGAGTTCGCGACCCGAGACTTCGACGCCGCCATCAATATTAGGAGATGTGCGGTGCTGAAGAGGAGACCTGAGGAGCTGACGCGAGCGAACTTTGTGGGGCAGCCCCTCAAGCTCGAAGTGGACACGGAGAAGCTGAAACCGATAGCGAGGGTCGGTCAAAAAATGGCTCGGAGGCGTCTGCGGATGGGTAGATATATTTATCCTCCATGGTTATGAAATGCTTATTGTTTCAGTGACCGTTATGTGTACAATGCCGAGAATATCATTGTCGGCTCTTTCTGGCAATGCGTTGCAGTTGAGTCAATCATACTGAACAACTACTACCCGTCGTAAAATAATGGAGAGAGCATATCTTTATCTTACAAGCAGAATCCAATGGATAGAACGAAAAACTCTAGAATAGGTCGAGCAATGCTGCATCTTTCGTTGCTTCCGAGTTGCTGCGAATGAGCTGTTTGTCGGCTCTTTGCATCACTGCAGATTCTCTGCAGCCGTCACGCCCGTCTGAGCCGAGTATTGACGTAGAGCAGCTATATTATCGACGAACCAGTCAAGGTTTTCGGTACTGGAAAATATCTTTTGCTACTTCGAGCGATCGGATGCACTCTGTTTGAAGAGCCTCACAGGTGGCTTTCCAGGATTTTCTTCTGAATGGCTCTCGGTTTCATTGTAGACTGACGCGTGACCGGACTCTAGCTATCCGAACCAATCGACTCTACGTGGGTATTTCAAACTTCAAATCTAAACTCGAAGAAGCTAAAAACATGCCAAAGAAAAACGTGACACTTGGTCAGGTCAGCTGAGTACCTGATCCCTTTGAGCGCACAGTTTTCTACAAGACCATCTCCAGAACCCAATTTTGTTGCTCAAAAAAACCCACTTTTTGGTTAAGAAGCTGCGAGCTTGACTGCAGACTGTATCGACGAACTGAGGAACTCTCACTTGTACAGCATGATAGCGCACAGCTTTCGATGCGCAGCGCTTTGAGCAGCCTAGAGCCGAGTGGATAGCCAGAAGCATGATGATTGCACGTTGCATCGCGCAATGATATTGGTAAAATATTTGCTCTGTCTTTGTTCGTATAGTTTTGTTGTGGTCTAGTTTGTTTAATTCACCTGTATAAGAAAGCGTACGGATAGTTTCCGCAGTGGATGGAAGCATACCTCTCAGCACCTTCACGACCGAGTGTGACGCTTTCTGAATTCTCTGGTCGCCGGGTTTGCCAGACGAAACGGAACGATTCTCTTCTGGGCGCTCGGGGGAGGTTTGCACCGGGCACGTGGGAGCGCGTAGTGCTCGGGCGTCGCGGTGGTTCCCGTACAGTCAGTCGTTTGCCTCAAGTGCGTGCAACAGCTACTGCTGGGGTATCGCTAGTGAAGCCAAAGCAGACGGGGAACGCGTTCGCTGACCTCTGCATCAACAGCATTCGTTTCCTGGCTGTCGACGCCGTAGAGAAGGCGAACTCTGGACACCCTGGAGCGCCCATGGGTCAGGCCCCGCTCGCGTTTACTCTTTGGGACAAGTATCTGCGCTTTAACCCCAAGAATCCGAACTGGGTCAATCGCGATCGTTTTGTGCTAAGCTGTGGTCATGGGTCTATGCTTCAGTATGCTCTGCTTTACCTTTATGGATACGATCAACCAACAATGGACGATATCAAAACTTTCTGTGAATTTGGTTCTTGCGCTACGAGTCACCCCGAGAACTTTCTTCTTCCTGGCGTTGAAGTGACCACAGGGCCTCTGGGCTCTGGCGTGGCACAGGCTGTTGGTCTCGCTATCGCCGAAGCGCACCTCGGAGCAATGTTCAACACCCCAGAGGAGAAGCTGATTGACCATTACACCTACTTCATTATGAGTGATGGATGCATGCAAGAAGGAGTAGCTGCAGAGGCCGCATCTTTGGCAGGCCATTTGGGACTGGGGAAACTAATCGGGTTTTTCGATGATAACAAGATAACTTACGATGGACCAACAGACCTTGCGTTTAGTGAGGATGTCGTATCTAGATTCAAATCGTATAACTGGCAGGTAATTAGCATTGCAGATGGAAACACAGACATCGACAACATCTCGAAAGCAATCGAGGAGGCGCAAAAAGATCTGACACGACCATCACTAATCATAGTTCCGACAACAATTGGTTTTGGCTCACCAAAACACGCGAACAAAAGGACAGCACATGGAGAACCTTTCGGATCTGACGAAGTCAAGGCAACGCGGGAGAATCTTGGATGGAAATATGCTCCTTTCGAGGTCCCAGAGGAGGTGCTGAAACATTGTCGCCGCAAGATCCAAGAGGGGGCACGTCTTGAACAGGAATGGAATGAGCTCTTGCAGCGGTACAAGAGTAAGCACCCAGAACAGGCTGCACTATTCGAGCGGATGGTGATTCGCAAGGAGAAGAGCCCTGGTTGGGAAAAGGCCCTCAAGGATTGTGCGGCAAAGACAGGCTCCATGGCTACGAGGCAAGTCTCCGGCGCAATGCTCAATGCGCTCGCTGCGGTGATGCCGGAGATCATCGGGGGATCTGCAGACCTGGCCCCTTCGAACAACACGCTCCTGAAGGGCTTTGGCGATTTCTCTCGTAACAACTACAAAGCCAAGAATATGCGCTTCGGTGTCCGCGAGGCAGCGATGACTGCGATCACCGCGGGCATCAAGCTCCACAACACTGGACTGTTTCCCTACTGCGCGACTTTTCTGATATTCACCGATTACGCCCGGGGCATGCTCCGCCTTGCTGCCCTCTCCGAGGCGGGAATCACGTTCATTACAACGCACGACTCCGTCGCCTTAGGCGAGGATGGCCCCACGCACCAGCCCATCGAGCATCTGGCTAGCCTGCGAGCTATGCCGAATGTGTACACGTTCCGTCCGTGCGATGCGAACGAGTGCGCAGCTGGCTATGCGCTCTCGATCCGGCATGATGACAAAGTCGTTCTGTTGGCGCTCACGCGACAGAAGACGAACAAGCTCGAGACATCCTCATACGATGGTGCCCTGCGCGGAGCGTACGTGGTTTCGGATAATAGCCCTGCGGGCAAGCACCCGGATGTGATCCTTATCGGAACAGGCTCCGAGGTGGACGTCGTCGTGGAGGCCGCCGATCAACTACGAACTAGCGATGCTTTGAATGTGCGCGTGGTGTCGATGCCCTGCATGGAGCTCTTTGAGGACCAGGATGCAGCTTATCAAGAGTCTGTGCTTCCTGCTGCCGTGCCTCGCAGCCGGAGGGTCGTATGTGAGGCTGCCTCAAGCTTCGGCTGGTCGAAGTATGCGGATCACTTTGTGTGCATCGATCGCTTCGGAGCGTCCGGCAAAGGGCCTGACCTGATGAAGTACTTTGGGATCACGCCGTCGAACGTAGCGAAGAAGGCGCGAGAGGCTGCAGGAAAAGGCGTTTGAGGACGCCGCGGAAGCAGCGGTTCTGTGCCGGGCAAAGATTTTCAAGCGGCGTTTGCTGCGGCAACGCTCTGCGGAATGGGAACGCTTTGGAAGAGAGTATTCTTGCAGGGTCTAAACACGGCTGTAGTATCCCGCGTGATCACGTTGGGCCTCATCGTTCTCGTTCGCAAATGCGTTCCGTAGAACGTGCTGTTCTCTAGGGTAACAACGGCTGGGTACGCGGCAGCTGCATCGCCTCTGGGCTGGAGCGGGTCCTGCGGTTTTGAACCGTTGTCCACCTCGAAGGTTTTCTCCCGCCGATGGCGTCCGGGTTGGAGCACCTCCAACGGGCGCTCTGGAGACGGGGCCTTCCGTGCTTCAGCCTTGACTGGCTCACGCAAGCACACGAACGTTACCCAGACGTTGAAGAACTCGTAACGTTTGCTCTGGAAACAGTCGACTTTGAGGACCGGCGCGTCGTCGAGAGAGGCAGCCTTCCTGCGGAGGCACAGCCAGCGCTGCTCTCCAAGGAAGACGGCGTGGTCGTTCCCATACGCGGGGAGCTTCTCGTTTTTCAGGTGCTGGACGTTGCGGACGTCAGCGCCGCTGAGGAAAAAGCGGATCTTCCAAGCGGGCCCGAGCGCACTCTGAAGCTTCTGCTGACGGACGGTCGCCTCGAGTTGGCCGCTATCGAGGACGCTCCGATACCGGACCTCGGAACGAGTCTCCCTCGTTGCACGAAAGTCTGTGTGCGGAAACCTATGCTGCTGCACGGGTTGCTGGTGCTGCGTCCCGAGAACACGTCCGTAGTGAGGCCTCGGCCGAGCTGCATATAGAAGGAGTGGCTGCGGCTGCCGCTTGGGCGTATCGCAAACGAGTTCTTGGTGATGCATCGGGCGAGCAGCTGCCGCGTCCAGCTCGAGTGTCGGACCGAATATCGCCTGTTTGATGATGTATCTGCGTGGAGCTTTCGAGATGGATACGCTTGTACGAAAAATGATCGTAGGTGTGGCATGCCTGCATGCTCGAGACACCGGCAGGATGCGTTCTACGACTGTGCCTCGGAGGCTCGTGCAGAACGCTGCCGAGACGTGCACACTGGCGCTGTGGCGCTTTCGGGCTACGGAAGTCTGGAAAGAGCGTTCTCCAAGCTTTGCACAACGCCTATGCCGGTACCTGCAAGACCACGCTGTGTCGTGAGGCACCCCTGGTTCCCATGGGTCATGCTTCAGAGCGCGAGTGAAGCGCCGCGGATGCTGCTCCATAGCAGAATAGGTGCGGTGCTAGATCGAACTAGCGGCCTGATCTAATATGCACGCTGGTGCGTGAAAGTCTTCCATGCACATTTTGGGATATGGAATCGAGTGCGTAGCAGAAGATTGCGCAAGACTGTTTCGATGCATGCGAGTGCGCACGCTGTGACGCAGCAGGGGATTTGCGAGCCTCGGCTGGCAGGGCCCCCAGCCGGCGTCCACGAGGGAATAGCTGAGCTGTCCCGTCTGTGTGTGGCGTTCGCAGTAGCAGCAACAGCAACAGCAACAGCAACAGCAACAGCAGCGCGCTCGACTCCAGAGCAAGCGCTCACTGAAGAAACGCCACCGGGTAGGGCATCTATGCAGCGAACCATAATCCTCAGAGCGAAGTCTGGAGACTGGTGTGTGGAACACGGTGGATCTGGTGCGGAATGATATCTGCTTCCGTAAATGCCGATTGGAATCGAGACATTTAGGGATCCCCTATAAGATTCAAGGATCCTGCGCTACTGAAGAACAACTTGCGGGGACTCACCGAGGATCCATCGTCGTGTCCGAACGATCGCGGCGAAGGATGCAAACGCATGATCTCCCCAGTCACGCATAATGCCACGGACGGAAGGTGCATAAGATATTTCGATTCCAGTTCTATTCGTGCACGCATGAGCTCCCTAGTCACGCATAATGCCACGGAGTAAAAGTACACAACGTATCTAGATTCCGGTTTACTTCTTGCGCTTCTTGTTCATACTGTTGCAAGGCGAAATCGTCGGTGTTCGCAGTTATTCACGGGTATAACGCCGAAATTTGCGATACCCTGACGCTTACCGGTGGGCGGGAGCCCTCCTGTGGACACACTCGGCGATACTCGGTGCATGGGCTGTAGATCACAGGCGGACGATCGTTAAAGGTCGCTGTGATTTTAGTGTTGCCCATACCTCTACGCGTGGAAGTCATCCCCAGAGGGCGGCTCTCGAGCGCGCTGCCCTCGGTGACTCGGAGCGGCGCATGGTCTCCGCACTGGTAGCGATGATGCAGGAGCATCACTCGAGCGCAACCTGTGTACGCCCCTCTCGGGCACCAGTCTGCGTAAATCTACCAGAAAAATATTCGATCGTCTCTGCCGTAGGTGTCTTGCTCGACAGTGCGGTCAGCGCGGTGCATTGGATGCGCGGAGCTGCCCCTGGGATGGTCCGCTTGGTTTCGGGTTGTGCGCGGGTCTTCCAGT
This sequence comes from Cyanidioschyzon merolae strain 10D, assembly GCF_000091205.1. Taxonomy (NCBI): domain Eukaryota; phylum Rhodophyta; class Bangiophyceae; order Cyanidiales; family Cyanidiaceae; genus Cyanidioschyzon; species Cyanidioschyzon merolae. The sequence goes on from NC_010141.1 coordinate 306,609, forward strand.
GACCCCTCGCGTCCACAGAAGCATCAGGCCGGTGTCACGTAGAGCGCTCCAGTTGCTGCGAGCCTGTGGATCCTGCACTAGCCGAGCACCGACTGGGCGCTCAAGGTTACAGCGGGGATCGTCCAGTGTCTGTATCACGGTGGTAGTCGAAGGGCTCATTGAAAACGCATCCAACTTGACCCCGTAGATATCTCTCCATGAGATCCCTGGTTGAAGCGTTGAACTCTTCCGAAATGGGGCGGCCGAAGTAGCGGCTTTCGTTCAGCTGCTTTCGGACACGCTTTGCGAGCACCTTTCCGAGTTCGACGCCCCACTGGTCGAATGAATTGATGTCCCAGATGAAACCCTGGACTGCCGTGCGATGCTCATAGAGCGCGAGCAACTGGCCAGTGGCGTACGGATCCAGCCTCTGCAGCAGCAGCGTCAGACTCGGCCTGTTGCCAGTCGTCACGAGATGCGGAATCAGCCATTCGGGGCGGCCCTCTGCACGACACTCCGCCGCTGTTTTGCCGTACGCCAGAGCATCTGGCTGGGCGAAAAAGTTCGCCATGAGCTCGTCTGCATTGCTGACCGGCTCACCCTCGATGCACAGCGGGTACTGGGACTCGATGAAGCCAATAAAATCGCAGGGTACCGTCTGCCCCATATGCAGCAGCTGGAAAAACGAGTGCTGGCCGTTGGTGCCGGGCTCTCCAAAGTCGATCTCACCGACCGCGTAGTCGACGTCGTCGCCGCGCAGCGTCACGTGCTTACCGTTGCTCTCCATGTCAACCTGCTGGATATGAGCGGGGAACTTGAGAAGCGCCTCTGCGTAAGGATGCAGCGCCCGGCTCTTGTAGCCGAGAAAAGACAGGTTCCAGACGCCGAGAAGCCCCATGATCACCGGCAAGTTCCCCGCCAGCGGACTAGCAACGTCGTAAAAGTTCGCATCAACAGAGCGCGCGCCCTCTAGAAATCGCAGGAACGTGGGGAAGCCGTACTGAATCGAGAGCGGCAGCGCTCCGACCGCAGAGCACACGGAATACCTACCCCCGACCCAGTCCCAAAACTCAAAAGTGTTCCGCGGGTCGATCCCGAACTTCTCCACCATCGGCACGTTGCTGCTGCAGGCAACCATGTGGAGCCGCACGACCTCATCCGAGCGCCCCATTTCGGACCAGAGCCATTCGCGCATCGCCCGTGCATTCAGAAGCGTCTCCGCGGTTGTGAACGACTTGCTCACGATCACTATCAGCGTCTCCTCCGCCGACAGATCCTGCGTGCAGCGCTTGATATCCACAGGATCCACGTTGCTGAGAAAATGAAGGTGCCGCCCCCGCGCCGCCTCAAACGCCTCCGGATCCGTCCGAAACGCCTCGTGCACAAAGTCTGGCCCCAGATACGAGCCGCCAATCCCCACAGCGATGACGCTGCGAAGCGGCTTCCCCGTGGCGCCGCGATGCTCCCCGCTGCGCACCCGCTCGCTGAACTCACGCACGTGATCGAGCACCCGCCACACGTCACGAACAACGTCCGTACCGTCGACAACAAGGCTTGCGTTCCGCTCCGCGCGAAGCGCCGTATGCAGCACGGCGCGCCGCTCGGTCACGTTTATGTGCGCGCCGGACTGCATCGCGCGGATCTTATCCACCAAACGCGCACGACGCGCTAGCGCGAAAAGTAGCTCAATCGTATCCTTCGTCACCCGCTGCCGCGAGTAGTCGAGGTAGATCCCGTCATACTCAGCGCGCAGAGAACGCACGCGATCGACGTCCTGCATCAGCTCCCGCAGGTGCAAACGATCGATCTCAGATGCATGCTCCACCAGCCGTCTCCACTCGGCAGTCTCCGAGATGAGGACGTAGTCGGTCGGCACCGGCAGTGGTGGCGGCGTTTCCGAAGGAAGCCGCCTCCCAACGGTGTAGCTCCCGCGAACGTCCCCCGCTGTGCAACGCGGAAACGCACGTCTCCGCAAAAGCCCAGCAGACCCGTGGTGCGGGTACAGCGCCCTGGATCGGCGCGATCCAGCTACCCCACCCCGAAGCGGCCACCCAGGCACGACAAAGGCGCTCATCAGGCGAACACTCTCCCAGCAAGCAAAGACCAGGTGCACACTATTGCGCACTGCACCGCGCAGCGAGCTTTCAACTGGCGTCCGCTTCTTGGGCGATTCGCCTCCGGCACGCGCGGCAGGCGGGTGCAGCTGCGAGGGCGCGGCCAACGGATCAGCGACTCGTTGATAGACTTTCACCTGAATTGCGTTCCATACGCAGGTGCGTGCCATCAACTGCTCTTTCGCCGCTGATGAGAGACGCGTTCCGCGTGCGTGCCTTAGCAGAAATAAAAAATCTAGGGGAAGGTATGGGCATGGAAGTCGGAGATCAAAGGCGGTCGCCATGGCCGGCTTCTTGAGGGAAAGGACGAAAGAAATCCTGGTCTCGCCGACCATGGAGCGAAGAAGCGCAAGTGACGAAGAAGAAGAGAGGCACAGGGGCGGCAGGCGAGAAGAGGGGTTCGCCCGATGAGACTGCGACGAGACTGTACTGGGAGAGGGGGCACGAGATCGAGGAACTCTCGCAATATCGAGTTCATGCAGAGGAAATATAGAGATGGAGTTCGTGACCTGGGACCTCTATGCCGCCATCAATATCAGGGAATGTGCGGTTCTGGAGACGAGGCCCGCAGAGCCGACGCGATCCAGCATTGTGGGGCAGCCCCTGAGGCTTGAAGTGCACAAGGCGAAGCTGCAGCCGATGGCAGGGGCTGGTCAGGAACTGCTGGGAGGCGTCTGGGACTGGATATATATTTACCTACCATGGTTGTGGATTATTGCGCGTGAGGCAGCGCGATATTTCTTCCACCTCGTTGATTGGGCGCTTCTCCCAGCGCGCATACATTCACACCGACGCATTCGATCACGCACCATTCTCTTCCTCGCCACCCTTCGTTCCCGGTACAATACTTTTCACAAAACGTGTAGATTATTACGAAATTCATTGCGGCACTTTGCACTGTCGCGGGCATATCGTACAGGACTTTCTGCTGAGTGCGATAACGCCTCCAAGGCTTCTAAGACATCATTGCGTTTGGCCTGCACGTTTCTGGATTATTCGCCCAGTCATTACTCTCTGCTGAGATAAAGATGAGACGTATGTTAGTAGGTCTTACAGCTGTTGGTTGAAGTCCGATGGTTCACCAACGATTCCTCCAGTGCGTCGTCGTTTACCACAGGCAGGCGGACTCCTCCTCGAGCCTCAACGAAGCGCTGGTGTATGGAGTCTCTTTCCCTGGCTTCAGGCCGACGCACTGTGCATAGCGGAGAAGATTCACGAGGACATGCTTCTGCATTGCTTGATGTTCCACCGTGTCTTACCTCATCTGAGCAGAGGAGCGTTTGGGCTCTCAGTGGGCCGTGTACCGTGCAAGACGCCCGCGTTTGATGATTTTGGATGCAGCTACGTCATTGGTCTCGAAGGAGGACGCTACGTCTTGTCGTGATGGTGCGAATTCTTTGTTCCTTCTTTATTTCTTTCCCATACGCATCTATCTTTGCTTTCATTGACTTGTCGCTCCTCCTCCCGTTTTTGCGTTCCTTCGAAGCTTCGGGCCAAGAGCGCACAATTTCTTCCATGCACTCCAGGCAGTCGATAAGCTCCTCTTCTGCTTTGATGCTCTTCGTGTTGTGCATCAGAAGCATCTACGCCGCCTGTACGGAGGCGCCCCACTCAATCAAATTGGAAAAAAGCCTCATATCGAGGTGCTGGTAGGAGCGACTTAAAGATTCGATTGGAAAAGTAGAAAATTTCTTCCCTTCAGGGACACGGTACAGCACCCCAAATGCAGAAGCATCATCCCTTTCTTTTGCTGGTTACTCACAGGCGACAGCTGAATCATTTCTTTGGCGTATTCGTCTCGGAAAAGCATTCGACGGAGGTTTACAATGCTCCCTCTCTTTCCAGTCGATGGGCTTCGACGAAACGCCGATAACGAAGAGCTCCTTCATGTCGCCCGGACTTGAGACCGACTCGTGGTTTTTTCGTTTCAACATCAACGAATACATCACCCGAGGGTGGAAGTGAACGCTGACGTGTTTCAGGCTCGCCGTGCATACTTTTCGTCCCAAGTGCCTCTTTGTTTTTCTGGAACGCTTTGAGTCTCGCAACGAGTGAAATCCTCGGCATCCGCAAATTTGTTCAGCTGAAAGACCGAAGAGCGTTCGGCGTCGATGAAAGCTCAGAGCGAGAGAGGAGTACTCGGCATGTACTCTGGAAGAGTGAGGGCATAGAAGGCGGTCGGTGTCAATAGTCTCTCAAAGAAATTCATCACTTTCACAAGGTCCTTGAAGTGAGGAATGTCCGCAGTCTTGTGCGAAAGGCAAGCATGTTGCTGGAGCTTGCTGAAAGAAATGCATATTTACATGCGCAGGATGTGTGCTCCGGCAAGAGCAAGCACGCTCAGATGAATCCCTTTATGAGTGTAGCGTCGCAAAGTAGCGACACGCAAAGCTCCTCGTTCGCGTAGCTGCCCGAGCGTTGAGGTTCGTACAGCAAGGCGATCCGTCGAAAGGTGGCGACGTTCTCTGGGACGGGTATGCACCTCTGTTCGAAATGCTCTAGGATTTCTTTTTAGTCCTTAAACAGCTGTTTCCCTCTCTCACATGGTGTGGTTGGGCTGTGTGCCTCTGTTGACGAACCAGCAATTTATTGTCATTCTCAATTCATCTTTCAACTTTTTCCCTCACGTCTCTTCAGAAATCCGCCAACCTAAAACTTGGAAACCTTGTGCGAAACAAACCCTGGCAGGCCGGGCGGTTTCAATTGCGGCCTCTAAAGCGACGAGCACCAGTTCGTATTGAGGACAATCCAAGGTATTGACATGTGCATCCGCTTCCCCAGGTCAGTGCCTCGCGGAACCGGAAGACGTTCTTCATTTGGCGAAACTATGGAAAATAAGTTCGAATGCATAAAATGATCCATCCTCTGGTCTCTACTCATTACCAACGGAAAAGTATTTGTGGAACGCGATTTTTCCACGAAGAAGAATATACTGGGGCGAAAATCCGGGTTTGAGGACGAGTTGAGAAATTTCGATATTTGCAAGCTCCCTTCTTGTGAAGATCTGATGCGCTCTTCGTGGAAAGCGATCGCTGGGATGACTGACGTCCGAGTCTTAGATACTTTTCTCTCCAAACAGAGGAGGTCGGAGCCTCTGAGAGCTTCTCTCGATTTTGGTACTATGCTGCTATCGAATGCCGTTTCATCGATGGCAGGACGGAGTAGGGGACCCTCCTTTTGAACAGAATCTATTGTATTACCCTAGATGGTCAGTTACGTTCTAGAGTGATCTTGTCAACGAGTCTCCAACGAGCAGCCTCGAGTAATTTTTGTCGTCAACCCAGCAGTAAGCGAGACCTGCTGCGCCCACGACTTGTCTTGAAACATAAAGATAGAAAACTTGAAACATGCATGATTTGAGCACCCAACTCGTAAGGAAGGAGGAAGAAAGGAGGCTTATAAATACAAAATCGATCATGATACCGGGTATTTTACAATTGCTTGTTTGACAGCGTCGAGAATCAGCTTGATTTCAGTGACGCATGGAACTCCAGCGGCAGACTGTCGAAAGAGCCGCTCAGAAATGCCAACCGAGTGTTCTAAAATTAAGTATGAAACCATATGCCCTTATGGCTGATAGTCGAACGTTGACGCTGTACATCTAGAAAGAGTGCATAAAAACGAAAGACAAGAGAAGACCGAGCAGTTCATTATTCCATTGTGTTCGGCATTGGCGGAGGCACAAGCATTCGCTCCACAGTGGCAAATCTCGAGCGAGTGCGTTTCTGGAGTTCTTCCACAGGCAAAAAGACCCGACCGCGTGTAACAATTTCCTCTGCTAGAAATAATCGATTACGTGCGTGGACTCCTCGGTGACCCTGCAGCAGTCGAATTTCTGCGTGCTTCGTGCGTATCGGCGCCCAAAACGCCCTTAGGCTGTGACTGGGCTGGACACGCTAAGGACTGACACGGGAGCCAGAGGCTGGGATCCAGCCTGGGCAGTTTGGGTTTGCTGGTCGCGTGGAATTATAAGCAGTGTAAATCACTTGTTCGGACTGAGGTGAGTGCCTTAAGTAACTTGGCTGTTTGCTGAACCAGCTCTCGTGCGTGCTGTTGGCGACTTTGGCTGGGTTGCACAAGCTTGGTGCCCAAGTTCGTAGCCCCCAAACGCCAGGTTCGAAGTGCACATTGGCCACGGTCTCGGCTTGTTTACTGACTTTGCGCTCTATGAAACCCGCAGTAGCTCAACAGGATGGTCCGAGGCGAAGCCAGCTCCAGCAGCATGCCACGCGCTTTGAGCATCGCAGGCTCGGACTCGGGAGGCGGTGCCGGCATCCAAGCCGATCTGAAGACTTTTGAAGCCCTCGGCGTGTACGGCATGACCGTTATCACAGCGATCACGGCCCAGAATACGGTTGGAGTGCAGGCCGTGGAGGGTGTGTCTCCCGCTTTGGTTCGCGCCCAGTTACAGAGCGTTCTGAGCGACATCGGCGTTGACGCCATAAAGACTGGTATGCTTTTGGACTGCGGCACCATCAACGTGGTGGCAGATACCATAGAGAGCAGCGAACCAGCTGCCATGGCGCCTCTGGTCGTCGACCCAGTCATGGTGGCAAAGAGCGGCGACCGCTTGCTTGCCGCCGATGCAGTAGCGGCCTTGAAGACTCGTCTTGCACCGCTGGCAACGGTTCTAACGCCAAACATCCCCGAGGCCGAACAGCTGCTAGGTAGGCGCCTCACAATCGATAGCATGGATTCAATGCGACGTGCACTTGTCGAGCTCATGGAGGAGTTGCCTGAAACGCGCGCAGTTCTTCTCAAGGGCGGCCACCTAGACTCCACTGGCAACGTCTGTGTTGACCTGTTTAGCGATCGCGTACACGGCGGTCTAACTGAGCTTACACTTTCAAGACTTAGCTCGAGGAACAGTCACGGAACGGGCTGCACCACTGCATCGGCGATAGCTGCTGGCCTCGCTAAGGGCTACCCCTTGCTTAAAGCAGTTTACCTGAGCAAGCGATATGTGCACGGGTGCATTGAGCATGCCTTGCCGTTGGGCGCTGGGTGTGGTCCGCTCTTCCACGCACACCTTCAGGCAGCAGATGGTGCTCTCGATGCTAAGCTGAAGGAGCTTATCGGAGACTGAGGCGACATCCCAGCAATCTTTCTGATTGGACTCAGAAGGATTGCCTCGGGCGCTGCAGCTACTTGCCGCGGTAAAGTAAACAGGAGAGAACAACCGTCCTTTCATGGAGCATCCACGGTGACCGGCCGCAAAGTGTGGGAGTGACTTGTCAGCGTCCCAAAGGTATGAAGGCCTCTTGCGGCTTTAGGCCACGAGTGATCCTCTATAGGCACCGACAGAAGAACCAACCCTGGACAGGGAGCACTTCATCGAGTTCGCTATTCGAGCAGTCCATTCCTTGCGGGTTTCAGGGTTCTGAATCGCGCGAGGCCCCCACCGCCCGGTTGCCTCCGACAAGAACCGCTCGCAGCACTGAGGGCCACCCGCGTATTGTTCGTGCTGTAGCGCGTCCCGAGAAGCTCCAGATCCAGCACACAGATGGGGGCATAGAGCGCATGCGCCTCATTCGTGTCATATCCTCGCCTGGAGAATATCTGTACGACACGAACCAGACAGAGCGTGATGTTCTACCGGCCGGTGCTCCCGAAACCCTTGCAGCCGCGTTGCGTTTCCTCCAGCTCGGCCACCTCCACAACTGGTGGTGTCTCGATCCGTTCCAGAATAAGCTGAGCAATCCGCATCCCAACTTCGACCTGGAAGCATTCCTCGCCCAGGTTGAAAATCACAACACCGAGGTTCCCGCGGTAGTCCTGATCCACTACTCCAGCGCCGAGATCGATACCGTGCTTCAGAGCCAGCCCGCTACGAGGTGCAACACGGCCATACGTGCCGACAGGTACGGCAACTGCTAGGTCAGTGCGGACGAGCGCGCGGCCTCCTGGTGGAATCTCGACGCTCTCAGCGGCAAAGAGGTCGTAGCCCGCCGCGTGCTCTGAAGACCGGAGAGGCAACGTAGCGCACTCACTCAATCGTTTCACACGTAATGCACCAGACTCTTGATTGCTTTCCGTTTGGCACATGGTGAACCTCTTCACGCACTAGCAGCGAAGCAGTAGTACGGAAATGCAAATTCCCGCCAGATATGTTACCGATGCGCGAGCGCATATGGCCAGATTCATGGGTGGCGCGCGCTCAAGCCACACGAGACCATGTTTGCGTGCCGCGCGCGCAAAATGCTACGAACAGCGTCCTAGTCAGCTGTATACTGCGCGGGAAATCATCCCTCAAATAGCTGCCTGAGTCGCGTCCAGTGAACGAGTCGGGAGCATGCTATCTTGTGGTCTCGCAGCGCGGGAACGCTAGAGCCGCTGCTGGTGGGGCTGTATACGCTGACGCAGTTATTTAGGTGCGCTATTGTCTAATCGAATGTGGATCCCACCGGCTGCACACAAGCACCTGAGGACGAGAGGAGCACCTGCCGTATCCGTTTGAGTACGCATATGTTCCAACAGCGTGAGAATGATCGCACGAAAGGGAATGGTCGCCAGATTGTGCTAATGACGAGCTGTCTCCGAGTGCTGAGCCTGCCTCGTGCGCCCACTGTAAATCTCTGTTTGCCGCCGGCGCGCCTGAGGCAACCGCTAGGTGCAGACGTAATGGCCTCGTGATTCCTTGTGGGCATCATCTCGAGGACGCAGGCGGTTTCATACTATTTGCATTCGTTTCCGAGTGCGCTCCTAGGCGTTTAAACACGGCACTGGCAGGTTGCGCTCTGCGCGAGGCGCCGCTGCAGTTCGTGCTGGCTCGAACGGGCTCGTTTCTTTCTCGCGCAACGTGTGGCTACTGCAATTTGTGATTTGTAATTGCTTATTGCTGCATGAAGCCGCGTCCGAGGCATACTCTATGGAACTCGAGCCCGAGCACCGAGAGGATTGGTGCAAAACTCGAGCGAGCTTAGCAGATTTCGAGCTATACCTTCGTGGCGATGTTTGATGAGGGGACCTGGCATACGTTCCCGCAGCATCAGCTTCTTGCATAAATGTCCAATGGTTTGAGCATGCAATATCGCCTGTTATCTTTTTATTCTGAAGCAGCACGCGGCGATTGATTGTTGAGTTCACATCGGAGCAATTTAGGCGCTTGCCTCGTATTTGCGCCGGCTTGCATCTATTTTCAGAAAGTTGGCTTCTTGGGACCCTATAGCATCTGTACAACCGACTCCGCATCAAGTGGTTTCAGTTTTTTCCCATTGTGAGGAAAACATGCTTGCATTGGATCCGTTTCGGTAATGCATGCCCGGAGGCGCACCTGATGATGCAGCCGCGATTAGCTCTCGTGCGTTGCGGTCGTTGGCAGGATGCGTATCAACGTGTGATGTTCAAGTTGATCCTTAGTTGTACATAAAATTCTAATTCAGGTCAGCGCAATCGACAACCATGCGTTTCGCACGCGTTGACGACGACGACATCAAACATTCATAAGTTTTTGGGGAACGACTTTCAAGAAGCTTACCTTTCTGCAAAATAATGCTCGCATACCTCTCAGCACCTTCACGACCGAGTGTGACGCTTTCTGAATTCTCTGGTCGCCGGGTTTGCCAGACGAAACGGAACGATTCTCTTCTGGGCGCTCGGGGGAGGTTTGCACCGGGCACGTGGGAGCGCGTAGTGCTCGGGCGTCGCGGTGGTTCCCGTACAGTCAGTCGTTTGCCTCAAGTGCGTGCAACAGCTACTGCTGGGGTATCGCTAGTGAAGCCAAAGCAGACGGGGAACGCGTTCGCTGACCTCTGCATCAACAGCATTCGTTTCCTGGCTGTCGACGCCGTAGAGAAGGCGAACTCTGGACACCCTGGAGCGCCCATGGGTCAGGCCCCGCTCGCGTTTACTCTTTGGGACAAGTATCTGCGCTTTAACCCCAAGAATCCGAACTGGGTCAATCGCGATCGTTTTGTGCTAAGCAGCGGCCACGGGTCAATGCTATTATATGCTTTGCTTCACCTCTATGGGTATGATCGTCCAACAATAGAAGATATCAAACAGTTTCGGCAGCTTGGTGCGGTAACCGCGGGTCACCCCGAGAACTTTCTTCTTCCTGGCGTTGAAGTGACCACAGGGCCTCTGGGCTCTGGTGTGGCACAGGCTGTTGGTCTCGCTATCGCCGAAGCGCACCTCGGAGCAATGTTCAACACCCCACAGGAGAAGCTGATTGACCATTACACTTACTTTATCATGGGTGACGGATGTGCGCAGGAAGGTGTTGCCTCCGAGGCATCGTCTCTTGCAGGGCATTTACGACTGGGGAAGCTGATCGGTTTCTATGATGATAACAAAATAACGATTGACGGGCACACTGATCTTTCATTCAGCGAGGATGTGGGTGCACGCTATGAGGCGTACGGTTGGCAGGTCCTGAGGGTTCCCAACGGTAATGAGGATCTCGGAGCAATTGAGCAGGCCATCCTCACAGCAAAAAGCGATACAACGCGTCCATCACTGATAATTGTCTCGACTATTATTGGCTTTGGATCCCCTCACAAAGCAGACACGCATGATGTTCACGGAGCTGCCCTCGGTGCCGACGAAGTCAAGGCAACGCGGGAGAATCTTGGATGGAAATATGCTCCTTTCGAGGTCCCAGAGGAGGTGCTGAAACATTGTCGCCGCAAGATCCAAGAGGGGGCACGTCTTGAACAGGAATGGAATGAGCTCTTGCAGCGGTACAAGAGTAAGCACCCAGAACAGGCTGCACTATTCGAGCGGATGGTGATTCGCAAGGAGAAGAGCCCTGGTTGGGAAAAGGCCCTCAAGGATTGTGCGGCAAAGACAGGCTCCATGGCTACGAGGCAAGTCTCCGGCGCAATGCTCAATGCGCTCGCTGCGGTGATGCCGGAGATCATCGGGGGATCTGCAGACCTGGCCCCTTCGAACAACACGCTCCTGAAGGGCTTTGGCGATTTCTCTCGTAACAACTACAAAGCCAAGAATATGCGCTTCGGTGTCCGCGAGGCAGCGATGACTGCGATCACCGCGGGCATCAAGCTCCACAACACTGGACTGTTTCCCTACTGCGCGACTTTTCTGATATTCACCGATTACGCCCGGGGCATGCTCCGCCTTGCTGCCCTCTCCGAGGCGGGAATCACGTTCATTACAACGCACGACTCCGTCGCCTTAGGCGAGGATGGCCCCACGCACCAGCCCATCGAGCATCTGGCTAGCCTGCGAGCTATGCCGAATGTGTACACGTTCCGTCCGTGCGATGCGAACGAGTGCGCAGCTGGCTATGCGCTCTCGATCCGGCATGATGACAAAGTCGTTCTGTTGGCGCTCACGCGACAGAAGACGAACAAGCTCGAGACATCCTCATACGATGGTGCCCTGCGCGGAGCGTACGTGGTTTCGGATAATAGCCCTGCGGGCAAGCACCCGGATGTGATCCTTATCGGAACAGGCTCCGAGGTGGACGTCGTCGTGGAGGCCGCCGATCAACTACGAACTAGCGATGCTTTGAATGTGCGCGTGGTGTCGATGCCCTGCATGGAGCTCTTTGAGGACCAGGATGCAGCTTATCAAGAGTCTGTGCTTCCTGCTGCCGTGCCTCGCAGCCGGAGGGTCGTATGTGAGGCTGCCTCAAGCTTCGGCTGGTCGAAGTATGCGGATCACTTTGTGTGCATCGATCGCTTCGGAGCGTCCGGCAAAGGGCCTGACCTGATGAAGTACTTTGGGATCACGCCGTCGAACGTAGCGAAGAAGGCGCGAGAGGCTGCAGGAAAAGGCGTTTGAGGACGCCGCGGAAGCAGCGGTTCTGTGCCGGGCAAAGATTTTCAAGCGGCGTTTGCTGCGGCAACGCTCTGCGGAATGGGAACGCTTTGGAAGAGAGTATTCTTGCAGGGTCTAAACACGGCTGTAGTATCCCGCGTGATCACGTTGGGCCTCATCGTTCTCGTTCGCAAATGCGTTCCGTAGAACGTGCTGTTCTCTAGGGTAACAACGGCTGGGTACGCGGCAGCTGCATCGCCTCTGGGCTGGAGCGGGTCCTGCGGTTTTGAACCGTTGTCCACCTCGAAGGTTTTCTCCCGCCGATGGCGTCCGGGTTGGAGCACCTCCAACGGGCGCTCTGGAGACGGGGCCTTCCGTGCTTCAGCCTTGACTGGCTCACGCAAGCACACGAACGTTACCCAGACGTTGAAGAACTCGTAACGTTTGCTCTGGAAACAGTCGACTTTGAGGACCGGCGCGTCGTCGAGAGAGGCAGCCTTCCTGCGGAGGCACAGCCAGCGCTGCTCTCCAAGGAAGACGGCGTGGTCGTTCCCATACGCGGGGAGCTTCTCGTTTTTCAGGTGCTGGACGTTGCGGACGTCAGCGCCGCTGAGGAAAAAGCGGATCTTCCAAGCGGGCCCGAGCGCACTCTGAAGCTTCTGCTGACGGACGGTCGCCTCGAGTTGGCCGCTATCGAGGACGCTCCGATACCGGACCTCGGAACGAGTCTCCCTCGTTGCACGAAAGTCTGTGTGCGGAAACCTATGCTGCTGCACGGGTTGCTGGTGCTGCGTCCCGAGAACACGTCCGTAGTGAGGCCTCGGCCGAGCTGCATATAGAAGGAGTGGCTGCGGCTGCCGCTTGGGCGTATCGCAAACGAGTTCTTGGTGATGCATCGGGCGAGCAGCTGCCGCGTCCAGCTCGAGTGTCGGACCGAATATCGCCTGTTTGATGATGTATCTGCGTGGAGCTTTCGAGATGGATACGCTTGTACGAAAAATGATCGTAGGTGTGGCATGCCTGCATGCTCGAGACACCGGCAGGATGCGTTCTACGACTGTGCCTCGGAGGCTCGTGCAGAACGCTGCCGAGACGTGCACACTGGCGCTGTGGCGCTTTCGGGCTACGGAAGTCTGGAAAGAGCGTTCTCCAAGCTTTGCACAACGCCTATGCCGGTACCTGCAAGACCACGCTGTGTCGTGAGGCACCCCTGGTTCCCATGGGTCATGCTTCAGAGCGCGAGTGAAGCGCCGCGGATGCTGCTCCATAGCAGAATAGGTGCGGTGCTAGATCGAACTAGCGGCCTGATCTAATATGCACGCTGGTGCGTGAAAGTCTTCCATGCACATTTTGGGATATGGAATCGAGTGCGTAGCAGAAGATTGCGCAAGACTGTTTCGATGCATGCGAGTGCGCACGCTGTGACGCAGCAGGGGATTTGCGAGCCTCGGCTGGCAGGGCCCCCAGCCGGCGTCCACGAGGGAATAGCTGAGCTGTCCCGTCTGTGTGTGGCGTTCGCAGTAGCAGTAGCAGCAACAGCAACAGCAACAGCAACAGCAGCGCGCTCGACTCCAGAGCAAGCGCTCACTGAAGAAACGCCACCGGGTAGGGCATCTATGCAGCGAACCATAATCCTCAGAGCGAAGTCTGGAGACTGGTGTGTGGAACACGGTGGATCTGGTGCGGAATGATATCTGCTTCCGTAAATGCCGATTGGAATCGAGACATTTAGGGATCCCCTATAAGATTCAAGGATCCTGCGCTACTGAAGAACAACTTGCGGGGACTCACCGAGGATCCATCGTCGTGTCCGAACGATCGCGGCGAAGGATGCAAACGCATGATCTCCCCAGTCACGCATAATGCCACGGACGGAAGGTGCATAAGATATTTCGATTCCAGTTCTATTCGTGCACGCATGAGCTCCCTAGTCACGCATAATGCCACGGAGTAAAAGTACACAACGTATCTAGATTCCGGTTTACTTCTTGCGCTTCTTGTTCATACTGTTGCAAGGCGAAATCGTCGGTGTTCGCAGTTATTCACGGGTATAACGCCGAAATTTGCGATACCCTGACGCTTACCGGTGGGCGGGAGCCCTCCTGTGGACACACTCGGCGATACTCGGTGCATGGGCTGTAGATCACAGGCGGACGATCGTTAAAGGTCGCTGTGATTTTAGTGTTGCCCATACCTCTACGCGTGGAAGTCATCCCCAGAGGGCGGCTCTCGAGCGCGCTGCCCTCGGTGACTCGGAGCGGCGCATGGTCTCCGCACTGGTAGCGATGATGCAGGAGCATCACTCGAGCGCAACCTGTGTACGCCCCTCTCGGGCACCAGTCTGCGTAAATCTACCAGAAAAATATTCGATCGTCTCTGCCGTAGGTGTCTTGCTCGACAGTGCGGTCAGCGCGGTGCATTGGATGCGCGGAGCTGCCCCTGGGATGGTCCGCTTGGTTTCGGGTTGTGCGCGGGTCTTCCAGTGACCCCTCGCGTCCACAGAAGCATCAGGCCGGTGTCACGTAGAGCGCTCCAGTTGCTGCGAGCCTGTGGATCCTGCACTAGCCGAGCACCGACTGGGCGCTCAAGGTTACAGCGGGGATCGTCCAGTGTCTGTATCACGGTGGTAGTCGAAGGGCTCATTGAAAACGCATCCAACTTGACCCCGTAGATATCTCTCCATGAGATCCCTGGTTGAAGCGTTGAACTCTTCCGAAATGGGGCGGCCGAAGTAGCGGCTTTCGTTCAGCTGCTTTCGGACACGCTTTGCGAGCACCTTTCCGAGTTCGACGCCCCACTGGTCGAATGAATTGATGTCCCAGATGAAACCCTGGACTGCCGTGCGATGCTCATAGAGCGCGAGCAACTGGCCAGTGGCGTACGGATCCAGCCTCTGCAGCAGCAGCGTCAGACTCGGCCTGTTGCCAGTCGTCACGAGATGCGGAATCAGCCATTCGGGGCGGCCCTCTGCACGACACTCCGCCGCTGTTTTGCCGTACGCCAGAGCATCTGGCTGGGCGAAAAAGTTCGCCATGAGCTCGTCTGCATTGCTGACCGGCTCACCCTCGATGCACAGCGGGTACTGGGACTCGATGAAGCCAATAAAATCGCAGGGTACCGTCTGCCCCATATGCAGCAGCTGGAAAAACGAGTGCTGGCCGTTGGTGCCGGGCTCTCCAAAGTCGATCTCACCGACCGCGTAGTCGACGTCGTCGCCGCGCAGCGTCACGTGCTTACCGTTGCTCTCCATGTCAACCTGCTGGATATGAGCGGGGAACTTGAGAAGCGCCTCTGCGTAAGGATGCAGCGCCCGGCTCTTGTAGCCGAGAAAAGACAGGTTCCAGACGCCGAGAAGCCCCATGATCACCGGCAAGTTCCCCGCCAGCGGACTAGCAACGTCGTAAAAGTTCGCATCAACAGAGCGCGCGCCCTCTAGAAATCGCAGGAACGTGGGGAAGCCGTACTGAATCGAGAGCGGCAGCGCTCCGACCGCAGAGCACACGGAATACCTACCCCCGACCCAGTCCCAAAACTCAAAAGTGTTCCGCGGGTCGATCCCGAACTTCTCCACCATCGGCACGTTGCTGCTGCAGGCAACCATGTGGAGCCGCACGACCTCATCCGAGCGCCCCATTTCGGACCAGAGCCATTCGCGCATCGCCCGTGCATTCAGAAGCGTCTCCGCGGTTGTGAACGACTTGCTCACGATCACTATCAGCGTCTCCTCCGCCGACAGATCCTGCGTGCAGCGCTTGATATCCACAGGATCCACGTTGCTGAGAAAATGAAGGTGCCGCCCCCGCGCCGCCTCAAACGCCTCCGGATCCGTCCGAAACGCCTCGTGCACAAAGTCTGGCCCCAGATACGAGCCGCCAATCCCCACAGCGATGACGCTGCGAAGCGGCTTCCCCGTGGCGCCGCGATGCTCCCCGCTGCGCACCCGCTCGCTGAACTCACGCACGTGATCGAGCACCCGCCACACGTCACGAACAACGTCCGTACCGTCGACAACAAGGCTTGCGTTCCGCTCCGCGCGAAGCGCCGTATGCAGCACGGCGCGCCGCTCGGTCACGTTTATGTGCGCGCCGGACTGCATCGCGCGGATCTTATCCACCAAACGCGCACGACGCGCTAGCGCGAAAAGTAGCTCAATCGTATCCTTCGTCACCCGCTGCCGCGAGTAGTCGAGGTAGATCCCGTCATACTCAGCGCGCAGAGAACGCACGCGATCGACGTCCTGCATCAGCTCCCGCAGGTGCAAACGATCGATCTCAGATGCATGCTCCACCAGCCGTCTCCACTCGGCAGTCTCCGAGATGAGGACGTAGTCGGTCGGCACCGGCAGTGGTGGCGGCGTTTCCGAAGGAAGCCGCCTCCCAACGGTGTAGCTCCCGCGAACGTCCCCCGCTGTGCAACGCGGAAACGCACGTCTCCGCAAAAGCCCAGCAGACCCGTGGTGCGGGTACAGCGCCCTGGATCGGCGCGATCCAGCTACCCCACCCCGAAGCGGCCACCCAGGCACGACAAAGGCGCTCATCAGGCGAACACTCTCCCAGCAAGCAAAGACCAGGTGCACACTATTGCGCACTGCACCGCGCAGCGAGCTTTCAACTGGCGTCCGCTTCTTGGGCGATTCGCCTCCGGCACGCGCGGCAGGCGGGTGCAGCTGCGAGGGCGCGGCCAACGGATCAGCGACTCGTTGATAGACTTTCACCTGAATTGCGTTCCATACGCAGGTGCGTGCCATCAACTGCTCTTTCGCCGCTGATGAGAGACGCGTTCCGCGTGCGTGCCTTAGCAGAAATAAAAAATCTAGGGGAAGGTATGGGCATGGAAGTCGGAGATCAAAGGCGGTCGCCATGGCCGGCTTCTTGAGGGAAAGGACGAAAGAAATCCTGGTCTCGCCGACCATGGAGCGAAGAAGCGCAAGTGACGAAGAAGAAGAGAGGCACAGGGGCGGCAGGCGAGAAGAGGGGTTCGCCCGATGAGACTGCGACGAGACTGTACTGGGAGAGGGGGCACGAGATCGAGGAACTCTCGCAATATCGAGTTCATGCAGAGGAAATATAGAGATGGAGTTCGTGACCTGGGACCTCTATGCCGCCATCAATATCAGGGAATGTGCGGTTCTGGAGACGAGGCCCGCAGAGCCGACGCGATCCAGCATTGTGGGGCAGCCCCTGAGGCTTGAAGTGCACAAGGCGAAGCTGCAGCCGATGGCAGGGGCTGGTCAGGAACTGCTGGGAGGCGTCTGGGACTGGATATATATTTACCTACCATGGTTGTGGAACATTTTTTTGTTTCGCTTATCTTACACAGTGCGAATTCCGTGATTAGAATTGGGATTCCTGGGCTGCGCAATAGCGGCCGAGGTTCTGGGGAGTGCCCACAGTTGCGCTCCGCGTATGGGTATGTTCCGCAAAACGGCTGATGCCATTCTTGCCGTTGAAATTTAGGGTTTGGTTAATTCCAACGGCGTCTTATTTCTGAGTGCCGAACGCGACGATTGCGCTCCCTGTGGCGCTGGGTACGCCATTTTCGCATCGGAGCTGTGCTCTACGATGCTTTGCGAGCAAATGGACCTTGGCGGGACCCATATTCATAAACTTCGAATACTTTATATTCTGCACGCGAGTTCCTGATGGTTTTATCTGTTGGCGCGCGATTTGAGTTACGCGTTCCCAGGCTACTCGCTTGGCTCTAATTTCCGAAAAGACCTGGAATAGCTTTCGTTCATGAGAGACCCAAGCTTCTAGATTAGATCCTCTTTTCCTTTGACGAGAGCGTCGCTTGCAGTGTTTGAATCTTAGGGGACATATTCTGGTGCACGATGCTGTAGCTTCTGAACTCCCCGCCCCGAGCGCGGGCAATCGCCATGACAGCAGATCACAGAACTTCGGAACCTAACAAGTTTTAATCTCTTTCTACTCATTCTTAACCAACGCGTCAGAGGTTTGAAGGCCTGCAGCAGCGAGAATTTCTGGTGACGGGGCGCCCCGTTGTCTGAACACAAATGTCCCGCTACGTCCAAGATTTCACGCTCAATGGCTTTGTATGTGTTTCGTCGTGCATGGTAGGTGCCTTCCACGAGGTGCCTTCCACGAGGTGCCTCCGCAAACTCGAACATTATTCCATATTCATGGAGGAGAAGCGTCCAGGCAACCTCTCTTCTTTCCATAAGCTCATAAATTCCGCCACCCTTCGGCGGTTGTCTATCCTTCTGATCAAACTGCAGAACTAGCTTGCGGACCACATATCCGTTTTCCTAATGTCTATTTGAGGCTCAGACAAATATTCCGAAAACGCTTGAAAAGCATTCTCTGTGATGAGTGTTACGTACACAATTTCGCGCAGAGGGCTCTCTCATGCAGACGCTGCCGATCGTTGGAATCATTGCGATTACCTCCTCAAGAAGTTTTTTCCTCTGTTGCTCTATTGAATCGGGAGCGTGAGCTTAGAGTTCGAACAGAGATATGATCTGGGTCGTGGGAGCAGGTTTACTTGCAATATTCGCAGGAAGAAGCCTCTCGAGAAGGGGAAGGGAAAAAGATGATATCGCTCTGAGTACCGAGGAGCTTCACAAAGCGCCTCCGGCAGTTTTCCTCGAGTGGGGGGACGTGCGAGTGAAAGTTAAAGACAAGCGGCATCCTGCTGGACGCCTCATCTTATCCCATGCAAGAGGGGTTGCTCGACCAGGTCGAATTCTCGCAATAATGGGTGCTTCAGGTAGTGGCAAGTCCACGCTGTTGCGGGTACTGGCGGGCCGGCTCCCCAACTCTGGTGCTTATTCCGTTCAAGGTTACTTGCGGATTCGCATTCGACAAGCCTCTCAGGCAAGGGAGCTCGTGGGGAATACTTCGAACACGGGAAATAGCGGCAGCACTCAAGCTCCTTTTCGGACTGCGTTTATCGAGCAGGAGGAAAGTTTCTTCTCGCAACTGACAGCTCGCGAGACGCTCGAATTTTATGCGGAGCTCTTGCTGCCCCGACGACTCAGCAAGAGCGCACGCCAAGCTTTTGTGGAGAATCTTATTTCTGAGCTTGGTCTCGGGCGCTGTGCTGAAACACGTATTGGTGATGCTCGGAATCCTGGTTTGTCTGGAGGCGAGCGGAAGCGCCTCGCCATCGGCTGTGAGCTTTTTGGTAGCCCGAGTCTCATTTTTGCGGATGAACCTACAACGGGCTTAGATGCGAGTCAGGCGCTAAAAGTGATGGAGGTGTTTCGAAGACTTGCCGATGAAAGCCGGACTGTGATTGTGACCTTGCACCAGCCGAGGAGCAGCATTCTCGATCTCATTGATGATCTCATAATCCTCTGCGATGGTGAGATCGTATATGCTGGTGAGTACAGATTGGCTGCAGAGCACTTTGAACAAGTTCTTGGCCAACAGCGGCCTGCCGAGTCATCCGTGGCTGAGTGGCTTATAGATGAGGTTTCACCAGACCAGCTTCAACCTGAGCACTCACGTCGAAAAGTGTCGAAACTTATCGCAGCGGTTCCGATACATCTTTCGATCCCGTCTAATGAACTGGAAGGAACGAAAGCAGTTTCCGAGAGAGCTTTAAAGGTAAGGCTGCGGCCTGTGGTTCCGCTTCGGACACAAGCCCGGTTGCTGTTGCAGCGCGCCTGGCGACAGGTTTCGAGGGACTGGAAAACAAATTTGGCACGCTTGGGGTCAACAATTTTCTCAGCGCTTCTTTTCGGATCGATCTATTATCGCCTCGGTCTCAGCCAAGCCGCAGCTCAAGACAGGCTTGGTCTCTTGCAGGTTTCTACCATCAATACAGCCATGTCTGCGTTGGTTAAGACATTGTATATTTTCACAGAGGAGCGTTCGATTGCATCGAAGGAGCGCGCGAGGGGAATGTATGATCTCTCTGTATACATAGCGACGAAGCTGTTGGCAGAAGCTCCCATAGCCGCGGCCTTTCCTGTGCTGTTTGGAATTTTGACGCACCGTCTCTGTGGTTTGCGAGCCACCCAGGGACGTTTAGGTCGATTCCTTGGCATGCTCACGCTCGAGTCATTCGCCAGCGCGGCCTTCGGGCTCTGCGTTGGCGCTATTGCACCCACAACTCAGGCTGCAGTTGCAATTGGACCGGCACTGATGGTTATTTTCATCGTTTTCGGTGGCTTTTTTGTAACAAACCCCCCCTCGTGGGCGCGCTCTATTCCCGAGATCAGTCTTATTCGATGGGCGTTTCAGGGTCTCGCAGTGAATGAGCTTCGTGGACTCCGTCTGCAGAAGTCAAACACTGTTGGAGAGGCAGATACCGGTGATGCAATCCTGGCTCGAATGCAGATGAATAACGTCTCTCTAAGCAAAGCGTTCCGGCGGGAGAGCCAAATTCTCTTGGGGTTGTACGCGTTGACGCTCTCCATGCTGATGCTGCGGGAGAAGTTTGCATCAGAGAGCAAGCAGCTGTTACGTATTCAGATATCGAGTCCCGTGGATCAATTTATATCTGAGAGCGGCCCTTCAGACACTCGGAATTGACAAGTCCTCTGGAATACACTTATCCAGATCGCATACAATCGGAATCAGCTGATCACTGGCGGACTGTTTTGGAAACGATTGTTTCTATTTCGCTCCAAATGGACGCGCTTGAAGAATCCGACCAAATCGGTTGCATCAATGTAATCACCAAATGCTTGTGGAACGGAGAAGCAACTGAAAGGGAGCTGAGATTTCTGACTGGTAACCAGCGATATTGGTGCGACAGGCGGAATCCAGGTTATTTCACCCAACCACAAAAACATAAACAGATTCTTGCTCTGTGTGAGCGACCTTCACCCGATCCCACTGTGCGGCTTTTGCCGAGCTTCAACGAGATTCCTGCATTCTAGATGGTGACTGTTGGACGTGAGCAACGGAATAGAGACTTCAAACTCCAGCGACAGTGGTCACGAGCGTGGTGCTCCGGAAGCGAAAGGTCCATGTGATGCTGGAATTTTTCATGGCCTTTGATCCAAAACACATGTCAGTAAACGGAAAAGTTTCGCTATCAAGGAGTGCGTGCATATGCCGACGCGCAGAAGCCTCCCAGCCTTTTTGCCCGACACTCTGCAAATGGCTTCAGTTTCACCACAGACACTTCGAGCCTGAGACGCTGTCCCACAAAGTTTGCTGTCGTCTGCTCCTCGAGTCTCGTCTTCAGCATCGCATACCGTCCGATGTTGAAGGCGAGGATGAGGTCTCGGTTCATGAACTCCTTGCGTTTATTGCCTCTTGTGGAGCTCAACTTTGTAGGGATTCCTAGAGACGACGCCCTTGGTGCCACTGCAGTTTTGTTATCGTCCCGTTGGGCAAACACTTTTTTCTCGCCTATCTCCCTTCATCATCTTCTGCTCCTTCGTCACTTGCTCTTCTCCGTTCGATGGTCGGCGAGAAGAGGAATTTTTCGTTCTTTTTGCCCTACTCGGGGATTATGGCTTCTCAGGATCCTCTACTTACGTTTCCGTCACTTTCCCTAGGATTTTTCATTTCGTCAAATGAACGCAGTTGTCTATGCCCTTGGGTTGGTACATTCCCCGAGCGAGAAGGACTTGAGGAGGATGGACGACTTGTGTCCAGGCGGCACCGTTTGGTAAGAGCGTCACCGATTGGTCTTTGAGCGATCATTATTTGTCACGATAGAAAGCACTGATTTGATGGGGTTGAACCTCGAAGCGGACAGAGGGATCAAAAGCTGCTCTAGCCCGATATAATCGACATAAGCTCGTACGCAAGATGGAATGCGAAGTGTCACGTGGTTCAATAGAGAAACGTCTGCAGACGTGAGGAAAAGTCTTCAGTGATTCGGCAAAGTGGGTTCTGTTGTATGAGTCCTCTGAACGAGCGAAACTGAGGCCGCCATTTGGATCCACTTCATCTAGAGAAGAATACGATATCGTTGTTCTCTGCGCATCCGATTGTACATATACCGGGCTGCCTACTCCGCGAATACGCATATATGCTCCGACAGTTTCATCCGGAGAAATTCTCTTCGACTGAAGAAACAAACCGACGTCCTCATACCTCATTCCGATCGCAAAGTTCCAGAAACGCTGAAGTCGCGATTCGCTGGAAGGTGGCCGTGCTTGAACCAGAACTGTTATCTTCTTGGCTGTATTCCAGTGTTCTCAGGACAAGAAAAACACGCTGATGAGACAAAATGACGTCCGTGGCGGATACTATCGTCGCTTCTGCTTTTCCTAAAGTGATCAACGGGTTGTTCTGTAGCATAGACCGCAACTGCACTTTGAGAGCATGGCGTTTTCGCGCAGAACGAATGCATGCTTTTTTCAGTGCTCCTCACCCATCTGAGTACTGCAATATGACTGATCTGACGGAGAAATGCAGCCTTAGTTGCAATATTCAGGAAAAAATATCCTACGGGCAATTCGTCTTCGATCTATAGGGTTATATCGCATCGTAATCTCGATCTCCTGCGATACACCACAGCGGGGTCGAACAAAACTGAGTTGAAAGACAATAATAAAACAGTGATCGTATCAGATCAACATGGAATGCAGAACTCATTGCTCTGTTCCTGCCTTACCATTCTCTTCCGAACATTTGTTTGTATGTTAACCCTCGACATTCCAAGTGTATCGATCAAGGCTTCCGCATTCGCGAACAGTTTCAGGATCCTAAGTCGCCTCCTCGGAGTGGCTCCAACGCTTTCGCGCTGATACTCGTTACCTCAACTGATTCAAAATGATTCGAGGCGCATTCTAAAACTGGTTCTTCATATAAGCCACACTATTATCCATCTCATAAGAACAAACATGTAGTCTTCGCTTTTCTGTATGAGAAAGACGCTCAAATCAGGGATTCCTAAAATTTTCGATCGCTCCACTTCAAGGCAACTGTCGGGCTTTGCAATGCGCTTCGCAAAATTGACGAGGAAAATAATTCGACATCATTCTTTGACGACTTTTTCATAAGCTCATGCCAAAGGCTCACAGAAATATGCACATCAAGTAACCGATTCCGTCCAACGGCAAATTATCCGCTCTTTGTTACCACCCACGAGAAGGAACTCGACACTGGTACGGCACCTCTCGTGGGATATGCTCTCAGAGGCTACCGTCTGTTGAGTTTACTTGGAAATGGTTCTTGGACTCTGAAGTGAAGAATCGCAGCGATTTCTTCCAGTGGAGTGGTCGTCATCTTTTTGCTCGAACGGAGCCTAGACGGATCGAAACATCTCGACTTTTTCTGTAACTTGGATATTCCTTTTGGTACTTGTTTAGACAAGGACAATTTCTAGCTCCACAAATCCTCTTTCGAGTGGACGGCGTTCACATCAGTATACATGGAACAACGCACTCGCCGAAGGGAGTCGCCCAGAAGAAGCCCGTGATCGTAGTGCACGGCGGCGAAGGCGAAAACGGTATGGGACACCAAGTGCAGTCTTCTGTGCCAATTACAAGCATGCACTGTGTAATGAAAGAAGCCCTAGAGCGCCACAAGGCGCCTACTGTCCCCGAGGCGGAGTGGTGGACAGTTTTGAAAACCCGATAACATTCAAGAGTTATCCCTAACAGGGTCGCATGAACACTGTACGCGAAATGGACGAAAATGGCAAGCGAAGCGTGAATCGCTTGCTCTAGCTGTTTATGAAATGCGTCGACAACATCTTGGAGCGGTGAGATCGCGATATGAACGTGGTCATCAACATCCATCTACTCATGGCGAGGGCGCTGGAAGGAAAGGAGATACTGGCGCGTTTCAGACTGGATGTATGAGATAGAAAAAGAAACCAGTGGCTCTAAAGGCCTAAAATGACTTTTGTTGATTAGGATGGGACGTGGAACAGACTTAAGAGTGTGCGCCTACGTTAGAGAATATGTTTCGTTTCATTCTGGAAAGCGTCTAGTTCGAAATCCACTCAAATCGTCAATTCGGTATCCAATTTGACCGCCTCAGTAACGCTGGCTACGCCGCGGCGCTGTGTAGAGATTCAACTTTGTTTCGATACTGTCGCTTGAAACGCTCACGAGAAAGATGAAGCGCTCAGCGTCAAAACGCTCCACTGCCTGCAGACTCTGCATTTTTTATCTTTTGATATCTATGGTTATTCAGCACGCGCTGCTTTTACAGCAGCCCGTCTCTGCTACAGAAGGAGCTGGACTATTGGGGAGTCCTCGTGTTGCGGCTGAGTCGCAGCCGGCAGAGAACCCCCACACGCCGCACTCGGGGCAAACTGCCAGTGGCCAGTCTCAACAAGCTGAAGCAGCTCAGCGTCTCGGTCGTGAAAATGCTAGCGAGGGCTCTTTAGAGGAAAGTGATGAAGATGAACTCGATGGAGAGCTATGGCGCCTGCGTGAGAAGACGAAGGAACTAGAGCAGCAACTTGCGCGTCTCCAGAAAATTATTGAGGAGAAAAGCAGTTCGGAAAACTCTCTTCTGGAACAACTCACGCGGCTGACAGAAGATAGGAAAAATCAAGAACAGAACCGGCTCGATCTTGAGGCACAACTGGAGCACGTTAGAGCTGAACTAGCTGAGCTTCAGGCGCGACCCACTCCGGAACCAGATCTGGCTCGTTTAGACCTGATTGCTGTGGTCCGAGCGAAAGCCCATTATCGTTCAAAGCAAATTATGGGAGCGCTCGAGCGACGCGGAGTTTCCGGACGTGCGCGGAAGTTGCGGCGTCTAGTGGCTCGGACTGGCCGTCACGCTGCGCGCAGTCTTCGTGCACTGAGGAAAAAGGCCAAGCCCCATTTGAAACGTCTTCGGCGTTTGTTACGTGCGACGGGCCGGGTGACATCCCGCCGAATCCGAATCGTAGCGTATAAGCTTGAGCCGCATTTGAGGGTCATATTCGCACGTGGCGCCGTCCTGTTTCACAAAACCGCAGCGAAGGTTAGCCGCTCTGTCCCTCCAAGCCAGCTACAACGCCTCCAGAATATTTACCACACCGTTTTGGCGCGTTTGCTGGACTTTAGACGTTGCTATAGGAAGCAAATGAAACTCGTCCCAGAATACACAACAGCTGAGCACGGGAATGGCTACGCATCCACCTTTGAACGCGCGGTCTTCCTCAAAGAGAACGCGCGAATTGCAGCATGGTGCTTCTGGCAAGCAGACTCGACATCTCGAGTGATTCTTATGGGCGCTTTCTGGATGTCTATGATGTTCGTCTGGATGAGTATGGTCATTCTGGTTGTGATTGGACGCCTGGCATCCAAAACTTTGCGCATACTTATCCCCGGGAGATAGAGCGTGCACGTTGCATAGGCTTGAGGATCCAAATTATAGGCGAGCAGCAAGCGCTATGAATGCCCTGTTCATATAAATGCGTGATGCATGCTGCAGCAAAAGTGAAACCGGGCATGGATGCGGCATGTCGACTCTTGCGTGCTCCTCACACAACTGAGTTTGATCAGACTCCTGAATAGCCCGGGCGAAAGTTGCGCTCTCTTGAGTAGAGGAACTGGCGAATCGATTAGGGTCCAAGTTCACCCTTGAAATTTAGCTCAGTACTCACAGCTCAGCTCGCACTCGTTGCAGTCGCCTTTCTTGGGCCATCATGGAGCATTGATGAGTCTCGCCACTCTTCATCTGGCGCGCGTTCCCTGTCAGTGGCGCGAATACGTACCTGACCTCCTTCGCGGGCAAGAGCGCGATCTAGCAATGAAGCGGTGCGTTTCCGTGGATTGGTCGCCGGATTCATGGACCCTGCGTGTTCCATCCGCTGACGGAAACGCGTTTCCATTCTTTCAAGAATCTCGATTCGGAGCGTGGGTTTAGCAGCGCAAAATCAGCGCTCGTCGTCGGTCTGAGCGCCCGCAAACCAGTTTCCGCAGCGTGCCAGCGACGTGGAACAACACGCGTGAGGGATTCGACGGTCAGGTCCAAGTCTTGGGACAGGAAGTCCCGTCGAAGCTCCCAAAGCATTGTATTTTATCCGTTACAGTGGTAGCCACCGACGCATCTGCATGCAGCTTTGGCCAGGAGGGCGCTTCCGGCGTACGCACCATCTATCTGAAAGGTGGCATTCAGGCTTGGCCACCACCATTGCACGACTAAATTGGCGAAAGCATCTTCTGATGTGCCGTATCAAAGCTCTGTTACTTTTCGCCCATGCCAGGGGTACCCCGTCGGGCGCACATGCTTCGATGCCCCTGATCCGTGAGCATGTTTGAACTCGATGTTCAGGGAGACAAATACCGAAGCTGAAATACTGCTGTTGCGACCATGTCGCTGTTGACGGTTGTATCCGGCACTGGTGACCTTGGCGGCGTCGGAAGCTCGCACTGAACCGGAATTCTTGGATGCACGATTGCCGTTTGCTGCTATGAGAGCGAGCCAAACAGGCCGGTCAGGCCTTTAGGATCTAAGATGCATGCATAGAACCATTAGACTCAGACGCTAGGTCACGTTTTGCATCCTGGAAACAGAGCGAAAGAGGTCTGAGTGATAGCTAGGGTCTGAGATTCACGCAGCTAACCAGAATACTCGAATACTCGATTGCTGTTTGCATGCGGGAAGGGGACCCCGGAGGCTTGTTGAGTATTGAGGCAGTAAGAGTCATGAATCTTACGAGAATCCTCGGATACACAAGTACTGTTTGCGGACAGCGGCCTAGAATCACCGCTCTTTTCCCGCGGAGCCGCCTCGATATGCAAGGTGCATTCCACGCGCTATAAAGAGTGCGTTGATCGAATGCCGTTAAATGAGGCGTGCAAATGCCGGATACTGGACCTTTCTTTTGTCAAGATGAGCACGGAAACATCTGGTTAGTAATGTCAAACATGAATATAGCAATCTGTTTCTACATCGAAAGCCGCGAGTCAGCAACGCAGCATGCTCGTTGCTGCGGACGGGGGTTTATTTTAGTGAGGCGTAGAACACATGCTACGCAGATCATGGACGTCGCTATCATTGGCATTACCATCTTGACATCCTGCATAAAAGTAAGTTGCATTCAGTTGGCGGCCTCTCTATTTCCAAGAGCACGATCACGGTCCGGCAGGAAGTTGTAGGCGCTAAAGTGGTGGTCAATTCTCTCCGATCGCATTCAACTTCGCTGTTTCGCAACACGCCGTCCATGTTGTAGAGTCTTTACTAGCCTTAATCTCTTGTCTTTAAAAGACGGTTTGCAGGCAAGTTATCAGGTGGCAAAGTCACCTGTCTGTGTTGGAAACGACAATTTGCCGTCGAAGGTGGCGGAGCGTTGCTTCTAGATATTACGAACGGAAACAAATACCTCCCTTCTTGCCAGAGATCACACTGGAGGTAGAAAAACGCTTTCTCCGTTCCTGCTACGAATCTGCAGCCCCTGCTGGCTCCGATGCTAACACGAAGCTTGCTTGCGGTCACGGCTAGCGTCAAATATAGAGCACCTTTTGCCAGCAGGTGTCCGTTGGGCAGCAGCCCGTGTCACTGCGTTCTCCGTCCAAGAATACTCCGATTTTTTGCTCTAGATCGCAATCAGGATGGTTCGCAACTAAGAAGTTCAACGCCCTTACTGCGGCACTGGGAGAGGATCAGGCGTAGATATCCCCAACACATTCTTTTATACCAAGTTGGCGACTTCTTTGAGTGTTTTAAGGAAGATGCTGTTACGCTCTCCGAGACGCTCGGCATAACGCTTACCCGCCGTGGCGTCGGCAAAGACGCGACTCCCATGGCGGGCATTCCTGTTCGCTCTTTGGACGCTCACTTGCATCGCCTTGTACAAGCGGGACATCGAGTAGCCTTATGCGAGCAAGTTGAGCCAGCCTCGTCAGGGAGTCGCCGCCTCATAGATCGGCGTGTAACACGCCTTGTAACACCGGGAACTCTGGTGGAGTCTATCCAGCAAGCCAATGAGAATAATTACCTTGTAGCGGTTTCCTTGCCGGCGAACTCAGCTTTGGACGGGAATGAAGCGAACAACGCCACGTGTCGCATAGCTCTGGATCGTACAAGCGCATCAAATCAATTGGACACGACATATCTAAGCGAAGTGCATGATGCATGCGTCTATTATGGCGTTGCCTGGGTAGATTTGAGCACCGGACAGGAGGTTCAGTGCAGCCTCGAGAGCTTCGAGACGATTGGCGAATGCCTCAGTAGGCTCCAGCCGCGAGAGATTCTCGTGCGGGGAACTCTTCCTGATGATGCAGAGGCTTGTTTCGCATACACCCTGCTGCGCAGAGTAGTTTCAGATAAGTGCCTCATGACCTGCCATGATGAGCGCTTCCGATACCAGCTCCCAGACCAGACTGGAAATGGAACCTTGACCCCCCAGGAACGACGCGCTGTCGAAACCTTGTTTTCCTACATCGAGCAAACACGCAATCCAATGGAGGACAATGCTGAGGGCGTCGCATCCTCTGCTGAGAGACTGTTATGCCTGCGACCGTTGCCATTAGAACTCTGGCCAATCGTACGGCGCTTTGACGCCGGAGGTTTCATGCGCATCGATGCTTCTACACGGCGAGCTCTAGAGCTGCACAGATCCCTGCGAGACCCGTACTCGCGCAGAGGCTCACTATTGGCTGCTATCGACGCTACCGTGACGGCGCCAGGTGCTCGTCTGCTTTCGCTGCGACTTGCGTGCCCTTTGGTGGATTCGGCCGCCATCGAGCGCCGGCTTGACGCGGTGGAGTTTTTCGTGAAGCACCGTGCAATAGCGCGCGAAACGCGAAGGAGCCTCCAGCACGTGCTCGATATTGAACGAATCGTTCAGCGAATCTTTCTCACAACTGGGCAAGCGGTTCGAGAGGGCCGCTTCACGGACTTTGAAAGAGTAGAAAATACGAACGAGCATTTGTTGAGCTCGCCCGCAATTGCCCGTATACAAAATTTGATTCGGGACCTTGTTGCCCTAGGTGAAAGCCTGGGGCATGCCCAGCGTCTACGTGATCATATCTGGAAACGCTTTGCTTCAAAGGAGAGCCATCATGACCCGTGTTTCGAGGCCGTCCAGCGACAAATGGATCGCATTCGCTGTGACAACATTTATAATGTTTTATCAACCGCCCTGGAGGGTGTCTTGGGTCCAGGCACGACAGTCGTTGGCGTTTCACCTCCAGATTCGGAAGCACGGGTGCGTTCCGGAGACATCACGTGGCCTCCGGACTCGAACGCGGATGGTCAGGAAGCACGAACATCAGACGGTACCCGAGCTGCGGCTACTGGCCCAGCAAGCACTCAAGCAGGGGCGATACGTCCAGGATACTCTGCGGAGCTTGATGCAGCAGTGGTAGAGTACGAGCGCAGCTTGCAAGCAGTGGGTGCACTCGAACAGGTGTATCGTGAGGTGCTAGGTCTGAAAACTCTCAAAGTTAGAAGCAATAATCTGTTAGGATGGCACCTGGAACTAACCCGAAGAGAGGCCAGCCGCCATCAGCTGTTCCAAAAGGCCCAAACTCACGGCAAGTGGGAGCCACTCGGGCTCCCCGTATCCGCTGCTAATCCATCGCCCTCTGATATTGATCATCACAACGTGCCTTCCTTGATGATGCGGAACAAACTTACTGATGATGCTGTTAGACGAATCAATGAGACCCAACACACTGTTCGATTTCGAAGTAGATTATTGGAACACTATGTGGCCAATCGTCTTCAAGCTGAGGCGCGCTTCCTCCGTATTCAGCAGAACATCCTACTCGAACTGACTCATCGGTGTGCAGGCGACCCACATGCACGTGAGCAAATACGTGAAACTGTCGCAGCGTTGAGCGAGCTCGATGTCGCAGCAGCGCTTGCTCAGGTCGCTCATGAACACAACTATTGCAGGCCAGTTCTGCATCGACCTGCTTCGGAGAAACCTCGCTACATGATTCGCATCGAGAATGGCCGACACCCAACGGTTGAAAGAGCAGTGCGGAATTTCGTTCCGAATTCTTGCTATTTGGAGATCGCTGAGGATAGCAAGATCGCGTCTCCTTCTCTGCTCGTGCTGACCGCAGCGAATGCTTCAGGAAAATCCACATTTTTACGACAGATTGCTCTTATAACGATTCTGGCACAGACCGGGAGTTTCGTGCCGGCTGATCATTGCGAATTACATCCTGCAGATAGAGTTTTCGCCCGCGTCGGTGCCGCATCAGGTGATGATCTTCTCTCTGCGCGTAGCACGTTCTTCCTCGAGATGGAGGAGACGGCGGCAGTACTGCAAAAAGCTACGCGACAATCCCTAGTCGTTCTGGACGAAGTCGGTCGAGGAACGTCCGGCGAGGACGGGCTCGCAATTTGTGAGGCCGTTGCAACGGCTCTTGCCCCCCGGTGCCGCACCATACTCGCCACCCATTATCTCGAAATACCGCGTAGAATTCTGGAGAGAACGCACCCTGCTGCAAAACACACCAGGTGCTTCACCGCGAAAGTCGAGCACGATGCCACGAAACGGGCGCTCAAGTTCTCCTATCGACTCAGCGAAGGAGCAGCAAGCTCCAGCTTTGGTATCGAGGTTGCACGGCTCGCCGGGGTCCCGGAGCCCGTCTTGCGTCACGCAGAAAGCATCGTCCAGTCGAGGAACGCTCAAAAGCTAGGAACTCGTTCCGGCAGCTGAGTGCGCGGTAGTGCTCGGCTCCGTCTCTGCACCGTGGTGCTCGGCGCCTTTCAAGAACGGCTTACTGAAACGAGGGTTCACCGACCTGCGATAGTCCTCTTCCCCAACTCTGCCGTAATATCCAGCTAAAAATAGAACGACACCGAAACCTATGGCGAAAGGATATGTTTCCGGTTTACGGACCTCCGAAATCACTGCTCGAAAGTACTGCCACGACATGATTAAGAAGGGAGCGCCACAGCCAACTACAAGTGCGGATCGTAGGAGCGAATGTTCGAGCGAATCGCCCCAACCCGTCGTGCATGCTCGGCCTGCCTATGTCCTTTATGTATATTTATGTCCAAAAGCATGGACAAGTAATGGATGCGCTCCAGAATCAGAGAATTCCACGAGTGACGCTTTTTCATGTGAAACGAGCGAAATGGACCGGACGGTCCCAACATACTGCGAAGCTCGAGCGCATTTCTTGGTGCGCCAGAAACGGAACCTTACTGATTTGCCGCACATCGCAGGTAGAAGTTGCATTGCGCTTATCTACTCCTCGTGAGAGGTGCCCGCACGAGCTCATCGGGCCGTTCAGGTGGACAAGTACCGCGCTGTGAACGGCTCTAATTGGTGAAGCCTGACAAAGAGCGACATAGACCGGTTGGTTACGAGGTCAGCCGCTTTATACGCATGGCAGGATGTTCTGAAATAGGCCTAACAGCACGTTTCATTGTTTTTGCTCGTTTTCTTGCATGTGTTCAACAAAAGTAATGGATCCTGTACATTGGAGCGAGGTCGCAGAAAGACTTGATGCTTTCATTTCTCGTTCGCGACAAGTTGCTTTAATCTTCAAGTCAATCAGTCTCCGTTCATGAGCAAGATGAATCTTCCTACTCGTGGTACCCGTACTGGACTTCGTGCATCCAAATAAAGGACTAATAAGACTCTGTGTAAACGACGGTTTCCCCTGCAACCCTCTCCACTCTATGAATTTGCTGAAAAGTATTATAAAAAATGTGCAGGATGTCACGTTACCGACTTGTTGATACGAACGGCAATGAAGAGACGCGGATACTCGCTGGAAATGGCGCGCCTGCCTGGGAGATGGTAGCGCGTTGAACAAAACGCTTTCGGTCTCGTCAGGAGTCTCGAACATATGTCTCAAGGGCGACTGATATTCCTCTGGCTTGATGAAACTTTATTCGGGGAGGTGTGGTAGACCTGTATATGGATATTCAAAGAAGGCAAACCGTTGTTCGTAAACAAGAGACAATTGACTGGGAGGACAACATCAGCTCGTAAGAAGATTCAATCGTATAGTCGCCTACAATTGCCTGAAGGGCTGGATCGTTCACCAACTCTTCCATCCTTGCAGCAAGTCGTGGCTCTTCTTTGCGTATTTCTTCTGTCCAGGTCTTAGACAACCTCGCTTTCAATCCTTGAAGAACGGCCGAGGAGAGCGCGGCTGAGACTGGCGTCGAGATGCTCGTCGTGTCACTTTGTTCTTCCAGGTTCAATCCAGCCGGTGGCATCTTCCCTGATATCGAGCTTCATTTTTATGCTAATGGACCAACAGATGAGTTCTTAACATCCTCGCCAACGTTCTTCGGCATATCCTCTTCTACCGTTACCAGCCCTGAACTGCTGTACTGCTCCTTTGCTAGGTCGTGGGAAGCATGGTAAAGGTGCGATTCAGTCAGTGGTCGTGCCAGCGACGGAAAAAGTACCGAGCTCGAATTCTACAATAGTAGATTCATTTCTTGATAGAGAGAGCATCGGGCCCAGTATCCATCCAGTGCATTTGAGCCCTGAGGAAAAACGCACGAATATAGAGTATAAAGACCAAATCTATGAAACCCCGCCGAGCAAATGAGGAGGCGGACACACTTTCAGACGAAAAAAAAGAATGATCCCCCTTCTCTCAAACGCGGACGAGGGCGGACGGGAAGTATACATCCTCAGAGCGCAAAGATCCGTCTGAGACAATTTTCACGATCCTTTACTATAACACGTCAACGGGAAGAATCCTCCATTAAGTGAGTTGCCGGAAGCCAAGCAGGATCGCCTGGCTCCTTACTCGATGGAGGTTCAGCTTGCTTCCCTCGCTATGGGACATCTCATCGAGTACCTGGGTGTATCAGTTCCGGGCTCACGACTAACAGCTGTCCTCGTTCGTTTGGTATATTCTGTCTAAACTTCCTGCGACATCTGATGCTAGGGCCAGGAGAAACAACGCAGCCGAAACGAAGGATCAGCGGGTTGCAGGGAAGCTTCCTGGAACACTTTGACGGATGACCGTGCCGCGTCACCATCACGACCTCAACAGCGCAGGAGCCAGGAATATCAGACCTGCCTCAAAAATCGTATCGGGATCACTCCCGTGCGTTACATGTGATATACCCTGTAGAGGTTGTAACCGTATTTCGCTCACCTTAGAGGCACAGAAAAAGGCGGACTCAGGGAAGGAATCTTAGAGGTTTCGATGGATGTACGTGATGATCAGATGGTGCCGGAATAGATCGAAATGATAACGACTTGTAATAAGGCGCCTGATTGAGAGCAAGGGTCGCCTCAGATCGTACAAACCCGTCGTGTTGTTTCAGGCCTCGGCCCGAAGGACCCCGTTCCCATAGTATGGATGAAACCTGATGTCAGAAGTCCATGCATATTGCGCTACAATTTTTCCTAAATAGAGCGCTCCAGGGCGAAAGATTCCATTCCAGAATGCGGGCGCCCTCGCCGTTCAAGCTTGTACTCGGTATGGTCCGCATTCGTCATATCTATGCCGACTATATCGCTGTAGACGTTTGGCTTCCGTACTGTATGGCTTCCTGGCCGCAACAGTTTGTCTCTGCGAGCGCGCTCGAAGCTTTCGAACAACTTCGCGAAGAGCATCAACAGATATCGTATAAGACTTCTCGTTGACATGGGGAAATGGAAATTAGTTACAGGGACGACAGAGGTCGACTGAACACAAAGCTACATGCATTTTAGGAAACTTAGACGTGGGTCGCGCAGCGAGACCTCATTCCAGAATTTCGAGGTAGATGATCGGACAGATTTCATTTTGCACGCGCACTTGGGGTTGAAAAACATCATGGCTGTCGCCCGACATCTCAGTCCAAAGGACGAGGTAAAAGACTTGAACTGATGGCTCATGAAGCTGCTCAAATTTTCCAGGGCATCGCAAGATCGACATTTGGGCATGATGGACGCCCGGAGACTACCCGCAAGTGGAATGGCGGCTTCAGGCATATCTCAGCATTCTGTGCGCCGGGTCGAGCAGATGAGAGGACTTGGTACGCTTCATTCAGAGAGAACATAAGCATCCGAATGGCTCACGCGGACCGTCTCTGACATGGGTGCATGAGATCGCGCTGGTGCTTCTAAAATTTTCGGACGCAGGGAGCCAAGAATTGATAATTCGAGGACCTTTTCAATCGGTTAGAAAAGGAACTGCGTGATGAGTTGCGTCATTTGATGAGAGCCTGTGGTGCTCGGCGTGCTGCTGCGCGGAAAGGCCGTACTCGTGGTCCTTCGAGGAGAGCATGGGTGAAGCACGGGAACCGATTCAGCTCGATGTCCACTGATAAATGCAGAACGATACTCACATCAGAGTTACGTGTGCATGCCGGAACTACTAGAGAAGAAGAAGAAAGTGAAAGAGATACGTATACACGAGATGGTGTCTAGTAGGCCGACGGAACGTCAACTGGCGATTCAATCGAAAGCGAGACACCTGCTCTGGTTCGATTCCACCAGCGACCTCGCGGGCGAGCATCCTCTGCACCCAGACTTGAGTGCCCCTGTCAACGTAGGAAAGTATCTCGTGCTTCGGGAGCGTGCAGTAGCTTTCTTTCAAGCCGACATTCGAATAAATCGTTTGGAACTGGATGTGGACATTAAGCTGTGTCGCTAAATAGTTCCGATGAAAAAATCAGCGGCTAGGAGAAGGGAATTGGATTCCCACTCAGAGCAAAGCAAACGTGAGTGACGTTTCCGCAACACAGCATGAGTTGAGCGCCATGTGCCTACACGGGGAGCCGTTTTACTGGGCAATCGGTTAGCGACAACAGGGTTCCATTTTCCGATATTACAGAGCATACGGCAGTGTAAAACGCCAAAGCCCAAATTTTTCCGCGTCCTGCTGACGTGCTGTCAGGGATAGACCAGGGCTGTTCGTTGTTGATCTGTGCTCCAGTGCGATGCATGCCTCTCCTTGACGGAAGCTATTCGAGGTTCGCGCCAGGAACGGACACAAGCCCCGGGGAAAAGACGGTGGAGTAGCGTACCCCGGTATCGACGCCCCGGCGACGCATGGAACGGCACCCAGTGTGATGGGATCGTCGCGTGCGCAACGCGCGCAACGTAGTATGCCACGCTTTTCAAGTCGGGAGCGGCACACTGAAAGAAAGCGCTGAAGTTTTGGCCCCCAAGGGCACCAAAAGCGCTCCGCTGCTCGTCATGGCGGGAGATGCAGCGCGTGCAGCTCCGCAAACTGGTAAAGAGCGACCGCCACCGAGGTTCATAGAAGTTTTCCACGACAACCTTGAGCGAGAGCTTGACGTAATTTCGTCACTTGTTGCGCTTGGCAAGTACAAGTTGGTTGCCATGGATGCAGAGTTCCCTGGCGTCGTCGTGCGACCTCTTGGAAACTTTGACTCACCAGAGGACTTTCAGTACCAGACCATTAGGTGCAATGTCGACCTTTTGAAGGTTATTCAAATTGGGATCTGCCTGGCCGACACGGAGGGCAGTCTGCCAACGACAGAGGAAGCGCCCGCCGGCAACGTATGGCAGTTCAACTTCGAGTTCTCTCTCGCACGTGATATCTATGCACAGAGCTCCGTAGAGATGCTTCAGGAAGCTGGAATCAAGTTCGACGTGCTTCAAGAGCGCGGCATCGATCCGATCTATTTTGGAGAGCTCCTGATCACATCTGGGCTCGTAATGAATCCGGATGTAACCTGGATTACGTTTCATTCAGGATATGACTTTGGTTATCTGGTGAAGACATGCACAGCAGACTTGATGCCCGCGACAAGGCAAGCGTTCTACGAGCTTCTTAGCATTCTTTTCCCAAACTTTTTGGATATCAAGAGTTTCATGCCGTCTCTGCAGCTGCATGGCGGCCTCAATAAACTTGCAGAGACGCTGCGAGTGCGTCGACATGGCCCCGCACATCAAGCGGCAAGTGATGCGCTGCTCACGCTGGATGTTTTCAACCGTTTGGCGAGAGTGCATGCGAACTTTATTGCGTTCGATCAATTTCTCAACAAACTATACGGGCTAAGCTTTCCGACCAGCGTAGACGTGACCAACACAAGCATGCAGGCTCAGCCTCAGAACGCGCTGGAGATGAATGCGTTGCTGGAGGATACAGACCGAATACGCTCGGAAGATGGGTCAGGTTTCGCAAAGCCCGCGGTCTGAGCGTCTCGAGACCTGTTGAGCTTCGTTATGGCGAGATTCATGCCTGCAAATATATGTTAGAAATGTTTCTAACGAAATATGCGCAGTTGAAGCCATAAGCTTGAGTTTTGACTGGAGCCAGAAGATAGAAACAAAGGCGCTGGTTACCGCAGCAAGCCTGAATATGCATTTGTGACCTGATTTTTCTGAGCTGTATTCTCTAGGTGCGCTGCGTCCGTATGCGATTTTTCAGCTGCGACATTTCCGGCGATGGGCGCGGAGTGTGTGTGACCGAGTTAAAAATCAGCGTGGCAACAGATTCCGTTCGAAACTTGTAGAAGGAAGAAACTCATTGTGAAGAATCGGTAGAGGAACAGCAGGGGGGTGGATGGCGCGTATGAGCTTTGAAACGGTGTGCGATGCAGCTCCCAAACAAGCACAATACTTAATCCAATCGGCTGGATCGCTTGGCTTCACAAGCTTTCGCAAAAAGCTTGGAATGGACACTGAACAGGATTCACCAAATCGTGGTGGACGAAAGCAGCCTCGTGTTCCAAACACAAATGTTCGCAGTTTTAAGGTAACATGTCGTACATGTAAGCAGAATTCTATGCCGAATGATAAACTCGACACCTGTAGGAAAATGGCAGGGCACGTAAGCAGTCTCATATGCGTAAGGAGAGGGTTGTCACTTTGAAGAAATAGATTGTTTGACGAAAGCAGGTTTGGGTGCTATATGCTAGGCTTGAAATTTTAAGGAACTAGATCGTGGACAGATTCTGTCTTGTTCACCAAGGGGGAAGCGGAACATTTTGAGGAAAGAGATAAGATCGTCAAGACGAAACAGATGTCTCGCTGTTGGACTCGCACGATGAAAGCATACCAAGCATTGGTTTCAAAGTGCGAAACAAAACATCAGATGAGTCGCAAGCGTGGAATGCAATACCTTTGAATATGTTGTAATCTGCAAAGGGCTTCCATTCCCATGGCAGAAAAAATGGACCAGGCCCTTCGACACGAGCGCACACGCTAAAGTCTGGTTCGCTTCTCAACGTTGCCAACATCAGCTGTTGTGGATTTGTTCTGCGACTGCTTCCCTCATCTCTCTGATCTCTCCAGCTTTCAATACGCCGGTCGCTCCTGTCGCCAAGGTCCATTGTCACACGTCGACAGATGTTAATGGCAGCACGCAAGTATCGATGCCGCTGCCTACGGCTATTGTGGATGCATTTCACTCGCAGATCGTAGTTGTGATGGTACTTCGCTTGCCATTTTTGTCTTCTTCGTATACCGTCGCGATGGGTTTTCGTGACGGAGGCATATGACTGTAATCGGCGTGGTCCCGTGTACTCACCAAACCCTCTCCGGGCGCCCGGCTACGGTGCGTGAAGGCTTGCCTCATCGCTCAGTTCATGATCTTGCTGGATATAGAAGGCTCTCCTTGATGCCCTCCATTACAGCTGCGTCCGGCGCCTTACCCTAAACTCGCGAACTTCTTCTGTTCGATCTCCTTTGCGCGTACTCTGTCCGCTGCACGTGGAAGCGCACGCTAGTCCTTTCGACGGGGGATTTGCGGAACGCGGTATTGTATACGATTGAACCAGAACTAGAACGAAACTCCGGACTGGGGTGAAAGTCGAAAAATGTCGATCCGAGTAAGCGCCTCGCATGCAAATAGGTGACACAGTCTGAATGAGGTGCAATCGCTGAAGTTCGAGTCCGCAACTGTTTGCCATGCAAACGGAAGCGACGAGAGCCCTTGAGAGCATATTCTATGAGCGGTATCATGCCGATGTCGAATGCCATGTATTCTATGGCCACAAAATGATGAGGTGTTATGCTCGAATGGGGTCGATCATCAGACGTGAGAAGCTCAGTGCTGCCCTGGGCATGAGCTTATGGAGACCTGGCACCAGGAAGTCGTCTGTTCTCTATTCGTCGTCAGGCCAGCAGTGCAAATCGCTGCGCCCACGAGTTGGCTTGAGAAAGAAAGGTCGAAAACTTGAGGAACGCATGATTTGAGCATGCAACAAGTAACGGAAGGAGAAGGTTTGAGTCTTGCGTGAATGTTTTGGATCATAATATGGTTTACTATTCGAACCCCTATTCAAAGGCGTAGGAAATCATCATGATTCTATTGACGCACCAAATTCCAGCGGCAAGTTGTGAGTGCTCAACTCCGAAATGATCGAGCGTTTCAAAATCATCTATGACTCCATACGCCCGTATTCCTTCACTTCAAATCTTGAGGCTGAGCAACTAAAATAAGTACGGAAAATATCGAATAGCTGAACAGAATGAGCAATTTAATATTCCATTTAAAAGCAACAAGCTGTACTTGACAAGGTCTCACGCACGAAGTAATTGAAGGGTTCTTCCAGATCTGGATAAAATGGCACTCACATCAATCGTTAGGTCGAACACCACGTCTCATTTTGCTCCGCCGATGGGTTCATGGCGAACAACACCAGTACTCTCCGTAGAAGGTGCTCTGTCGTGTCACAGTAAACACTCACATTAGGCAAGGGGATGCTACGCTATTCGAGCGACGATGTGATCTACCAGCGGAAGTCGATGTGCCCAGTGCCACCGTTGAAGTTAGACAGATGGGAGGCTAAACTTCTATTCGAAGCCTCGATTCGAGCGTATAACTTGCCAAAGTGTCGTTCTGGTCTTCCATCTCTATTTTTTTCCTGGGTACTGCGGAAAGACTGACCTGGGAGAGGAATGCAGTCCCCCTAGTACTGTCCAGGAAAGAATATATCCTGCAGGCAATTCTTCAAAGATCTATGGGCTACATCGCACACTGTTTTCGATCTCCTGCTCGATACCGTATCGGAGATGGAACAAGAGTAAGTTGGAAGACCATAAGACCGCTTTCTTTCGAGTGCTTCCTAGCAACGACATGTCGAAGCGTGATCTGGCGCGCACCAGCGCTGTGATCCTGCCAGCGAATGAGCGCGCATCGGCGCGGGTGTGCTGTCGCGGAGCGCGTCGTCCGTCGACTGCTTCCGCAGATCATTTTCCGGGGGTACACCTGGGCACGAGCTTCGAGACTCCGGTGCCATACGTGCAACACGGAATCCTAGAAGAAAAGCGTCTGATATCCTAGGATAGGGCTGCGTATCGCTGTAAACGATTCTGTCAATCTTTCCATGGCGCCTCTGTGTTTTACAGTTGCGCCTGCGAGGAAAAACGGGTCAGAACGCTTGCGCCGGTTGGGGGCCGAGCGAGCGGACGGCGCGTTCCTGGCGGCTTTATGCAAGTCTAGATGGGCGCGCTTCGGGCGCAGAACACAAGTCTCAGGTCTCCACTGGAAACTTACCTGCATTAGCACGCATGAGAATGTGTCTGAGGCACCGAACTCACTATTACGTGAGGAAGACCTTCAGAGTGGCCCGCTGACGACCGAGCACCAGAGACATATTCAAGGTGTGCCTCCGGTACACCCCAGAATGCGGGCGAATTTTGAGAACATGATAAGAGCTGCTCAGAACTCCATCTGTCTTGCGTTAGAGAACGTCGATGGTTCCGGAAAGAAGTTTCGTGAGGACGCATGGGTACGCGGCGCTGATGGCGGTGGCGGCATTTCCCGCGTTCTCCAAGACGGTCATGTTTTTGAAAAGGCCGGTGTTAACGTGTCCATTGTTTACGGCACCATGCCTCCCGAAGCCTTGCAGGCAGCCTCTGCCGGCGCTGTCGCTCGTAATGCGGGATACGCCCGGGACGAACGAGTCCCGTTCTTTGCGGCCGGAATCTCATCCGTCATTCATCCATGGAATCCGCATGTTCCGACGATGCATTTCAACTATCGGTACTTTGAAACCGACAAGGGCATGTGGTGGATGGGCGGGGGCACCGATCTCACGCCGTCCTACCTTTACGTCGAGGATGCGCAGCATTTCCATGGCGTTCTGAAATCAGTCTGTGATCGCCACGATGCCGCGTTCTATCAAAGATTCAAAAAATGGTGCGATGACTATTTCCTCATTCGTCATCGGGGCGAGCGTCGCGGCATTGGAGGCGTGTTTTTCGATGATTTGAATGATCGCCCGGCAGAGGAACTGTTCAAATTTAGTTCAGATATGGTGGGCCATGTGGTTGAGGCGTACGTCCCCATCGTTGAACGCCGCAAGCACATGCCATACACTGAAGAGCAAAAACGTTGGCAGCAGTTGCGTCGAGGTCGATATGTGGAGTTCAACCTCGTCTATGATCGCGGCACCGTCTTTGGTCTCAAGACCGGCGGTCGTATCGAAAGCATTCTTATGTCGCTGCCGTTGACGGCACGATGGGAGTACGATCATCAACCAGCAGAAGGGACTCCAGAATGGGATCTTCTAGATGCGTGCAGACATCCTCGTGAATGGGTGTAGTGCGATGCCTTTCAGGTCGCAGGCGGTGTACGTGCCGAATTCTAGACAGGAAATGAAAGTTCCACTTACAAAACAAGGCGGAAACTCTCCAGCGTACATAGCAACCACATGTCATCTAGCGCATCTCGGATCCACTGCATGGTTTGGCTTCCGCAGGATGGCGCACTTGCATGGAATTCACTCCGGGGATTCCACTGCTTGCTGCATCGCTCCAGGATAACAATGGTTGAGCAAGCCATGGCGATGCTGTTCGGTGACCGACGCGCTGCGTTACGAGTGGCGACTCGCACATGCCGTTCAAGGCGCCACCAGTTTCGTTCCGGCTCGTAGCATAAGTGTCAGCCCGCATCTCGTATACGCGTATGGCAGGATGTTCTATGTAGCGCGTTGGCCTCCATGCAGCGTCGTGTTCCGGGGAGAACATCCGATTCGACAACAGGTGGGGATTCCGAGGCATCGGATGGGTCGCACCTCCGATACGCATGTAGTGGCGAACCGGACGCCTAGCGCTGATATCCCAAGGAATGAGACCTGCATCGATCTGTGCAGGTTGAACTTCGCGACGGAATAATGCACCAATCTGTATATACATACTGCAGTGGGGTGCAGGGAGAAACGGGGTTTGGCGGTTTGTCGTCAAGATGCTGCCGTGGTAAAGCACGAGATTTGCACTATGAGGGACCGAGGCTCGCTGCCCAGCTTCCCAGCGATGCGTCGGTGAGGAATCGACTCTCGATGGCATCGAAGTCGAAGTCGTCCAGTGCACGTTCGACAAATGTTTTTTCGCCACCCTGTTGATCGTTCTCAGACAAGGTTTCAGTCGCTGACGGCTGCCACAGTGGTTCGACAGCAGGCGCCGCAGCTTCAGAATCCGGCTGAGGATGCTCTCCGGGTCGTGCTGGCTGAAGAACGGGCTCTTTCTGCACCGTTTCGTTTCTTGATGGTTGCCAACTCGTTTCAGGGTTCAGGTCGAGCCCTGAATGGATTGGCAAGCCTTCTTCCATATGAACTTTGGATTCGATGCCGAGCTTCTGGAGAACGAGCTTGGCATAATCAAGGTAAGCGTTGTCGGGATCCGATGAGAAATCCGATTGACGCGGATCCCCGCCTCCCGTCAAGAAGTGTTCCACAAAATCCGGATCTACGACAACTATGGCGAAGATGGCATCCTGGACGACAGCGCGCTTGCGATACATCAAGCGAGCGTGGGCCTGCGTTAGTCGAACGAGCGATTCCAGGAGGCGCACCGTTGTGCGAGCAGCGCTTCGCTCCGAGTTCGTCCTTCGCAACGCATAGTACGCGCCAAGCACGCACTCGGATGCGGGAGACAGCGTCGGGCGAAAAGTGCCTCGCACATGGTGCAGGTACTGACGCAGTTGTTCGAGGCTCCAGTCCAGCGATGGAATGGGATTGTCGAACACGTCATCTGGAGGTCTTCGGAATGGACTTTTTTTCTCAGCGTAATCATTGAGCACGAAGTCAGCGACTCGTTCATCCCATTCATCATCCTGTTTGTCTGTCAGGATGAGAATAACGTCGAAGCGACTGAGTAGCGGTGACGCAACTCCCAACGCAATGGACAAACTGTTGCCTGTCTCGCCTGATTTCCTTAAATGCTGCAGTGAGGCCTTTGTTGCTTTTGGATTAGTTGCCGCGAACACGGTTGCTCTCGTGTTCAAACGACAAACAAGACCGGCTTTTGCGACGCTCACAGTCTGCTGTTCCATCGCTTCGTGGATCGCCGCTCGATCATGTTCGCGTATTGAGTCAAATTCATCAATGCAGCAGAGCCCGCCATCAGCGAGCACCAGGGCACCGGCTTCGAGAGCCCATTCGCCGGTCGCTGGTTCGCGTACAGCGGTGACTGTGAGGCCTGCGCCGCTCGTTCCAATGCCGGTTGTTAATACGGCGCGCGGGCTCAGAAGTGCTGCGTAACGCAAAAGGCGGCTCTTTGCCGTACCAGGGTCGCCGACCAGGAGCAAATGAGATTCACCGCGAACGCGTGCGCCGCTAGAGTCTTCCTGGGGAACGCCACCGATAAGCGAGAGCAGCACAGCCAATTTCACGATGAACATACCATACGTTTGCGGACAGACCGCTCGGATAATGCGATCTCTAGCTCGGAGGATAACTCCATCACGCTTAGCTAGGCGCCAAAAATGCCCAAATGCATCTAAGAGATCTGGGCTGATATCGACGATCGCTTTGCGTTCATTGTTGATCTGGACGTAGTTTGCCTCCAAAATTACATCCATATCGCAACGTGTACCGGGTACGAGAGGGCGAAGCCACCGGCGCTGCAAAATGCCGGTCACGGTTATCTCATCTCCGGCTTTGCAAGACCCCGCCAATTCATCTGTAAGCACGACAAGGATCGATCGTGGTATGGAGCCCATTCCGAGATGCTGTACGGATTCCTGAAGGCGAATTTCCTGGTAATCTCCACAGGCGCAGGTGCCAGCGTCGCCGTTGCTTCGAGTCACAGGGGCGAAGCGTGTACCCGAACACGGAGCATTACATCTCTTGAATCTTTTCCAGGGTCTTCCTCGAGTCGTTGAGGTCGCCTCAGACGTTTCTGAGTCTTGCAACTCGTTTCCAGATGGACAACGGAGTGGCAACTCAAATACAACAGATTTGCTGACCGGCGTCGCTT
Source organism: Cyanidioschyzon merolae strain 10D (assembly GCF_000091205.1). Taxonomy (NCBI): domain Eukaryota; phylum Rhodophyta; class Bangiophyceae; order Cyanidiales; family Cyanidiaceae; genus Cyanidioschyzon; species Cyanidioschyzon merolae. The sequence goes on from NC_010141.1 coordinate 349,346, forward strand.
GGGCTCGAAACTGATACCCACACTTCAAACATTCGTACTCGCGTTCCTTTTCGCGTACCATAACGCTCCCGGTTCGCGTAACGGTTCCCGATAGTACGATAAGGCGTCCCATGTCTGCCGATCTTAGGCCCGAAATCGTCGGCTTCGTTACTTCCGCACATTGCGGCAAGTTTGATATCCTCACATGTACAAGTGGTTTGAACGACAAACGCTGTTCTTGCGTTTCCGAAGCATGCGAAGATTCTCTCTCCGTTAAAAGTCTTGTTTGAGCATCACGAAGGGCCTCGTCCAGAATAGGGAGAAACGTCGTGGGCCTCGCCAAGATAAGAGCCGCGAGATCGCTATGAAAACAGGCCAAATCCAGAAAGTTCACCCGCACGGCAGCGTATTTGGATACGTCCGGCTGTGCTAGGATTCGTTCGATTTCCTGAAAATGCTGGGATAGAAGAAAACTCGAGAAAGTGAAGATATACTCGCTAAGACAGGGTTCGGTGCCCGCGGGGCCCGCAACTGGAGGCAGCTCCATCGCTTACCCGTAAACCTTTGGGTCAGACGTTCAAGCGCCCGCACTCACGATGCCTGCACGACGCGGGGGGCGCAAACCAGGTTCCTGCCGTCTACCTCCTGATGCCCTGTCTTCAACAAAGTTTCCTACCTTGGCACAACGTAGGTGCTCTCTCCGATCCTTAAGTCGGTGCAGTGGACGTATCAGCACCGGTTGGTCGCGGATGGAGCTGGACCCCAAACCGTGCGGAAACACGCCGGAGCACGTCGAGTCTGAGGGATATTCGGGCGTGACTTGACCAACCGCAAATTGATCCAAAAAGCGCAAACTCTCACACACCGCGGAATTCCAAGAATTTTGCATGAAAGCACTTAATCGCACGCCTAGCGAAACTGGTGCGGGCGACACCAAAGCGCGCTTTTTCGCGCCCAGTCGCGTGCCGCAAAGACACGCAGTGAGGGGCAACACGCATGCGCATGTCCGCTGACTACGTGTCCGCATTGTGGCGCGCGCTTTTTCCCGCTGCTTCCCGAGCGTGTCGATTCATTCGCTTCACGAACTTGGAAAAATTGGCAGAAAAGAACCATTACCTGGCAACCCGATAACAATTTGCTTCCCCCTATACTATAAGCGTTCATAAGAGAAAGTTTCCGTATTTTAGAAAGATCATGGTCCAGACGGACAGTTCCGCGAGCCGAACGAGTCTGCCGGGTAAGTGCTCCGTGTCGCCAATGGCGAAGGCTGTAACGAGACACGGGCAGCCCGTCCGCAAGCTGGTTTATTCTGGGACTAGGGTAGTTAGGCTGCGTCTGGGAATCGCGTTTAGCGCGGTGGCCTCCTAGCATATCGTTTCGCGCTGCCGCAGGTGATACGGGTGTCTATGCAGCTTGCACGCTACCAGAATGCTGATAAACCTGACCCCATGTCTGGTGAACTACCTGTCGAGCTGACGCTCTCAGTGGTATGACAAAGCCATACTGTCTCTGTGCCGCATCCGCGCCTACGGTAAAAGTGCTATGGTGGGGTACTCACGATAGGCACTTGGCGCTCGATAGAGCGTATGAAACGTTCAGTACATCTGAAAGGAAGCATAAGTAATGCAGCTTGGAAATGGGAGGAACGGCGAATGTGTTGCCGTGTGCTGATATCAAGCCCACAGTCGCGCATCTCTGCCGTGTGTAAACTTTTTGTCAAATTATAATCGTCTTTGTTTCATCCTTCTCCAAATATCTGAGTACTGTGGGATCACTCAAAATTGAAGGAGGAATGTAGTCCCCCTTGCACTGTTCCGTAAAGAATATATTCGTACACGCATTTCATTTACCATCTAAAGGGTACATTGCATCGTGATTTCGGTCTTCCGCTATACATTGCGAAAAAGCACTTTATTGCACTCCGTGGGGTGAGTTAATGTTGATTTCAAAGACCATAGGCGTTACAGGCTGCGTTGCTGCATCCGGGAATAGAATAGGACCATATTTGCCAACAGGCTGTAGCAGCGATTTTCGCAACCAGCTACTCGATGAACTTTACTGAAGCCGCGTATTCATGCGGCATCAGAGTGGAGCTCACGCACCTCGTATATCGCAAGGCGATGCGACTCGGATACAAAAATGACAGAGAAAAATGAAACTTCTTCCTTTTGATAAATGGGATGTACGCATTATAGTTTGCGCCTTTTCTAATTGTCCTCAACATCAGCCTTTTGCAAGCTTATTCTTCGACCGTTCTTTTCTTCTATATCCGGCTTTGAACACTTCTTTCTCTCCTTTCCCTCCGGTTTCGTCGTCAGCAGTCCATGGGTGAAGGACGCAGGGGTAAAGTACCGAATTCGCAGCTTCCGGCTGTTATTATTCATGCATTTCATGCACAGGTGGCAGTTGCTCTTGATCGATCGCTTGCAGTCGGCAAATACTTCGGAGACAGCCTCTGTGCGCCGGCTGCAGCTGTGCCAATGGATTGCGGTTGAGCGTTCCCACTCGTCCACCATATGTCGTCCACGGAGTGCCACCCGGTGGCACCTCAATGATTGCTTTATCCTCGGTATATGTCCATGAAGGGTAAAGACGGCTCCTCAGGAAACCGTACACAGTTTCCCGGTCCCGCAACGTGCCCCACGCTCACCTGCTTCCTCAGGGCGATCCTTCGGAAAGTTCCTTGTCCGCTGCACGCGTAAAGCTTACACAGTCCCATTTGATACAGAATTTTTGGAACGCAATGTTGTCCATGATGAGAGGGGCATCAAATGGAAAGTCTGGGCTCATAGTCGAGTCGTGAAAATTCGATTCGTCTACGCTCTTATCGCGCAAAGCTGAGACGCACTGTCGACTGGAACAAATGGCTGCAATGACACAGACCCGGGCCCAGGACGCTTTTCCACGCAATAAGAAGAGAAAAGTGCATCTGATAGCATACTCTGTAAGGGTGGTATGCTGCTGTCGTGTCCTGTTTTTGTCAATGTGCGTGAAGAGCGGAGGGTTCGTCTTTCGCTTAGAATCATGTATTTGAGGAAAAATTTTAGTGAACTTGTGGCATGAGTTTATGACGAAATCTCCAAGAAACGGCGTCAGGCTTTTTCGTTTTCAATGCACTGGTGGTGATCGCTGCGCCAACGACGCTGCTGCAAACGGAAAGGGCGAAAACCTGAAGAATGCTTGATTTTTTTAGTGCATACTACGCGTAAGTAGACGAGAAGAGAGGTGTCTCGTTCGTACGCATCGGACAATATCATCTGTCATTTTACGAACGCTTGCCCGCAGGTGTCACAAATCACCTTGGTGCAGGTGACGTTCGGAATTCCAGCTCCAAGGAGTCAAATGTGTCACTATGAAAAACTGACCGAAGATACTGGGAGCATACGTAAATCGGTACGCCTTCACTGCTGCACTTCGATTTTTGAGGTTGCGCAAATGAAATAGCTCTGAAAACTATCAAAAGGCAGTAAAAGAACGAGTATATCCATGTTCCATTACAATCTGATACGCGAAAACGCGGACACATCGCTGTCAACAACTGCAGACGAGCCGAAGCACCCGGCGGGTGCATCGCTGCGCGCCAAATTCCTCTGCATGCGCGTGCGGGATTTGTTCTCCCGAGCGAGTGCCTGATATCTGCCGCTGCAACGCGGTGGGACTTTCCCAGAGGGAGCTCGCTTCCTCTGGAACTGAGGCTCTCGAACCTTGAGGATCATCAGAGATCCTTGCATAGAGACCTTCTTGAATTTGAGCAGCAGATTCGTGGCGATCTGGCTGCGTTGGAGGGCGCAATGCTTGGTAAATTTCGCGCCTTGCTTGCCTTTCTGAAGAAGAGCTCCGTTGTCGGTGCTTCTAGCCAAACGGAAGCTGTCGGGGCGTCGAGAGTCCTGGCCACAATTCGACCTGCTTGAGAGATGCGGTTGGGAACGTCCGTTACTGCACGCGAAGCGCTGAAGCGCAAGCGGAAACAGCGCCACCGAGCGGTGTGTCGACACCGTGTTTCACGTGTTCAGGCCAACTAGATCGTGATCGATATTCCCGTTGGATTTGAGAGTTTCGCCTCGCACTGGCTCGAGTGGAGCGAGCTCGTGAGGAGCTCGCGAAAAGACTGGACATGGTCGAAACCACGACCGCAAACCTAGTGCACATGGTCGAGTCAAGAGCCCGTCGTTTCGGCCCAGGTGGCCGCTTCGCGGCAAGCGGCGACGCCTGGAATGAAATATTCCAAAAGGACGGAACGAGCTCGCGCGTTCAGCTGTACCTATTGCGTATGATTGACGGTGTCGAAGAAAAAATAGCAGGTATGGTCCGCGACCAGGCAACATGCTTTCGACGACCATGAGGTGTCGACTGCAACAACCAAGATGCGATAACGAGTCACACGAAATCAGGCGCCTTCGAACGACGAAATCCTGAGACATTACAGTTTTTTACGGCAAAAATCTATTACTGCAGCGTTGTGTACGTGGTTATATCGAATAATGGAACATTACGGTCGATTAGCAATTACCGAGGAAAATTTTTCACGGCGTACGTGCAAGGCGCTTCAGACGTTCTGGATAACTGACCATACAATTGAAATGCGTTGCTCCGTGAGAGAATCCGATGCTCGCTCCGCAGGCCAAGAATCCTTTTCACCGCACTTCTTCCGCATTGGAGCAGAATTTCCATATGGAATACTGAACGACTCCCTCGCAAGTATGCATGACAGAAAGCCGCTGAACGATCCGGAAGCACATGACTCTTCCTGATTTTGATCGAGGCGTTTAAGCCGCGGTGTGAAAAGTGCCTGCGCACGTTTTAGCTGGTGGAATCAGACCAGAATAATCAGGTAGTTTTTGGTTTCCTTGCAATCTGACACTCATTCAGCCTACCGTACACTATATCGTAAATCCGTATCTGTTTCAAGCTCTTTTTCTGTATCTGTTTCTGTGTGCACTCGTGCCCGTGATGTGTGAATCTCACTCCAAGCTCATCGACAAGAATCAAACAGAATCGATCCCCGCACTAGTTGTAAGCTTTCGTGTGCGGAGCCGGCATGCAACATTTGCGCGCTAAAGCACGTCCAGCGCCGCAAGATACCACCACCGAACGACGTGACATATATATATCTATCCATTTCTAACTTGCAGTGCATTTTGGTCGATGCACGCTTCTTGCATGCGCACAACTGACTCTGCTTGCGAACCAAGCACGCTCCCTTGTACTCGTGCAAAAAATCGTCCGTTTGAGTCAGTTGGACTCTACGGAGTATAAGTTTAACGCAGACCGATCTGCTCGATTCGATGCCCAGAGCGTCGAGATGGGTTCCGACCCGGCCACTCGACACGCTGGTATATCTCCTGACGTCCTGCGTACCCAGCTCTCGCTGGTACGGAGGTCTGGGAAAACTGAATGCCTGCACCAGCTTTCCTTTCAGGTCTTTGGGTTCGGCCCCTTGGTTTGGAGATGCGGCGCTGGTTTTGACGCCTTCCAACCTGGGATCCACGCCAAACACAAACGCTTGCTTTTCGCTTACCTTGAAGGGTTGAAAATGAGTGTCGTTACTCGACTCAGGCTTTGTCCTCAAGACTTTGACAAAGTACACGTAGACTGATATTCCGTCGGCCTCCACCGTCGCTGTGGATTGCTTTTTATATTCTCCCTGTAAAGGAGAAAGCTCCGATTCGCTCCATCAATGCTGCTCGACGTTGTTCGAATGCTTCATATTTGCTCTTAGAAACCGGCCGTGGCTCACCGACAACGCCATACACTGGACGAGTGTCTACGATGAGCATACGGGCTCTGATGAAAGATATCCCAATAACGTCGCATAGACACTTCAGGAAGCCATGGAGCTGGGATTCACAGAGCAGTTGTGCCATGCTCTTGCGGGCTCTGTTCAGGAACACTTCGAAACGCAAAATCCGAGGAATGTAGGCATCCCGTTTCACCGATCGTTTGGATATCACGTCCGCCAGTTCTGGGGAAAGGCTATCACAATGAGTTGGAACTGTACGAAGCTACCCATATTCTCGTTGAGACATCTCTTCTGAGCTCGCTACCATTTCGAACGTTCCAGGTATCAGCTCTGGACATGATTTAATCGACGCACCCGCGATCGTTTTCTTCAGTATTCACCTTTCTGAACCAGTAACGTGAGGCTACGATACCCACAGTGTGATCCTAATGAAGCGCTCTAGACTAAACCGCATCTCACTCCGGTTTTTGAGGTCTGCTTGATACTTTTTCAATCTGGTTCTATAGACTTTTATTCCGATCGATGCGGCACCGCGAAGACTCGGGCATGCTGGAAAGCGTTCCAGCGAATCTCGGATCCTAGTAACAGGCAGTGATGCATCTTTAGCCCCGGGAGTCAGCAGTGCTCCAACATGAAGGCTAGATCGAAAATTTCGAGGGGAATATAGACAGCTCGTCGTCCTACGTCCCGTACTCGTGCGAAAATCTGTTTGACGTGGTGCGTCCAGGCAAGGGAAACTGGGCTAGGCTTCCTCAAGAAAGCTGCTACGCAATCCCTACTGGCGCCATCTGTAATATGTTTTGGAATATTCTCTCCAGTGATGAGATTGAATACGGAGCCATTGAAAGCGCTCTCAGACTGATTTTGCGGCGCCGACATTATTCCCTTCCAGTGAATCCTCATCGTCGTGGCTGGAGGGTCTTTCTCTTCTTTGCCGGGTGGTTTCCTCTTCTTCTCCTTCACACGGTGGAATGCCATGGATGTGATTGCGTTACTCCATATCGATTTGGTTCCCTTGAGATTCAGACACATGGGGAGAACGACCGGTACAAAGCTCGCCTTCCCTACGAATCTATCCACAGCTATCAAATTTCCTTTTGTCACTATCTCTGTTGCGAGCATGTCCACGATCTGTAGTGCTTTTTAGCGTCCCATCACGCATAAGAGCGGAGGAGTGGCACGCTGGTTCGTGGATGATACAGGGTAAAAACGACTTGAGAGAGAACCGTGGCATGGACGCGAACGACTCCTGAATTCATCCACAAGCGCACATGCGACGTTAAACAACATCGATGACGCCCTCAACTGCAATAAACTGGAGAGAATAGGTTGAAACGAAATATAGCTCAACGCCTGTCTCAGCTGCATGTCGTCCTTTGTGTTTTGTAAAGGAAAGCGGCCATTTCGAAAAGTGAGAAAGACTAGTGAGGCGAAAAGCCCCGAAGTGCGTCGGCGACGAGTCCAATATGTGATGATGGTATCCTTTTTAGATTTTGTACACTATCACATGATTCGAATGCCGGTTGGACTTCTATTCCAGGAGTGCTGGCTTGTTTTGTGGTGATGGACATCGGGTTGACTTCTTCCACCGTCGAGTGACAAGCAGAATATTTCTCCCGCATGAATTCTCATCGAGTGAGTCAAACACCATTCTTTGCTGTCATCAGCGTTCACATTTGAGTACGAGATCCATTCTCTGTGCTTCAACACTTGACGGTCTCCTGTGGAAGCACAATTTTCTCTTTTATCTATCCGTATCTGTTCATTAGCGGTCGATTCTGCGGTAGAGATCCTCCATATCCTGTGCCTTCTTAGATAATAATTCCAAGAAAACGCAGTGAATAGAATGAACCAACAAGGTTAACAACATGAAGGTAGAGTTTGATTAGTTCTGTTTTGGTGTAGAGCGTTTTGGATAAGGACTACGAGATAGGTGGCTCATCTACCAGGTGCCTGAAGAATTACTGAGTTGTTCATTTCGAACCTTTCGCGCCAAAGCTGTCAATGAAAGAATAAACTGCTGCCGCGACCGTTCTCCGTATTAGATGATATATTCCTTATGTTGAGAGCATTCGATAAAAACAAAAACAAAAAGTTCATGCACGTACGGGTGTTCAAGGGACACGCTAATTTCATAGTCCTTCAACTCAGGATTTTTCACGCCCGCAGCAGTGCATAGCAGGAGATCGAAATCACGATACAATGTATTCTATAGACCATTGATCACTTGCCTGTAAGATATATACTCCTTACAGAACAGTGCCTGGAGGACTCCATTCCTCATTCATCTCAGGCATATCACAGTACTCAGATGAACGAGAAACACTCAAAGAAACAAGAACAAGGGCTTCGCGTCGAAAACCGGTATTCTTAACAGGTGCTTGCGGTCAATGGTAGAAAACGACCCCTTGATCATATATTCCTGAAGGCAAAAGCGATGATAGTTGCCAGGATGGGCGTCTCTGTTTCTCAACAGCTTGTTCGTTTGGCCCTGAAAACACTTGGATACACTCGCGAAAAAGATCCCTATTTCACGCACAGCCATCGTCCACCAAAGTCGCGACGACAGCGTTCCCGGAACTTCGTTATCCATATGAAGCAGCGGGACGTCAATTCATCCTCGTCGCCGAGACTTGCTTCAGACGATACGGGTGGAGCGTATATGGGTATTCGAGGAGCAGGGCGGCCGTTGATAATACGGCCGAACTCGTGGAGACCGAGGACGTTATCAACTGTTCTGGCTGCAGTGGATTTACATGGCGGCCCCAGTTTCGCTCGTTGAGAAGCCTCATGCAATAGCACCAGCTTCGCCTTATCATTGACGACTTTTCCATGACGTGTAGCGACGTCATTCTACTGGACGACATAGCATTTGGCCATTCCCATCGCGTTCGATTTTTTGGAGATCCTGTCCGGGTAGAGCTGCTCTTCAGTAGTCCGTTCTCTATGTGGTTCAAACGCATCGAAGAATGGTTTATTCTACTGAAACGTAATGGTCGCTCAACTCGTCGATTCGCTGAAGCGCTCAGTTCGGAGACATCGGGACACATTTTTGTCTTTTTCCCGCAAGTGCTTTTCCCTCCGGGAAGGTCCTTACCTAAGGGCATCAAGAATTATGTTCATTTCAAAATGCTATGGGATGAGTTGGGGTGTACACTTCAGAAGTTCGATATCGAGAAAAGCCAGCGGAACGCTTCGGCTATTGAAAAGTATGGAGAGCTGACCGAGCCGCAAATGGCACCGAGGACACGAGTTCGAGGACTCTTTGCATTGGCAAGTTTAAGCGGCGTCATGAAAAGAATTAAATTCGTACGTCGAGACCAGAACGCCGCCATCAATATCGGGAGATGTCCTGTGCTGAACACGAGACCCGAGGAGCTGAGGCGAGACAACCTTGTGGGGTAGCCTCTCGGGCTCGAGTTGTACAAGGAAAAGCTGAAACTGATAGAAAGAGGCTCGTCAAAAAGGGATGGGAGGCATCTGCACAGGAGTTTTCATTTACTCTTCTTGGGCGTTGGACATAGTTTTGATTCACTGGCGATGATATGTCTAGTATAACTCTTTCGCTACACGCATGTTCCGAGAATTTCCGCGAATCCGGTTTTGTCCGTGATCAATTTTATGGGATCAAAATACATTGGTCAGATAAGAGAGCTTTTAGTTGGCTGCTAATGCTGAAGGTTCATTTGATCTCTTGAATGCAGCAGATTAGATGCTTATTTCATAAAACCTCTGCTGTAGATCTTAATTTCGGTGGGTTCTTGCGATGGAAATAGTGGAGTATGTTGTATCGAAACGGTATCCGCGGAGTGCCCAGTTGAAAGCTCGACGCTTGATGGTAAGTTTTCGACGCTTTGAATTCGGCAGCTAGGGTCGTGAAAGAGTTTGTGCTGGAGAGAAAGCGCGCATATTCAGCGGAATGCAACGAGGCACAAAACGCCCAGAGCCGACCATTGCAGAGATCGGAGGCAACTGAGCGTGAACGTGTTTATTCCACAAGCGCCTCTGTACTACAGCCTCAGGTGAGCGCTCGCTGAATTGCTCACTGGCGGCAGCATCTCATCGTATTTAGATGCCGTTGGATCGCAAGCGGGTCGCAGCGCCAGAATTGACTCCCAGAACGACGCCCAACTTGAGAACCTCATTTTGATTCAAGTTCAACACGGAAACTTTATGTACGGCTATGGAATGAGTTTCTTCTCTTTGCCTACTTTTGCGAAAGCGGCAACGCACTGCTCGATATCATCAGTGGAGTGGGCCGCTGAGATCTGGACCCGAATACGCGCCTTGTCCCGCGGCACCACGGGGTATGAAAATCCAACGACGTAAATACCCTCCTCAAGAAGAGCCTTGGCCATGTCGGCTGCTATTTGGGCATCTCCGATCATGACAGGTACTATAGGATGCCACTCGCCGCCCAGACGAAAACCTGCGGCGCCCATTTTCGTACGAAAGAGTCGAGTATTTCTGGCGAGTCGAGCACGTAATTCAGAGGCTTCCAAGGCCTCAGCGCCACCTGTTTCCGTCGTACTGGCTCCGGTTCCATCACTGCGAGCAGTGTCCGCACCAGAAGCCGGCGATCGCTTGCGCATTAGCATATCAAAGACGGTCAAACTGCCGGCTACAATAGATGGCGGCAATGCATTGCTGAAGAGGTACGGCCGGCTGCGTTGTCGCAGAATCTCAATGATCTCCTTCCGGCCAGTGGTGTAACCGCCCGCGCCGCCACCGAGCGCCTTTCCTAATGTGGATGTAACGATATCAACTCGATCCATGACGCCGCATAGCTCTGGAGTCCCGCGTCCTTTTGCACCGACAAAGCCAGTCGCATGGCAGTCGTCGACCATGACGATCGCGTCGTATTGGTCCGCGAGGAAGCAAATCTGCTCCAGAGGCGCGACATCGCCGTCCATACTGAAAACACCGTCGGTTGCTATGAGCTTATGGCGCGCACCTTCCTGATTCGCTTTCTCCAGTTGACGCTCGAGGTCCTCCATGTCGAGGTGGCGATAACGATAACGCCGAGCTTTGCACAGGCGAACGCCATCAATGATGCTCGCGTGATTCAGCTCATCACTTAAAATCGCATCCTCCGGGCCCAGCAATACTTCGAAAAGCCCCTCGTTCGCGCCGAAACAAGAATGATAGAGTATCGTGTCCTCAGTATCGTGGAACGTTGAGATTTTCCGCTCAAGTTCTTTGTGTACATCTTGTGTTCCGCAGATGAAACGCACCGAGGCAACACCAAAACCGTGGCTATCCAGTGCATCACGAGCAGACTGTTTGATTTCGGGATGATTCGCCAAACCGAGGTAGTTGTTGGCGCAAAAGTTCAACACTTTGCGCGGCTTGTTGTTGGTCTCCGGACTCTCCACAACCACGTCTGCGGCTTGAGGGGAGAGAATGCGTCTCTCCGACTTGTAAAGCCCAGCGGAGCGAATGCCGTCCAGCTCTTGGTGAATCCACTGATATAGGCCGGTGTCGCGCCACTTTCTCCGCCGTGCTTCCGTGCTCTGCTCAGGCGTCGCCGCCAGGTGTCGCCGAGTTTGCCAGCCCCATAAACACGACGTGCGCTCGCTGTTTCTTGTGAACACCCCAGGAGAAGGCGCTCCGCTGTACCGTCTTACAAATGATCTTCCATACGAAAAACAATGGAGAAAGTTTCTTCCCATATCGTGTGCAACTAGTTCCAAAGCCGAGGAGGATGCGAATGCAGGTCGATGCAGACCCCCATTTGCCCTCAGCGAATGCATCGCTGAGCACACGACGATGCGCCCCGCTGCGCAACGGATGGGCCGCATTCATCGCCGTTCCGTCTCTGCCAGATGCAATTGGAAGAGTGAATAGCTCGAGCTGTTCCTGCTTTTTCATTCTTCCGAACTTTTTTACACATGCAGCATTGACGTTCAGATTGCATGAACGAGCGGTACATGATTCTTACGTACTTGTAGGATTCTCGGTCTTTTTTTAGATTTTGTTCTTACGAGACGTTGCGGCGGGAATTCGTTCTGCCACTGAAACCATGGTGATTCGCAACGTCATCAACGAACAGATCGTAAAACAATCTATATCATTCTATAATGCGTACGCGGGAATCGCCAGACTTTCAAGTTCTTTACATGCAGCATGTTCAGATCACGCATGCATCACCGTTTCGATCTTACTATTTCATGGCAACCCGTGAGCGCTGCAATTTGGGCGGATAGATTGACGAGGAAAACAACACCTCGTCGTCCCCCTGATGACTCGTTCACAAGTTCATGCCTAGAGTTCAATGAACTTGTCGCGTCTAATAGTCGATCCGTTTGCAGAGACAAAGACTCTTCTCTCTTGGGCAGTCGAGAAAACCAGAATCCGCAGCAGCATAATACCTCTCACGAGATATGCTTCCAGAGGCTTCCATCTCTTCTCTTTGCATAAAAAAGGTATTGGAGTCGGACTTGAGTTATCGCAGCGATCACTTCCAGTGCGGAATGCTTTGCCGCTCTGCGCGAAGGTAGCATACAGACACCGAAATTTCTCGACTTGTTCTCACGCCAGAATTTACCTTCCAGTACATGTTTCATCATGGGCAACCTCGCGTTCTGCATGTCCTCTATCGAGTGCAACAGCGTACACTTGCGCGTCCAGCATACAGAGTGCTAGACGATAGGATCGGCCAAGGCAAGCCCCCCATATAGGAGCGCTTCAAAGAAGGCGGATACGGAGTGACGCGCGGACAGGAGCCTTCTGTACCTGCCATTGGCATGCAACGAGCGTTGAAGCAAGCGTTCACGCGTTGTAGGACGGCGCTCGGAGTGCGATACCGTGTGCTGGATACCTTTTTGCTCCTGACAACACTCAAATGTCAGCGGTACGAACTGCACACCGAGGCTGTCTGCAAACAAGATGAAAATGGCTAGCGAAGCATAGATGACAACTTCCATCGATGCATGAAATACATCAACAATAGCCAGAATCAGAGAAATCGGGATTTGCATGATTTCTTGACCATTCTTCGATAGCTGACAGCGGAGCTGGAGGGCAAGGAGAGATCAGCGTACTCAAAGCCGGAGACAAGATGGCGGAAATGGAAGACGTCAAAGATAGAGCCTGCAAAAGCTTGTGTTGATGGCAGTGTGAACTGACCCAAATCGTAATGTGCGCGTTCGCGTTCATCTAGTAGACCTATTCCATTTTTTATTCTGACATGGGTGGACGCTCGCGAACAGGCGGATCACTGCACAACAGCTGATCTCAACAAAACGGAGAATTGCAGAAGAATCCACATACACTCTTGTCTTGGGACGTATAGTCTCTGATCTCTGCCCTATCAAGTGGCACCAGAGGTTGTAGCGCATGCAAATCCACATACACTCTTGTCTCGGGATGTATAGTCTCTGGTCTCTGACCTATCAAGTGGCACCAGAGGTCGTAGCGCATGCAAGGCGCACTCACAATCCGGCCGCTCCCGCTGTCGGCAATCATGAGTACCACGTCGCTTTGATACAAAACCAGGTGGCGCTGCGTCACAGCATCTTCGTACGCGGGCACCTCACATCTGAGGCTCAAACAAAATAATCAATAATCGGGATTCTGCGCCAGCGTCTCAGAGCCTTGTCTTTGTGCACCTAAGGGCGCGCGCAGCGGCAGACTGTCATGGATGGGATACCAGCATCCGTACGGAAAACACGTCTCCGGCGACTGCGTGATTGGAACGCTACTCCGTGAGCCGGCTCACGCCCGAACTGGTGCTGCTGCCGACAAGCAGCTCAGCCATCGAAACAACGAATCTGTTTTCCATCTGGACAACATCAGTTCCTTTCGAGTAAACGATGCGCGAACATCTCATCAACCCGTTCATATTTGCAGAAAGACGCTTCGAAGGAGGCACGTCCACCAGTCAAGCTGCGGAGCGCGTTCGCATAGCCGATCAGACCCTCGAGCGGTACGAGCGCCTCGACCACAGAGCCGCTTGCATCTGTGCCGAGCACCTGCCCGCGGCGTTGCGGGGACGTCAGGTCCCGAATCACGACGCCATACAAATGCTGCTTATCGACGCTCGTGTCGGAACGCGTAGGCTCGTCGGGCTCGCTTGCAAGCTCTCCAACTGCATCCAGTCGTACCTCAACTCTCATGACAGGCTCGACGAGTGCGACTGTTGATCGACCGAGTGCATCGTGGACAGCATCCACAGCACAAGCTCGGAGCGCGGTTTCCACTGGATTTTCCGCAGAAATCTGATGAATGACTGCCCTGACCCCAACGACAGGGAGACCTGCTCGAGGGCCGCGCTGGAGCGCCGCTCGCGCACCGTCCGTGATAGCGTCCCGAATTGACGCTGGGATTTCGCGACTTGAAGGCGCGAGACCCTCTTGTGGCGACGCGCCCCTGAACACGAGGTTGGGGCACAGACACACCTCGCGTTCAAGTCGAATTCCATCATTGCTCTCGTTTCGAGGCAGTGGGTGCAACGTCACACGCATCGATGCTCGTAAACGAGTCGCGCCCACAGTACGGTCCATTGTGGAAAGCGGCATCTGATCGTGGCTCTTCAGCGTGCACTGGACGCTGTTCACAGCGGATACGCACCCAGCACCAGGCTCAGCGACCGTTTCAAAGAGCGCCACTCGCGGCGCACTCGCATGGAGGTCCTTTATTCCGAACTCCCTCTCGAGCCTTTTGCAGGCAATATCAAGGTGAAGCTCACCCATGCCGCTTAAAAGCAACTCTCCCGTGCGTTCATCTTCGTGAAAGCGAAGACTTGGGTCATCAAGTACCAGAACCTGCAGCGCGGCAATCAGTGCCTCCTGCGCTGAGCGCTGGTATCCCGTGTCACGCGCTAGCGCGACGCTAAACATAGGCTCTGGTACCGGCACTGGCGGGAGACGCACCACACTGATGGGATCGGCATCTGACGAGACCAATGTGTCACCGGTGCGGACCCTTTTCAGACCGCTCAACGCATAGATACCTCCTGTTTGCACGTGCTGGATAGGCATGAAGTGGTCTGCGTGCACGCGGAAGACGCCTGTCACGCGTTCCTGTACGGCATCATGCCATTTGACTCTGTCTGTCGAGAGAATTTTCAGGACAGACCCCGTCTGCAGGCACGCTGTGGCTCCCGCGGAAAACACGCGGACAAATGTAAGTGGTCCGCGGTGCAGATCCTGCTGAACCTTGAATGCGTACGCTACTAAAGCGTCTTTCGAATTCATGGCGATCTTCCGAGTCGACCCCCCATCGAGCGCCTCCCCCAGTCTCGCCGGACGCTCCTCCGGCGAGGGAAGCAGCTCCTCGACCGCATCCAACAAGGGTTGAATGCCCATACCACGTAACGCTGACCCGCAAAATACCGGCACAACGTGGCGTTCCAGCGTGGCACTACGAAGCGCACGGCTCAAGTCGTCGTCGTGGACGGGCTTACCGTCCAGATACTGTGTACACAAGCGATCATCATATTCTGCTAAAGTCTCGACAAGTGCCTCTCGTAGATCTGTTGCGAGCTTCGACCAGGTCAGCGGGGTGTTTCGATTCACTGTCAGAAGCGGCTGGACGGATGCTTCCGCATCCATCGCAATGCGCTCAACTGCTTCGCCGTGCGATCCGGTGAAAAGCAGCATATGGTTGGTGGCCCTCAAATCCACGATCCCTACATGTCCGTTCCATGCTACCGGCGCTGTCAACAATACTGGTCGTCCGCCCAGGGAAGTGCGAATTTGCTGCAGACACCGAGACACATCCGCCTCTTTTCGATCGCACTTGTTCAAGAAAATAAGCCTTGGCAGCCCGTATCGATTCGTCTGTCTCCAAACTGTGGCAGTTTGCGCCTGAATCCCCGCGATTGCGTCGACGAGCACCACAGCGCCATCCATGACGCTTAGAGAGCGCTCCACCTCGAAGGTGAAGTCCACGTGACCAGGCGTGTCGACGATGTTGATGAGTACAGCGGACTTGCGATCCTTGGGTTGCGGGAACGGCGGCCACGTTACACTGGTAGCTGCAGCTTGGATCGTAATCCCCCGCTGGCGCTCTTCCCACAGGTAGTCCATGACAGTGTCGCCGTGATCAACGTTTCCGACCCGCCGCGAAACTCCCGCATAGTACAAGATCTTCTCCGTCAAGGTCGTTTTCCCTGCATCAACATGCGCGACTATCCCTATATTTCGTATAGAGTTCGGGCGTACCTCAGTCTCTGAAACGGAGGATGCAGCCTCACTCCAGAAGCGCCACTGGCTGTGGCGTTGTCGAAACGGTGCACACTTTTTCGTTATTCGAACTGGATTCAAGGGCAACCAGCTTCTAAAACTCGCCCAGAACGTGAAAGTTCCCTGTCTCAGCAAGCCCATATGGAGCGTTTATGGGCAGCGAGCCTCATGCGGTTCCCAGACTTGCGCTTCGACAACGTCGACTACCCGTAAAAAGAAACGTAGCTGCTGTCTGCAGCACGCCCGCATTTCGCCTTGTAGTCTCTCGACTGGGCTCTTTTGGTTGCCGGCTCTGTGGGTTATGGATGAGGGCTGCAGCAGGTGTCTGCTTGAAATCACTGAGATCTTGGGTTTTTCTTGGTTCCACTAGAGGTCACCAGTGTACGCTGTCTGGCTTGGTTGCCCGTACTAGTCAGCAGAGAGGACAAGAGGTGTTTTGGCGTCTAGAGCGGACCTCGGAAAGCGTGCTCGTACCAACACGACGTTGGTCGTCTAGTTGGCGACGATACGTTGCACATCAGTCGACAGGCGCTGCAGTTGAATCAAAGAGCACAGTGGGAAAGGCTGAAGAGAACCCTGCCGAAGCAGCAGAGACTATTTCTGTAACCTTTGTGGACCGAGAGGGCGTGCGGCACGCTGTTCGAGCACCGATCGGCTCCTCGATGCTGGAGGTTGCACACGAAAACCACATTGACCTGGAGGGTGCCTGTGAAGGCTCTCTTGCTTGCTCCACTTGTCACGTCTACGTCAGTGAGGAACACTTCCGACGCCTACCCGAGCCCACTGACGACGAGAACGATATGCTCGATCTTGCCTTTGGGCTGCAAGAGAACTCGCGTCTGGGCTGCCAAGTCATAGCGACGAAAGAGCTAGACGGCATGGAACTGACCCTCCCGAAAGCTACTCGGAATATGGCAGTTGATGGGTATGTTCCGAAACCACACTAGTCTTTTCGAGTCAATCGCTTGAACGATAAGAACCGCACGTGAAAGCGTGTCCTGTTGGAAGTAATGACGCTCGCGTGCGAGACCACTGGACATGCAGCCGCCAGATGTCGGGGAACCAGGCGTTGGGCGAGGAGGCCTAGCGTATGGTGGAGACGCCACCAATGAGGGCCTTGATCAGATATAGCGACCGGGAGACGGACACACAGACAGCATGACTGACGGACTGACAAACCAACCGATCAACTGGCTGACTGAATGGCTAGCAGACTTACTGACTGACAAACTCGAGCAGAGCATGGGATCACAGGTCTCATTGCCAACGACAACGACGCAGCAACATGCTCTATGCCTCGCTTTTCATTTCACCGGTTTTGTTGGATGGGTGGCACATTCCTGGAATCCCACACAAAGAGTGCGGCCAGCATGACCTGACTCTGGCACACG
Source organism: Cyanidioschyzon merolae strain 10D (assembly GCF_000091205.1). Lineage (NCBI taxonomy): Eukaryota > Rhodophyta > Bangiophyceae > Cyanidiales > Cyanidiaceae > Cyanidioschyzon > Cyanidioschyzon merolae. Next base: position 366,643 of record NC_010141.1, read on the forward strand.
CTCTGCATCCATCGAGCGCTTGAGACCCCAGCCCACGCCAAAGATAAGTCATGCATGAAGACGTCACTTGTGCTCCAAAAGCAAATCGTGTTTTCCAGGACGCTGAAATTCGGTTTCCTGGTGTGCTTAAAGGCGCTGCAGCCTCGGGAGCTCGACGTGCTGAACCATACTCTACAGCTCGCTGTCAGAAATCCAGGATGTACGGTACTGCAGGGTGGACAAGCTTTCAAATTCGGGGCACGTTGCTGTTTTTCAAAGGATCAAACGCTGGATATCCAGTTGTCTAGGTCCAAAACCGGTCCAAATTCGGTGTACATCGCTGTTGTTCAAAGGATCAAAAGCTGAATATCCGGTTGTTTAGGTCCGAAACCATCCAAATTCGGTGTACATCGCTATTTTTCAAACGATCAAAAGCCGTGTATACAGTGATGCAGGTAAAGCATGCCTCGAATCTGGTTCGCTTTGCTGTTCTGCAAACAGTCATTGATTGTGAGCAAGTGCAACAGCGTCGCCTCGGATAGACGCTTACGAAAGTGTCGTCCTTGATCTGAAACTGGGTTGGCATACGTATCGTAGACTTGCCCGGATGCGCCAGCGGGGCGCTCCCATCGACGGCATCAAGCTGCATTTAGTGAGCGTACGCTTTCGTCTGCATGATTCAGGACTGGTGGATACGTTTGGGTATTCCCTTCCAAACGTCCTCAGCGACTTTTTCCATGAATACGTCCTAGCACATGTGCTCAAGAGGGCAGCCCCGAAGGGTCTGGCTAGAACTGCTGCACCTCATGCGTGCATGTGCCGCCGCCGAGCTCCCTTTCGCATACCCGGGAGAGAAGCCACAAACACACACACCGTTATCGTCGTGCTTTTCGTTGCTCTCGTCAGCATCTTTGTAGCTTTATACAGTGCTGTCACCATGCAGACGAGCAATCTAGTCGCGGTACTTCATTTCCGAAATGGACCAACCAACGGGGTCAAACTGTCGAGCGAAGCGGTGCACTTTGTCCCGAAGCTCCAACAAGGAAGGAAAGCGCGTGCCCTCAGCGCCGTCCGCCATTAAAGCTCGAAAATCCTTGAGCTTGGGTCCAGCAATCTTCTTGAGCTCTCCCGTAACCTTCAGTCCCTCGTCAACGAGCTCGGCAATGCGTGCAAAGTCTTTTTCTGTGCAGCCCCGAGTCGTCATGGCGTGCGCACCCATCCGAATGCCGGAAGGATTCATCGCACTTAGATCACCTGGTACCGTGTTCTTGTTGAGCGAAATATCTGCGAGCTCAAGAACTCGCTCAGCACGAGCTCCATCCAAACCACGGGAGCGCAGGTCGCACAACAGCAGATGATTGTCTGTGCCGCCACTCACAATGCTAACGCCGCGTTCCGTCAAACCGCGAGCGAGCGCCTGAGCGTTCGCAAGAACCTGGCGCTGGTACTCTTTGAACTCTGGTGATTTGGCCATCTTCAGGGCTACTGCTAAGGCACAGATTGTATGGTTGTGAGGTCCGCCCTGGAGTCCGGGGAACACGGCGTTCTTAATTGGATTTTCCAGGTCGTACTCCTCTATGATTCCTGTTTTGGGGTCCTTGCTCTTCACGCCTTTGCGGTAAAAGATGAGCGCACCGCGCGGGCCCCGAAGCGCCTTGTGTGTCGTCGTCGTGACGACGTCTGCATATTCGAACGGCGACGGTATCACACCAGCCGCAACCAGACCACTAATATGCGCGATATCGGCAAGGAGGTATGCCCCTTGCGAGTCGGCGATTTTGCGCATCCGCTCGTAGTCATAGAGCCGCGAGTAAGCCGAAGCGCCCGCAATCAACAAACGGGGTCTGAAGAGGTTCGCCAATTCCTCTAGCTTGTCGTAATCGATGCGCCCGGTAGCCTCGTTTAGGCGATAGGGCATGCTCTCGAAAAAGATGCTCGTAGCGGACACACGCTTCTTGGCTGTCATGAACCCGTGACTCAAATGGCCGCCGTGCGGTAGGTCAAGCGCCATGATGCGATCATGGGGCCGTAGCAGGGCAGTATAGACGGCCATATTCGCTGGTGACCCGGAGAGCGCCTGCACGTCAACCCCCCAGCGCTCTGGATCCAGGGAAAACGCTTCCAGTGCCCTTTGCGTACATAGCATTTCCGAGCGGTCAATCCACTCATTCCCTCCATAATACCTGGCCCCTGGTCGGCCTTCCGAATACTTGTTGGTTAGAGGCGACCCAATGGCCTCGAGAACGGCTCTCGGTGCAAAGTTCTCCGACGGAATGAGCGTCACACAAGACCACTGACGCTGCTTCTCTCGTTCTATTATTTCCACAATATCTGGGTCCACTTCCGCTAAGGAAGCGTTCAACACCGGTTCCGCTGTTCCACGACGCTCCGGCGAGGGTACCGGTTGAGCCGCCGCGAAGAAGCGCTGTCCTCTCGTTGAATTCACCGCCAAGAGGCCCCGTAGTGCGTCTAAGGTTTTATTCGCCCCCCAGGTGCCCTTCGAACGACTAATGAATGAGCGTAGAGTAGCAGATGAGAGCATAGAGGCAGTTTATTGAGAGTTATAGCGCACAAGGCGTGTGAAAACTGGCGGAGCGCACCGCAGGCGTCAGCGATGCGAAACAGCCGGTAAAGGACGCAGATGAATTCGTGGCCGCAGGGACGCGCAGCGCCATGGCGGCACGCTCGGACGCTGTTGCTACCAAAAGCAGGGGAAGCTCCATGCCGCAGGCCCTGGAGGGTTCCCCCAATGCAGCCCAGATGATGCACACCGTGCAGCTAGATGCACTCTTCTCCCATGCAGCATAGTCTTATCTTCCAGAGGTACATCGCACCGAAGCTGGTGTGGCGTCCTCGGTTGCACCAGCTGCGGGGCGACGTCTGCGAGAAACTCTTCAGTGCGTACGATTGTGGAATACTGAACGCACCTGGTTTCCATTTGCCAAAATGTCAAGACTGTCCAGGTATAATTCATGTGAAGAACAGGATATCCGTTTGGTTCATTCGAGGCTTGTCTCCGGAACGGCTTCGAAATGAGACCAATCATCGTGATCGGGGCAGATCTGTGGTCTCCATGTGAATGGCGATACCTGCGGGCGGGGCTGTTGCAGCAGCTTGCAAAGAATGAGACGGTTCCGTTTTTGTAAATGCGTGTACAAGACGGGTCTCTCGCAGAGCTCGAGAACAATATCGCGTACGCTATCGTAGCGTGGTTGATCATGCAGGCATCGTGCGGATGCACTTCGCCCATCGAAAGACTTCGCTGCGCATATCCGTGCCGGGCAGGGGAGCAGAATGCTATCGATACTGGCTCGGTGTCCTCATTTGCTGCTTCGGCTTACGGAGGCAGTAGCGAATTGTGCACGGGATCGATGTTGTCGAAAAGAGCGCCTCTGCGATGAGGCGACCTGAGACATTGAATTGATATCGGGCAAATCCATTCCCAGCGGGCAACTGGAAGTTCGACGCTCGGCAGCGGGATCTCGTGGAAGGCAGTACCCGTAGCAGCGATTTGATATCGGGTAAATCCATCCCCAGCGGGCAACTGGAAGTTCGACGCTCGGCAGCGGGATCCCGTGTACGAGAAGGCCAAAGCACATGAGCACCCCAACGGGACAAGTCGCGAGCCACTCGCACGATTTGCCGCTGCAGCAAGGTCAGCGAATCGAAACAGAAGACCATGGATGGGCGGAAGCTGCCCAACACAGCCAGGAATGTCTGCGTTTTTCTCCAGAAAACTCTAAAAGTTGCAAATCTCAGAACGGTTTGCGTATTTGTTGAACGCTTGGACGCCAACACGGATACGGGACGATTTTCGAGAGTTTCGCCTCAACGCATGTACTGGAGCCTCTGGACGGACAGCATATCCGCGCGAAGAGATTCCATATGTTTCCAGAGACAAAAAGTTTACGTTGATCGGGGATCCCATATTGCGGAATGGGTATTGGCTGTCGGGAAAGTGTCCATCATCCTGCGCTATACTCCCAGATTCCATCACCTGTTCTCGGGTGTACTGGTCGTTTTCTACGTTCGATTTTGCACCGAGCCTGCGGTGAGAACCCGCCTCAGCGCTTATACCGCTAGAGCAGAAGCATCACGGAGACCGGACTGCTTTGTCATACCAGTGAGGGCGGCGACTCGAGGCAGGGTGCACCCCGCACGGAATCCGAGGACAGTATCATTCTGGAGCCGACAATCTGCGCAGGCAGACGTACTGCCTGCGGCACCGCAAAGAGATGTGCTGGGAGACCACGTCGACTAGGGCGATGGCTGGGTGCATCCGAACCACTCCTGTTCCCAGAATAAACCTGCATTGCGGACGAGCTGCTCAGGTCTCTTCACAGCACTAGGCACTGGGAAGAGCACGACGCACTTACATAGCAGACTCGGTCGGCACGCCGGACATTCCGCCTCGAAGGTAAACTTTCCACAATACGGAAACCTTTTCCCCCTTTTAACGCCTACTGTGAAGGTCGAACGAAAGTATCATCGAATTGCCAGTTAGTGTTTAGCTTCTGTTGTTTTTTCTATAGTGCGGTCGATACGCGCACCTCGATTCCTGGCAGGCATGACACACGAGATGCATCTCGCAGTTGATGAGAAACGCGATCCTTTTTTCGCGTGTTGCTCTAGCGTACAAGATGTATTTGCCTGAGCGTAATACCAAAGTAAGTTTCCCAACTGAATTGTGTTCCATTCCCAAATTAGTGTATTCAAGTGATTTTTCTCGGTTTATAGGAGACGCGTTCGAAGCGCGTTCATCGTCAGAAATGGAAAATACCAGAGCAAGTTATGGACATGGAAGTCGAGGATCCTGGAGGGCCGGTGTCGCCGGCTGCCGGAAAAATTAGGGAAAACAGTGGCGAGCAAAGAGGAACAGAAGAAGAAGAAGCCAAGCCAGGAGGACCGACATCAATGACTGCTAGAAAGACAACAATGCGACGAGTTGGTTGTGACAGCCTGTCTTCTTGGACATATCACAGATCCGTGCAAGCCAAAGTTGCAAGCGGCCATCAGAAATCGTGTCATTTCGTACTCCCTGAGTATTCGAAATGCTTCTTCAGGACTAATGAATTTGGTGAGCAAGATATATCGCAGCGTGACAATTACGAAAACAGTCGAGATTCCGGAGGAATTTATCTACAAGAGCTTCATTTGTCACCTGATGGTTGGCACAAGGGAATCATCGAGGAGAAATGGGGGAGTGCACACCCTCCACGAAACCGACGGGGCAACAAAGTACCACAAGAGCCTGAAGAATCATATGACCATGAACCTCGAACGTTTCATGATACGCGCAGTGTTTGCGCCATACCCGGGAATCTCTCGCAAAGGAATATGGGCGACTATCAATGGCATCACGAACGATGGTCATCATGAAGATGAGATAGAATTCATCGACAAGAAGACGTCACACAGGAGCAAGAATGAAGCTTCTGTAATCCGTGCGCGTATTCAAGAGCGTCGTGGGTTACTGGGCGGGCGGATCCAACAGAAAAGATATCAGAGTTGAAAAAAAATATGCAAAGATACTATCGCCTCATCCTACGGTATTTCATGTTCCTGGATCGAGAACTCGAACGCAAGGCAGAGGTGACGTTAAGTGGGGGAAAATGAAGAGTGGGAGAGACGGAAGGCTCTCCTAATAGGAGAGCGCTTCAAAGTCGTTCCGTTGTGGAACATGAAGTCACATTTTGTGACTACCGACTCCAGAGTCCTTTACGGTATCATGGAGGTGATCAGTTCGGAGTTCGATGTAAGGAAGACAGAGTTCTCTGGTGAAACCCGGGAACGAACTGGAAGAATATCTTCGATTTCAAACGTCTGAAAGTAAGCAAACAAAAGGTATTCACTGGTATGATCGAAACAGATGGGGTAACCATGTGTGTACACTATCGGTGCTTGAAGGTGGATCGCCCAGTTCCGCTCGTGACGAAGCATGAAGATGAGAAGGAGGCGGATCCTTCGACGCAGAAAGTGCAGGATAACGACTTTGTTGTTGGCGCGGACCCCGGGGAATATGAATATCATAACCAACGCAGCACCCAAGCGTGCGGAAGGTGGCATTGACGGTACCTTACGTCAGAAAGACATGCGACTTTTCAGGTTTTCGAGAGCGAAATGCTATCTAGAAACGGGTAGAATGAATGCGAGGAAAAAAATCGAGAAATGGAATGCAGGAATGAGAGAGCACCTGGAAGCTGTGAGCGATGTGACGAGCCACGGAGCGGACGTTCAGGCTTTTCTGAAATTCATGGAAGTTCGCATATGGCGCACCGGGATGCGCTGTGGGAGGAGTATGCCAAGCCCCGGTGGGCTCGTTTGCGAATGAATCTATACGGTGGTAAGCAGCGGGCATTTGCGAATTTTTTCAATGAGTTGAGCTCCCTGAAGGAGGACGAGAGTCAGAGGCTGGTTGTAGCATACGGAGCAGGTCGCTGGATGATCCCGAACGAGACTACGCCAGCTCCAAGGACAAGAACGTACAAAGAGTGCGCATAGCGTTCCGGCACGATACCTGTAGATGAGTTCCGAACATCGTATACACACCATGAACTGGGGTGTATACTCCAGAGGGTGTAGATGGAAAAGTGTCAGCGGAGTCCTGAGGATATAGCAAAGTACGGAGCGCTGACGGAGGAGCAAATGGAAAGGGGGCGAAAGTTCGAGGACTTCTCGCATTGGTACGTACAATCAATGGCAAGAAACGTATGGAGTTTGTGAACCGAGGCTTGAACGCCGCCATCAATATCAGGAGATGTGCGGTGCTGGAGACGAGACCTCCAAAGCTGACGAGAGAGAATTTTGTGGGGGAACCTCTTATGGTCATATTATACGGCAAGAAGCTGGAACCACTCGTAGGTTGCCGGTCCAAAAAAACCGGGAGGCGTCTGCACGTCAGTTGGACGCTTTTCGTCTGGGGCGCCGGTCGCCGCCACTTTTGTACACCGCCGGCGGCTGCGTTTTTCTTTAGAACGGCCTTCGGTGTTAGCGTTGGCACTAGCAGTTTATCATGTTCAGCTACGCTGGAAACGCTTTGACCCGTCTTACATTTAGCAATGGAATAGAACGTGAACATCGGAGCGAGTTGACGGGTAGCAGTCGCTCCAGACGGTCGCACCGCCAGGTAACGCTGCCGCTGCGGACGTACGCAGCACGTACGCGCGCTTATAGCTCCGCCGATGCTACCAAATTTTTGGATGCGAGGAAGTTACCGTTTTTGAGAGCAACGAAAGTGATCAATTGCTGCTCGAGCTTGTCGATGCGGGACTCGGGCAGCAGTGGTGCAACCGGCACCGCCCCTGTTGGCACCAACAGAAACACAGCAGCGCAGCGGGTCGGACGCGCTGCAGTTGACTGGCAGTCTCTCGGTTTCGGGTTCACGCCGACCAACTGCTACGTCAAAGCGGTCTGGAGAGAGCAAACTGGGACCTGGTCTCCTGTAGAGGTCGTCCCATACGGACCCAACGGTGAAGCTACGTTCCCTCTGCACGTCGCGTCGACGGCCCTGCACTATGGACAGTCCATATTCGAGGGCCTCAAAGCGTTTGCATGTGCCGACGGGCACGTTCGATTGTTTCGTCCACAGGAGAATGCCCGCCGTCTCGAGCGCTCGGCCTTGCGTCTGAATATGCCAGTGGTACCAGCTGCGCTTTTCCTCGAGGCGGTGACCCGATGTGTATACGAAAATCTGGAATTCGTGCCCCCGTATGTCGAACAAGGCGGTGGCGGATCACTCTATGTACGCCCTGTTCTGTTCGGATCTGGAGGTCGCATTGGCCTCGGCCCAGCTGATGAGTATACCTTTATGGTGCTGGTGGTGCCGGTCGGCAACTACTACAAGGGCGGCTTATCGCCAGTCACAGCATACATATCCACGAATTATGATCGAGCTGCGCCCCGCGGTGTGGGTCACGTCAAAGTGGCAGGCAACTACGCCGCCGACTTGAAACCGAGCATGGAAGCGAAACAACGAGGCTACCCGATCAATCTCTATTTGGATGCGCGTGAGCAAAAGTTTATCGAGGAATTCGGAACCAGCAATTTTTCTGCGGTACGCTATCTAGATGAAAACGGAAACCGATATGTATACGTTACACCAGACAGTCCCTCGGTTCTGGAAGGTGTCACCAACAAAACGCTCATGGAGCTTTCACTAGATGCAGGGATGAAGGTGGAGCGACGACGCATTCCTGTCGAGGAGTTGGCAACGTTCGATGAGGTGTTCGCCTCGGGAACCGCTGTTGTGATCACAGCTGTGGACCAGATTGTATATGGTGATCAGGTCATCGGCATCGGTAAGCATCCCGGCTCTGGTCAGGTAGGACCTGTGGCGCGCCGACTCTACGACACCGTGCGCGGGCTTCAGACGGGGCGATTGCCAGACCGGCACGGATGGACGTATTTGGTCGCCTGAGCGCTGTTCACGGTGCGTTTCCACAGCAACAGGCAGCCGCGTTTGCATACCTCTCACAGAAAGCAGTGACGAATGAAGAACTGTCTGCGAGCATGTCGGCGCATACGATTTTATGATACGAATGCTGTGCGGCTAGCGACTCAGGAACGAAAGCGCACGCGTCTCAGTACTTGGCCAAGCTCGATCGAATTCCGATGGACTGGGGAGCGTTTGCGTCAGCCAGTGTTCCATTGCTCGCGCTTTCCAGTGTGAATCGCGAGGCTAGATCGCCCTAGTATCATCCATGCTGGGTTTGGTCGTAGCCGGCTCCCTGGACAAGTTTCTCGACCGCGGCGGCCGCCTTGGGGTCCATGCCGGACTCCGAGTCGTCAATCATGCTTGCAGCCAAGCGGAAAATTCCGACCAGAGCTGCCAGCTGAATGCGCTCTGAGGTTGCGCTTACGAGACGCCATTCCATGTTGGCTAGCTGCTCAAACAAAAACGCCTTCACCTTTGGGCTGAGCTCCATGAGCATAACGGCCTCATGGAGGCCGTGGATCATGTCGAGCAGGGCAAAGCCCTTACCTTTCTTGATTTCGCTTATTTTGCAAAAGGCTTGTGCGAAAGGATCGTAGAGCAGTATCTGGGCGATCGCATGCAGATCAGCGGGGCTGGGCATGCCAGCATTCGCATAGACTCCATCTTCTGTGACTCGAGCGGAGGCAGATGCGAGGAATGTGCTTTGCATGAGGTAAATGGCCCGTCGCATGTCGCCTTGTGCGATGCGGGCTAGCGCATCGAAAGCGGCCCGATCTACTGGGACGCCTTCGCGATCGGCAATGTACTCAAGACGCTGGATCATCTGCGCAACTGGTACCGGTTGGAAGCGGAATCGGGTACATCGCGACTGGATGGCGGGAATAATCTTGTTGGCGTAGTTGCAAATCAGGCAGAACCGAATGTTGCTCGTGTACTTTTCCATGATCCGGCGTAGCGCTGCTTGGGCCGCGGAGGTCATCGCATCCGCTTCATCAAGGATAACCAGCTTTATCCCGGCCTTCAACGCGTAAATGTGTCGAGTCGAGGCAAAGGTTTTGATTTGCTCGCGGACGACGTCGATTCCCCGGTCGTCTGAAGCGTTGAGTTCGAGTACCATTGTCTTGAACTGAGCCCCGAACATTTCTCGTGCACAAGCGAGGATTGCTGTCGTTTTGCCTGTTCCCGGTGGCCCGTAAAAGAGCAAGTGGGGCAAGGTGCGTTCCGCTATCAACCTGCGGAGCGTTCCGCGGATTTCATCGTGGGCAACGATCTCGTCAAGCTCGCGAGGCCTGTACTTTTCGACCCAGATTGTCTCCGACTGCTCGCTCTGTGTCGCTGTCAGTCGACCGTTTGAAGACATTCCGATTCGCAAAGCGCGGGTCGTGTTCCGGACGCCCAGGAATGCCGTCCCGAGTTCACTTTGACAGCAGCGACGCTCGACAAAGCTGCTTTTCCTGGTTTACGGAGCAGCCTACAGCGGAATCGTACCCAGCGTAGCGACAGCGCAGCGTCAAGCGACACTGTTTCGCGGGTAGCGTTATCGCCGCGCGCTCTGCAGCGGGTGTACGCACAGGCCTCGACTCGACGACCGCAGACAGCGGCACACTACGAGGCCGCTATCTCTGCGTCCGAGGACAGCAGTGGTCATCCAGCGCCATGACTCCGTGTTTGTCCTGGGACTGGGGTGGACTCGAAAGTCGCAGAATCCCTTGATCCGTCGAGCGTCTATGCCCCCGACCACAAGGTCGGTCTGGAGCTGCTGGAGCGCACATATGTCTGCGCAGGCAGGCGCTAACACCTGTTTCCTGGACTGTGTAGTCTCTTGGTACTCGGGTGCCTCGCTGAATCAATGTAGAGCCATTTAGTTTACACCATGAAAGAAAAGTGACGCTGAGTGCTCCAATGTCTGAAAAGGAAACGTATAAACTTGTGTGGAAATGTCGTTGGCGTGCATCCAGCGAGGCTTACGCGCTCAATGGGAAACAGAACTGTTGGCGTGCTTGCCATCGAAGGATGCCGTACGCCTGCATGCAAACTGACCTCTGTGGAGATGCTCGCCAGTTAGCACTCGGGGGATGCATCGTACACACCTAGCTTGTCGTCCGTTCGAGCTGCGTCTGTGGTCGACGAAATCACGACATGCTAGAGAGCGCCAGCACACACGGGTCACGACTTGAACACCGCAGCGCTGGGGGCGCGTACGCCCGTCGTGCGCAAGCGCCGTCAGTATCGACTGCTGCAGGTTGCGGTTAGCTGCTCGCCACAACAGTACGGGAGTTAGATAGCGTTTGACTCTTGAACGGTGTCGGTGGTAATGATGGAGTGCCCTGCGCGGGATCTGTGTTGCGTTGACCATGCTTAGTGACTGCAGCGCTTTTGTGGTCGTTCCAAGGTTCTGCTACCGGTTGCACGTGGGCGCGTCGCCGCCCGGAGCGTTGCAGTCGTCACGACGGCGAGTGGCTAGGTTACGGGAGCGCTCTGCTGGCACGCTTCCCTGGGCACGTGCAACATTCTGCAAGGCTGGGTGTCGTATTGGCAGCAGCAGTTGCAGCGTGTTGCTTCGCTGGAAGTCGTGCTTTCTTGCCGGTGAGGAGCGTTCGCACCTCCGCCAGCTCGGAAGCTTGGTACAACAACCGGGCGCTCTCCGTCAGCACGTAAGTATGAGCTTGTTCTCAACGCCTGCTCAAGTCAGTTCTTATGAAATAATTGAGTCATATCCACACGACCCGAGTGCGTTCACGCAAGGCCTCGTCTACGCTGAGGCGCCGATTCATTCCCCAGACGAGGCCGAGTGGACGATGTTGCAAACCTCGACTGAGGTCTTTTACGAGTCCACCGGTCTTGTGGGGGAATCTTCACTGCGCTGCGTTCACAAGTTATCAGGGAAAGTCCTAAAATGTGTGCAGGTCCCGGCACCGCATTTCGCTGAGGGCCTCGCGCTCGTTCCACGACCCACTCGGATGCTGTTCCAGCTCACGTGGCTGACCCGCACAGCCTTCCTCTACGACGGTGTATCGCTGAAACAGGTGCGGGAAATACCGTACGATCTCGAAGGCTGGGGAGCAACCTATGATTCCAATCGCCATTGCATCTACACGAGTAATGGAACCGACCGAATCCATATCGTGGACGCAGACACCTTCGAGATCCTGGACCAAGTTCGGGTCCGTTCGAGTCCGTACAAGTTCTCGCGCTCTTGCCCGACATTGTGGTACCTGAACGATCTCGAAATGATTCCCGATACTGACGAGCTCTGGTGCAACGTTTTCTTCAGTGACTATGTTGCGGTTGTGGATCCAGCGTCATGGGAACTGAAACGATGGATTGACCTGCGCGGTTTACTCTTACCCGAGCATTGCCTGCCTTGCCATGAAGTGGATGTCTTGAATGGACTGGCCTGGGACAGAAATCGGCAACTGATGTACGTGACCGGGAAACGCTGGCCGCGAATGTATGCCATTCGAGAACGCCCATAGCCAGCAGCGTGATATAGGCTCTAGCGCCCACCAGGTCGGAACCGGCAGTAACTAGAATCCCCAGTACCTCTCTGGTGCTGAAGAGCGATAATCCGATTCCGGTACCGGGGGCGATCAGAGCGCAGCATTTGCTGCTGCCCGAGTCGAGGATCTCCTGCAGCAGCGCATGCGGCACCAAACCTGTTCACAGCGAAATGCATGCAGTATTTATGGGAAGGTAACCCCGCGCTCCGATTCCATCGGATATCACGAATTACTGCAAGCTATGGTGAAAACAGCTTGCGGTAAGGGAACGTCACGTACGGCGTTTGAATATCGGCATGATGTACAGGCTGAGTCATCGCATGGTGCACCAGGCGTGCTTTTTTCCGCACTGGTCGTGACGTCATTCATTGGCGCCGTGTGCATGGCAATGCATGCGTACACACAGGCGCGCATTTTCTATATACATAGACTCGAATGCGACACATGCGTTCACTACTGATCGCTGTATACAGCGAGCACCAGCAGCAGCACTGGACTTGAGAGCGCCTAAAAAGAATAGAGACTAATCGCTAACTAGCTGCAACTGTGCCGGAAGTACAAATACTAACAATTAAGTAGCTACTCGATAACAATTCCGTGCCACCTTCACGGTAAGCTTTGAAAAGGGAGCATTATCCCGTAATTTCGAAAGTTTACCTCATAGGCGGAGAGTCCCACCAGCCGGACGAATATGTCGGACCTGCGCTCCCTGCTGCTCCCAGACCCGAGTGCTGTGGCAAGACCTGTACAGATCGTCCATCACGCATTTCATTCACGGACTAGGAATGGGTAGGTTGCATCCAAGTGTCGCCCTGGTCGCTGTCGGCTTGTGGTATAGCGCTTCGCGTTGCCGCTGGCAGTAGGTCTGTCTGAGTAGCTTGCATGCACCCAGCATGATTATGGATCCCGATCCCGCACCATGCAAACTACACCTCCAGCCGATGCCCTCATCGATACCGTAAAGCGGTTCTGTCGCCCTAACGCATCTTCCCCAGCGGTATACGCGCTATTGCAGGTGCAGCAAGGCAGGCACTCGGCGCACGCTAGAACCTACGGAACGACAAGCGTATCCGAAAGGAACTCGCCGAAATGGAACGTGAATGCATGATGCATCATGATGGACGAGTTTCCGATTACCAATATCCATCCCACAAACTGACATCCATGTACAAGTAAACGTTCTGACGAATGAGAAACATAGTCTTGAAAATGCTCCTCGACGGCGCCTGTGTCCAGATGATTCCCGCCAGGAGTGCGCAGCGCCGCAGGCGATCGTGATCCATCCTGCCTTGGACCATGGTATTCACTTTCCGCAGGCGGGGTAGTGTGTGCACAGTTTCAGGAGAGGCTGACGCACGTAGACGTTGTTTAGGGGAACTTTTGGCCGCGTTTAGGCCCTATGTTAAGGTATGACGTCCATAGATTTGATAGGATAGTGATTGCGAGGACGTCGGTGGCGCCCGCCGGCTTCGTGGAGGCAGTGACGACGCTGCTTCCGTCGCTGACGAGCAGAATCAGCTGCGTTGGAGCGCACGCCACTCTCGCGGGTAGGGACGCAGTCGGTTCACGCACGTTGGTGAAGCTATGCAGGCGACCGCTTTACGTATCTGCAAAAAGAGTGGATTGCGCGCGGAGCTTGACGCTGCACCTCCAGGAGTTTTCCGATGCTGAAGCGGAGGAAGTGCGCGGACCTGTTTCAAGAACGAACAAACGCAGTGCAACTGTGGCGAAAACACCTCAGCATGCAAATGAACGGGCCCTAATCAATCCGGTGGAGACCAGTTCCGCACCCGTAGAGGCCGGAACTGGGAAACGTGCGCTCAAGTCGCTGCAGGCGTTGTCGCTGTGGGAGTATCTGTGGCCGCGTGGACTTTTAGTGCTCGTTGCGGCCATCTGGGGCACGAATTTTGCAACTGTAAAATTCATCGGGGACGCGGACTCTTTGGATGTGTCCGCTGGCGCCTTTGTTCGGTTTGGTATTGCGGCAATCGCGATGGCACCGTTCACCTGGAGGGCCGTTCAGCGCCTCCTTGACGACAAAACTCCGACCTCGGAGCACGGATCGGATGCAAACGCCGCTCCGCAACCTGAGGTAGCGGGAACGGAAGACCCGTCAGCAACTGTAGAGCAGCGTTTACGCAAACGTACCTCTGAATTTCTGTTCGGTGTACTCGGTCTTGGGACTGTCGTGTTCACCGGCTATTTTACGCAAGCAATTGGTTTACTCGGCACAGATGCCAACAAGTCAGCATTTCTGTGCTCACTGACCGTCGTCTTGGTTCCGTTCATGGAAAGAACTTTCCTGGGCAAACGCATCGAGCCGCGGGCGTGGATGTCCGCGTTCTTGGCCACGATTGGTGTAGGGCTCCTTGAGCTCGATGGCTCTGCGTCTGTGTCGCTCAGCGATTTGTGGTCGTTTTTGCAGGCGGTATGCTTCGGTGCAGGCTTCATGATTGTCGAAAAGCTCACCCGGAGGTTCCCAGGACACCCATTGGAGATTGCCGCCCTGAACCTGACAATCGTAGCGGTTTACAGTGGCCTATGGTGTCTGAGCGCAGCTTTCGTGTCCGGGACCACCATGCAAGACCTCTTACAAAGTCTGGCACAGATCCTGATAGATCACGGCTCTGGAGTGGCGGGAGCGCTCCTCTATACTGGTCTGGTTACAACCGCGCTTGCGGTCATGATGCAGACAGTTGCGATTAGCAAAGTCAGCGCCGAGGAAGCGGCGGTCATTTTTTGTTTGGAGCCCCTCTTTGCGGTAGCGTTCTCAGCAGCACTACTTGGAGAGAGTATGTCCATGAAAGGCGCGTCCGGCGGTGCGCTCATATTGCTTGCGGTACTCTGCAACCAGGCGCTGAACCCAGAGATGCGCTCGCGGTTAGGTTTGCAGCGATCGCGTACCAGAAATATTCGCGCGATAGAGGGACACACGAGGACCCTTGCCCCATCGGATCGTACTCCATCGGTAATCGCGCCGATGAAACCGCGAATGGTTTCCCCAGCTACACCAGAGCAGTTCGTGAACGGTACCGCGCCTGAGTCCGCTTCGTCCAGTAGTACACATCTGGAGAAGCCGCAGCAGCCTCGAACTCGCCCACGCCCGTCAATCTTGCCGAATGAGATCACCTTCATCGCGTCGAAAGACAAAAATAGTGCGTCTACCGCATCGCAAGCAGAGGACACGCGATCCGACGAGTCGGAAATGGCGAGTGTCCACAGCTAAACACGGCAGCATGAAATTTTCGGATTCAACTAAAATGTTCTTTTGTATTCAAGGGGGCAATGCGCTACGCTGTGTCCGATATGTAACCACGGAATGACGGATGATGCTGAATTGCTGCATCTGATTGGATGTCACCGGAAAGGCAATTGCTGCTGACGACCACGGAGGATGCGTCGTTTCCTGCAAATACGACGATATTGATGGATGGTATCACAATGGGATAGCGTTTGGCGAAGCTGGGGACGCAGCGAGTCCTTTCTGATCCCAAGTCGCCGTGAATCCGGCGGTGCGTTCCTCGTAACCCGGTGATATGCTGCTTGTCGAAGTCTTGCGATTCAATTGGTAATACCTCTGTTGCGTCTGGTAGAATGCTTTTCGGCAGTGCCGAACATGAGATCGAAATCCCCATGAAATATACCGTATAGATCGCAGACGAATTGCCTGTAGGATGTACGTTCCTTACTGAACAGTGCACAGAGTACTGCATTCCGTATTCAGGTCCGTCGTACCACAGAACTCAGATGGTTGAGGAACACGGAAAAAAAGAAGGATACGCGTTCCGCGTCAGCAACCGATATTCTAAAAGACTGCTTGCGGTCAATGGTGGTGGACGACCCATTGATCACCGTACGAAAAGCAGAAAGCGACGATAGTTGCTATCGCGGGCGTATCTGAATCTCGCCAGCTTGTCGCTGTGCTCCTGAAAACACTGAGATGCGGTCGTAAAAAAGAATCCTAGTTCATGCACGATCAACTTCTGCTGAAATCGCAACTACGACACAGTCCCTGCAAGGTTACGATCGATATGAAGCACAGGGACGTCGGTTCCTTTTTGCAGTCGACGAGACCTGCATCGAACGAAACCGTCGGCGCGTATATGGGTATTCGCAGCTAGGGAGCCCGTTGCGTATACGGATGAAGTCGAAGAGAACGAGGATATCATCTGTTCGATCTGCAGTGGATATATTTGGCGGCCTCAGACGCTTTCACGGAGAAGGCTCACGCAACGGCACCAACCATTATGTCGAATCCTTGAGGACTTTTCCCTTGACGCCCAGCAACGCCCCTCTACTGGACAACGTGGCATTTCACCATTCTCTTTGGCTTCGAGCTTTTGCCGATTCCCGCGGGGCAGATCAGCTTTTCATTCCTCCGTACGCTCCGTGGCTCAACCGCATCGACGGAGTGTTTTCTATCGTGAAACGTAATGATCACTTTACAGAGCGCATTGATGAATCCTTCAGGACACGGTGACACACCAGGGCACAGTACCTCGTTCGTCCACGTGTGCTTCTGCCTCCGGGACGCCCCACTCCCTGGGTCATATTGAAGTGCTTTCATCAAAGGAAATAGAACATCTATGGGACAGGTATGGACATGGAATTCGGGAATCCTGGAGGCTCGGTCTAGCCGGGTGTCGGAAGAGAAACGGAAACATCCTCTTCTCGCCAACCAGCAAGCGAAGAAGAGCAAGTCGTGAAGAAGAAGAAGAAGACGAGGAAAAGCGGAGATAGGCGAGGAAAGTTGGTTGTCCGATGTGACGATGACGGGACTGTAGTGGCGCAGAAGGCGCAAGTTCTAGGAATCCTTGCATTGGTACGTTCCACCAACGGTATTGCAAGCATGGCGTTCGTAAACAAAGCCTTTAACGCTGCTATCAATATCAGACGATGTGCGGTGCTGAAGACGAGACCCGCGGAGCTTACGCGATCTAAATTTGTATGGCAGCCGCTAAGGCTCGAAGTGTGCAGGGATAAACCGAAACCGATAGCAGGTGGCAGGTCAAAATACGCTGGGAGGCGTCTACACGTCGGTGTAGATACAGACACGCTATCGTCGTGAAGCTTTTCAGGTTTCATCGATAAGGCATGGACATGCTCGTTGGTGGCAGGGAAAACCTCGCGAGACTTGCCGTGCGCATGCTGGTGCGATCCGCTACTGCATGCGCCAGCAAGCACTTTATGAGCGCACTCACGGTCATGAGATCACGGAAGACCAGGATCCGCTACGACACGCGCCAGCAAGCACTTTAGAAGCGCACTCGCGCCCATGACAGGCCGTCATAGATCCGATTTCGACACCACTGGCGAGATTTCACGGGAATCGCCCAACTGGCTCAGGACTCGATGATCATCGTATCCGTGGATGCGGCACCAGTATCCACCGTGGATGCCGTCGTTGGTGCCGTCTGTGCTCGGAAGCCCATGTACTCTGCGTACTTGGTTATGCCAGAATCATCATGGGACAAGTTGACCCAGCCATCGGCTTTGACATGATAAACGTTAATGTAGCCGCCGCTGTAAGCATCTCGGTGGGTTGCGTGGAAGATAGCGCGTCGGCCGAGCTCCGCAGCCTCAGCTGCATCCATGTCCCAGCGATAGAACTGGTCCAGAACTCCGTAAGCAAATGTTGAACCTGACCCGACTGAGAATCGTGTCCCCCGTAAACGAACACCATCGCTATCGACGTAGAAAAGCTGCGGGCCGGTTTTATCCCAGCCCGCAATCATCGTGCCCATGGACAATCCCATGCCCTTGTATTCGTAAACGATATTGGCAAGAAGCTTGGATGCAGCGGCGACTGAGATCCGTTCCCGGTGCTGCAACTCGTGTAGACGACATCGCATTCCGAGATAGCGCTCCCAGAATGAGCAGTCGGCCGCGCCGCCCGCCATGGTGCCCAACAGATATGGATTGATCTCGATGATTTTCTTCACGGTACCAGATCCAATGTATTGGCCCATAGACGCTCTCGAGTCGACGGCCACAATAATCCCATCGCGGAAGACAAACGCTAAAGTGGTTGTCCCGTGCAAAAACTTCACCAAGGAGCTGTTCTGTTCGTCCCGTAGAACGTCCCGCAACCTCGGTGCGATGCTTGCTCCGCGAGGAACTCGAACTCGCCCAAGACTCAGGTCCATGGGTGCAGCGGTGTTGTCACCGTCCGAGCTGGGGCATATGTCGCTCCCGCTGCACAACGAAAACGTCCGATCTAAAAACTCCAGCGGTGCGTACATGAGCGGAACAGGACGCTGAAACTTTGAGCTGTGAAGAGAACCGCGGTTTCCCTAACAAAGAACCGCCTGGTCGATGCAGAGCGCCGTTTGACCAGGAGTACACACAGCAAAGCCAGTCAGAGAAGGGCCTCCAGAAGCGTCCCCGTGCGACAGTAAGGCGTGCCTCAGCCCGAGAACGGACGTGCGAAGTAGCTGCAAGTCTCCCGTGCTCACTTAAAGGAAACCTTCGGTTTTGTGCGTGGCAAGTCAATGGCCAAGCTGCTGAAGAACGAAGCAATCCTAACGGTGCGAGAACGTTGAACTGAGCCAGCCGCTCACGTCCACGCGAGAAACGCCTCGAGCCCGCGCAATACGCCTGAAACGTCGTGCCCGGCTTGCGGTTCAGCGCAGAAGCGCTGTCCATATTGGACCATTTTTGTACATAACTGCGCTTCAGCGTCGCTACACCCTTACCTGGAACACGGAACCGCTCGATATGTTTCTGAATTTTGATGTATTCGAACTTTTTAGATGTGCAACATCGACATTCAAACTGCATCCGTGCGAGATTACGGATTCGTAGATACTTGTAAGGTGCTCGATCTTCTGCTGGGGTCGCTCTTTCGAATCGTCTCCGCGGGAATTCGTAATGTCTCTGAAATCAAGATGATTCGCAGAGTTATTGAACACGAGTTGGTAAAATAACTGATACAGGTATCCCATGCAAATGAACAAGTGCCATACCTTTTCCGTCCTTACTTGTACAACGCTCAAAACACGCATACACTCCGAGCTGTCTACATATCTGCATCAACGGAAATTTTGGACTCGACACTTTTCGCAGCTTGATTGACGAGGAATCATACTCCACTTTTTCGCATGAAGACTTTTCAAAAATTCATGCATAGAGTTCAATGAACTTGGCAAGTCGAGTATTCCATGCGGTCCAATAGACATATTCTGCTCTCCTAGTGGCTATCGAAGAGACGCCATTCCACGATAGCATCATGATCGGTCTCATCGGGCACCATCCTTGAGGCTCCCTGTCCTTTCTGTTTGTATGGGAAAGGATCTTGGACTCGGACCTCAGTCATTCCAGGCATCGCGTCCAATGGAGCATGTCTTGCCAGCTTGCATGAATCACGCGTACACAATTGCAAAGTTCTCGACATCGCCTTCCGCCTGGATGTTCCCTCCGGTACCTGTGCCACCACGGGCAGCTCCTCGTTCGACAAATCCTCTCTCTCGTACCGGACAGCGTACGCTCGCATATGCAGCAGACGTTGCACCCACTGGATGCCTTATCCAGAAGAGATCCGCTTTCCTAGGGTACCGCACTGAGCGCGAGAACGGGGCAGCGCCTCCCAGAGAGCCCCCTGGATCTGTCAAGCGTATGTAGCAAACGGTAGAGCAAGCGTACGCAAGCTACAAGGCGGCGTTCAGAGCATGAGCTGCGGCACGCATCCGGGAACACCCGGCGAGGTCCACGTTTCACTCCTGGAAAGCGCGCACGGCTGCCGCAGATGATGATCATCAAAATGGCAAGCGAAGTATCGTTCGCAACGACCGCCCGTGCATGGAACGCGCGACCAAAGTTCGCGAGCTGCTACATCAGAACTTTCATGCTGCTATCCACATGCTTCGGCTGCTGACAATAGAGCTGGAGGCGCTGCGCATACCACGCGAATGAAAGACGTAGCTGGTGGAGCAAGGAAAATCAAGCCGTCAGATACCTTGCCTCCATTGACTGTTGTTGACGACAATGGCAAGAAATCCTGACTTGAACGTGTACACTCGAGTCCGTATAGTGAAGCTCTTCCATTGTGGTCTGAAAATGACAAGTGCAAGGCAGAACTGTTCGTGTGCATCGGCAGTCGTGCGTTTACCCGCTGAGGCCGCCCGCGCCCAGCGTCCAGATCCGTCGAGCGATTCGTTTCCGTTCACAGCGTCTAGGGCTTGACCTTTAACGCTGTCTGTATATGTGTGTGTGTGTGTGTGTGGGTGCTCCTGCGTACGCTCGATAGTCGACTACACCCAAAGAAGAATTTGAAATAGCAATCAAACGCTCATGTTTGTCACATGTTTACTCGTGTCCGGTTCGAGGCGTAAAGGAACCGCTAACTGTGCATTGAACTTGCACAGAGCACAAACGGCAACCTGGGCAGCCTCGCGAAGCACGCAGCAGTTGCAAGTGCAAGGTTGGCGGAAACCCGTCAAACCAGGGGCATGCCAGGTCCTAAACGCCCAGTTAACTGTCTTTCGAAATCCGAAAAGCGGAGGGCCCGGCGCTCAAGCGAGCCGCGAGCCGCCGTCATTCGCACAGGTCTTGCGTGAAATGGCGCCCACTGGAAAACTCGACGACTTTGTCGTTTACGACTCAGACGGAAAACAACACCAGTTGCTCGATGTTGTCGGGAGTTACGGACCAGAAGATAAGGATATGAAAGCAACGTTAGTGATCTGGCCGCGGCACTTTGGCTGCGTGCTTTGTCGCCGCCTCGTGAAAGAGCTCGCCGCCCGTGAACAAGCCTTTCGACAAGAGCGCAAGTGGCGGCTCATGGTGATAGGTTGCGGCACTCCGGAGCAAGCTGCCAAGTTCCGTACGGATGCAACGCTTGGGCCCTTACCAGCGAGCATTCCGGTATACACAGATCCGTTGCGTCGTTCGTATCTCGCACTACGTTTCCGACGCGGTATTCTGTCAACGTTCAACTTGCCTGCACTACAGAACATCTTGGACAGTTTTCAGAAAGGCGAGCGTCAGCGCTGGGATATGATTCCTCCGGACGCGTTCCAACAGGGTGGTATTGCGCTCATTGAACGGGATACCGGGGCACTCTGGATGCTGTACCGTAGTCAGTACGCTGGCGATGCGCCCACTGCAGAGGACCTCCTGAATATAGAACTTTGATGCAAGCTGGGATATATTTTGCGCATATTCATGGAACCAAGGCTTGTCGCCTGTTCTGGCATGAAACTCTGGTGCATGATGCCGGCGCGCCAGAACGATTCACGTTTCGACGTATGACTTGGTACCGGCCCGGACTCCCTGGCGGGCGCTACTCTTTGGTCACATGGACAGCGTGCCGGGCGAACAGAGCCATAGCAGGAGCCGAGTGTCCCTATATGGCCGACGTGTCTGTGTTCAGATAAAACGAACCTGGGATTGTGTGACGCCCACGCAAGGTGCGAGGCACTGGCAGCGGCTGCTGCTTCGCCTTCAGGAAAGACGCCAGTCGAACAGAGCCTCGTGACCGGCGACGGCACGCGAACGTACGGTCGCAGGTTGCTGCAGCTCACACCCTCTGTTGACAGCGTTTGGCGGTCATGACGCGTGCCGTCGCAAAGCTTCAAATCGTTCGGGCAATTTTACCCAGCGAGCAGGACCCCACACAGGAGAAGCACCTGAGACATCGTTCACGTACGGAATTGCGATCTGTTACCCACCCACGTGAAACTGCACCAGACTGTGCACCCAGACGCTGTCCGCTGCGTACCGTCGACGGGACAGCTTCAGTGTGAGGCCATTTTACGAGCGACCAATTCACGTGTTGCTTGCACTTCAGCGGTTAGTTTCCTGGAGGTATCGTCGTTTTGCGTACGCGATATGGTCAAGCCATCTGCGAGCCGGCGACGTATTCGTACCAGCACCCGAACCAAGCCAGAAATTGCCATGACGAGTACGGCAACGATGAGCAAAGTACGCATCAGGCGGAGCAGCGCTCGCTGATGCCTCGCAGCGCCACGGCTGGTATGCCCAGCGACATGCTCACGCAAGCCGAGTTCCAAGGTGTAGAGCTTGCGCCACCATTTGCCCGTAACATAAAGATTTCGTGGTCGATTCGCATCCCAGGCAATCCCATTGAGCACTGCATCCGGATGTACGGGGTGCACCGGTGACGGGCCCTGCGCTGTTCGCTCCAGTGCCAGCACCGACAGGTTCAGTTCACCGACAAACAGCGCATGACGCTGACGCTCCAGACCCGCGCAAATATCCATAACAACGATGTTGCTTGAAAGCCAGATATTTGCCCATAATTCGGGGAAGCGTTCCGGCCGATTTGCAGCTGGTCTCATGACGACCTCCAGTTCGTTCAGAGACGAGACCTGCTCTCCCGAGCAGGGATGGTGTAACGCGGGAAAGCTCGTGAGCCATGCTAGTGTCCGGGGATGTCGCACTGTAATGATGCTCGATCCGTTGCTCATGAGGAAGCAAGCTGGCTCCTCATCTCGTCGAAGACAGTGCTCCGAGTCGGAGCAGGTCCATTGCCGCAACGCACCCGGGCAGGCTGCCAGGTGGTCCCAGTGGACTGCAGCGAGACCCCAGGCACCCGAGGGCCCGTACGGAATGTCCTGCCCAAAACGGTATCGGAGCTCCGTGCGATCGAAGGTTAGGGCACGTCCAGCGCTCAAGGTCAAGACGACGATAGCATCGTCGAAGGCGCGGTATGCAGCACCTTCGGCAAAGAGGCTAGCAGGTTCCACACGCGCTGTCTGTAGGACGCGACCTGTTGGTAGTTCAACGTGTTGCAGCCTCGAACGAAAACGAAGCCCGCTCGACTCGTATAATCGACTGCTATTGATGGGGTCAACGAAGAGACCCTGCGTAAACGTAGTCTCGTCGTGTGGGAGTGCGTTTAAGACGCGAAAGGGAATAGCGTGTTGAAGGTAGCAGACGCGCTGAGCGTCTGGCGCCCAGGCCCGGTGCAGCACCGCTCCAGAGACGACAGCTACGGCACTTGCGATGAACAGAAAGAGCGTGTGGAGTGGTCTGTGCATGCTCCTCTTTGAATGCAGCTGTGCTCTTTTACGGCAGACGAAGCCGTGTTGTTCATACTACCGAACAGTGGAATCACTTCATCGGATCCAGTCGATGGCAGAGCTTGTTTGCCGCATGAAGCATTTGCAAAGCGAAGGCAGTTGCGCTTCGCATGCGGGTGCACTTGTTTTTCCTGGAGCTGTAAACCCCTGCGGGCTCTCATCAACGTACGGTGACGAGGTTGCACACATCCGGGAGACATTTGGGCAAGCGCCTGTTCTCGAGAAGAGGTGCTGGTTCTGAGGTAGCGCTCACCTGGTGTTTGGTGTCGCTATTCCGCTTTCCGAGACGGTGCTGTTGTGGAGCATCGTGCGCAGGTCTCCAGGCTTCTGTTCGGTGCTTGGTTTGGTAAGCGTAGCGAGAACAGGCCTCGTGATGGCCCAGAAGCGCCACACGGTTGCACAGGACCGCGAAACGGCAAACGCTGGGCACGGTGAACCGCAGGATGAGGTTGCAGGTTCGACGTCTGATGCGTGCCAAGCTCTCTTCGACGCCTACATATCCTGTACACAGCGCTATTTGAGCAGAGGCGGCTTGATCAGAGACGAGTGTCGTCAGGAAGCGAGAGCCTATCGGGAGTGCATAGCGCACTATCTGGAACAGCAGCGAGCGACCTCGAGTGTCGGTAGAGTGCGGGCAGAACCGACGCGTTTCCAGGACTCGTGACGCGATACGACTCGAAAGCTACTGCGTAACAGGGCAAGTACAGAAACGAGAAGCTGTCACTGCATCCTGTGACGTGGCGCTGTTCAGGGAGCACTGCAATCAAGTCGCTTTACCGAAACTGCTGTATAGCGATGGGGGTTCTCTCGAGGCCGCTTCGCTGCATCGTTGAAGGAATAGAAGCCCCGAGGAAATCGCTTTGACAGAGAAGTCATGTGAAAACGATTGCACCAGTGAAAGCAACTGTTATTCCTGTGTTCTGATTACAACTGCTCAAAATGAAATGGAAGCGGAGTGCGGTGTCATATCATAAAAAATGTGATGCTGGCGCTAGTCGACATCCATCCAAGCAAGCGCCAACATTGGCCTTGGTTGGTCGTTCATGATACGCTGATACGTGTTCTTTGTTTTATTTCTTTTGAACAAGGTATCCGCTCTGCAGCGAGCTGCTGGGAAGCCGCTCGGGAAACGCTCATGACAGCCTAAAGTTCTGTGTTCGGATCAAGCGAAACCTCTAGTGCAATCATCTTCGCAATGAGACGCTTGTCGGCAGGGAGCAGATGTTTACAAAGCCTCCCGTTACAATCGTGCGTTTACGAGAAGCTGCAGCGATAGCCCTGGGGGCCTCCCAGCGTCAAGAGTCCGCGCAGCATCCTCGCACGACGGCCAAGCTGGCGGTATACTCAGGTCCGAGGTCAGCGATGCTTCCTGGGACGACATTCGCAGCCGCAGCGTCCCGTACACCGCAAAAAGGGTATGGTTGCGTCAGAGACCTGTTCGGGATAGATTCGCTCCCCGACATACGTTCAGCGGCAGTGCTTTCTTTTGCCGAAACGGCTATGCGATAAAGCAAGCCAGCGAGCGAAAAACCATGGATACCAGTCCAGTTCAGCGCGTTCCACTCGCGACGCTCGCACGACAAGTGCGGCAACTCGGACTGGTTTGGCACTGAGCACGATTCCAACTTTTCCGGTCGCTAGCGGCGAGGAATTGCCCCGCTTCGACCAGACATAAGCTGCTGCATGACGCGCTGGAGGCCACCCGGACCGCTTCCCAGTTGTTGGAGCATGCGTGGGTCCATCATTCTTTGCATCTGCTGCTCCATAGCGCCTATATTGGGTATGCTGTTTGGGCCGGTACCGTGGCCAACGCCGCCGTGCCCGGGCTGCATCAGGTGCTTCATATTCTTCCCGATACGACTCCATGCCTTGCTGATCAGTTTGTATTGTGTGAGAACCTCATCAACCTCCTGCACAGAACGACCACTACCACGAGCAATGCGACGTTTGCGTGAATCATCCCACCGCACTGAAGTACTTTCATCAAGCTCTTCCCGATTCATGGAATCGAGAATGACGAGCATATTCCGCACTCGAGTTTGAGCGTCCTTCTCGGAGCCTTTGGGCAGTATCTCCGCCATGCCCGGCATCATGGAGGCGACTTTGCTCAGCGGCCCAAGCCGCAGCACATTCGAGTACTGCATCTGCATATCGCGCAGCGTCAGGATGCCCTGTGAAATGCGATTCATTTGCTCCTCATCGGGATTCTCCAGATCTGCCTCCGCAATGGTCGACACGAGACCACGCACGTCTCCCATGCCTAAAAGGCGTCCGACAAAACTCTGTACCTGGAACTCTTCCAAGTCGTCTAGGTGTTCGCCAGTGCCCAGGAACACGATCGGTGAATGGGTAGCGGCCACTGCGCTGAGGGCACCACCGCCACGGGCGTGGCCGTCCATCTTGGTGAGGATGACGGAACCCACTCGAACGCGCTGTTGAAACGCTCGTGCCTGGTCGTAAGCTGCCTGACCGATGGAACCGTCCATCACGAATATCACGTGATCTGGAGTCAGCGCTCGGTCCAATTGCTCCATTTCAGCGAAGAGGGCTGCCTCCTGCTTGTGCCGTCCACTCGTATCGACCAGAATGACTTCGAAGCCCTCGCGACGGAATCTTTCGACGCCCTCGCTCGCAACCTTGACAGCGTCGGTCTCACCGTAGCGCCCATAAAAAGGAACACGTGCACGTGTTGCATTCTGTCGCAGTTGGTCGAAGGCTCCCGCTCGAAAGGTATCGGCACAAACGAGGCCGGTGCGGTATCCCTTGCGCTTGTAAAAATAGGCTACTTTGACACAGCTGGTAGTCTTGCCGTTTCCCTGGAGACCGACGAACATGATGACGTTTGATTGGCCGCGTTGTGGTCTATAGGGCGGTATGCCTGGGTCCAGCATACGACATAGCTCCTCGAAGACGGTTTTGTGGATGAGGCGGCGACGATTGGTGCCCGGCGGGAGCTCGGCTAGTCGAACGCGGTTCTTCACGCGCTGGCGCAGCTCCGAGACCTGTTTTACGTTGACATCAGCCTCGAGAAGGGCACGTGCTACCTCTTTTAGAGCTGCTTCCAAAGCTGTTTCATCTACGACGACTTGGTTGGTTAGCGACTGCAGCGCCTTGACGATTTTGGTTCCAAGTGTTTCGAGAACCATGAAGCTGTGCAGGTGGCGCCGAACCGCAACAGCCTCCAGCACTTACGGCCGTTTTTTGACCTTGGAAGGCGCACCCGCTCCAATAAAAAGTGCTGGAGGCAGCCGCTGTTCCTTGTGACAGGTGCGTGCGAAGCACCGCGTACCGCAAAAACGGAGCGTTCCCCGGTAAACGACTGACCAGGTTGAGGTTTCGGGTCTGGGTAGCTGCTGGGACGTAGCAGCGGGCCCCGGTGCGGCCTGCTGTTCAACTAGATGGGTGCGTTCATAGAATGAGCAAGTATATACTATGGTGTTCGGAAAGTATAGTTTAGTCGCAGGGGCGAACACGCCTCGCCGATCTGCGCGCCTTGCTGCCCCGCTGCGTTTGGCAGATGAGCATGGGATGCGACGCTGGTCACTCGGTTCCCGAATTTCGAGTTGTTCCACCAGCATGAGCACCGAGATGCAGACTCGATATTCATAGAGTGGCAATCAAGGCTCACGAGCGCCCGGGTAGCTTTCGAATTCGCGGTCGTCGTTTCGGAGTGGATTCTGGGAGACGTTGCAGTTGGAATGCCTCATGGGAGCGGCATCAAAAAATGATTCGCGACACCTTTGAACAAGGGTTCGTCCAGTAACCGACTTCGCCATCCCGTTTGTACGTATACCGCTCCATGATTCGCTTTTGCGTACGTATAGCATGCGCAAACCGCGCATTGTTCAAGTTGCAGGTCTTTTATTTCTAAGAAAACGCAAGGATGCAGCAATGCGCGCTGCTGCATTCACGAGGCGCGAAGCTCGTCGTCGTCCTTTGGCGACTTGTTCAGAAACGCATGCAGAAACTTCGTTGACCCGATCACGTTAAATACTCAATTCTATTCGAAAGAAAAACGCTACTCCTTTCTTTGACCATCGACGCGAATGCAATCGGCGTCAACATGTTCTCGCTCATGGGACATGCTCCCAGAGGTTCGCGTCTCTTCTGTTTGCGTGGAAGTGGGTCTTGGGGTCGGACCTGATTTGCTGCAGCAATCGCCTGCAGTGGGGAGTGCGTCACTGCTTTGTACGAAGCGGTTTCGTCCGATCGAAAAGATTTCGATTGTTCTCCAGCCTGGATTCTCCTTCCTGTTCTTGTTTCATCATGGATAACATCGCCGCTCGCGAATTCTCTATCGAATGTAAAAGCGTGCACTTGCATGTGAGCGAACAGAACACTCCCTGAGCGGATCGGCATGAAGAGGCCTCTGTTCGTGGTGTACGGCGTCAGGCGCGAAAACGGAGAAGAGCATCGGGACGACATTGTGTATCCGTCAAGGGCATGGACCGAGCAGTGCAGCAAGCATACGCGTGTGACGAGGCGGCGTTCAGAGGAGGAGATGTGGGAGACCTACGGGAACACCTGGCAACGGACAGGTGCCATTGCTGCGACGGACATGCCCTGATCATATGCGAAGGAGACGATACCGGTTGGTGAATCGTCGATCGATCGCAACTTTCTGCTGTGTATGAACTGGGTAGAAAACAGTGGGAAGCAGCGTCATCGCGACATGAACGATGCCATCAGCATCCTTCGACCTCGTTCATCGGACCCGAGCTGGCGCGATAGACCTCGGTATGTGAAGCCGGATACCAGAGCGATGAAGTGGAAACATTTGCGGAAGAATCCCGTAAAGGCTGACGTTGATCACAGTACGAAGAGACGCAAACTTGCGCGTGCACGCCAGAGTTCGCTACGTGGACTCCCGCCACCTTAGTCCAACACGGATATACTTGTTCACGTCGCACAGTCCTATTACCCAACTGTATCTGCTTTCATGGTCGAGACTACCGGTCGCATACGACGCATCAGAGACCGTATCCCGCAGAACTGAAGATAGCGCTTGTGAGCGCCCGGGAAGTGTTTGCGCGCTCGACATCGCAACGCCACCGCGCGTTGCTCTGCGGTGAATCACCGAGTGTTGCGCATGATTCGATGTATTGGGGGCAACATTGCTGACAACGTTCGCGTTAGCCTGTTGGTTTGTTGGGATACCTGCCCTCGACGCAACGAGCGCTTGCCGCAGAGCATTCAGTGTCTGCAAACCTCGCTCTATGGCACTGCTCTATGAAAAGTCCGCGACCTGGCGTTGGCTCGTGCAGCAGGCGCGACGCTCCACAGCAGGGTTGCTCCGAGTGAGCGGCGCCTTCATTGCGATAGGTATGGGCACTGGTGTTGCGATTTATGCTTTTAGTGAGTGGTTCTCCGGTGGTGCGGAAGTGCGCGCGGCAAACTACCGGGCAGCTATGCGTCACGACCCGGAGGCTAAGCGCTACGCCGACCACAGCCGGGACGCGCTGCGAGCACTTTTCGCCCAACGAGCGGACCAGCAGAATGTGGAGCCGGAGACGAGCTCTGAAAAGAGCTCCGTAGCGCTCCCGAAGATTCCCCGAGTGGCCTGGCACCCCAAGGCCGACCCCAAGCCGGACTCGTGTTCCTAGACGACCACGGTCGCTGGTCGCTTCCCCGGGTCGGTTGGGTCCCGGGTGTCGCTCCTCTTCTTGAGTCGTGTTGCACACTCGGGTGCACCTCGCTCGATGCCCTCATACCACTCCGCCAAAACAGGCAGCCAAGTCGGAGACGCCAACATAGAGGCCTCGACGCTGTCGCCTTGGAGACCAGGGGTGTCTGCTGTTGCGGTTGGCGCTGAAAGGTTACTCGAGCCCTGGATAGAGCCCTGAGACGCACCTGCTTGCTCGCGAGGTGCCTCTCGGGGTGCTGGCCCCTGCCTCTGAGCTGGCTGGTCGGAGCGAGTCCGCCGTCGCCAACGAAACCAGCCCCCTGAACCCGTGCGTGCGGCGGGTGCTGTGGACCCTGAACCTGTCGCCTTTAACTCACACAGTGCCTGTTCACTGCAAAGCATCTCCGCCAATTGCCAAGCTCGCGTTTGAACCAACTGCCTGCGCGCCTCTGCTAGCTGCGACTCGCGGTGCTTAAAGTCTGCGATCTGTAACCGCAGGCGCTCTTTATCGTCCTCTAGCTGCGTTTTACGCTCTAAACCCTGCAATGCCACTGCGAGCGCTAAACCAGCACACCCCATAGCGATCCAGTCCCAACGAGGAGCCATGTTAGTGGCTCAGCAGCGGCCTGCTATCGAAGACACCGACGAAGAACGAAAACGGGGAAGCAGCGCCGACTGCCAGCATATCTGCACGGCGACCAGAACGGTTCTCAGAGACCGGTTCGATATTGACCGGGCGCGCACACTCATACGCTTCCTCGCCTAATACCTTCAGGGGTTTATCTAAACATCACTGGTACAGTTGATCATACGACCAGGAGTGTGCGCTCGCCCGAGTCCAGGAACCTGAAAGCGGGACGGGAACAGAACGTCGCCTCGTGGACAGCGTGGCGCTCTCTGGTGGTGCACTGGACCCAAGCACGCTTGGGTGTTCTTGTGAATAGTTTCAACCGGGGAAGTAGTAACTATTCTGGAATAAGAATGGAAACCCGTTGGAAAAGCGTCTTGTACACGTTCACGACACCAGTGGGTAGCGAGAGGACCTTCCCGGAACTTCCTCGCAGCTACCTAGCAGGTAGGTCGTCTGCGGGCACCTGTTTAGAAGAACCAGCGCAGCGAAGCCTGCTGAACGCAAAGTTCGCAAACTTGACGAGTTCTACGCGATGAATTTACAGTGTGTTTGCAAGGCGGCACGTAAGCGCAACGTTCGAGCACTTGATGGCGAACGGGGGTCGCTTTGCCGCTGCACCGACGATAAGACACCGTTTGAGCTGGTGTCAATAACGACGACGGAGAAAAGCGCGTATATTCAAGGACGATTCTGCGAGGCGTGCACGTCGTCATGCATCCAATAGAAACAAGAGTTTATAGAGTGGAAAAAATGCTCGTTTTCTTGGTCCCTTGGACCCACGAACAGAAGCGCGTCGGTGGCTTTGGTAAACAATGTGCACGACATCGTCGTTCCCTGAACAGAATGCTTCGAAGCGTGCTTGCGTCATCACACAACGACTCTAGTCACGCCAACGAAGATGTCTGGAATCATCCTGCTCCTGTTTCTATGACGAGTGTTCCATTTCGATGCTACGCTGAGCAAACAGACACACAGACGCTTGCACCCAAGCATTCGTCTACTATGGTGCGCGGATCCTAGGGTCTCTGCTGCACCAGCGTAGCAGCTAAGCGTTTCGTGAATCGAGCCGAAAGCTGCCCGCACCTAGCACACAGGCCAATGCGGAGATGCAGCCAGGCTCCTGGGGACAGCACCACGGGTCCAAGGCACGCGACGACACCGCAGCGTGTTCCAGCGACCGAGAAGCTGCAGCAGTAGCGGGCATGGAGGTCAATGTGCTGCCATCCAGAAGCCAAGGTCTTTACACAGACAGCCCTGCTGTAGTATCGAGGGCGCACTCAAAATGGAGATTCTGCACCCGATAGGGACGAGACGGCGTACATGCCTTCCAAGTCGGAGGCGCTCCACGCATCCATGTTGGCTTCGTCGTCCTCCGCCGAGAGACGCAGATATTCGAGTGCTGCGAAGCGATCCCAGTCCGTTAGGTCGGGGACTGCCCGCTCCTGTCTCAAGAGTGATGGATCTCGACTTTCGATCGCGATGAACTTGTTCAAGTTGAACAGGATATTGAAGAAATGGCTCTGCATGCGACTGGATCGTAAAGCTGAACGCGTGATCACCGGTGGATCAAGATCCTTGCTGATCATGTCCAGCAACTGACAGAGAATATCCTCAAATGCAACTGGTTCGTGCCCCAGACACTCCATTCGATGCAGTTGTTCTGAATAGAGCCAATCAACATCGTACAGGGTGATCTTTCCATCGCCGTCCGCATCAATGCAGCGAAACCAATAATCCAAGGCCGTCTCTGAATTCTTGTCTTCCTCGCTGAGGATAAACCAGATGAAATCCGTATAGCTCATGTAGCCTGGGCGTGCGCAGTCGAGAGGCCTTCCTCGTCCACTAAAGATACAGTCAATGATCCGGTAGGTCAGGGCGTGCCCGTTGTAGCGCAGCAGATCCTCGCGGTCGATCATGAGATCATGATCTGTGTCCAATTCCCAGAATCGACAGTAAATCACGTAGAAATGCTCGTAGCTGAAACAACTACGCTCCTGGTTGATGTCCTCTTGTTCGTCGACGCTTCGAAAAATGTCCAAGAGACGATGTCGGCGGATATCCGACAGATACGCCTGCCCATTCGGCCGGTTCAGATAGTAGAATATCCGTTCGATGACTGTCTCAGCGTAGCGATGCTGGAACTCTGGGGTGGACTGCAGAAACTGTAAGCCGGGATGCGTCGCCAGCAGCGCATCAATGAAGGGTCGAAAGTCGGAACCAACAAGGTATCGGCGCTCATGTGCTTGTCGGTCGGCTCGATCCCGTTGCCCGTCGAGATTCCGCCGATTCGATGTCCATGAAGCTGCTGCAGACCTGGGCGAGATGCTGCTTCTTGGTGAGGATACGCTGTGAGCGTCGCTCTCCGTACGCTCCTCGTTCGGAACCGATGCGTGATAGTCACGGGAGCGTTGGAGTGCGTGGAAGAGGCGAGCGTGTCGATCGTAGCCGGCACAGTCCTCAACATACCATTGCAAGAATATGGACTGATGGATACGCTCACCCGTTGCCCCCGGGATGCTGATCTCCTTTGCGCCCTTCTTGTTCGTACCTTCTACCTCCGAAGCTACGTTGGACGTTTCGAAGTGCTGTTGGCGTTGGAGCAAGCGCTCGAAAATGACCAGCGAGACAAAGCTCGGCAACCCGACAATGTCCATAATGAGTTCAACGACCTCGCGCTGGCTCAGTGCTCCGTCTTGGCAATCAAAAGCGGCCTGTATGGCCTGTTGTTCTTCTGCAGCCCGGATGACGTGTTCGTGCGCGCGCCCATCTGGATAGTAGAAGCGCGGGATCGTCTCCGCCTTTGCGAATGCGCACTCTGATGGTACAAAGAGCGCATTCACCGCTGAACGCTTGTTCAGACCTCCTGAATGGAGCGCATTTCGCTGGTGTGCTGTCTCCTCACATGCAGGTAATGGTGGCGAGAACGATGCTCCATTCTCAGTCGAAGAGCCATCGTGGCCTACTCCCGAGTCCATATATGATGCGATCTCATGGCAACGCTCCTCGGTATCGGATTGACCATGTGCCATCGCCGCATCGCTATCCTCAACTTCGGACCAGATCCTAAAAACCTCATACTTTCTGATGAAATGTGATACTGGCGACTGTGGGCTCGACGTCAAAGAAGCTTCCTCTGTGGAGCTACTCCGTGAACGGCCTTGCCTTGCAACGCGTGCTTCGCCACCAGCGGGCGAGCCCGGAGTTTGGCTCAAGATGCGATAGAAGGCGCTGCGCGCCGCTCCGGCCGGGGAGTTTGGCGTAATGGTATCGGCATTCGTCGGACGCTTTGCGGTTGCCCCGTGCGATGCAGCATTACACGAAGCTGTCGGGCTCGAAAGTCGTTCCTGGCGGAGCATGGTAGGCTTCGGTGAACCAGCAGTCACAAGATCTTCGTCGGTCACCCTTCCCGTGACGTCCAGTTTCCCCAGGACCTGCTCCAACCAAGCGAGCGTTTCCGGGAGAAACAACCAACGCATAAAGAGGTACTCTAAGTGCCGTTTCGGCTCTAGCGCAATATCCGTGGCCGATAGCGTCACCAGCAGTTTTGGTGCGTCCATGGTGCCGGAAATCGCGTGCACACCGGACTCGTCGCCCCCGGTAACAAACACAGCTGTAACCTCTATACCAGACTCTATGGTCTGCTCAGAGGACATTATTGAAGCGTTCCTACGTAGATCACTCGAGCTGCTGCAGCTCAGCGGAGTCAGGCCGGGGAGATGTGTGCCAAGCCTCACCCGCTTGCGTCTCAAGACACGAGGCGAGACTGGAACGCACCTTTCAACTTTACAACCATCGCCAGAAGCCGTTCGAAAGTCGAACGACGTCGGGCGTGTACAGTAGTGGCGGCGAACGCGCCCTAGACAAATCGTCTCCAATTGCTGTGTAGACGCCTTCCCGTCTTTTTGGAGCGGCCGCCAACTACTGCTTCCAACTTTTTCTCATATAGTTCGACCTTGAGAGGTTGTCCAACAAAGTTCACTCTTGTCAACGCTGGAGGTCTCGTCTCCAGCGCCGCACATCTCCTTATATTGATGGCGGCGTTAAAGTCTCGGTTCACAAACTCCATACGTTTCGTGCCATCACTGGTTGTACTTACTGATGCAAGCAATCCTCGAACTTTCGCTCTCCTTTCCATTTGCCCTTCCGGCAGCGCTCCGTACTTTTTCGTATCCTTAGGGCTCCGCTGGCACTTTTCCATCTCCACCCTCTGGAGTGTACACCCCAGTTCATGGTGTGTATACGATGTTCGAAACTCATCTACAGGTATTGTTTCAAAACGCCGTGCGCGCTCCCTCTACGTTCTCGTCGTTGGAGCTGGCGTCGTCCTTTTTGGGTCTTCCATCGGCCTGCTCCGTACGCTACTATGAGCCTCTGACTTTTATCCTCCTTCAAGTCACTCAACTGATTGAGAAAGTTCGCGAACGCACGCTGCATCCCACCGTAGAGATTCATTCGCAAACGAGCCCACCGGGGCTTGGTATACTCCTCCCACAGCGCATCCCAATGGGCAACACGAACTTCCATGAATTTCCGAAAAGCATCAAGGTCCGCTCCTCGGCTCGTCACCTCGCTCATAGCTTCCAGGTGATCCTTCATTCCTGAATTCCATGTAACGATTTTCTTCCTCGCATTCACTATACCGGATTCTCGATAGTATCTCGCTCTCGAGAACCTCAACAGACGCATGTCTTTCTGACGAAAGTTGCCGTCAGCACCATCTTCCGCACGCTTGGGAGCAGCGATGGTGATGATATTCGTGTTTCCGGGGTCCGCGCCAAGGACAAAGTCGTTATCCTGCACTTTCTGCATCGCAGGATCCGCCTCCTACTTTTCTTCATGCTTTGCCGCGTCAGCGACAAAGTCGTTATCCTGTACCTCCAGCGTCTCAGGATCCGCCTCCTTCCCATCTTCATCCTTCGTCACGTCAACGTTAAAGTCGTTATCCTGCACTTTCTGCATCGTAGGACCCGCCTTCTTCTCATCTTCATGCTTCGTCACGTCAACGACAAGGTCGTTATGCTCCACCTCCTGCGTCGCAGGACCCGCCTCCTTCTTTGCTTCATCCTTCGTCACGGGCGCAGCCGAGGGCGGAACTGGCCGATCTTTCCTCAATGCCGATAGTGTACACAGATGGCTACTCCATCGGTTTCGATCAACCCAGTGAGTACCTTTTGTTTGCTGACTTTGAGAAGTTTGAAATTGAAGATATTCTTCCGGTACGCCTCCTGGTTTTCACCGGAGAACTCCTCCCTGCGAACATTGAACTCCAGACTGATCTCCTTCATAATGCCGTGAAGGATTCTGGAGTGGATGGACACAAAATCTGACCTTATGTTGCACATTGGAACCACGTTGAAGCGCTTCCCCATTAGGAACGCCTTCCGTCTCTCCCGCTCTTCATTTCTTTCCTCACTCAGCTTCATCTCCGCTTTGCGTTCGAGCTCTCGGTCCAGAAACACGAAATATCGCAGGATGAGGCGATAATATCTTTCCTTATCTTTTTTCAACGCTGATATCTTTTCTGCTGGATTCGCCAGCCCCAAGACTGCACAGTGCTCTTGTATAGCCGTACGGATTACAGAATCCTCATTCGTGCTCTCGTTTGACGCCTTCTTGTCAACGAATTCGATCTCATCTTCATGCTAGCGATCTTTCGTGATGGCATCGATAATCGCCCATATTCCATTGCGAGATAGGCCCGGGTAGCGTGCAAACACGGCGCGTATCATGAAACGTTCGAGGTTCATAGTCAAATGCTTCTTCAGGTTCGTGAGCTACTTCATCGCCCCATAGTCGTAAATATTCGAGTCACCCTTGTATCGAGTACCATTGAATCTGTAAAAGGGATGTTTTTCGTGGAGGGTATGCACTAGCACATTTTCCTTCCGCGCTTTCTCTTTACGAAGCATCAGGTGTTGAATAAACGTCTTATCGATGGACTCGTCCGGAATCTCGACCGTTTCGATCTGCGTCACGTCGCGATACATCTCTCTCGCCAAATGCATCAGTCCTGACGAAGCCTTGACAAGACTCTTGGAGTACGAGTCGACACGGTTTTCGATTGCGTCTCGCAACTTTTCCCTGTACGGATCCTTGATATGTCCAAGAAGAATGGTTGTCGCCACCTTCTCGACGTACAGCCGTCTTTCTTGCCGCCTTCGACGTAGGGCCTCTCCCTTTAGGTCCTTCTTCGCTTCCTTGTCTTCTGGACTCGGCACAGTTTTCGTTTTTTTCTGGTAGTCGGCGACACTGAGCCTCCAGGATCGTCGGCTTGCTGTTTCATAGCTTTTTTGTTTCTTTGAAAAACAACGCTCTTTGAAGGCTTCTGTTACATACAGCGACAAAACGCTTGACTAGACTTGTTTGAGGTTTGAACCACAAATGAATTAGAAAACTACACTTTGCTACGACCTGAACGGATATCCAATGTTTTACAGCTGAACAACACGTTACTGATGCCCACGACAGGGACCTTTACCACAATGAACGGAGGGGCGGAGGCAGTAGCAGCAGAAAATATTGACGATAATTCTGAGTAGTTATCCGCTGCTCCCGAAACAACGCTGCAGCTTCGGGCGCAAAATCT
The DNA here is from genome assembly GCF_000091205.1 of Cyanidioschyzon merolae strain 10D. Lineage (NCBI taxonomy): Eukaryota > Rhodophyta > Bangiophyceae > Cyanidiales > Cyanidiaceae > Cyanidioschyzon > Cyanidioschyzon merolae. The sequence goes on from NC_010141.1 coordinate 402,438, forward strand.
GGGTCCATCCTCGAGCTCGGGCTCAGTTTTACCTCCTTCTTCGGTTTCTACCTCAACTCTGGAAACAATCTCGGCGGATATTTTGGAAGACGGCTGGCGGTATGTTCGCGTTCGAAGCTGGAACGAACGACTTGCCCGCCTATGTGTTTGGGGAGCGGATACAAAGCCGCTGAAAGGTTGGTTCGTAGAGTATCCCCAGTGGTTGAGGGGAGCTTCATGTGTCCGGCAAGATAAAGGTCGCATTCGAGTCGACCTTGACTAATGTACATCTGATTCTACGCTAGTGCGGCGCCAAGCACTCAATGAACGACTGGAATGCGGGAGGCGCTGGTGGCATGTACGCTCACACACCCCGTGGAGGGTGCATCTAAATTGACGACGTATCTCTGGAGTACCGCAGCGCTATTCCTATTCCGTTACGCGCTACAAATCGGTAGGTATTGCATCATGGAATATTTGTGGTGTAGCCTCGAAACTAGAATAAGAGATATCGAATTACTAGTAGAGTAAAGAGGATCAGATACAACTGAAGGACTCTACAAAAGGAAAAGCGATCCAACGAGATACGGAGAAGGAGACACAGGAACCTCATGATCCACCTAGATGCAAAATAACCAGAGAAAGCAGCTCAGGAAAGAGCCCGAAGAAGAAGAAGACCAACAAGAAAAGACAGAAGAATAGAGAGAAGAACTCCCAAGCGAGCCCATCATGAGTGATCCCCCGAAAGAGCACCCCAGCAGGAACTCAAGAAAGCCGTCGCCAAACCGAGTCACCTACTCACAGCGCTGAAGATCCGAAAAGCCGTGCGTACAAATCTTTAGACCAATTGGCACGCGAGTTTGTAGATGGGAATCAGAAGACTGCCAGAGAACTGGGACGGCTGGCACCAGAACGCAACAGTTGGAAACCGCAGTACCTGAAACGACGTATCAAAACTCGGATTGATGAATGCCACCGACTCAATAAGATCCTCAACCGCACCGCCATACGCGCCAACGCCGGAGACAAGGAAGCGAAGGCAGCGCTACCGGCGCTACAGGCGCAACATGAGGAAGCTATCAAAAGAAAGAAGAAACTTTCCAGAGAAGACAAACGAGAGGATCGAAACCGCAAAATCGCCTCTCTGATGGAATCTACGCTAGAGAGCACCAACGAAGATGAGACCTGGCGCTATATTCGATCGAGACTCGACCCACCGAAAAGTGCTTGGGGCTCACACCAACTGTTAAAAAGAAGAGCTGAGGACGGAGAGTGCCTCAGTGAATGAGGCCTGGATAGACCACGGGAGAGAGCTGCATGAAGACGCAACTGGGAACTGCCAAGACCGAATCTATTGGCATCAGTATGCTGCAGAACTACCGCGCCTCAACCCGGTACCGGAATGGAACGACCCAATCTTCTGGCCTGAATCTGTTCGGACCCTGCTATGCTCAAGCAACCGCAAAACACCTGGCATCGACGGTATCGCGACGGAGTGGATGAAACTGGCGACCCCAAAAGACGGGACAACAGGGACACCATCGATACCAGATGAACCTGACACAATCTTAGGCAAACGCCCTCTGGAGCTCATCCAACGCATGTTTGAAGAAGCATACATCCCTGATGTATGTAGGAGTGTTGAGGTCGTATCGATCCTCAAAAAGGACTCCCACATACACAGACATGAACAACTACCGGACTATTCGCCTCATCCCGTCAATCATGAAGCTACTTTGCGCCATGCTCACGAACCGGATCCAGAGGGGCCTCGAGGAGCGCAAGTTCTTCGCTTCAGAACAGGCTGGATTCCGGAGTCGCGAGGAGTGCATGAGCCATGTCCTGACCCTCATCGGAGTGGCGCAACGTCGCTCCATTAGCGACCAACAACCAGCTTACGTATGCTTCATCGACTTTCAAAAGGCCTTTGACACGGTCCCGCACGAGGCTCCATTTCTCAAGATGGAACGCGCCGGAGTCTCCGAAAAGTGCTTGGCGTTCTTCAGTGCGCTCTATGCAGACTCGTGGATGCGCATCCGACTGGGCGACAGCTCAAGAACCCCTTCCAGAAGAATCCGCCGTGGACTGCGACAGGGCGACCGCGCATCCCCGCTCCTTTTCAACATCTTCATCAACGATCTGCTGAACAACGGCAGACAATTCGTGGCTGAGGCGCCGTGGATAGACTGTGGAGATGTCCGGTGAGGAGCCCTCAGATAGGAACCGCCTCGCAGGCCTTCTATTCGCGGACGATGTCGTGCTGTTGGCACCCACCCCGGAAACGCTTGCGGCTAGCATGGAACAAGTCAGCGCCTGGACCGATCGCTGGGAGATGAGCATAGGAGCATCGAAGTGCGGCGTCATGGTCATCCATGGAGACTCGCAGAGCATTCGCAATCGCTCGTGGCGGTTGCAGAATCAGGAAATTCCGGTCGTGGAAAAATATCGCTACCTGGGGGTCGGTCTCATGCTGACGCTCGACGAAAAGGCACACATCGACGAGATGATCGCCAAGATGCATAGAGGTACAGCGATCGCACGCCCATTCCTATCCGATCCCTCTATCTGCATAGCAATCCGTACGAGGGCACTAAGGATGTGTATCATCCAGCCTGCGACCTGGGGTGCTGAATTGTGCGGCATAAAGCACAAAAATGCCTCGCGTCTGCAGACAGCCGCCAACAGGGCAATGCGACTCGTTCGTGTTGGATGCTCAGTGCAGAGCAGAGCAACCAACCCGTTGACACTCGGACCTGAACTCCAAACACCATCGACAGAGGCGATAGCAGCAGGCTTCCAGGCACGTGTGTGGGCCAAAGGGCCCATCATGCGCACCTGGTTCAGTCGGAGTTTCATGCAGACCCCAACGCACTCCAAGAAATCTTGGATGGAATCGACGCAGATTTGGTTGGAGCGCCACTTAGGCGAAAACACGCTCCCCAATCATTCCCCAGGAATATAGAAGGCTCCCGCCGCCTCTAGCGAACGGTCCGAACAACCATATGGGAATTTAGACAAGGTACCAGTCGCGCAAGTAACGCCGGCTTGACCCTATCCGGAACTACACCCTAGCATACACATGCAAGTACTGGTAGGGGGTGCTGGAATTCCCGGGACTTGCTCGAGGTACCCAGTGGCTCGCCAAAATCCGCGTTGGTGGCTTCCGGCTGGCAGCACCGGCTCTAAGCCGGAAAGGAGCACTGGAATCGCACTGGGAATCACACTGTCCCTGCTGTGGAGACGAGAGCCCCCGAGAAGCTGACGCATTTACTGTTACAGTGCCCGCGCTAGAATCAGGAGCGCAGCGAGCTCCTTGAAGGACAGCAGCAGCTGGGCATCAGCGTGATAGTGGAAGGCCGGACACTCATTCTGAGTGTAGCACTGGCAACTGATGGTCCGCTAACCGAGCCGCAGCGCTCGTTAGTGGCGAACAAACTCACATTCTACCTTCTAAGCGGCAGGTCCAACGAATCGGATGAGCACACGGGTTTAGTGCTCTTTGTGCCTGCCTACTGGCGGGTGTCAAGCACAAACCCGCATTGCCGACCGACAACACATTCAATGCATGATCACGAAGGAGAGAGGCGGCTCCCAGGATTCATCCTAACAGCCAAGTTTCTCCAGCGTGTCGTGCAGCGAAGGTAAGACTGCATTTGCAGACTCGCTGAGCATATATCGACGAAGAGACCCGATTCTACGTCGGGTGAACCACGCCTCGAGCCGACGCCCTCTGTGGTATAGCAACGCCGTTCTGTCTCTATGAGCTATCTGCTCCAGCATTTAAGGTGCAAAGGCGAATACGGAGCGGCAGCTACTAGGCACACACGATAGGACGTATGAAACGACCAGAATATCTGAGATGAAGCATAGGTAATCTAACTTGGAGGCAGGTGCTTCATCATGGACGCTTTCCCGAAAGCCATTATCCATTCCAAATTCTGGGATCCATGGTCAATGGAAACGTCTTGTCAATAACAAAAAAACAAATTGCGCTCGGTGGGCGCACCTCGGAGATCGGGAAGTCAACTGACACGACGCGCATGCCGCCGTAGAAGGGTAACGCGATTGGGATCAGTAACGTGTTGTTCAGCTGTAAAACATTGGATATCCGTTCAGGTCGTAGCAAAGTGTAGTTTTCTAATTCATTTGTGGTTCAAACCTCAAACAAGTCTAGTCAAGCGTTTTGTCGCTGTATGTAACAGAAGCCTTCAAAGAGCGTTGTTTTTCAAAGAAACAAAAAAGCTATGAAACAGCAAGCCGACGATCCTGGAGGCTCAGTGTCGCCGACTACCAGAAAAAAACGAAAACTGTGCCGGGTCCAGAAGACAAGGAATCGAAGAAGGACCTAAAGGGAGAGGCCCTACGTCGAAGGCGGCAAGAAAGACGGCTGTACGACGAGAAGGTGGCGACAACCATTCTTCTTGGACATATCAAGGATCCGTACAGGGAAAAGTTGCGAGACGCAATCGAAAACCGTGTCGACTCGTACTCCAAGAGTCTTGTCAAGGCTTCGTCAGGACTGATGCATTTGGCGAGAGAGATGTATCGCGACGTGACGCAGATCGAAACGGTCGAGATTCCGGACGAGTCCATCGATAAGACGTTTATTCAACACCTGATGCTTCGTAAAGAGAAAGCGCGGAAGGAAAATGTGCTAGTGCATACCCTCCACGAAAAACATCCCTTTTACAGATTCAATGGTACTCGATACAAGGGTGACTCGAATATTTACGACTATGGGGCGATGAAGTAGCTCACGAACCTGAAGAACCATTTGACTATGAACCTCGAACGTTTCATGATACGCGCCGTGTTTGCACGCTACCCGGGCCTATCTCGCAATGGAATATGGGCGATTATCGATGCCATCACGAAAGATCGCTAGCATGAAGATGAGATCGAATTCGTTGACAAGAAGGCGTCAAACGAGAGCACGAATGAGGATTCTGTAATCCGTACGGCTATACAAGAGCACTGTGCAGTCTTGGGGCTGGCGAATCCAGCAGAAAAGATATCAGCGTTGGAAAAAGATAAGGAAAGATATTATCGCCTCATCCTGCGATATTTCGTGTTTCTGGACCGAGAGCTCGAACGGAAAGCGGAGATGAAGCTGAGTGAGGAAAGAAATGAAGAGCGGGAGAGACGGAAGGCGTTCCCAATGGGGAAGCGCTTCAACGTGGCTCCAATGTGCAACATAAGGTCAGATTTTGTGTCCATCCACTCCAGAATCCTTCACGGCATTATGAAGGAGATCAGTCTGGAGTTCAATGTTCGCAGGGAGGAGTTCTCCGGTGAAAACCAGGAGGCGTACCGGAAGAATATCTTCAATTTCAAACTTCTCAAAGTCAGCAAACAAAAGGTATTCACTGGGTTGATCGAAATCGATGGAGTAGCCATCTGTGTACACTATCGGCATTGAGGAAAGATCGGCCAGTTCCGCCCTCGGCTGCGCCCGTGACGAAGGATGAAGCAAAGAAGGAGGCGGGTCCTGCGACGCAGGAGGTGGAGCATAACGACCTTGTCGTTGACGCGGACCCCGGAAACACGAATATCATCACCATCGCTGCTCCCAAGCGTGCGGAAGATGGTGCTGACGGCAACTTTCGTCAGAAAGACATGTGTCTGTTGAGGTTCTCGAGAGCGAGGTACTGCCGAGAATCCGGTATAGTAAATGCGAGGAAGAAAATCGTTACATGGAATTCAGGAATGAAGGATCACCTGGAAGCTATGAGCGAGGTGACGAGCCGAGGAGCGGACCTTGATGCTTTTCGGAAATTCATGGAAGTTCGTGTTGCCCATTGGGATGCGCTGTGGGAGGAGTATACCAAGCCCCGGTGGGCTCGTTTGCGAATGAATCTCTACGGTGGGATGCAGCGTGCGTTCGCGAACTTTCTCAATCAGTTGAGTGACTTGAAGGAGGATAAAAGTCAGAGGCTCATAGTAGCGTACGGAGCAGGCCGATGGAAGACCCAAAAAGGACGACGCCAGCTCCAACGACGAGAACGTAGAGGGAGCGCGCACGGCGTTTTGAAACAATACCTGTAGATGAGTTTCGAACATCGTATACACACCATGAACTGGGGTGTACACTCCAGAGGGTGGAGATGGAAAAGTGCCAGCGGAGCCCTGAGGATACGAAAAAGTACGGAGCGCTGCCGGAAGGGCAAATGGAAAGGAGAGCGAAAGTTCGAGGATTGCTTGCATCAGTAAGTACAACCAGTGATGGCACGAAACGTATGGAGTTTGTGAACCGAGACTTTAACGCCGCCATCAATATAAGGAGATGTGCGGTGCTGGAGACGAGACCTCCAGCGTTGACAAGAGTGAACTTTGTTGGACAACCTCTCAAAGTCGAACTATATGAGAAAAAGTTGGAAGCAGTAGTTGGCGGCCGCTCCAAAAAGACGGGAAGGCGTCTACACAGCAGTTGGAGACGATTTGTCTAGGGCGCGTTCGCCGCCACCGCTGAAAACTGCGGGAAGCAACGTCTTTCTTTTGAAAGAGGTTTGTTGTTGCTGGTGGCGGTTGTGCATCTTTATATCCTGGATCGTGTCAGCGATCTCACACGGTACAAAAGTTGAAGGGGTGCAACACACGTACAGCTTCTCTGTCTGGGCACGTGCAACGCTCGAATCCTGGCGGCGCTCTCGAGACTGATAGAGAAAGCCCGCTTGTGAGGTATGCTCGGCGCTTGTTTGATTCGCGCTCTTACCCTGCGCAGGAAGCCGTGAACAAAATACTGCTGGCATGGAGGCAGAAGGGGTTGCTGTTGCGACTGCCGCAGAGCAGGCAGCACTAGTATTCTTCTGCGGTCCGCTGAACGGCAGCATCTTTGTAGCGGAGTGCGCAGAAGTAATAGATGCCGCTATCGTTGAGAGCTCCGAGGCGTGGCGCTGGACGGTGCGACCAGTGTGGCTGCGCTCTCCCACGAGCGACAACGCATTGAGCCCCGCACTGGCGAGAGCAACCACTGACGGACGCGAAAGAAAGCGACAGCGGACGAAACCTGCTGACGTATCCGCCAATGTGTCCGAACGAGAGCACCTCCGAGCAGCCAAGGTTGCCGCTGCCCGCTCTCTGCGTGGCAATGGGGTACGCTGTATCGCGGCTCAGCGCTGCGGGCGGGCGACAAGTCGGGGCGATGGCGAGACCTGCTGGATGCTTGCCGCTGCCGGAGATGATAAGATACTGCGCGTTTTTCGAGGGAAACACATACAACCCGCGCAAGCGACAGATGCAGCGATGCTCTGGGAGACTGTCGTCGAAAAGTAAGCTGGTTCGGTACGAGTACCTCGCTAGCATGCCGAGATCTAAGGATGAAGCGTATAACTGCATTGGACTAGAGTTTCTGAGTCTAATTCTGTGCTGAAAGCGTTGCTTTCCCTTGGCTGTCTGAAGCTTTCCGGAACGCTGGCCGGGTGCCTCGCACGCTTGACGATACGAGCGTCGCGGATGGAGCCTTTGCTGGACAGATAAACTAACCGCGGTAATTTTGAGCACAGAGCGAACCCGAAACGGATGACAGCTGTACAGCTGGGTTTCGACGGCCGTGTGGCGCTCACAGCCGACAAATTCGGTGACGTCTACGCGCTCCAGATCGGGGAGGAAGCGTTGCTGCCAGAGCCGGCTTGGCAGTATTTGTTGCGTCAGCCGGTATATGTTGCGGGGGACGCTTCTGTAGAGCCAGTCATGGGGCATTTGTCAATCATTACATCGTTGGCAATCGATCCTGGAGGCCGTCTCATAGCTAGTGCTGACATCGAGGGCCAAATTCGCATTTCGGCATTTCCGGAGGTGTACAGAGTAGAGCAAATCTACTCTAGTTGCGGCGGTGATCCATCATGGTGCACATCCAGCGACTTTATCACGAGACTCTCCTGGAAGCATGGTAGTCAAACGCCAACGCTCATAGGCGCTGGGACCGACGTCTGGTTCGTGGCAAAACAAGTGAAGCCGGTGCCCGCGGCACGCGACACTTGCGATGGTGAATCCTGTTGGCGTATCTGGGGTGGGCGTCTCGGCTCCTTGCGCGGAACTGGAGCGGCCTATGAGGGATCAACTTCAGACGAGAACGCATCAATGGTGGCCCGAGCGCCTTCTGAGGGTGCAGCTGGCCGCGCACTGGGTCGAGCATCGGGGCTGGAATCTTGCTCGACGCACGGTTTCACGTGGATTTGTCTGGATATCGATGCTCGCCTGACGCTAGCGCTCTGGGGCAACGCTCAGCATCAGACGTGCTTCAGTATTATTTCGTTGATGAACGCGGAATCCGAGAGCGCACTGCATCGTTTGAATGAAAGACTGGGCGATGCTCGAGCTCGCTATCGAACGCGTATACCAACCGGATGCTGCTCACTGCCGCTCAGCACGTGCTTGCCCAAGGGCCGTGAACACCAGCTCCGGTCGTTATCGACGCCCGTAGAACTGTGCTCGATGATCTTCGTTCCGACAGCGCCTGGTCCACTTGATGCCGCGGTCTGCTCGATGCATGAGACAGGCGCCCGGTGGACACCTGAGGTGACCCGAACCTCCACAGACGTCTCTGAACCCGAAGCTGTTCGTTTCTTCTTTGTTCTTCCCTTTGTGGAAAGCGATGACCCAGCAGCGGAGGATGCGCTGTTGCCTCTGGCGGCGACGATGCAGTGGACGCTCAACCAGTCCGTCGCAACTTGCATCCGAGAGTCCAGCGGGGCGTTCAGTACATCTGAGCGAGCAAACACACCTTACAATGCCTTACATCACTCGGGCTGGAGCTGGATATTCGATCAGGCATGCAACGCCGTGACCGGAGGCGACGGAAGCCCAGCGCCCGTGCCGACCCCCACTACGGAAACCTCGAGGTAGAGCAGGGACAATTGCCAAGGAAACCTCGAGGTACAGATTGTGCGTGAGAAAGCCTCACACGAGCGCTTCACGCGCGCAAACTGGTTTTTGGATGACGATTACCGCACGGAGAGTCGCGTCCGAGCCCAACGCGATGCATACATCGCGATAAAGCGCACAGACTTTCACAGCATACGTCGGATACTCGCCTATCGCAGCACAGTTCGCGTCGATGACGAGACCGTTACATGGTGCAGTTTTTAGCGTGCAAATGCTCAGGATATGATATCCCGACGACTCCAAGCTCCGCAAAGCCAATATCGACGCAAATTCTACGCTGCAGCCGGACGCTTTGGTGCTGCGGCTCTGGGTTACAGGGCTCTAGCGCCTGGTGACGGCATGCGGCTGCACCTGGAGATGTCGGTGACGCCCGGATCCACATATATCCACTATTGCCTGAACCAGTTCTCAAATCGACGGCGTATCCGCAGCGATTTCAGATATCCACGATAACGAAAACCTCGTAAACGCGCTCGGGGTCGTTGTCGGCAGCTGTCTCTGCCGGTGTTCGTTTACGAATCGTCATTGCGCTGTACGTGATCGCTTTTACCTCAGTGCCAGTGCCGTGTTTTTGTGGGTCAAAAGCCTCACCGAATGCAGTGACTTGCATCTGATAGGATTCTCGAGCTTCAGCGGTTAACTGGCCTTCCGAATCATTTAAATCGCTTTCTCGAAATAACTCTTTGTCGGAGACTGGTATTTGCCACGCCGTCACCAGCACTCGTGCAGCCACGAAGCCGTCCACGTGAAATCGATATAGACCCTCGGACAGAAAGTCGTACAGAAGACTCTTGAGATCGTGACCCCGAGCGCTCCACGTTTGCGGACTCGCATCCAAGCGCGCACGCACTTGTTCCACGTTGAGCATGACCCCGTAGAGTCCCAGCAGGCACTGGGCGAACGCCCCAGGCAATGAGCTCGACCACGCATGGATCATGACGTCGGCAGTGTGGTCAAGATACGTAAACTGGCCACGCGAGTCTAGAATGCTCGCCTCGGCGATCGCAACCGGGAACGCGTCGAGTGCCTCAGGCTGCTCCTCCGTTCGCTCCGGGACGTGGTGAGCACCAGAGTCCCGACACAAACGCTGACTTGAACCAGAGGCGTGGGCGCCTTCCTCGCCCTGCCCCATAGGATCATGCGTTTGGTCAAGTACCGCTTGCCCTGGCTGGTGCAGACTCTCCAGTGAAGAGGCAGCCGTCGTCGCTGGCTCAGACGTGCGAACCGTAGCCCGCCGCTGGCAACGGGGCCCCGCGGGACGCCTCGGAAGTGAACGGAACCCCCATTCGATCATATGCGGGTCAAGAGACATACTGTGGCACTGTTTGCTTTCAGGCAAGCGTCCAGTGCTGGCGTCGAGTCGCACGTTCAATACCCGAACTGAGTTTTGTCCACAAGCGACTTGTATCGCTGAGAAGCTATCTCCCAGCCGCGTACGGCGTTGCGCATGTGCTGGCGTCCTGCCGACGCACCGATGACTCCCAGGTCGTTGCCGCATTCACTTGTGAACTTGGGTGCCTGTGGGGCCACCTAAACAGCATAAATCCAGAAAGCATGGCGTTTGGAGTGGTTCCGCAGACACCAAGGCAACAGCCGTCTTTTTTTCGTTCGCGAACGACGTGCTGTTTCGTGCAACGAACTGCGCAGAGCTCTCCCGCAGTCCTGCGAGCGGCTAGTGCGCTCTCCTGGAACGAAGGCGGAGCCCAGAGGCCGCTTTGGTTCGTTCCCCCGGCCACAGGAGGACAATCTAAACATTGTGCGAGTGGTAGTCTGTTGATCGCTGCCTCTGACGGGAAACCGGCGCACACGAACTTGAACCGTCAACGTTCGGGGCCTGCATATCGACCGTCGCGGGACACCAGGCGCGGTGGACACCACCGTGCAGGCGGACGCCCCCAAGCAAGGCGTTCCGAACAGCAGTGTTTCGTGCTCGTCGCCAACCCGTGCAGACGACCAACGCAGCGCCCGATTATTGAAGTTCGGGCAAGCAAGGCTGTCTTTGGGAAACGAGCAACGGTGCGGACCCGAGCGCGAAGACGCCTTCGCGCTGCTGCACGGCAAGTGCTGGTGATCTGGGGACGCAGCGACTTTTCCTACGTTATTCACGGCTTACCGGAATGTCTCTTTGTGTCGTGGAAAGACCTGCTACAGGAAATGATGGAAGCTTTGCAACGGTCTGGTTGTGCGCATGAGAAAGCTCGTGCTCCGCCACGTCTACCGCAGCACCCACACGACGCCTCCTCTTCATCAAATGGGCAGGCGTCTGCCGCGGAATCCACCAAAGACGGTTCTCCAGCCGCGCAGTTGACTCAAACAGATGAAAAACCCACTACAGACGCGTTTCGACGACAGTAGCGCCAATGTCACTGCAGTGAAGCGGCGCTCGAACCATACCAGCATGACGACTCAGACAAGAGCTGGAAGTACTGTATCGCATGAGCCGATGTTGGCGACCATTCTTCCATTCCATTGAGGAGTAGAATCGATGATGCGAGGAGGTCGCCATGCGCGCTAGTGGATGATAGCGAATAGAGCGAAACGGCATTCAGTGCTGTGGCCGACGACAGTGCCCCAGATGCATGCCCCTAGCCCAATGCCCCTATTCTGATCACGATACCTGCAGCGATGCCTTGGTGTAGCGTTTTTCGGATGCAATACAGGCAGGCTGCATCGAATGGATGCGGAATATGGCGGGAAACGGGACACGTGTGCCTTGAATGAACCCCGCGATCATGAGGAACAAGCGGACTCGCCCGTGTGTGTATCAACCGCGTCTCCTTGCGGTGTTCACATTCCGCTGATAAAGCGCTTTGCTGAGTACGAGACGTTCTCGTGATGAGAGCGCAGCCCCGGTGCTTGTCTCTCGCAGTGATCACGCCCATGGCAGAGCACTGGGAACCCCCGCATTGCACTCATAAAGCGCTTTGCTGAGTACGAGACGTTCTCGTGATGAGAGCGCAGCCCCGGTGCTTGTCTCTCGCAGTGATCACGCCCATGGCAGAGCACTGGGAACCCCCGCATTGCACTCATAAAGCGCTTTGCTGAGTACGAGACGTTCTCGTGATGAGAGCGCAGCCCCGGTGCTTGTCTCTCGCAGTGATCACGCCCATGGCAGAGCACTGGGAACCCCCGCATTCCACTCATAACGCGCTTTGCTGAGTACGAGACGTTCTCGTGATGAGAGCGCAGCCCCGGTGCTTGTCTCTCGCAGTGATCACGCCCATGGCAGAGCACTAGGAACCGGAACGAGTGCGTGCACTGCGATTCAGCTTGAGAATGAGGAGATCCTCGATACCATGTGCTAAACGAATACCTGGTGGACAGCAAATATCCCGACCATATCGCCGCTCTTCGAGTTGCATACGCGCCACACTGATTGCTAAAAACGGAGGCGGTATCACGTCGCGCTCCACGAACACATCGATGGCTCGTACGATCCAGTTCACGAACCCGAGTTGAAGGTCGGTGCATTCCTCCAGATCGGTCGGACGAACTGGCAGCCGCATTCGAAAGCCACGGGGGTGCAGTACACCCGATACATCAACGGCATAAAAACCCGCATGAATAGGCAGCATGTTCACCGGATCGATTTGGAGCTGTCGTAGAACAGCCCGATAACAGTGGTCGATCGGTTGTGCTGATCCGTTTTGCACAGCGCTTAATGCCGCTTCATCAGTGTAAACAATGAGGTTATAGAGTGGTCCGCAAAACGTCAGTGAGTTACGTCGATTCCGAGCGCAGCGGTGGTAAACATGCAGGTCCGCATAGAGCGGCTCCAACGGCACACTAAGATAGATGTCAGGCTGTTGATAGCGTTGAATCACCGCAGGGATCATGGTTTTCGAGTGTCTGTTTCGGGACCTTGCCGAGCTGGCACGGTTCGGTCGCAGCATCCCCGTCAGGCTAGTGAGTGCGGGGTGTAGAGGCGCCAACCACTGAGGCCCCGGTGACTGCTCCACTGCTGCAGACGCTTTCTGCACAGTCGCTGCCTGAGCTGCCTGCCGGTGCTGTTGGTTGCGTAGGCCCCAGCGCGACTCTTGGAGTGATCTAGCAACGCGACTGGCAACCTGAGGCTGCACGCGAGCCGAGGCTAGCGCCGCTCGTTGCACAGCGATCCAGCCCTGCATGTGCCTCTCGGAACAACCGGCGTTTGTTGAGCTATACCAACAGCTGGACGTGAAACTCAAACTTCGAAACTGAAGTATAAACGCTCTGAAAGAAAACAACGCCAACGCTGCAGCGGCAGGTGCGCTGTCGTCTCTCGGAACACTGAAACCGATGATTGTATGCCGCTGAATGCCATGGTTGTGGGCAAAGCAGCGAATTCTGGAGAACCTGTACCAGAACACCCTATTTATCTTGGTTTCCCCAAAGGCATGGAACAAAGGGAAAGTATCGAGTAGAGTGGAGACAAGTCCCGCAACGTCTGTGTGCTGTGCCTGCTGGCATGACCTGTACCAGAACACGCTATTTATCTTGGTTTCCCCAAAGGCATGGAACAAAGGGAAAGTATCGAGTAGAGTGGAGACAAGTCCCGCAACGACTGTGTGCTGTGCCTGCTGGCATGAAGGAGAACGGCATGACGTGTCGGTGTCAGTCACTTTTTCGGTCAGCAGGCGGATGAACTACCCGCGCCGTTGTTCCTATGCTGATAGCCTTGCACCGAAAACAGAACTTGGGAAACTCTATTCACACCACTGTATCTAGTGGTCCTCTGGTTCCACTCCGCACGCCCAATCCGAAATACCATTGAATACGTCGTAGAATGAGAAGTTTCCATGCCTTGGATACGAATGGTGATATATGGACGCGCATCGACCGAGATAAGAAGCACTTTTTGCGATAGACCTTTCGAGCGTTGAACAACTCATAATCGATTTTTTAGTGGCATATGAACGCTGATTACCGGAGCAATCAGAGATTCGTCTCTTTCGATGAGACGTTATGAGGTAGCAATGCTAGACCTGCATATGCATCATCCTGGAGAGCGCAACCCTTTTGCTCCCAGAGATGGGCCTGAGCGGCGACTCAGTCGTACGCTCGCCCACAAATCGCTAAATGAACAGAGACCTTCAACATCTTCTCCTTCGTCGAAGCACTCTTCGTGCCTTCTCCTTCCAATATTTTTGCGTCCTGCTCTTGGACAACGTCCCTAAACATGCTTGGACAGCTGGCGAGGCGGACACGGCTGAGAATTGCTTTGAGCTGCGCTTCGTGCTTGCTGATTCTCCTTCGTTTAATGCAGTCGATGGCGTCTTCACTGTTGCCCAGTGACAGTTTTTCAGTAACGGACCAATAGGGGAATCGTTCGCGTCCAAAACATCGATGGATGCAGGGCGCTATTAGGAATCGTGTAGCTTCTGACTTGAGGCAGACTGGCCGAGATTTCCTCGTATGAAGCATCCAGTTAAGCCACTGATCGTACGAGTTCGGGACCTAGGGATGCCAATTCTCCACAATTCTCTGGTTTGCTTCCAGCAAACCTTCAATACGGCAACACAGCTAATGCTCGGGACTGAAGAGGCTGCACAGATTGTACATAGGATCCGGGATGTACACATCCGCGTCCCAGAATACCATGACACGTTGCCGCAGCACGTCGGCGATGCGAGCATCCAAAGCGCGGGTACCGAACCTTGTCTGACGAACATCGAAAAAGAACATCTCCATATGCAGATCATTGTCGTGAAGTTCATGCAGCGCAGCAGCTGAGCGTTGTGCCCACAAATTCGTGGTCCGGTAAAATGCGAAGTGATGCACATGATTCTTGGGATGTTGATAGAGGCAAGTGATCGGCTGGTGCCACAAGACATCGAGGTGATTGCGAGCTCAGACGAGATGCCGCAACGAGATCCAGAGACGCTTCAGGTCGTTCATGCTTATGATGGTGCTCTGTTTCTCGGACTGTTGGATGTCGCATGCAGATATCGTTGGAAATGTGATGTGTTCGTGCATTCCTTGCTACCTGCACTCCCGTGTTTTCCTGAAGCGAACGCTCCAGAGCAAGGAATGCTCCATGTCACTGCAACCCGGGCGCTCTCGCCTCCTCAAAGCTTGAGGACGATATGGTCCCCATGAGTCACATCTACGCCAAAGATATTACCATGGACAATTGGATAGCGTACTTTACGGCCTGTTCAGGGAGCGACGGCTTGTCTCTGGCAGCAAACGTAGAGGAGTATTCCGACAACATCGCCTGGAGCGTTGGCGGAGCCTTTGCAAGGTGTCTCGTTTACAGGGAAGAAACGGAAAGAAGCCGATCAGACAATCGAGATCAACGGAATATCCATTTGTATGCAATTCTTGGAACCTTTGCCTGAAGCGAGCGGCTACAATCGATTGCAACCTTTCGTGTAGATGAAGCTCAGGACTTTGTGGTACACGTGGATGCCGGGTCGAAAGCCGTCATCGTCATCGCCACGCGTCTCGATCAGGAGCGCGGATCCAAACGCCTGATCGGGAGCATGGACGACGCTGCAAAACTATTCGAAGGCTCTTTACGATAGCGAGAAGGCCACGCTGGAGGCCAGGATGCGTACCAGCAGGTCGAAGGACGGGATCAGGACCCGTTCGACGCGCTGAGCACCGCATCGAGCCGATGAGGATGCTATTTACGCAGTACTCAGAGCGTCCGTGAGCATCCAGATGCTTTATGAAGACGAGTTTTGACAGGCGTGTATGTCAGATCGCGCTGGAGTCGCCAATTGTTCTGATTGGATGGAGACAAGAACATGCTTTAGCCAATTGCATGAATGAGTTGGAAAAGTGACTCGCCGACAAATCGCGTCTATCACTGGTAACCTATGGTGCTAGACGTGCCGTAGCGCGCAAAGGCTGCCCGTTTCCCATGATGAACCGAGCGTACAACGAGTGCAGGTATTGATCCTGAGCGATTCCCATCGATGCGCTCGAGGCGGCATATGCGCACCACGACCATGAACGCATGTGGAATCTGGTAGAAGGAACCAGTGTGAAGCAGATTCGGATGCACTATCTGGTGTCCGGGAAGCGGACCGGACGCCAGATACCGAAGTGATCGAAGATGAGAGGCTTGCTGTGCTGCGATTCCACGAGCAACAACGCACTTTCTGAACCCAGACCTGAATGCCTCCATCACCAATACGAAACGTGTCGTGCTTGCAGGGCGTCCGCCGGCCTTGTATCGATCGATGCTTCGAGGTGATCGCTTCGTACTCAATGTTAGCGTTGTGCTAAAAAGGCTGAAGGCTTCTGATGGGTAAAAATCAATAGCCAGGAGGCCGAGCATTGGAATCTCGAAAGGAGTACGGCATTGGCAGGGCACGGTTCAGCAATTCAAAAACGCCAAAAGCGTGGTATATATGCGACAGGAACACTTTCAGCCTGGGCAATCAATGACCAATTGATGAGCTTCATGAATTGATGTTGCTGAGTACACGAAACTCGCCATCGACGAAGGTTGATGGCGTTACGTCTCGATCGCAGTGATGAAGGCGTAGCAAACAATGGGGAACAACGAGTATTCCCATGCATTTACGGGAAGTAGTCTCCGAGCACGCGGTAGCAGCTTGGGGCGGAAAGATGCCCCGCTTGGTGACCAGCCAGTCACTCGGTCTGTCAGCCAGACAGCCGGTGCCATGAGGTATCTTGCCGACAGGTGTCTAGCCCGCCATCCATGCTCGTATCCCTTTCAACTACAACGTTCTAGAATTCGCCAGTACCGTCCACGCTTTGTCACGAACGGCTGTCGCGGACGCCGCCTATGGTGTGTCCAGTTCCTGCCTAACGTTTTCGAATCAATCGGATGCTCGCTAATTTCGTGCGGCGAAAGAGTCACGCCCCTTGTCGTTGCAGCACAGGCACGCCATCCCCAGCCGCTGATGACCGAATGCAGGGTCAAACGAGCCTTCGCGTGCCTGCATACAGCGCCTGGAAGAGCGGGACGCCGGCACGCGGATGTGCTGACGCATCATCGCAACTGCGGCTGGGGAGAGTCGGTGGCATTCGATGACTCGGTGTGCGTCGATGACGGCAGACTCTGGCTGGTACGTCGCGAAACGAGCCATGCTGAACGGGGCCATGGCCAACGGCGATACGTCGTTGCACCGGTGCTTGCTTCATGAGCTTGCGTTGCTGGCGCTACCGGCGCATTCATCATGGTGCCGCTCGGCGGGAGCGCTTCACCAATACCCCGCTCGACGTCTCCAGGTTGTGCAACTGGATCCGGTAAACGAGGTTCATTTGGTAGAGCATGGTTCCGCAACAACGGCGAAAAGTCTTCGCGACATACCGGGCACGCCGGATGCTTGCGCAACCACGGGTCAATGCAGTCTGTATGAAAAAGGTGGTGGCAACCGACCCGACGCACGCGATCCCCATCTGCAAAATCCTCCAGACACACTGGACACGTGATGCTGCTGTAGGCGATCGACCTCTCTGGGTCGAACATGGCGGATTCGGGGGGTAGTCGCGGCACAGCCGCTAGATCCGTCGTTGATTTCGCCAACTCTCGCGCTTGAACAAGCAGCGACGGTGAAGTCAACGATTCCGCGGAATTCGGCATCATCATATACGGTGTCGTGTTATCATTGATCGCATCAGGGGTGCGCTCGCCCCCTAGAGGTACCCCTGGAGTTGCTGCAGCGTTTTCCCCAGCGGCAGCGTCGTCACTCGTATCCGAGCGCTTGCAGGATTGATGCTCTCCGCTGCAATACAAAGACGCTGGGAATACAGCTTCAATTTTTTCAGGTGGTATCGGAGGAAGACGGTTGCGGGCACCGCGCTGCCCTCGCAACGGCACGATTCGAATGCCGCTGTTCGCGAGCCTCTGAGCTTCGGCCTCGCTGACGTAAGGACCCATCGCATAAAGAACGCCTGGATCCGTCGGGTATTCCCGCCGCGGGAACAACCAGGCGAGAAGCAGCCCTATACCCAAGACGCCGGCGATGCCTCCGAAAAGTATCGGGAGTAGGAAAAACCAGCTGTTGTAGAAAGGCGGCCCGGTGCACGCCGGCGACGCCGGTGGACACGAACCACTGCTACCGCCACAAATTTTCACTTGCAGGGTCACGTTTGCCTTGGAGAACGGATCCATATTCGTTGGACAATACCGGTTTGCAACCGAAACCCAGTACGTGCTTGCATTTGGTGACAGCAACACGTTTTGCGTCGAATAGCCGCAGATGAAACTGTTCGTATCCGATTCGTTCGCTGGGAAGTTATCATTCGGAGAGAATGTTGCGAACACAGGCATCGACCGGTAAGATCCATTGTCCGGGGTAACCAAAAGCTCTGGGCAGCCGTTTTGCCCTTGAATCGCTAACGTAACAGCATAGTTGGTAGCTCCCGAGCTCGTATTCAATGTTTGTGCGGAGAAGCGATAATACGACAAGGTGCTGAAATTCACCAAAGTCGTCGTGGATTCTCCAACAGTAATATTGGGTGCCTCCACTGAGCAGTACGGTCCGACAAGGCTGCCGCTGCAGTCACATACCCCCCTGGTACTACAGGTCCCATTTCCCCAGCACGGACTTTCGGAGAACGGTCCTAAGGCGCAGGTTTGCTTCAGCGAGTCCGCGAAGCGCAAACGAATCGGCCCCTGTATCGTGATTGATTGCGGCTCGCTCGTTAGTACAGAAGAATAGTTCCCCTGGACTGCTACATTCAACGTCCTATTCCCAAACTGCGTCTTATTCAAGACAACATAAACGTATGGGAGTCCAGCGAGATAGCCCCAGTTGTCCGTAGCCAGCGTCAGATTTCGTGCAACATCCTGAACAGTGAGCTCGACGCGCCCAGCCAAGCGAAAAGCATCAACCGTCACGTTTTCTCGTGACATTTCAATTATAAGATACGAGCTATCCATGGAAGATGTATTGACGCGAAACGACAGCGCGGGGCTCGCTACCGGCAAACTAGCGAAACAAGCCGAGCTATCCTGTGTCAAAACGGTGTCGTTCGAGCACGTTTCATTTATCGCGCTCCATGGTACTGGAGTCGGCACAGAAGCGTTGACATGCCCAGTGAAGCGTAGCAGTAACAGGGATAAAACCCCAAGCAAGAAACCGAGCTGCGCTCGGTGCTCATGGCTCGCCATGGGCGCTGCTATCTGCCGTGGAGCGCGCGCCTCGTGCTCACGTTGGCGTTCACGTACCGCCCCAGGCGTGAAACTTGTGCCACTGGTCAAAGCTTTGAAAGTGGAAACTATCACTGCTAGGTTGTACGCACACACCGCAACTCAAGAAGCAGGTATCCGAGCGTTCGTTCAGAGTCCGGATTCCGGGTGCGGAAATCGACGTTGGCGTTGTGAACACGATCGCGCTGCATGCGGCAACGCAAAGGGCGCATCCTCACAGAGGAGCCAGAATACGCTGAAACGTGCAGTTTTTTGGCCATTCTATATGCTTTTGAGAGAGCCACAACATAGCGCACAACTCCTCGCACGCTACCCCTGTACCAGGTGAAAAGAAGGACACGAAGCTGGTTGCTCTGGTTCTTTTTATTCGATTTCTTGTACAATATTAGCTGTAAATGGACAGTCTCTACATTTGGCGTACAGCGAAAGAGCGCTTTACGTACATGGACGTGATTTAAGGACTTTCGGTCATCGTTTTGAGGTGTGTACTTGGACGCTTTGACGAAGGCATATGCTACGTAACGTTAATGAAGATGGGTCGTGACACACTCGAATGAGAGCTCGTAAAATAACCGATAGCAGTATTCCATGCGAATGCACGAGCCTCAACTCTCGTTCCTTCGCTATGCGACGCATGCTCCATATGATGCATGCGTCAGGTTTTCGATATCTCTGTTTCAAGACACATTGTGGGGGCAGCGATTCACACACTCGGATTGACGAGGATAAACAGTCGACGTCGTACTTTGACGACATCTTCACAGCAGAGGCATCCGCGAAGGGGCTGAATTCTCATCGCTTTTAGCGACGCTATGTTATCGCGTATCTGCCAGTATCCCGCCCGATTCATCCACTGTACACCTTTCAAAAAGTATTGAATCGGATGCCGGGCTTCAAGTAGGCACACCCGCCGCAGCAGAACGAAGACGCCACGACTCCTGTAGACGATACCACGGAACTCAAGGCTATTTGGGTAGCTAGATCTATGAAGTCTCTGGTGCTTCGTTGAGAGTCGGTGGAAATCTCTAAACATCCTTGGAGGAGCTGAGATCTCCTCTCTGGATACCTGTAGCGATTGTGTACGCACCGTATTTTGGTTCGATTCACGTATCTCGCAGCGTAGAAAAGTTCCGCTCCGACCGGTAAAGTCGCGTTTCCTCAGCTTCGAATGTCATGAGTCCAGCCAGCCGGTACTTGCACACATATCTACCCATACATGTCCATGCACATGTACATAGAATGCGGAGCTGTCGTCGAACGCATGGGCGAGGCACGATCCCACTTCTTAGCCGCCACGAGCCCCGTGAGAATACACCAAACGACCCATAATCATCATTTGCAACGGAAATATCCATCCGCTCCAGTTACCGTGCCCTAGCGATGAAGGATGGTACGCACCACTTGGAAGCAAGCGCAGCGAAGAGCTGAATCACTGAGCGAGACCCGCTTATGTCGCTGGGATTCCCTCGAAGCCTGTTAGGACAAAGCGCTTGGAAACCTGCCCTATTGTTTCCACATTACCCTCGAGTAAAAATCGATCTCAAATGCACTTGAATACAATACCAAAAGCGTCTAGTGACGACGCAGATCCCTCAAAGCTCTATGGTATAGAGCGCGGCTCGCTTCACCGATCATCGAGGTGGCGCTTGTTCGGAACTCGGAAGACGTCCGCACTTGAGCGGTTTGTCGACCTGCACGCTGCTCGGGACGTGAGGCATACGTTGACCTTTAAATCTTCGAATAGCCACAGTTTTCGGTCTTCTTAACTGATTCAGCATTCGATCTTGAACGCGTCTTCGACGAAGCTGGACACCGGTCTGGCCCGTGCGCCTACAGAGGCGCAGCAGCCGCCAGAGGACCCTGGCCTGACTACTGTCGTAGAAAAGTTCCGAGCGACGTTCGATGCTAACTTGGACTGGCAACCGCTGCAGTATGGCTTGGTAGATGCTGTAACGCCGGGCGCACAGCGGAAAGGTTCTGTTTCTCAGGTCCTTCGCGCAGAACGCAAAGCTCAGCGACAGAGAGCGAACAGACTCGCCTCTATCGCCGTGGACGCGGCAGCCGTCCAAGCACTCTACGAACAAGGCAGCTGGGTACTTGCGCCTGAACTCGCTGGAAACGCTGCTCTTGGGACGTCCCCAGAGCAGAACTGGCTTCGTTGCTGGCCGCTGCTGGGGAACAAACGTTGCGGACGCTGGTACGTGCCGCCGCCGAACACTTTCGCTCAGCTGGGCGAACTTTCATTCGAACCAGTGGTGCACTTCAAGTCCGTTGATGGGCATCATGGCAAACAGCGCTTTTCAATGCGGTTCATGAACTTGCCAGCCTTGTTACAATGCATTCGCTGCGGAGGCCTGGCGATTGTGGATGCGACCCGCTCCGGGAAACTCTGGCCGGATGCGTTACGCTGCACCTTGCCATTGTGGTGTGCAGTAATGAACGCTTTGTGGTGGTGGCCCGTTTTCCACAGCTCGGTCGACGATGTCCCGGATCCTGCACAGCTCTCGTGTGTTGCAGCATTCTGGCTACGCCTTTGTTGCAACTGGGGCATCGACAAGGACGAAATGACACAGTTGGGGCAAGCGGCCGCCGCTGCACTGGGCGCATTGATATCCTGCAAACCTTTTATGGACTGGTTTGAAGAAATGATCCGCCAGCGCAGTGACTGGGGTGTACTTTGGCCAATGGTCGCATTTCGAGGCGACCAAAAACTCGCTGAAAGGTTTCAGGGAACGTCCGCATGTCGCGTTTGTTCGGGACAGTCGTCGAGCGATACCGGGGACTGGCTCTCGCTCAGCTGCTCAGTACGCGAGGCCTTGGCGGTGCTGCAGCAGGTCGGAATGCGTCTGCAGTACACCGGGGGCAAGCAGTCGTCTCTGCATGTGATACCTGTGGTTGGGATTTCCGCATCTGATGCTCGCCAGGAGGGCAACCCGATCCTCAGTTGTCGTTACCGCTATGTCGCTGGTGCCGGAGACGACGAGGAGTCCTGGAGCGAGGGCCTCGAGCCGACGCTCTGGTGGCAATACCAGTCGCGTATTCGGGATGTGCTCGCACAGGGTGAAGCACTTTCGTCCGTCCTGCCTGATCAGTCGGCTGAAAACAGGCACATTTGTGGGATAGATCACGGAAGCTGCAGAGTAGAGATCCTTGCAAGCATTTGGAAGCAGGAGCGTGTACATGTTTTTCTGGGACGTTGCGCCTGTTCCAGGGCTAACCCAACATCTGGAGACCACTGTGGACTCCAGTCGGAGAATTCCTTGCACGCTCGCCGGGTTTTCTGGCTGGATGCGCTCCCTTGCAAGCGCTCTTCGCGTGCAGCAGCAATGCTAGAGTCCAGTTTACGGAGTGCAAGCGTCGCAATACAGCAGACGCGCTCAAACGAAGACCTAAGCCCGACGCGTAGCCCGTCTACGCAACCTTTGCATTGCACGCCGCACGAACTCGAGAGAGAGCAATCGACAAAAGCTTGGAAGCAGCCGGAAGCCGCGGGAGCGCGCTCCGCGCCTCGCGCCTATGCACACCATGGGGATAACTCCGCCCAACAGTGTGCTCGCTCGGCATCGTATGCTCCATGCAAACATTTGCTGAATTCAGGACAGCCTGCAGCGAGTAACGGTCAGCAGCGATGCGAGGATTGCCTAGCGGTAAGCAACGGCAAGCTGTCTCGTGCAGAGGCGAGCGCTGCCGCCCTTCTCGATACGCTGTTGCCCCAGATACGCCAGTGTATACAGGAAGAGGATCGATCGGTGGTGCTAGCCTCCACAGCGGGGGACGGCCTGGCGCTCGCAGCCGCCCTTGTCTGGCTGGCCACCAGTGGTCTGCAGCAGCCAGAGACGGGGCTGTGTCGTCTTCAAGAGACTCTCCTGCTCCTACAGTGTCGATATCCTTCAGCGGAAGTGTCTCAAGCGGTCATGAAGCTGGTTCGCGCACACCTGCGACGTTATGCGAGGTAGACATCTGGACATAATGCCAATTTCCATCGATACACTATCAAGATTAGAGAGGTCGAGGAAGTTTCGCAGGGCACCGCTGTAGATGGCGGCATGCAAACAGGCTCTCGCTTACGCCCAAGAAACCCAGATGCGTGAGCGGGTCCTCACGAACGCCCACAGAAGAGATAGCGACGCGGCTGACGTGGCAACGGTACGAGAGCGGGTGCCTGCTGGCTCACCACACGCCTGCTCCTAGTGCACCTACGAACGCACCATACCAAAGCAGCTGGCAGTGCAGCAACACAAGAACAGGTGCCTCGAGGTTTATCACACGCTTGCTCACAACTGGTCTCTGGACACGGAAGCGAACTTCATTCTTTCCAGCGCAAGAACTGGTGGCCGTTGCGAGCCCGCGGGTATCCCTTTCGCCCTAGCGGACGACGCGAAAGGGGTTCCACTGCCTCCACTCGTCAGGGTGCTGCGGCGGAGGCAACCACTCGATGTCAACGCGATCCACCCGCGCAAGCTCTGGACCACGACGACACCAAGCCAGGAGCTCCTCAACTTTTGTAGTGGTTCCAAACGCCTCGAGCTCCACGGAGCCGTCGGCACAGTTTCGCACCCAGCCAGCTACGCCGAGCTGTGTGGCTTTCTCCTGCGTGGAAGCTCGATAAAAGACGCCCTGTACAAGACCGTAAACTCGAGCTCTACAGTGACAGAGGCTTGGACTCGCTTCCATTTGACCCAGTAGGTCACGTGTCCTATGTGTTTGCTGTGAACGGGATTGCAGCACTCGCGAGCAGTTCATCGCGGTTTCCTCGTTCCGTTCGCTTCCAGGCGATACCAACACGCTGTCTGTTTCAACGACCATTTGCATGGGTTTGTGTGTTGACTACCAGCTGTTATTCGGATTCGAAGTAGCTCAGATATGCAGTGCTCTGATACATACGCTTGAGAGCACCTTAGCGCTCCTGGGGCATTCTGTGCGCTTGCAGCGATGTTCTTCTTGACCCTGGATGAGGAGCGACTTGGATTGCCTCGTAGCGTATCGTACTATTTTCGCGGTAAACGAGTCGTTTAGTTCCCGAAATCGCTTTGTAAACGCAGTGTCTCTACGCCTTGAGGCAGTGCGGAGATATCGGGCTTGTGTTGCTTTTCAAGGCGAACATGGTCAGAGCCCCGGAGTTCCGCCATGTGTGCGTCCGCCTTGAGAATGCCCGGCGATAGCTTGAGTGCATCTCTTCCGAGCACATATCAAGCAGAGTCTCAAGAATCCCCATGTTGGTATTGATTCAGTACGGAGCATCGGTGCAGCACGCCTGCGACCTCAGAACTGATGCCGGAAAACAGCGCTCCAGAAAGATCCCATCCCCGGTTTCCTGATCCAGCGTAACGCTTACCTCGACCAGCGTACCCTCATCGTCTCTAGGTGATTTCTCGGGACCTTTCGCTGCGTGGCTATCGTGGATTGGAAGCCGCCGTCTCTGTCGGGGCATCCGCAACCACCAGGCACCTGTCGTCCATGCGCATTCCAGGTCATCGCTCGCCGAGACTTTGCTCGCAACGAGTCGTTCGCTGCTTCGTTGTGAGTCATCTTCGAGGGATTTGCCTCTGGCTCTGCGTCAAGCACTTGACGCCCTCTCTGGGGCTGCCTCATCGACGACGCGATCGACGGGATGCTGGTTCCGCTCTGGCGGCATCTGCAGCGGCTGTGGGCGCACTGCTCGGTTCCCCGGTGCGCTCTGGATCCGCCTCCGGCGAATTCGTCACCATGGCTTCCTCATGCTCTGACGATTCATCAACAGAAGGCGATGCTCTCGCAAATGCCTCCTCCGCTAGAGGTTCCGATTCAATCATCCGCGTTTGCGGACTGTCGCCCAAGTTACCAGCGGTATCGCTGTGCGCATGCGTCACGATGGCGACTCGCTGGTTGACTGCGTCGGACACTGCGAGCACGGTTGAGTAGCCGCCTCCGTCTGTGGCTACTGGCAATGCTCGTTTATTGAGTTCCCGTTTCCTCTTCTGAGCCGTCACCCGGAAAACCGGAGCGGTGAGTTGGAGTTCCTCGGGCGGGAGCTCCACTGTATCGCGATCGCCTCTGAATACAGGCAGGGGAACCGCATTCAGTTCACGAGCGTGAAGCATCTGCACTTCTCGCGGTGGAGGCTGCACGAACTCTCGTTGTAGCTTGAGTTCAATAGCTAGCTTCACGTCGTTCACGTCGATCTCAGCCATGTCACCAGCTGCAGCAGCTGCGCTAACTCCAGAACCAGTGCGACTAACTTTGCCCTGGCCACGATGAGCGTGTTCTGACAAGTCCCGCGCGTCTGTCAAGACCTCTGCAACATAGCGATAGAGAAGCTCCAGTAGTTGGTGGATGACGCGATCATCATACTCTTCGATGCCCATCGATGACAGGATGCTCGCGAGTATGCGCGCGTCCAGCGGCGCTCCAGCGACCTCCACTTTACTCATGTTGCTGCGTGTGCAAAAACTATTTCCTTAAGTGAGGTCCAAAGCGACACAAGAGTCCAGCTGAAAGTTCGAATCGGTCAGCCTCGGTGCACCGACGCCTCAGCGAAGCGAGCGTTGGTTGTGGGCAGCGGCCACGTCCGAGCGAAACCACAAGTTTGTGTTCGTTCGGGAGCTACTAGTCACCTTCGAGGCAAGCCAACCTGCCCACGGAATGAATCGACTCCTGAACCCGTACACGCTCTGAATAAACGTCACTGGTGACCGATGCGAGTGTCTCAGCGCAGCACGCGAACAGGTATAGAAATGCGAGGATGTGTGCTGGGCGTGTTGGTGCGTGCGCCAGACGCTGCGTCGGCATGAGCACGTTCCAAAGCGAGTTGTCTGCATGGACTCAGCCTTGCGCGCTTTGGAAGGTTCCTGTATGGGAACAAGGGTACTATGTGGTGTCGGTCACTGTAGGAACTGAGTAGAACAGGTTCGGTTTGGGAACTGCTTGGGTTTTCGAGCAGTCGAAGACGACTGAGCTAGCTCTCGTGGGTTGTTTGAACAAACGCTGCGTTCTTGGATAATAGTGCAGTACGTTGCTTTGGATTGACTGATAAATTTTCATCGCACTGGGTCACCGACAGAGTTACGTGCTACAAAACTGCAGGCAAAGCGCTGTGTCCGTGCACGACAGAGCACTCGGTTGCTGCGGAGACAGCATCCGGCAGCGTGGTGCCTCCACAGCGAGCCGGATCGTTTCTTTCTCGTGCGTATTTCCCGAGGACATAGAGGATGAGCGCCATTGCTGGGCACTAGATTATAAGGTATCGAGGCATTTTGAGCCAGACGAGGCTTAGGGCGCACGACTAGACTCAGCCTTTATCTCGTTAGTTACCAGTACGCGTTTGGGCGCATCCACGGGTTCCGTCCGAGTCATTGGACCGCTCGAGATATGGTATGCGGTATCTGGCCTGTTCGCTATGTCGACGCGGAGCCATGTGCCGCTAGACCTGATGCCAAACCAGTGTTTGTTTCGTTTGTTGAAAATGCAAGGAGCGAAGCCTGGTCAGGTTCGGTAAGCCGGCGGTGTCTCTGCTGGAGCCCATTTGAAACCTCGCTCAGTGATGCAATGATCGTATTGAGGGTCATATCTAGTTTTACATGGATATGGGGGAAACAACATGGGGTCATGCATCCGCCCGAACAGGCGGTATGAAAATGATAAGCAGGAGCGCAGACCAAGAGCCGCGTACAACTTGGTAAGCGGTAGTATGTACATTAGACGGCAGCCCCGGGGCAGCCAATGTGGTGATTGCTGCTGGCCCGAAATCGCGCTTGCCGAGTTGTCAGTTTAATCTGTGAATCAGCATCGCGCGGTACTCATCGTATCGCAGTTCCGCCTTGGTGCTTCGGTATGTGGTCAGGAAGACGCATTCCGACCACCAGGAGTCGGTTTCCGTCGCCGGAACGTCACCTAAGTAACCAGATTTTCTGATAAGAGAACAAATGGTCTCGTATTTGCTCCATTTCAGTTCTAGCGGAACCTCGGGTAGATACGTTGCGCTGTACCGCGAGGTCCGTGGCCTTGTGAACCTTCTCCACGCAAATCGCCGCTGCTGAGACTGCGGTTCCACTTCAACAATCAATCCATGGACGCCAGGTTCCCAGTCCCAAACCGAGTCGCGCTCCGTAAAGTCGCTCAGAAGACTAACAACGCATAGCAGCCGGGGAAGTTCCTCGATACGGATCGGGGCGAAGCGACGATCATGCAAGGCCGCGGTGACTGCGTATGAACGCAATGCATCGTGGAGGCCGGTCGGTGTCAGTGTACCGATGCAACCGCGAAGTTGCCACACCGAGTCGGTGGTCGTCCGCAGATGCCCTCTGTCCGCGAGTATCTTCCATGTGATGAAGAGTCCGTAAGCGTCGCTGTCTGGTGGCAGCGCTTCACGGAACGGGTCGTCATCGGTTGATAGACGACCTCGAGCGCGCAGTTCCCGTTCTAGCACCGAGAACGCGTATGCACACATGACAGACGTCGCGACCACACCAGTAACCCCACCGGGGTGCTGCGCAGCCCCGCCGGCACCGCTGACCGTTGCGTTCGAAGCGTCCACCTGGGCGGTTACCGAATTGTTGAGCGGCAATCCCGGTGATTCTCTGGCTTTCGTTGCATCACTCAAGTTCCGTGCCGTTGGTTCGGTGGTAACGCTGCTCTCGTCCGACGTTGCCGCTGGGCTCCGTGTCAAGCGCTCGCCTGCACTTGCGGCCGGCTCAGTTGCTGCTGAGGAAGCTTTGTCACCAAAGTCAGTGTCTGAACGCTCTGACTGAACAGCGTCTCTTCGAATTAACTTATTCCACATAGGCAAGCAAACGTTTTCAGGTGAACGTGCGTGCGCACGTCCATGGACGCACGCATCCGCTTCCTAGACACGCACGCGTGCACGCACGCATGTCAAGTCTTTCAACTCAATTCTGTTTCACCCCTGCTGCAGCGTATAGCAGGTGATCGATATTACGATGCAAAGTACCGTTTGAATCGTTGGCGAATTGAATGTAGGATACATATTCTTTACTGAACATTGGGAAGAGCACTGCACTCCTCTTTCGGGTCAGTAGGACCATAGGAGAGGTACGGTTGGGGAACACTGACAGGAACCCATGTATGCTGCCTTTACCAAGACCCGATATTCTAAAAGTCTGCTTATGGTCAATGGTAGAAAAGGACCCGTTGATCACTTTAGGAGAAGCAAAAGCGACGACAATGGTCGCCACGAGCGTCTCTGTTTCTCAATACGTTGTCTGTTTGGCCCTGAAACCCTGAGCGTTCCGTCACCAAAAAGTCCGATTTCGATCACGGACATCGCGCACCGAAATCGCAATGGCGGCGTTCCTGGAACGTCACAATCGGTACGAAGCACATGGACGTAGGTTTGTTTCTTAAGTCGATAAGACTCGCTTCGGAAAAACGGTCGGTGCTCATATGGGTATTCGCCGAGCAGGGCGCCCGTTTTATGAACGATCGAACTCGAAGAGAACGACGACATCGGCGTATGTTCTAGCTGAAGTGGGTTTATTCGGCAGCCTCAGTTCCGCTCGTAGAGAAGGCTCATGTAACAGCACCACCGACTTTGCCGAATCATTGAAATCTTTTCCCTGATTTCTGGTGACGTCCTTCTAGTAGATAACGTGGCATTTACCTGTTCCCGTTGCGTTCGAGCTTTTGCCGATTCTGCCGAGGCGTAGAGCTGCTTCTCATTCCTTCGTATGCTCTGTGGTTGAATCTCATGGATGGAATGTTTTCCGTCGTGAAACGGAATGATCGATCGATCGTTCGAATTGATGAAGCCTTCAGCACAGTGACACACCGGGGCACATTTCGTATGCCTTCGGGAAACCGTTTTCCTTCAGGCAAGGTCCTCTCCCGATGGCATAAAGGAGGGGATTCAGTTTCAGAAATAAAAAACCCCAAAGAAAAGTTATGCACATCGAATTCGAGTACTCTGGAGGGTCGTCACCCCCGGGTCCGACAAAACCAGAGCGAAAAGTTCTCTTCTAGCCTACCATCGAGCGAAGAAGAACAAATGACGAAGGAGACGAGGGAGAGTGGGACCTTGGCCAGAAAAAATGTGTATCTGACAGGACGGTGACGAGACGTAGTGTCACAGAGGGCACGAGTTCGAGGACTACTTGCATTCGTGAGTTCAACCAGAGGACACGAACGCAGGGACTCTGTGAACCAAGACTTGAACGCCGCCATGAATATCCGGAGACCTGCGGCGCTGAAGACAAGACCCGAAGCGCTGATGCCATTCAACTCTGTGGGGCACCCTCTCACACTCGAATATTGCACGGAGATGCTGAAGCCGATGGCGGGCGGCCGGTCGGAAACGGCTTGGAGGCGTCTGTCTGGAGGTATATACGGATAACCTCGATGGTTATAGAGCTGCTCAGTTTCACTGATAGGTACGTTGACACGCACACCTCTGAACACGCCGCGGTTGCCCAGCGCCCCGTTGTATGCGAAGCACAGCATTCTGAGTTATCGGACCCAGCACGTCCTTTTCTGTTTCTGTCTATTTTTTCCTTGCAGCTATTCAACGAACACAATGTATTTAATGAATGGGAGGAACGTCACGAAAAGACTTGACACGCTCACCGCTAGCGAGCGAGGAATGGTTATATGTGTTCAAGCCAATCACTGCACCGTCCTGAGGTTGACGAACGGACCCTCTCATGGCTCGTATCCTGAACGCTGTCGTCCCAAAATCCAAGTTTCCAGACTCTTTCTACAAGAATGTCTCCTGGTCACTCAATTCTCGTCACATATAGTCTATTAGGAAAACGATTAAAGAAGGCACCAGACGAGCAGTTTCCATTCCGTGCATACGAACGGTGATGATGGGAAACGGATGCGAGGGAGAAGCGCGCCTCTATACAAGACGGTCGCGCGTCCAGCTCCACACAATCGATTTCGTACTGACACGCGAATCCTCATTCCAGGACAGAAAGGTATTCGTCTCACTCGATAGGATTCCGTTCGCGAACAACGGCGGACCTGTGTACGGGTACTCAAACCGGGGCCGAACCGCTGTTTACAATGAAGAAACTAAAACGAGCATGACGACGGCATCAGTCCTAGTGGAGGAGCTGTCGTGTGGTCTCGTATTTATCGCAGATGGCTCGGGATCGTTCTCCACCTTATACTTCGTCGAAGCAGTCTTCGCGGATCCTCCTTCCCATATTCTTGCGTCGTGCTCTCAGACAAGGGCGCTTTCTATCACATATCTGGGTCAAGGGCATCGGCGGAATGTGTGGTGCTTCAAGCTTTATTCTGAAGAGCAGCTGCGCTGTAAATGCAGAACGCTTCGGTACTTGGGCAACGCAAAACTGGGCCTGTCGAGAACGGGTGCAGCATGTTCCCGCTGCAAACTCGACTCGTCGATGTTGTTATTGTGGGTTCTGCCCTGCACCCGAAACTCACGAGCGGCGTCGCAGCTAGGCCCTCATCTCTGGACCCATGCATCGTTGCTCTTGACACGTGCGGGAAACCTTGCAGATGCTGAGCATTTTGGGCTCGATCTCCAGAATGAGCTGAGAAAGCAGTCGGCGCTCAAATCCAATCTGTTCCGTTGCCGTATCGCCAGTCGCACGGCTCCCGGGACGCAACCCGTCTCTGCATCGCTTCCAGGCTCGCTTGACGCACTCTGGGCCAGCTACTGGGCTAATGCTCCAAACACCCGGTGCATGACCCGCAGACAAGATATTGCACAGCGAGCGTGGACGCGTCATTCTGGCGGCCCGCAGGTGACCTTGGATCTGGAAGCGCCTTTCTCCATCTCACGATGGATCATGCCTGATGTAAATGAGAACATTTACGATGTTGGCGCCTGGGTTCACCATCGAAATCACAATCTCTAGGAATTCTCTGACGACATGCGCGCAGAGGTGTCCGCAAAACGGAAACAGCTGTTGGAATGGATCTGAGCGTGATCTCATCCGTGCCCGCACAAGGAGATGCGATCCGCTTCTACCAAATCAAGGTTTGATACATGGCGGACAAGTGCCTTACTGATCTCAGCCCGAAAGACCGTTCCGAACGCGGTTTCCGTTCCTTGGTTCATGCGGCAAGCAAGGGTTCGACGTCGTATCGGTTAAGTCCGACGATGACGTTTGGACACTGGAACTTCGTCCTCGTCTTCGTCCTCGTCAACGGCATCCTCGTCGTCGTCGTCGTCGTCGGCTTCCTCTTCCTCTTCGTCTTCATCAAAGTCTCCGCCCCCGTCCTCATCGTCATCGAACTCATTATCCTCATCATCCTCTTCTTCACTAAACTCATCGTCCTCGTCTTCTTCGTCGTAGACATAGTCGCCCCCGTCATCATCTTCATCGTCCTCGTCATCAACGTCGCCGGCGAGGTAGTGCCCGCCCGAAGGGCCTGACGCCTCATCTTCCGAATCCGCCCCATTATTGTCATCTTCCTCCTCTTCGTCCTCGTCATAGTCACCCTCTTCGTCCTCTTCTCCATCCTCCGCGTCACCACGGTCGTCTTCCTCGTCTTCCTCGTCCAGATCCGCCGGCCTTGTTTTACCATACGCCTGTCGAAGCACTGCGTCCTCCTGTTGAATCTCTTCCTCGTCCTCTTCGTATTCCTCATCGTTCTCGTCTTCCTCTGCCCCCTCACCTTCAGCCTCTTCGTCGTCCTCAACGTCCTCGCCATTTTCATCCTTACCATCTAGCACCATAAGTCCGCGAATCTCGCGGAACATAAACGCGCGATAGTCTTTCAGGTTGCTCACCGGGCATCCGTAGCAGTCGACGACCCTAAGGTGCAAACAACCGCGCAACGGCTTCAGCGAATCGAGCGTGCGAATAGCGTTTCCAGAAAGATTCAATACCTCCAAGCGAGGAGCGTGTGTAGGCAAAAGCTCCAGCCCGGCACCAGTTAGGCGGTTGTCGCTGAGCTCCAGCCTCCGCAGCGCCGGAAGCATCGGAAACCCCGGGGTCAACGAAGTCAATCCGCATCCGTTCATGGACAGAACCTCCAGCGAATCGAAGTTCTCGAGCCCACTTGGATGCGATTGTTTGCAACGGTTGTCCAGCACTAACTCCTTGACCTGTCGAGGGAGTTGCTCCCCGATGGCCTTCTTGATTGCCGCCTCCATCTCCAAAAGGTGGCGTCTTTCGACGATCTAGCTTCTTCCTGTCTCCGAAAATGATTCAAATCGATGATCCTCTGTGTAGCGTAACGCGGTCAGACTGCTATCCCGTTCCTTACGACGGCCAGCAGAGACTAGTCGGAGACTCTGCTGCTCGCCTCAGCTCGCTACAGATGAAGAGCGTCCTCTGCAGGCTGAATGCGCGTGTGCGCGGGCAGCGCACGCACCCGCGTCCACGTCGCCGAGCGATTCGCCACGGCACGCCGCCCAGCGCAGGCGACGCAGTCCAGCGGCGCGACGGAGGTTCGCGCGCGTGTGCGCTGCCCACATGCGCATCCACGTGACTGTCCCCGCCGCCGCTGCTGTTGTGCCGCGCGGAGATTCCACAGACAGCGATCGCCTTCGGGCGCGCATGCGCTTCAGGTGGCCGATCGCGTGACACCGAGGTGTCCGCTATGGTGTTTCACTTCAATTGTGTTCCAATCGCCGCTGCGTGCTATGGAATGCTTTTTCGTGGTTTATGGCGGATGCGTTCAAAGTGAGTTTCTTTGAAGAAATGAAAAATTCACGGGGAAGTGCGTGGACATGGAAATCGGGGGTTCTGGCGGGCCGTCATCACTGAGTTCTACGAAAACGATAAGAATCCTCTTCTCGCCGACCATCGAACGAAGAAGCGCAAGTGACGACGAAGAAGAGGCGAGGTAGGCAAGAAAAGGTGTTTGCCCGACGGGACGATGACGAGTGTGTCGTGGTACGGGGCCACGAGTTCGATGAATCCTTACATTGGAGTGTGTGTGTGTGTGTGCAGTCAACGGCAATGCACGAAAGGAGTTCGTGAACCGAGCCCTCAATATCATGCGCTGCGCTGTCAAGACTCCGCACTTTTTTATATCGTCAGGACTGATCTGGCACTTTTCCATCTCGAGCGTCTGAAGTGTACACCCCAGCTCGTGGTCTATGCAGGACGTCCGGAACTCGTCTATCGGGAATGTGACAAAACGCCTTGCGCACTCCTTGTAAGCGCGTGTCGGTGAGGCTGGAGTGCACCCTGTTTTCGACGCCCAGCGCCCTGCTCCCTATGCTGCTACGAGGCTTTGACGCTTGTCCTCCTTGAGGGTGCTCAGCGCATGAAAAAAGTTCCCAAATGCACGCCATTCCGCACAGTACAAGTTCATATGCGGACGATGGCATGGACATTGGCTTTTGAACGCTCTCTCCGCCGCTGCTTCCATTGCCGCTCTCTTAGCCCCGAGTGAACATGTGCCGGTCTCTCTTGTCCTTGCAGTTCCCGAGTCAGCAGTCGAGGGATGTCGGTGGCAGCGTTCAAGTTCCGATTTCGCCACTTCCCGCCCGTGGTAACGCGTCCCGCGCGTAGGGCCAAGTTGCGGTCCGCACGTCGTTCCCCACGTTCATCTTCTGTGCACATACAGCTTCGGTGTGTCTTTCGCTGCGCTGACACCGGACTGTGATCAGACGTTCGCATATTCGTCTGCCGCATCTCTCACGCGACCGAGCGCCGCCCTGTGGCATGCGAAGGCTTGCTTCAGCGCTCGATGCATGTCCGGGACTGGCGTAGAAGGCGCTCGTCGAATCCATTCTTTGTCTGCATACCCGATGCCGTGACGAACGATGACGGGCTGGTTCCGGGCGATTCCCTTTGCGAGTGCGCTGTATGGTGCAAAAGCAAGCATACGCAGTCCCGTTTGAGAAGGGATTCGTGGAATGCGATATTGGCCTTGGTGAGGCAGGCACCGGAATGATAACACTCATAGGAGAACCAGTCGAGTGATTTCGATCCGTCCACGCTGTTCTACAGCGAAGCGGCGATCCAGTCTGCACCAGAGGCGATCGCTGCGACGACTATAGTCAAGGACTTCATTCCATGCAACCAGAAGAGGCGAGTGCATCTGGGCGCGAATCCCCGTGTAACGTACGATGCAGCTGTCGAATTCCCTGTCTCGCGGATGACCACAGGGACACAAGGATTTGTCTTTCGAAAGGATTCGATCATTTGATACGAGAAGCACGATGAGGCTTGGGCGTGAGCGTGTGAACACGTCGTCAAGGAGCGACGTCGGGCTCCGTGCCGCGCCAGTCCAGTGGCGAGCATTGCTGTGCCCACGGGTTGCCTTGAAACAGAAAGATCGAAAACATGAAGCATGCATGATTTGCGCATGCTATACACAAGGAACGCGATAGCGGTAGAGGCTTGTGCCTACAAATTGGTTCATAAAATCGGCTATTTTACAAACCTTTGTTTGGCGGCGTCGAGAAGCATCTCGATCCCGGTGACGTATCGAGTTACAGGGGCAACGCGTCGAAAGTGGCACGCAGTAACGCCGACCGGGAATCCGGAAACTGCGCATGAATTTCCAAGCCCTGATTGTTGCACTTTGAGTGTCTAGACCATATATCTAGGACAATGCCGGGAAAAAAAATCGAAAGGCAGGGCCAGCGCGTGCAGTGCAGTATCCCGTATTCATCCAACGGTGGCACAGCGCTGCGGGAATCGGGCACCATTGAGGCGGGGCGTGTGTTGCGATGAATTCTATAATCAAAAGAACGTTCTGTTCTGAGCACGGGACCGAACGCTCGATGGATATCATCACCCTGGAAAGCGTCCATTATGCCTCGCCTTACGTTCAGGTACCAGCCGCCACTAGGCATACTTTTCCTCAGAGATACTAGTCGTCATATGTGTTCAACACTGTTCCGAATCTTCCGAAAATGCCGGGCAAATTGCGCTGGCTGTGGAGCGCGCTTCGAATGTAGTGCACCAGTGCCGAGAGCGCTTCGACGGCTCGTGCCATCGCGTCTCTGGTACGCCAGGCGAAGACGAGCCAACGTTGTTGCTGGTGTAAAACTTCTGAAAGGTGCCATGGATTTGGCATTCGCAGGCAGGAGTTGCACAGGCGACACCGACAGCGTACTATCAAAAAAATAGGCGCATGGCATGTCGTAGCATAGGGAGCCTTCGTCTCATGAGTGTGTACTGGAAACACGAGTGGCTGCCGCACAGAAGCTGCGGATCGCGCCGAGAAGCAGCTGGGCATGCGCACAACCCGAGTAATGGGGCACACGCGAGCGTCTCGACGCGACTCCAGTGCTCCAGAATGCCTGGAAGCGTGTGCCGCGGCCTAGGCTGCCAGGCAAGCCTCGTTCGAGCGGCACCGTCCGGCGCGAGTCGAGTGCGACCTCCCCTCCCACGAGTCAGGCATCCGGGTGCCGGACGCAAATGATCCTCAGTCGGTATAGCGCGTGCGCATATTGTAGCGACGTGCTCCGATATGGCCGCAACACGTAGGCCACTGGCGCAACTTTTTCGCAGCCCGACATACTCTAAACTGCCCAGAGGCTTCTCACTGCGCTTCATGCCGCAAAGCGTTTCCAGTCAGTACTTAGGGCGGTGTCGAGCGCCCTGCTCGACGCAGCGTTCTCGCGCGCCGCATCAAGTCGTTCTGCAATTCATCATCATTGTTCCGCCTCCGTGACTCGATTCAGTCGCATGCCCTCTAGACTTGCCATCCCGAGTCGCTGCCCGCGCATTGCGTCCACGAAAGCTCGTCTGTGTAGACAACAAGCGAATCGTTCCAGTCACAACGCTCGTCCCCGTGGACGCGATACAGGATACCCGCGTCGCCACACGCAGCGGTTACTCGAAGCGTCCCGCTCCTGCCGCTGATACGAGTGCTGCGGCCTCAGCGTCGATATGCCTGCGCAGCGCATGTTTCCGGCCTGCTTTTTTTTCATTGACAAAACGTTTACTTAGGCCAGCGTTCTCCGATTACGCGCATTTTTCTTTTCTTACTTTTTTCTGTGAGTGTTTTTTTCCCCGCCCTGCTGCGGAGGCGCGGCGCCCGCGCGATCGATGAACGCATCCCCGCGGATCGTTGCAAAAGCGCGACACGTCACAGCGCCGCATGCGTGCGTGCGTGCCGGCGGCGGCGGCGGCGGGAACAGCACTGTGGCATGCGTGCGTGCCGCGAACGCTCATTCAACAGTAGGCTCTCAGCGCAGCGTTCTGTTTTTGGGCGAATACAGGGAGCACCGGCAGTGTTCATCGAGAAGGAGTGTACTACGCGCCTGTGCGAGCGGTGACCGG
Organism: Cyanidioschyzon merolae strain 10D; assembly: GCF_000091205.1. Classification (NCBI taxonomy): domain Eukaryota; phylum Rhodophyta; class Bangiophyceae; order Cyanidiales; family Cyanidiaceae; genus Cyanidioschyzon; species Cyanidioschyzon merolae. The sequence continues at coordinate 438,570 of NC_010141.1, forward strand.
GCGAAGGACCATTCGGTAGGTATCACTTGGTACTCGTTCGAGAACGCCAGAGTTTTCTGCAGAAGCTTTTCGGATTTCGGTAAGAGGAGCCAGCGCGCCGAGGAATGCTTGGTGATAGCACACGTCCCGTGTTCCTCTCGCCGGGCTTTTGGTGGATAGCCACAGCGCTCCTTTCAACGTATGCCGTTGTCGACGCGCACCTTGGTCACCTCACCAGTGTTTTCGAACGCGTTGCCGTGGCAGTGCCTTTGGGCTGGGCGGTGTCCTCGTGGCTCGCGTATTTGTTTGCGTCGCTGCGCTACCAAACGCTTGATGTACGATCCGTTCGAGCTGCTTGGCTAGTGCAAGCTGCAATCGGCTTGTTTCATGTGTGGCTGGTTCAGCGACGGAGAAAGGCGGGTCATGAACCAGCTGGCACCGTGAGGGACTCGCCGGCCCGCAGTGCGAAGGTAGCACCGCACAGGCCTGGGATGGGCGTCACAGCATTGACGGCTTTGATTGTCTGGCCCATGGTCTCGAGTCGTTTCCTGCGGAACGAACCAGATGGTAGCGTGAGCTCAGGTGGCGCAACCTGGGCCGATTTGCCGTTCCACATGAATATAGCGGCATCGTTCCTCTATGGAACGAACCGGGAATTCGACTATCGTCGCACAGAGGCAGCATTTTATGCAGGTTCGCGCCTTGTTTATCCGCTACTTCCAGACTTTCATGCAGCGTGTCTGCGGGTATCGGGCATGAGCTGGCGCATGAGTTTTCTGCTACCGGCACTGTTTCTGGCTGTATCAGCATCGGCGCTGCTGTATGCGGTGAACTGGCGTTTAACCGGCAGTCGCGCCGCTGCCGTGCTCTCCGTTCTCCTCGTCATGTGTGCAGGTGGTACCGGGTCCTTTGAGCACTGGATCGAGCGAGGCTGGAGTCACGCGACGCGCGTAGCCTGGGATGTGGATCCGGTCCAAGCTGACCGTGAGGGCGGCAGACAAGAGATCCTGTGGTTTGCCTACTTTGGGCATGTGTTCTTGCCACAGCGACCGGCCACGTATGCAATTCCCCTGATCCTCATTGTTATCCTGCTGCTTGTTCTTGCCATGACCGAAGGTGTTCCGCTTCAACAGAGCGCTATTGTGTTGAGGCTGGCGGCCTTTGTCGCCGGTATCTTGCCCTTATTCCAGGCGCACGCATTTGTTGGTGCAGTGATTCTCTGCTCTGTGCTCTTCATTATGGATTTCGACCGATGGTACACACATATGGATCTTCTCTGGCGAGGGTGGCTCACAGCCGCTTTCATCGGTTTGGCGTTGTCGGCGCCCCAGCTTCCGGTATACATCGGGAGGGTGGCATCGTCGAGGGAGCAAAGAGGCTTTCTTCGCTTCTCTTGGACGGCAATGTCATCCTTCAACAGAGGGTTTTGGAGAACCTGGTTCCGCGCCCTGACTCTACACGTTCCAGTCTATACACTTGTGTTTGGCATTGTGTCCGTGGTGCTGTTGGCACAGGCGCTTGCAGATCTGGAGAGACTTTTCGGAGTACGCGGATACTTTCCGATCGTGGAACGCATCCAAAACCGCGTTGTGCACTTGCTGCGGGGCCTTGCTCCGGCTTTTAGCGGGCCTTCACATTACTGGCGTTTGAAGTTCTTCCCCGCATTCGCTGCAGTTTTCGTTTTCTGTAATCTTTTCCTCATTCAGCCATGGGTCAAGGATAACGTCAAGCTCGTGTATATTTGGCTCTTTCAGGCTGCAGGTGTCGTTGGGTATCTGCTGGTGCGTTTATGGCGGCGCGGTGGGCCTCTGGGCAAGCTCCTGACCCCGCTGATCCTGTTTTTCATGCTCTTTAGCGGCTTTCTGGGGATGCGCCGAGAATGGGGTGGCGTTACGGCTGAGCTCTTCACACCCGCCGATCAAGAGCTAGGTGAATGGATCAAAATGAACACGCATTGGCGATCGGTGTTTCTGACTGGCGAAGAGCACGTCAATCCCGCTTGTGCCCTCGGCGGAAGATCGCTGTATCTTGGCTACCTGGGCTGGGTGTGGTCCCATGGTCTGCCGAATATTCACGAGCGAGTGCAGCTTCGGGACAAAGTGCTTCGAGGTGATGATCGGAATGGGACAGAGCTCTTGAATCTGCTCCGATTCCGGCGAGTGAGTCATATTTTGCTGGAGCCAAGAATACCGGATCCAGGCTTTGAGAGCATTTTTAACCCGTCCGACGTATGGCTCGGGTACGAGAACCAAGGATGGCGTCTGTACTTCATCAAGGATGTCGTTCTCGGTGATCGGCCCATCGAGTCTATCTCGAGAGAGCAGCTCTTCTTCTCGACTGGAGTCTCGCTCGTTGCACTCTGGATGGCCGCTATCTGCTTGTGGTATTTGCCGTGCGTGTTTACGCGGCAGAAGACCGAAGAAGACGGGAACTACGTGCTGCCGCATGGCACGATCGGCGGTCGACGCATGAAAGCGCTGTAGCCAATGGCTTCATGAAGAGGGGTTAACGCTCGAGGCTCGACGATATCTTGCTTCTGTCCGCTACATTGCGAAGCGATTCTTTGGCCGACGCGAGTTGTGCGTACGTATCCGGAATTCGGTGTTGCAGCATCTCAGCGGAGAGGCCATGAATGCTGCACTCGTCAGGCTTGCTCTCTGACTATCGCCAACGACGTGTCTCTTCATATCTAGTGGGGTCTAGTGACCATTTCGTGCCTGCTACAGCGATGCCAAACGACAAGCATGCAGGTAGGCAGCCATGTATACCCATACACATACGCAGGCGCTGTTCGTGTTGGAGAAGGCACGGCGCCCTGGTCGCATGCTCGTTCAGGGCACAGGCCAACGCGGTGACAACGAGCAGCATCCCCGTCCTCGCGGATCGCAAACCGGAGAGCGTCGATTCACTACCAGGACTGCGTGCTCGGGTTGTGTTGTGGCGACGCATAGCGTCGGGGCACTCATCTTGATGACTAAGCGGGTGCAGCTTTTGAACCGACCGGCTTGAGCCGGAGATCAGCCGCCTGAGCAGCCACGGGAACGATGACGAAGCGTGCTGGGGTGCGCAAATGCCGCGCACTATTCTAAACGAGACATCAGCGATTCTCTCGTAGTCCCTGGGTACGAGTATTCCCGCATTGCGACGACATGGCGGGCCATTGATCCATGCGCCTGGTTCACGTTCAGCACAAACCCTGTGGTGTTTTGCAAGTTGTCCCAGTAGTGTCGCCTTTTTGAACGCGAGCAAGCCTGAGGCTTCGATATCAACCGACTGCGGGCAGGAATTTACGGTGCCAGCGTTGCCGGATGCCTCTGCATGATATGGCAACCTAGACACCGTCGTCGCCAGAGGCGGGTATGTTGAATCAGCGTATGTGACAGGTCATCGATACATGGGATGTATTGGGTACTCCATGAGCGAGTGCAGCCTATCAGCACATCACATTTGCCCGCCACTCTCGGAATAACAACCAAACACCTCCAGTCCTCTGGGCGTCGTTTCGTCCTAGAGTGCCACTCCATAATCAGCTAGAACGGGAGAATCAGCAAATTCGAGCGCTGAAATCTCCGCTTGTCGGTAAAGGCGTCAACGCAGGGGTGATCTGAGCCAAAGCGACACGTTTCCGTGCGCTGCATATACCCGGGTCCATGCCATCGAAGCATTTGTGCAGCGCGGTTTCTCAGTTGCGCGTTGACGTCCGTGTTGCGCAGTAGCACCCCGTGGGGTATTTCAACGCGACCCGTTTGGATGCGTCATAAGCGCACACGATTCATGGAGCGGGCACGGCGGACTCGGGACACGCTCAGATGCGTGCCTGAGCGCTCCTTCGATATGCAGCACCATCGAAAGAGACCAACATGAGGAACGAGCTGTACCTCTGTTGAATGGATACAGATGAACGTATATGCTGCGTTGAGGATGCGGGCACGCGGGGATGACGCCCGAAACAATCGCATCGCCTCCAAGCGCTGCAAGGAGAGATGAAATTTTTGTTCGTCAACGGCACCTTTACACACACACACACACAGAGCGATACTTCGGGAATCTGCTATGTCACGACTGGTATCGGCTTTCGGGAAAGCATCCATCGTTTCGCGTCCTTGTCCCGGGGATTCCACCTCCCCCCAGACTTTCACTCTGGGACACGCGTTCTGTCTCACGCTCTAACGTGCGTCCAGAGTGCCACCTAGAGCGCCGGTGCGGTCGCAGTACGCAGTCAGAACGGCTTTGCGATACCCCAGCGGGCACCGGCTCGTCATGGAACAGACGAATGGACGTGCGATGCCCGCTTGCCTGTCGCCAGGTCCGCTGGTGGTCGTGCAGGCGCTGGGGATGCCATCAAGCCAGCGCCTCTGGCCAATCGATACGCAGCAGCGAAGGGACGCGGAAAATACGCTCACTGCAGCGGGTACGAACTGGCTCTGCACTCCTGGACTGGGTCTACGTTGCTATGAACCTTGTTCGGAGCCAGCTTGCCTTACAGCGACTACAAGACGGAATTGAGTCCGTTCGATGGAGATATACTGTATTGGATGCGTTGCGAGTAGAGCCGCGGTTCGTTTCTGCGCTCGTGGCTCGTGAACGGAGCTCCGGAGAGCGTCCTGCGACAACGTCCAGCTCGCGTGACTGCCTCGTGGCGGAGCGTCTTGACGGTATCGACGTCGGTGCGGCGGTGACCGAGGCAGAGCTGTGGACTCGGGCGGCAGAACGGGCACCAAAACTTGTTGTACGCCTTGTGGAGTTTATCAAGGTGGGTGCACGGAGCTGCGTGTTTGTGTACGAAACCTACACGCCAGTCGACCGCGACGCCACGCCGACAGACGCTCAGGTAGTTCGGGTTGCTGCCCAGGCTTTTTGCCTAGTACGCCTGTGCGAAACGCTGGGCACAAGTGTCAACGGTAGACTGGACAGGTCCGAACTTAGCTTTCAAGGCAAAGCGCGTGGTTTCGGACCTGGAGTTCTTCTCAGGAGGGAGGCACCGGCAGGCGTCCTCGAAAGCGAATCGGCTGCATCCGAAAGCATAGCCCAGCAGGATGAAAAACAAGTCGTCTTTCAGCTGGGATGCCTTATGGGCGATCTTTTAGCCGAGGACACGCAGTACTATTCTCGGCGGTTACTACGCCTGCAAGCTAGTTGTGTTCGAGAAGCACCTGAAGCGCGTCCAACGCTGAATATCGTGGAGCGGAAGCTTCGACGTCAGATTCAGCGCCTGGTGCGAGCACGCTCCGACAGCGGCTCCACCGAGGCACGCGATGAACCACCGTCTACCCCGGAAATCAGCGATGTGACTGCACCGGTGCCGAGCCACGAAGACCTAGAAGAAATGTTGCACCAATGGGAGAGCGGCATGTCTGGTAGCCAGACACCGGGACGGGCGTCGAAGAGCTCGCGGGACTCGGAGTCGACGGTGCCAGCCTCTTGTGCCGCTTACCCCGCTGGACCCAGCGTCGACTCAAATCCCCTTGGCGGTCATGTCGAGGCACCCTGGGCCATGGAGTCGTGCAGTGACCCGACACCGAACGCTGATCGAGTCGAGCAGCTCATTCAGCTGGCTTTGGGACGTTCCGAGCAAAGCTTCGGGTTTCCGCACTGCATTCGAGCGTTGCTGCTCGAGGCGTTCGCTCGACCCGATCGAGCCGTCATCGACACCGTGCTCAAAGCGCTTCGTCGGCGAGTCTTGCAGGACGCTCTGAGCGTATTTTCTCGTTTGCAAGCGCTGTATATTATTCACTTTCTGTTGCTCCGCGGGCCGCGGAGCGTTTACGATAGCGCCATAACTTACACGGATTTTATTTCTCTTCTTAGGTCCGCTGGTCAGCGTTCCACAAAGACTGCCTTGAAGCAGGTGTCTCCCAGACCAAAAGGGGCAGGCTTTTGGGTCCAGGGTTGCACTGGCGGCTCCCGGGATGCAACAGGGATCGTGCACCGATACCGTGAAAGAGACCCTTATGGCTGGGTGGTCGGCAGCGCGGTGCACGCAAAAGGCGACCAGCAGGCCGAGCGCTCGGCGAACCGCCGACAGGAGATGCTTCTCGAGCAAGCCAATGAGCTATCGAGGCACTACGGTGCACTTATCCTGAGCAAACTCGACGCGGTGCGGACCTGGCGAGACCAACGGGGCGCAAACAACGACGATGCGCGCCACCAGTCGAGACGTTTGGGGATGGCGTCCTCGTTGTTGCAAATTTCGAAATCCGCAGGCAAATTGGCTGAAGAGCTCCTTACAAACCCCGCTCCATTACCATTTCGAGAGCCAGTGATTGATGAGCTACTCTTGGATGTGTTGTGCGGCTTTGCTACCGTGACCTCTATTTTGGCGCCCCGTTTGAGTGGCGTCGAGCGCGTTCGACTGGATCACGAGTTCGTCGTGATTTTTCGAGGACTTGCGCGCCTTTTTGGGCTCGCAATTCCCTATTACATCGAACGGAGCCACGAGGCCTTCCTGCGGATCGGTCGGAGTCTGTGGGGCCTCTCGCAGAATTGCTCCCTCGACGAACGAACGATTTTCATACAGGCTGCGCGGCGACTTCCGGCGGAGCTGGCTATCGGCTGTGGCCTTCGCGCTCCAGACACTTATTCGGCGCTACCAGCGTTGGCGCTGTACGCGTTCCGCGCATGCTCATCGTCGAAGTCGGGTAACGTTCGGTCGATGCAAGTGGATGCAACGCTGGCTTCCGCCGTGGCAACGACTGCAGATATAACAGCCGATGATTACCGTGCCGCACATTGCCGGGCGCGGAGTAAGAGCATCTGCACTGTGCCAAGTTTCGAGACCAGGCTCGGGAATCTGCCCCTGAACCCTGAAGCAACACCTGCGAGACTTGGGCGAAATCTGGATATCGACTGGTTGAATATCGAGCTCATTGAGGAACTCGGCCGCGGCAGTTTTGGTACCGTCCATAAGGCAAGATACCTGAATCGCTTGGTGGCAGTGAAAATCTTCGAAATGGGGCGCAAGTATGCACAAGGCGATCAATATCGTAATTTCTATGCTGAAGTGCGCACGTTGTGTAGTCTCGATCACGAGAACATCCTTCCGTTTATTGGAGCGGGTAGAGCGCCCGATCCACCGCGTCTTTTCATCGTGACGGAGTTCATGCCCCGCGGAACGCTCTTCGATCTTTTGCATCGTCGACGGGAGGCGCTATCGCCGCTGCGGAAAAAGTGCATCGCGCTGGACATTTGCCGGGGGATGGCGTACCTGCATGAGCATGGTCTTTTGCATCGCGATCTCAAGTCTTCGAATTTACTAATCGATGGTTCTTATCGGGTGAAAATTGGGGATTTTGGCCTGTCCAAGTCCATTCGTTATCTGGCGCTGGACCAGCCAATGACGGGGAACTGCGGCACTCCCCAGTACATGGCACCGGAGGTGCTGGCGTCTGCACCCTACGGCACTGCTGCAGACGTGTTCTCATTCGGAATTCTGCTCTGGGAGCTACTAGCGGAACAATTACCGTACCAGGGCTTGGAGCCGATGCAGGTCATCACCGCTGTGCTGCAACGCGATGAACGACCGCCGTTAAATCCGCGATGGGATGTCGAGCTCGTGCGATTGCTCTGCGAGTGCTGGGATCGGGATCCAGCGAAGCGGCCACCATTTCGAGCATTGGTTGCGCGACTGCCGCCAGTTCCATTCCCGGTACCTGCGCTTGCCGACTAGAATAGAGGCGTGCGGCTGTCTGGGGCGCTTCTTCGAGTCTGGGCGGCGTCGGATGCGCACCACTGGGGTGCGCGTCTACTCCTGCTCATACGCGAATGTATCGCACAATCGGTATCGTTTTCCGGTTCCGTTTGGCGATCTCGCGACAGTTACGATGGTATGATAAAGTCGGGGAAATAGATGGCCCCGTTTTGCAACGCGTGAAACTGCATCGGTGGCAGGAACATACCCGCGTAAACATCATCGTGCAGAGCGAATGTTGCTTCCGATCCACCAGGACAAGCATGCGCCTCGGAAGAAATTACGGGATACCGCTTCATGGACACGCTGTCGTTGTCGCAGACAAAACACAGCTTCCGTCATCGGCATGCCAACAAACGATGCCTCGATCATGGCCAGGTCAGGGGTCCGGGGGTGCAGCGCCGCGCTCCAGGTGTGCACACCGAACACTCCCGAGGCGTGTGCGATGCGCGAACGCCGATGCGCGCACGGGCACATTCACGCACACGTATGCGATGCGGGAACGGAATGCGTGCGAAGCGACACGTGGCACCACCAAAATGCGCCGCGGAGATTGTCGCGCGATTACGCACGAGCTGCCCAGGTGGGCACGGATGCGGTTTCCGCACGTCAAGTCACTTCATTTTACATTGGTGTTGATCATTAAGGTTGTACGTTGCGTCAACAGCCGACAGAGTTTTTCTAGGTACTTCGTAAACGAGTTCTATGGCGCCGCAAGGAGACAAAGGTAAGGGAAAGGAGGCAGAGCAGTCCAAACCGATGGGTGGTCCAGCGATGGCCAAGCCTGCTGCGGATAAGCCTGGGGATAAGCCCGGACAAGGCAGGGCAGGTGGAAAGCCCAAGGGCAAGTGAGCACGTCCTCTGAAGGTTGTGGGTGTTCTACCGGAATCGTATGGTTGGTTAGTTGGTTGGTTAATTGGTTAGTTGGTTGGTTGGTTGGCTATCGTATTGACAAGTGGGTGCTAACTTTAGCCGCCGGCGTGACACACGTTGTTTGGTAAGGTGTCGCAGTTCGCGAGCGAGGTCGCAGCGTCTGGACCGTCGACACGGCTGAGGGCGCGTCCTTGTCAGGTAATCGTCCGCACTGGCGTGGTTGTCAGAGCACGGGTGCGCTGGAACGGATGCTCGTGGTCGTCGTCGATGCTCAGTAGAACAGCGGCGGCGCCGACTGCATTCCGATGAATGGCAGGGTTTTCCGGCGAGGTCTTGGGGCATCATGAGCATTGCCACCATCGTCGTCGTCATGTTGGTGCCGATGTCGTCATGGATTCCATGGTGGCCACGGGTGTGGAGCGATGACATTCAGTGTAAACGTTTTTTCTTGGAGAAAATTAAAGACTTCCATCGGTGTACCAGGCGCACAACACGCGCTGTCCATACGCCCGTGGCGCCGAAAAGACTCAGTGGTAACAAAATCGTGGATGCCGCTGACCTCCTCGACAGCGGGTGTATTTGACGCAACACGGTACGGGCGCGGCGGCATGGATCGAACGGAGTATGCGGTCTCTGCTTCCTTGTATTTCGTATCAGGGCGCGTGTGCCGCAGCCGTGAAACGGAGCGCGCGCGCGAACCCCAACACACCCATGGACAGCGGTGATATCGCCGCAGCGATTGCATCGCTGGTATCGCTCCTCCGGAATGACCTATTCCGTGCAGCACGAACTGCCTCGACAACGGCTCGATGACGCCCCGCATCATTCAGAGCCGGGAGCATGCTCCATAGAGACCAGACGGGCGTCGACTCGAGCGTCGCCTCCGGTTCGAACTGTTGCCGCTGTCCCAGACGCTTGCACTCGATTCCAGCGTCACCACGATGTTGCTGTGGACTCGGCATTGCACCGAGTCTCGATATCGCTGGTGTCAGTGTCCTGTGCATCATCATCGGTATCGATCCAGGGAAAGCGCAAAAGCGCGGCAATGCCGCCGATATCCGCCAACTGCTGGCCAGTCGCGTGTGCGCTACTGAAGAGATGCACCTGGCCTCGGGCCGACTCCACCTGATCGACCAGGGCAACGAAGCGCTTCCTTTCTGACACCTCTCGATGGCGGAACAAGGCGTCCGTGATTAGGAGGTGCTCGACTGCACCCATTTGTGCGGCTCTCTCTACCTGGTCCGGGCCATAAAGCGCACGATCTGAATCCTGATGTATCTGCTCGTAAAAGGTCTGTAGCAAACGCTGGTTCACAGCAGCCTTGGTGTCATTGATCAGGGTCATGGTCTCGGGCGAGGCGAGCACTTCATGAACGGCCTGCATGCGACCACTGCCTGCCGCCACAGCGATGAACTGTCGCTTGTGTTCCAGAATAGACCGCAGGTCCCGTCGAGCGGCCTCGGCAAACAGGTACTGCAGGAACTGCTCCCGCACGTAACCCGGTGAAGCGATGACGACGCAACGCACTTGTTCTAAGTTTACCTGCTGGAGCAGTGCTCGCATTACTGCCTCGAAAAAGCGTTCCAGCGCTTTATCTCGCACGCCGAAAGCGGTTGCGGCGCGCTGCAACTTGCTGGGAACGTGCTGCTGGATCCGCGCTCGAAGCAGCGTTGCAGTGCCGCTTACGAGACAGAGGTGCGCGAGTCCTTCCTCCATGACGCAGATCGCGATGTCCGCGGACTTGCTGGGATCACAGGCGGTTTCCAAGGTTCGTAGGTGGACGCGGTCGAACTGCGACTTGATGAGATCGAACCGAAGCCCGGTCGTTATCTCGAGCGTGTGGTGCTGCTCTCGCTTCACATACTCGTTTTCGGACACGTTCTTGCCCTGGATCCGGAGGGAAGGTGCCTCCGTGTCATAGTCAATTCGTTGTACCCGGATCGTCAGCACGAGTCGTACGCGTTCCGTGTGCCGAGCACTGGCGCGTTGCTCAGTCGCCCCCGCGAGAGCGACTTTTCGCCAGGTGGTTGTTCGCACCAAGTCGCCTTTGTCGATGAGGTTATAGGCGTGCCAGAGGTCCTCGCTGTTTTCTGGTAAGAGCGCAACTTCAAAGCGCTGATCTTTCAGGCTCACACTGCGTCGGAGGAGCTTCATACGACGCTGCAACGGGTGTCAACAACGCCAGCGTCAACCGCTTGATGGATACCTCGGGCTGTGCTTAAGTTCGCTGTAAACGCGGAACGAGAATGCTTCGTCAAGCGGAAATATCTGCAGGACGTTCGAACCCGATTCTATAGATCGGGTGGGTGACGCTCTTGATAAAGAGACACCAAGAGCCGGCTTCGTATGTGTAGGTAGACTGGTTACCTGGTTGCATGGAAGCACGGATTTGGTAAACACGCTTACTCGTAGCAGCGATGGCTCGGTTTTGTGTGGTATGTTCAGCTGCGCGCCTCATATGGAACACTTGTGAACAACAACTGGGGCAATAGAAACGCTGCGGAGACGCAAACCTTAGAGCGGACACGGTTGGTGGACTTCCCGCACAGCTGCACGCACGACTTGACGTTTGTGTCGAGCTTGCTATCCGCGAACGAGCTTGTTTACACGGTCAAAGGACTCATCGGGGTCGACAAACGTCCGACTACCCGGTTACTCTATCGAGTTTGCGAATATGCGTTCCAGAGCGCTACGTTATGCTGCGAAAAGCCGCGTGTCACAGCACGAAGCGCTGCTCAGGGCACAGGTAGCTCGCTGCCGCGAGCGTATCGGTTCACGACTCGCTGGAAATCCCGTTCTAATGCAAGTGGTTAGCTTCTTGGCGAGTCGCGGAGCTGCAGCGGTAACGCTGTTTGCTCCGTACGCAGACTCCGTGGCGTCCGCGCAGGCTCTCCGACCCGAACGCTGAAACCAGTACCCGTCAGGAAGCCTGCTGCATAGATGGATATGAATCGGCATGGTTACCTCGAGGGCAAGGCTACATGCTGATTGATACAATACGTTTGCTCGACGGACTCGAGCTTGCCATTGAATTCGTTATGACACTAGGCTCGTAACAGCTGCAACGAAATCACGAGTTTGCCCCAAGGTGCAGCAGCAGCAGCAGCGCTCACCCGGGTGCAGACGCGGGCTTGTTTCCGCGCGGCACCCGCGGTACGCTCGACGTCCATATGTTCCCTGAATCGATCAAGCCTAGCTTTCAGAGGACAAGGAATGGACAGGAGCAGGTAGACCGTGAAAGCATCCACAGAAGAATCGAAATCGCTTCGCTGGAAATCGGTTCTATTTGCATGCATGCGAGTGTTTGTTTCGATGATTCATCGAGCGTAGATTGTAAGAAACAGCGAGCGAGTCGCATTTCGCGCGAGCAACTGTCCTGAGCTGGCGATACGCACGATCCTTGCCTTCATCAGTCAACATGGAAGCGGACTTTTAGGATGATCGCACAAGCACGGTATCGGTGGCGAGCGAATGATCGTGATGCCTCACGAATCGCATAATCCGCACGCTTCAAGGAACTGTTCAGGGTGCTCCAGAAACGGTACATGGCCACATGCCGGAATCACCCGGAAACTGACCTGATGCTCCCGAGGCGCTGCCTTGTCCATCACTTGATATGCTCGCTCAAGTTCATGCACGCTGATCAGCGAGTCCGTGGCTCCAGCAACGATGCGGATTCGGCCATTCACACAACATGGGAGTTGCTCGAGAATAGACCCGCCAGTAGTCTCACCATCTGAGGCCAGCGGGTGCACGCAACGCGCTGTGCGTTTCTTATGCGATACGGTTACGAGCGCTGCGAACGCCAGATCAGCACTTTGTCCGCCACGACGTGTTGCCAAAGCGTACGTGTAGCGGCGGAGGTACCGCGAGCGAAATCCCAAATCGCGTCCGGGCCATCGCAGCCGGAATGCTAGATAGCCAAGCACTCCGGCGTTTCGCATGATCATTTGCGGCGTGAGCTGGAAGTACACCGCTCGTTTGTAGCTTTGCTTGGACCAGATGCCTGCGGGCGTCACGAGCACGAGGTTCTGGACCAGCCCATTCGATGCTTCGACGGTGTAGCGGCTGGCAACGTAGGCGCCGAGCGAATGGGCAACAATGTCGATACGTTTCCCGTTTTTGCGACACCAGCTTTCGATGCCGGAACTGTACAGAAATTCAGAGATGCCACGAATCATAAAATGGACAGCTACTTGGGCCCTCGCTGCGGTGTCCCTCGGGGCACGTCCTGTCGTGTATGGCGGTCGAGACGAGCGCCCCCATCCGAGCATATCGATGGCGTAAACGACATAGCGCCCGGTAGCGGCGAAATCCGCGAGAACGTGTCGGAAGTAAGCAGAAGACATGGAGTGTCCATGAATGAGCAGCAGAGGCCTCAATTGAGGATTTGTCCCCGAAAACATGTCCTGCTCGTTGCCGGCCACCAGCACGTGCACAAAGGGCAAGGCCGCAGCTGGCGACCGGTTACCGCTTTCGGGGACTTGGGAGGATGTGTCGCTTGAAACGCTCGACATGGGTGTCCGCTCGAATGACTCACTATCGGCTACATCCGTTAAAGGAGACAAGTAATCATCTACGCTGAGTGGCGCCTTCAGTCTCGAAACGCTCATCTCAGAAGACCATTCAGGGAGCGCTTCAGAGCTGACAGAGCTCAGCGAAGGACAACGCCGAAGTATGGGATCTATCGCTTGAAGTGCTCCACTTTCCGCCTGTTCGACGGGAATATCATCGAAATTGAGTTTTCGCTCGAGCCGTTCCGTACTGGTGCTCGCAACAGCTGCGCACCGGGTCGCTGCCGTCGGGCCGGACTGCTCCCAGCGCGCGAGCGTGACGCGCCGTGCAGTGACCACCTCGGTATTGGCCTGTTGGGGGCTCGTTCCTCGTCGCCATGAATTTCGGAGGGAGCGAATGCGCTCGTATGACAGCTCATCGCTCCCAGCAGGCGGTGCATGGGAGCTTGAGCACGCGCCCTGGTATTCACGACGCAAGCAGAGCCCCACTTCTGCGAGCACTTTTTCCTCCAGAGCGTCAAGATCCCGCTCAACCACCGGTGGTCGCGTACCCAGTAGGCGAGATAAACACTTTTGCGCCTCCAGGCTTATGAAAAAAAAGGTTATAACTCGTAACATGGCAGTGCACGTGGAAGCAGCACCAACTCGCGCACTGCACATGCATGGAGCCGCAGCTGCCGCCATGTCGCTACCCGCCCGGATCCGGTACCGATGCGGTGCGATGCGTTGCCGCGCGCGCGCGGGCGCTGCGGCGCGCCATCCGTTTGCGCTTACGATTATAGAGTTTCACCTGAACTGTGTTCCACGTTCAGATCCGTGTCAACGAATGCCTGTTCGCGGTTTATTGCAGGTGCTTTCTACGTGCGTTGATTTTCAAAAATGCAATATTCAAAGGAAAAGTATGGACATGCAAGTCGGGATCATGGAGGTGAGATGTTGCCTGATTCGACAAAAAGAAACACGATAAGATTCCTCTTATTGCCGAGTATCGGACGAAGAAACGCGAGTGACGAAGGCGAAGTGGAAGAAGCGTGTTGATAGGCGAGGAGAGCTGTTTGCCCGACGAGGCTGTGACGTGACCTTGGTGGCACAGAGGGCACGAGTCCTTATGCACCCTTGCGTTGATGACTTGTACCAGAGACAATACACGCTGGGAGTTCATGAATCGAGACTTCAACGCTGCGCCATTAAAAACAGACGATGTGCGGTGCTGAAGAGGCGACCCGCGTACCCGACGCGAGCCAACTTTGTGGGCCAGCCTCTCACACTCGATGTGTGCAACGATAAACTGAACTCACTAGTCCTGAAGCTTTACGTATATCGGCGTTATACAGCAGTTCGCTACATGTCGGAAGCGTCGGATGCCACGTGGTTCCTAAATTCGCATGAAAGTTCACTACAGCAACGCCGTACCACACACCATGAGTGATGCTCGTCGTCTTTGCAAAGACGCTTCCGTGCATTGTCGCTGGTATAGGGGCAGTCAGCTTGTCAAATAGCGTCGTGCGGGTACCCTGAATCAACTGGAAACCAAGCATCCAATCGATTCAAGGTGTTTCTCAGTCACAGTTGGGCGTCAAGTTGTCCTGATCATGCAGCGACAGAGGCGGCAGCCGCTCAGCACCCCCTGAGTCGGAGTTCCACGTCTGCAATCCGCCATTGTGCTCGGCTGAAGAAGCGTATCGACAAACGTGCAACAGGCATGAGCCACAGATCGGCCGCTGAGCTACATGTATCCGGACGCTCGTTTCCGCCTGCAGAGCCATCACGTATGCGCATGAGAAAGTTCGCACCCGATGCATACATCTCGAAGCAAACCGCATGCTGCCGGCTGTGGATAAAGTGCTCTATTCAACGGACAAGTCGAACGCGAACGCCCTCCAAGTGGCGGCACCACTGAATCGGACAATGTTTACAACCTGCCATGCCTTGCGGTATGCTGCTAACGCTCATTCCAGGCGCTCGAGGTCTAGTTCAAGGGTTTCGTCGCAAGCCACACCCGATGCCGCGGCGTATTGTTTTCGGTCTGCACGTCAGTGAATCCACTGATTGTCAGTAAACTGACCATATCGACGCGTTCATACTCAGAAAAATACGGTTCAGTGCTGCGGAATATGGCTGCTCCGACCGGGGGTATCGAACGGAACGCTTCGCTGTGCGGATCAGAATCCATCATCGCCAACATGCCTCCGGGGCGAAGCACTCGATACGCCTCTACCACGAGACGCTCGGTCGCTGCCATGGGCAGCTCATGTGTCACCAGGGAACATAACACGAGGTCCACCGAATCCGCTTTCTGAGGGAGGTTCTCGACCGCGGCGTGCTTAAAACGCACCTGAATCGATGACGGGTAGCTGCGCTCCTCTGCACGTAACTCGGCAACCGCAAGCATGAACGTCGATAAATCGATTCCTGTTATGTCGAGCGGGCGTTCCGGATACCGTGCTAGCCATGCATCGATGAAGCGCATCGTGCTGAGTCCAGTCGACGCACCCAGGTCGAGTGCTACCAGTGGACGTCCCATGGGCACGAGCAGCTGTTCCAGACGAGGCCAGACTCGGTCCAGGAAGGTGTCGCGTAGCAGGCGGTCACCTTGCGTGGGCGGTGCTTCCGGGAAAAGGCGTGCATGGACCGCCAGAGCCGACGACTCGACTTCCATGGCAGGAATCCAGCCAAGGTTCCCTTCCGGATACGTATGGAACGGTGCACGTACGTAGTAGTCTGGATATACGAGGTCGCGTTCGACAAGTCGCGCTCGTTTCTGTTCGAGGGTGTCCCACTTGAGCCGCAGCTCACGAACGTTCTCTCGCCAGGGCACGCCGATCTCCTCCGCTCTCTTGACGACACCTGCACGGCCAATTCGCTTCAGTAACCAAGCAGTGGGCGGGAAAGCTAAAATCCCTTGTACTATCAGAGCCGGCAGTTTGCCCTCGGGGTTTCGCGTCACTGGAGTCGTCGCCGAAGCGTGAATCCATCGACAAGCTCGGTATCGAGTGCACTTCTGAGACGGCAGTCTCACGCATGGAACAAAGTTTAACTGCGTCATGAGGCTCGCTATCAAACGCCGTTCTAAAGTCGAACGACGTCGGACGTGTATCGTAGTGGCGGTGAACGTGCCTTCGACCAGAGGTCTTCGACTGTCGTGCAGACGCCTTCCGGTCTTTTCGGACCGGCCACCTACTCCTGATTCCAACTTTTTCTCATATAATTCCACTTTGAGCGATTGTCCAACAAAGTTCTCTCTTGTCCACTCTGGAGGTCTTTTCTCCAGCACCGCACATCTCCTGACATTGACAGCAGCGTTGAAGTCTCGGTTGACGAATTCCATACGTTTCTTGCCGCCGTTGGTTGTGCTCACCAGCGCATGTAGTGCTCGAACTTTCGTCCTGCTTCCCATTTGCTCTTCTGTCAAGACTCCGCACTTTTTTATATCGTCAGGACTGATCTGGCAATTTTCCATCTCGAGCGTCTGAAGTGTACACCCCAGCTCGTGGTCTATGCAGGACGTCCGGAACTCGTCTATCGGGAATGTGACAAAACGCCTTGCGCACTCCTTGTACGCGCGTGTCGGTGAGGCTGGAGTGCACCCTGTTTTCGACGCCCAGCGCCCTGCTCCGTATGCTGGTACGAGCCTTTGACGCTTGTCCTCCTTGAGGGTGCTCAGCGCATGAAAAAAGTTCCCAAATGCACGCCATTCCGCACAGTACAAGTTCATACGCGGACGATGGCATGGACCTTGGCTTTTGCACGCTCTCTCCGCCACTGCTTCCATTGCCGCTCTCTTAGCCCCGAGTGAACATGTGCCGGTCTCTCTTGTCCTTGCAGTTCCCGAGTCAGCAGTCGAGGGATGTCGATGGCAGCGTTCAAGTTCCGATTTCGCCACTTCCCGCCCTTGGTAACGCGTCCCGCGCGTAGGGCCAAGTTGCGGTCCGCACGTCGTTCCCCACGTTCATCTTCTGTGCACATACAGCTTCGGTGTGTCTTTCGCTGCGCTGACACCGGACTATGATCAGACGTTCGCATATTCGTCTGCCGCATCTCTCACGCGACCGAGCGCCGCCCTGTGGCATGCGAAGGCTTGCTTCAGCGCTCGATGCATGTCCGGGACTGGCGTAGAAGGCGCTCGTCGAATCCATTCTTTGTCTGCATACCGGATGCCGTGACGAACGATGACGGGCTGCTTCCGGGCGATTCCCTTTGCGAGTGCGCTGTATGGTGCAAAAGCAAGCATACGCTGTCCCGTTTGAGAAGGGATTCGTGGAATGCGATATTGGCCGTGGTGAAGCAGGCACCGGAACGATAACACTCATAGGAGAACCAGTCAAGTGATTTCGATCCGTCCACGCTGTTCTACAGCGAAGCGGCGATCCAGTCTGCACCAGAGGCGATCGCTGCGACGACTATAGTCAGGGACTTCATTCCATGCAACCAGAAGAGGCGAGTGCATCTGGGCGCGAATCCCCGTGTAACGTACGATGCAGCTGTCGAATTCCCTGTCTCGCGGATGACCACAGGGACACAAGGATTTGTCTTTCGAAAGGATTCGATCATTTGATACGAGAAGCACGATGAGGCTTGGGCGTGAGCGTGTGAACACGTCGTCAAGGAGCGACGTCGGGCTCCGTGCCGCGCCAGTCCAGTGGCGAGCATTGCTGTGCCCACGGGTTGCCTTGAAACAGAAAGATCGAAAACATGAAGCATGCATGATTTGCGCATGCTGTACACAAGGAATGCGATAGCGGTAGAGGCTTGTGCCTACAAATTGGTTCATAAAATCGGCTATTTTACAAACCTTTGTTTGGCGGCGTCGAGAAGCATCTCGATCCCGGCGACGTATCGAGTTACAGGGGCAACGCGTCGAAAGTGGCACGCAGTAACGCCGACCGGGAATCCGGAAACCGCGCATGAATTCCCAAGCCCTGATTGTTGCACTTTGAGTGTCTAGACCATATATCTAGGAAAATGCCGGGGAATAAAATCGAAAGGCAGGGCCAGCGTGTGCAGTGCAGTATCCCATTCCAATCTAACGCTCGGCTAGCATAAACCGCTGTTCACGAAACGGCATCCATGCAATAAGAGGAGTCAGCGTACGCTCCGCAAGTCGAAATTGGACTGGGTATTCGGCAGCCTCGCAGGCGCGTTCATCGCTCTGGGCGACGAGTTCCAGAACTGGAGAAGTCTCTCTGCTCCTTCGGTGCCTCCGCGTGCAACCGAGACTTGGCCAAACAAGTGACAGGTAGCAGGCGCCCGTCACGCAATCCCCAGCATCTTCGACCGTATCATCCGTACCGGGAATTCGGATGCTCAACACGGCCAGGCGACGATGCGCGTCCGTTTCGGAGCAGGCGAAGCGGTGCGCTCCAACGCCGGCACCCGTGGCGCCTCGCATCTCTTCGGCGAAGCGACTCGAACGCGTCAACCCCAAGATATTTCTCTAAGACTTGGCAAAGCTATTGAATTGCCGTGACGCACACAACGAAGCGCTACCCCGATTGCACCCTGCTTTTATGGTACACGGTCGATGCACCGAGCCAGATTGCCATCGGTAACCGGAAATGAAATCGATGCGCTCATCCAGACGTTTTTGCGTATCTGAACCCTGGACCCGTATTCCCCGTAACACTGCACGCTTGATCGATCCCGCAACGCTCAGAGTGCAACGCCCATGGTACACGTCAAGCAGAGACAACACGATTTTCATCGATCCTTGGAGGCATTCGTTCAAGGCAGTTGCGTCATTTTGCATGCCGAGCGCTCGCTTGGCCGAGATCCGCGCACCTCTGTGCGCGGCGTCCATGCGCCGGTACCCGTGTCCGTGCGCGGCTGAATGGCGCAGCGATCGCCGTCGCGCCGCCGCCACGCATCGCTGTCCGGTGTCGCATCCGTGATCGCGGCATCGCATCGGATGCGTGCAGCGCATGCACCCCGCGCGCCCAGCACGGATCGCGCAACCAAAGCATCGACGTCACGCGCCCTGAGCGCAGCGCCCGCGGACGCTTGAGGGCGTCGCGTGCATTCACGACGCTCGCGGGATCGGAATCTACTTCCGTGCATTTCGCAGCTTTGAGTAAACTTCAAGACACAGAAGCGCAGCTTATTTCGATCTCAAGTTTCATCTAGCGTTCGCTTACGTGTCGCAAAAGTGGAGAAAGCAATATGCTGGTTCTGCCTGCGCTCTGCAGCGTACCAGGCACCGCGTCACTCTGATCCGCAGTTGTTGACCTGCGCGCCCTCATCGACACACAGACGTGGTATCCAGGACGAAGCGCGTCCGCTGGTCTCGTTGTGATCCGGCAAATGCGCCCACGCCCGTGGCGCAAACACTACATGGAACTTTTCTCTGGGTTGCTGCTGGCGTTCGTCTCGATTTTCTGAACGCGATCGCGGGCGTATTCGAGCATTCTGCGAGTGTACCTGGAAGCAAACACCTCAAAGTAATAGTTACTTCCGTTCCACACGACGATGAGACCGACAAATGCCAACACGATTTCGTGCATCCATTTGTAACGCCAGAACAGCGCCGTAGGCAAACAAGTCACCCCAGTGAAAATCAGCTGCCAAAAAGCGAGTGCCAAATTCTGGTATCGCTCGCCGAAGATATTCAGCATCCGGGAGACTGCCGAGCCCGAGTGACGTGTGAGCCATCGCAGGCTTGTGATCAATTCAGGGTTTCGATCGAGCTTTCGACGAGAGATAACCAGAATCTTTGCAAGATACAAGGTTTGCCAGATTAGAAAGATCACCAGCGGCACTGCCACCGTAAACGCGCGACGTCCTAACGCGATACAGTCTGCTTCGTGGCTGCAGATACCGATCCGTCGCGAGATGATCAAGTCTGAATGCCAACGAGCATTGTACGTCACTAGTGGGGGAAATATATGGATAAATACGGACGTCATCTTATCGAGCGAATGAAAAACCAGCGCATTGCGCCACGCCACCATCGCCCAGAGCACCGGTCCGTTCGCCGAGGCAAACAGGGCCACGAACATGACCTGTCGCCAGGCTTGCGTCCGCGGCCAGCCAAAATAGAAAGCTACCAGTAGTGCTTGCACAAAGTAACAATAGTCGTACATGAAATAATGCTGAGCAGACTTGCGGTATGAATAATAGCGGAGAATAAGCAGAGGCGTCAGCTGGTACAGATACCACTGCCATAGACGCGCCGGCTGGCGTAGAATAACGTATTCCGTGAAGAGCACGTTGAGCAGACCCAAGACAAACGAAAGTTTGTCTCGCAAACGAATGACCTCTGGAGTGCGAACGCGCCTTTCGATGGCTCGCCGCCGCTCCACGAGCCGATGTTTGGTGTTACGGATCTTGTCATCTAGATTAGCAAGGCTACCAAGTGTAAAAATATCGGACAAAGAAAGGCTGAGCAGGTCAGGCTCGTAGTACGCTTCCGAGTCGGGAAAAGCGGAGGAGTCCGTCTCGTCGAAGTGGTCAACGCTCGCACTGCCCAACGCACGCCCACCGTCGTCCATCTTTGTTCAATAGTTTTCGTGCCACTCGGTTCAGAACGGTTTCCTCGAACCGTTTCGAGAAACGCTTGACGCTGACACCACGACGAGAACGCTCTGAGCTGGTAACCCGCCCGCCGACCGAACGTTCGTCCTGACGCTGCGGCGCGCAGGCTGCGGGTGCCCGGTCGAGCAGTGGTGGTGGCGTCTGAAAATGCGCACGCGCGCGCGCTAACGCAATCTCCGGCATCGGCACCGACCGCACTAGATAGAACAAAGGACAGAGGCTATCCAGTAACTAGCAACGATATAAGGATTTATTTTCTCTTCTATGATTAATGTTAACATGACGGAAGGATTTCCGTATTGTCAAAAGTTTAGCTTCTAGGCGGAAGGTCCCGCGATCTGGACAAGTCTGTTAGGCTGATGCTTCATGCGCTCCCGCAATAGCTGTTGCTCTAGCGAGACCTGAGCAACTCGTCCGCAAACGCAGTTCATTCTGGGACTCAGAGCGGATACACTGCGTTTCGATGTCGTCACGGTCGCAGTGGACTTCTTGTATATTGCTTCGCGCTGCAGCAGGCAATAGGTCCGTCTGCGCGATTGGCTCGTTCCCGGAATGCTCATGAATCCTGATTCCGTAGCAGGTGAATGTAGGCAAAAGGTCCGTCTGCGCGATTGGCTCGTTCCCGGAATGCTCATGAATCCTGATTCCGTAGCAAGTGAATGCAGGCAAAAGGTCCGTCTGCGCGATTGGCTCGTTCCCGGAATGCTCATGAATCCTGATTCCGTAGCAGGTGAACCACGCCTCGGGCCGGCACCCTTTGCAGTATGGCAAAAACGTCCTACCTCCGCGATGTATCGTCATCAGCGGTATGAGCGATAAAGCGGACGCTCACGACAGGTACTCGGCGCACGATAGAACATACGAAACGACCAGCATATCCGTGAGGAAATATGGGTAAAGGAACTTGGAGCTAGGGTGCAGCACCATGACCAACGCTCTTCTGATTACCATTATCCATCCGGCAACCTGTCATCCATGCTCCATGTCCACCGGTTTGTCATCGAGAGAGACGGAGAGAGACCGGATAGCGCCATCGATGCGCTATCGTCGATCGCCGCCGCTGCCATCATCTGTTGAGGGTGCCTCCAGCCGCCAGCGCGCGCCCGGATCGCGGCGACCGCTCTGCGCATCCGTCGTCCAGAGGCACGGAGTTGTGAACCTGCCCCCAGACACGTACGCTGCACCGTGTACTGCCTTTGCAGGAGAGGCGCTCTCAAGTCTCCGCTATTCAGGTTCACTTCTGGCGCATCTTCTATCGGAATGTTTGTTAGCGGAGCTTTTCAGGTTCCTCGGGAGAGACGCTGGGGTGCGGCTCGGGTTGCACGTCCTAGGCGTGCGCTCCGGCTACGGGACGCGCAACGTCGTCACAGTGGCGTCTCGATTCTGGAGGCCAACGGCGAGAGCAAGGATGGCAAAGCAGGAGGCAAAGGTGGCGGCCTATTTGGAGGCCTTGGTAACCTCATGGATGCAATGAAAAAAGCACAAGAGTTCTCCAAATCGGCACAGGCGCTACAGGAAGAGCTGAAGAACACGGAAGTTGAAGCAACCTCGAGCGACGGTCGGGTTCGTGCAGTCGTTTCCGGACAGCAGGTGCCAATCCGAGTTGAGGTTTCTGATGAGCTCATCGCCGAGGGGAACCCAGCGGTCAGTGACGCTGTCACGGAGGCAGTGCGCAACGCTCATGTGAAAAGCGCGGAGCTGATGCGACAACAGCTCGCGGACCTAACCCAGTCCTACGGGCTGCCGCAACCACCGAAACAACCCTAGCGGAAAACTAGTGTCTTTAGTAGGGATAAAAACTGTCCAACGGAAAAACCATTCAGATTTTCAGAAGGAGTCTGCGCCATGTAATAAGGAACTGTGCATAGCTATGAAGGCCATTCGAGGCCGGCTGCTGTTGCTGCTGCTTCTGGGTGCTGTGACGCAGGCGATACCAGAGGCGCAAGGGCGCAAAGGCCCAGTGTGCAGCACCATGCGACGCAGTGTCCCCATAACTCGACACGAGATAGCCGTCCACGAGGAGCGTGCCTTCAAAAGTGAGCGGCGCGTACGCGTTGGTGTCCACGTGCTCGGTAACTCGTACAATGGTGTCGGTGGATCCATCTTCATGGAGCAAGGCCATACCCGGAAACAGGTTGCGGGCTCGCGTGAATCGTGGGCGTTCGTGCGCATCTCCCGGTTGGACGTACACTAAATGATCGGGTGTCATGTGCAAAACGCCACCGCTGCTGGTGTGCAGCGCGATATACTGGAACGGGCCTGCCGCAGTTTGTTTGTCCGCAAACGCGTACGCGGTCGTGAAGCGCTTCGTCCAGCCACCGCGATTGTTCGGGACTAATGTGGCAATACGCGTCCCGGGTTCGAGTGCGGATAGCGGCACCAGCGTGCCGTCTGCGCGCTCTACGGTGCTCTCAGCCGGAAAGCAGCCGATGAAGCTCTGCCCACCAGCCAAGGTCGAGGGACAACCAGAGAAGGACTCTAGTGCGACAAACTTTGCGCTTTCGTTGTATATCGGGGGTCCGAGCGTGATGGTGCTCCCCTGCTGCGGCCAGAAATCAAACGTCGCAGACGTCTCCACAGGTTCATACATGGGAATATTGGTTTCCATCGGGTTTGCCGGGCAATAAAAAGGTGCACTCATCCCCGTCTCTCGATAAAAATCCAAACACTCCTCACACACAGAATAGCTGAGCTCCATACCAACATTTTCAACGAAACGAACGTCAACGACAGACGCGCACGTTGGCTCCATCCCGTTCACGAACCCGCCTTCGGGAACGATTACGACGCTTCCGGAGGGAACGACAAACACATACGCCACCCCGGCTTGCTGGCCCTTGATAAGCCCCAGCGGTATCGTGAGCGAGTCGGTCAGTGGCGGGTATGGTCCGCCACTGATGGAAGCGAGCTGCGTGCCATCCGTTTCACCAGTCAAGTATGCGGGGAAGAAGGCACCACCAAACGGATACGCAGCGACATCGGTTGCTCCTCGGTTTAGAACCACAGCCAGGCTCTCATTTTTCGGGTTCAGAAACTGCCAGTATACGATGCCCTCAGAACGCGAAATCCACGACCAACTCACCTCAACGCCCAGCGGGCTCGAGCAACTCTGTTGACTACGGACTCGCTCCAAGATACGTCCAACGGTTAGGGTACCCGCCGGTTTGGTACCTTTTGGGTAGTACAAGTGCCGCAACCTCGCCTGTTTCGAACGAGATATGTCGCTGAGCCCTAGCGTTTTCACAGGCAAAGCGTACGCCACGTAGCAGCATAATCCCACACTGCAAAAGAGCGCTAGCAACAAAATCCAGGAAAAGAGCACGCGACATCGTAGACTGTGGCCCATGGCGGGCCACTGCTGCTCCCCGAGTGTGCAGGTCTAGCTCAAACCTCGCCACCTAGAACGTCGGGCATGAATACCCGCAACGGATGCGGCCATGTGCACTCAAGCATCGATGCGATGCACCACGTGGCGATGTCCAAGTTCTGGAGTTCCCTGCAAGCGGCCACTCAACGGCCGCATCGCCGGTGCGTCGGAACTCGCAGCGCGTTCGATGCTTGCACGGCCAGCACCGTGGAGATTAAAATTCGTGGTACCTGCGAGTGCTGCCAGCACGTGGCATCTGGAGGTTCCCTGGTGTGACGTGCAGATACAACATTCTCGGAATTGTTCCTGTAGGAAATCATGCGACTCGCCATGAAATCCCTTACGACGCTGGTATTCGTCGTAGAGATCGTTGTTTGCCTCAGTGTATGGTCTGGGTTAGCCCTTCCGGTTTATCGTAGTGACCGCCCCCAGCTGGTGTTCGCAAAGCCGCCGCAGCAGCAGCAGCAGCAGCAGCAGCAGCAACTCGCCGCCGGGGTGCGTCTCGAACGGGCACCGCTGCACCCTCTCGACCAGAGGGTTGTTCAAGAGGTTTCCGGTGCGCCGCTGGGACAGCCTTCACTGCGTACAAGCGGCACGAGTTGTACGAGCGGTGCAGGTGTGGAGGTTTCCTGGACATGGTTCAACCAGACCAGCGGTATCGTTGTATGGCAGTTCTACAATCCGACTTCGAGTGAACGGGCAGTTGTTCTGAACCGCGGGGCGAAAGGCAACAATAGTATCATTGAATCGTACACCTTCGGCGGCGCCTATACATTCGCGTACCTCGGGAACGGGCTCGCCACGCTGGCCCCGGGGCCGTATCCGACGCTGGAAGCATCACCGAGCGTGTTGCCGGTCGCCATTATAGATAAGAGCGATCCGGATATTGGCTTTCTCTTCACTATTCGTGCGGGTGGCACGGTAAGCGTCGAAGAGGGTGGCTTCGTGAACTTGGAACCGTTCTGTGACAGTGTACCTGACGTCTCGTTCGCGGAGAACGCCGACGTCAACATCACTTATGCAAAGAGTGTTATGTGTGAAGAATACTATTTTCAGGAAGGTAGTTCGAATGTTACGTGTTCTTCGAATCCTTTGGTGACGACTTGGCCTATTTATCAAGTGGCAAACGGTTCCGTGACGGGACAGAATTACATTATCATGGACTCTAATACACAGATCGAGTTTTTGAACGTATCAAACTCACAGGGTGGTTCATCGTCGGGATTCTCCTGCTTCCCGGGCGATGCAACCGTCACACTGTCCGATGGACAAGTCAAGCCCATTCACCAACTCAAGAAAGGCGATTGGATCTATACGCTTTCGTACGACGCCAAGGATCGCAAGTGGTCCCGTGTTTCGACGAGATTTCTCGGATTCCTCGATCACAAACCTGCAGAGCGGACTGAATTCCTTCGGATTACGCTGCACGGGACGGATAGCGTTCTAGAGATTACACCGGATCACTTGTTGCCGGTAGTCGCAGCCGGTCCGTCCCCTGGTGAGCAACGTGAGCGCTATATGCCCGCTCGGCTGGTTGTGCCTGGCGCATTCCTCTTTCTGGAGACCGGTGAGCTTGCCCACGTACGCAGCATGACATGGGTGCAACGGACGGGTGCCTTTGGACCGCTCACCGAGGCGGGAACCCTCCTAGTCGACGGGGTCCTCGTCTCGTGCTATGCGCACACAGGGAGTCATGAAGCTGCGCATATGAGTATGTGGCCGTTGCGCGTTGGATCCCGTCTATCTCGCTGGCTGAACCCGGTGCATGCCCGTGTCCCAGGGAGCGCTTGCGCAAGTACTGGTATGCATCCGTATGCGCGTGTGCTGCTCGCTCTTCAGTACATGCTACGCATGTTCGAGCATCCGAGAAGCAAACAATACCTCCATAAGCATCAGCATATTTGGCTGTGAAATTCTGCGCATAAGCGCTGCGGCGGGTCTGTGAATTCCGATACGAACAACCCCCTATACCTGTGTCAGCTTAAGAATGAACCATTGGAATGCTCGCCCTGTTCCTAGCGTGCGAATTTCTCCCGACCTTGTTTGTAGATGTACAGCCTCGCCGTTCGAAATGCGACAATGAGCGATGACGGATTCAAACGTAGTTGTAGGGTTCTCGATCGTCTTGTCAGTGTGGCTCGTTTCTCGCTTTGCCGCTAGAATTCGGTACGTTACCGGAATCTAGGTGATTCGCGATGCCATGGAACCAGGGCTCGTAAAATAATCGATATCGTTACGAAGTGCATATGTAGAATTTTTCACGCGTCCCTTTTCGGTACCTGCTACATGTTAAAATCGCAAATTCTTCAAGTCCTCCATGTTTCTGTTTCGTGGCAATTCGTAGACGCAGCCATTCGCGTCGCTGGATCGAGGAAAAAAAACTGGACGCCGTCCACTGACGAATTCATCACAGGTTCATGGCTGGCGTTTACTGACTTTGTCACGTGAAAAATTCAAAGCAGCTCGAAGGACAACACTCTTGCTTGATTGTGGCTATCGAGAAAACGACATTCGACAGCAGCATGATACGTCAGCCAGGACACGCTTCTACTAGAGGCTCCCGTCTATTCTGTTACCACGGAAAAGGATTGTGGACTCGGGCTTGAGCCAGCGCAGTGATCGCTTCTAGGGAAGCGCCCGTCACCGCCTGGTCCGAACTGAGCATAGACGGATCGAAATTTCTCGACTTGATCTTGAGGATCGATTTTTTTCTGGGATTCGCTTCATCATGGACAAGTTCGCAGTGCACAAATCCTCTATCGAATGGGACGGCGTACGCTTGGACATGCATCGGGCAGTGTACTCGCTGTGCGTATCGGCCAGAAGAAGGCCGGAATTATAGGGTACGGTCTCGGGCATGGAAACGAGCCACGGAAACGACGGGTGCGCTCTCTGAACCTGTAAAGGGTATGAAGTGAACGCTGAATGAGGCGTTCATGGTCAACAGGACAGCTCTCGGAGGATACGGTACCGTAGACATATGGGAATACCCGACCGCAGTGAGGTCGCACCGGTGCAAAGCGCACATCGCGACTGTATGCGAAGAAAATGCGACCGGCAAGCGAAGCATATGAACTGCATCTACCGCCTATGCACGAAATGCGTCGCTAGCAGCCCGGAGCAGCAATATCGGCATTTGACTGCAGCAATCGACATGCTTCGACTGCTGAAAATGGAACTGGAGGGAAACGGGAGCAATGCATTCTTGAATCCGGAGATGCTTGTAAGGCAAAAGAAGCAACCACAGAAAAATCCGCAAAATCCAGTTTTCATGACAATCAGATGTAATCCGAACGTCCTTATGTACGCCAGAGTTTGGTACTTGGTTCCTGTCCATCTCAGCCTGACATGAACGCCCATAAAGCATCCATAGAGTCGACATGAGCCAGGAAAAGAGCACATAGCGCGAACGCGCTGGCCTCGGGATGCGTCCGCCCAGGAGACTGCACGCGCTGTGTGGGCGGCCCCAGTTCGAACGCTTTGGTTCCCGGCTTGAAGCAGGTCGTGCATACGAGTTGCTCCATCTTTGAGGATACCATTCAAGTCACCCGCGGCTGTGATTCTTTATGATACCGTGGATCGCGTCTTCGGAATACCAGACAGGTTGCGCTGGTCCCATGTCCACAGGAAATATGGCTAGCTGTAGCATCCCTAGCGGGACGGCCGCCAGCATTGGAGCTGCACCCAACAAATAGATGTACACGACGTGCATTTAGCTCCTAGTGCCAGGCACGTGAACGCATCCGCCAAGTATTCGCTCAAGGTGCCTTGCAGGTGCACGCGATTACGGTGGAAAATCCGCGTACCTAAAAGCAAGCAAATGCCCCCAGAATGCAGCGTCTCTCGGAGCGTCTCTCTGCCGTTCAGGGATGTACCGGTACGCTGTCGCTCATTTCCTTGAATTTGACGATTCCGATATCGAGGAGAGCGCTCCTGTATTAGACGCTCGCAGCCCTATCCGATTTCGGAGCGAAACGGAACAGGAAAAGTCGAAGTTCCATCGGTAGGCAGCCACTCATCAAGATCATCCAATTACCCGTGAACGTCGACCTGGTCTCTGCACCAAGCGTACCCATGGTATTGCACGACGTGACGAGCCTTGCGATCTATGCGTCCAGGTGGGCGACTCCGGGAACCCGGAACCAGCGTCCTGCGAACACTTCGTAGACGCGACGCCTCGACGGTGCCCAGTACTGGCGCGTTTTCGGAGGTGCGCAACTGCACAGTTGCATTGCACTGACTCTGGCTTCGCGTCGCATACGCGTTGTACGATTACTGAGCAGCGACACTCTCTATGCACGCGCTGGTGTTGCTCCCGATGTACGCACAACGTCCAACTTGGAACGGAACCGTCGCCGCAACACACGCCTAGATCCTGGTTCAGGAGGAGTAACCAATGGTGCTGCTTCGAGTTTTAGGACGGCATGAAAGAGAGCTCCGGCGTATCTTGAATTCAAGATTATCGCCAAGATCAGATTGCCGAGTTGTACGCCATTGCCCCGAGCCCTGTTTGGGTCTCGCTCACAACGGCCAGCATGTGCGCAAATAGAGTTGTTGCGTTCCCGATATTCGCTTCCGATAAGCTACGCACGATCTGTTGTTTCACGTCGAGCGTGGGCTGCAAGCACTTGAGCCAATCCCCTGCATGTATTTCGCTTGCCAGCGGCTGCAGGTTGTACGCTGCTCCGCACTGAGCGGTCGCAGCCTGCACTTGAGCCAATCTCCTGACACCATTCGAGGGAAGCAGCCGCAGCCGCAGCCGCAGCCACAGGCTCTTTGCGTGCTCGCTCTCCATTGCATTTTCGTACGTACGCTAGACAGACACAGACTCGATCATTGCGGGAAATGGATTTCCGCATGCACTCTGAAGCGCCATAGGCATCAAAAACATGTTCGACAAAAGCGACGTACGACTGAGAACCTTGTACATGTTCGCTTTCGTGCGACGAGCGTGCACAACACCTCGAGTCGGCGAGCGTCACGACGACAGAGACCAGTCGGCAGCGGGTCAGTTGGCGTCAGACACTGCACGTTTGGACGCGTTTCCGAGGAGTTCAATTCTCGATCGAAACTGACTCTGGTAGGTGCTTTCGAGTTGCCGGCAAATTCACCGCTTCCGGGTAGAGTAAAGCTCGAGAACGCCTTCAGCGCAGTGCCAGTTCTGCCACACGCCACCTTCCCGGCTCCAGTGAGGTCTAGTTACAAACCGACGCTCCCCGATGCTCGACAGTAGTCTTCGACTCGACCAAGAGGAAACACGGAGAGGCGTCTACGTCACGGGAATCAAGCGGCGATCCGGGAAAATGCAGCTCGTCAGGGGCTTTGCCACGCCCTCATCGCGCGAAAACGTCGTATGCTCCAGACGCAAGCGTTGTAACCGCGAGTGCATGCTGTCTTCGGAAGCGCCGATTGCTCTCCGAACCAAAACACCATCATGAGCAAGGATTCGAGCCCTCGCACCGGTCTCACGATCGCACGCGCTCGAGTCGAAGCATCGCTCGCCGTCATCGATACAGTTTCTCAAGCCGCAGCCGACAAAACTTCCTGTCCATCACCCGCATGATCCGGCTGCATGCTCGTCACAGGTTCATTGTCTACTCGTGGAAGAGCGCGCCCCCCGATACAACCGGTACGCGAATGGACAATGCTTCAGAGAGCGCATCCCTCATGACCGTCACACTCGGGCAGGTACCAAGAAGTGCTGCAGCGTAGAGCTGCTTAGCAACGCATCCCTCATGACCATCACACTCGGAAAGGTACCGAGAAGTGCTGCAACGTCGAGCTGCTTAGCAACGAGCGCGTCGACCTAGATGCCACCGTGGCACCCCCAGTGCCGTCCAGTCTCCGTTGGCCAAGTGCAACGGCGGATGCGACGTCGCCACGAGTGCCCACGGCAGACCCGGTTTCCCAGAAGATCGCCCGAAGCTATCGGAGCAACCATGAGCTCCTCAGCGGGAACCCTCTTGCGGCGAGTGTTCCAACGCGGCCTTCACTGCGATCCTATGACTGGTCGTCTTCCGGAAAGTTTGTCTGGAGCGTTCTACCAGATTCAGTCGGTACGCGACGGCGACGTAACATGCCCCGGATGTTCGCCTCGCCAGTGCCCAAACAAACCGGACACACAAGGTTCCCCTTTCCGTCACACTGAGGACAGACCGTGCCTTTATACTGCGCTCGCTTGTCTTCAGCGAAGCCACCAGCCCGCCAGAAGCCCGTTCCACCACACATGTCACAGACGACACGCCCCTTGCCGCGACAGTTCGGACACGGACCCGTCGGTGGTGGCTCACGAGCGCGAGCGTCGGACACAGCCCCCAGCAGCCACTGTGTCATAAAAGCGGCTATGCCCACACCAACTTGTTTAATGAACGTTCGTCTCTTGGGATCGTTTGGCTCCAGGGAAGCTCGTACCTCTTCCCGGTGTCGCGAGCGAAACACTGCGTTCACTCTGGGGACACTGCATCGGCACACGGGTCGCCGCTCGACCCAGTGCCCGAACCAGCCGTCCGGTGCGAAAGCCAAAGGTTCCATGACCCTGTCGAATCTGCGTTCCTGACGAACGCCAAGCAGTCCAAGAGTGGAACGCTCGTTCCAGACTCGGTCTCGAAGGGTCACGGGTATAGCGCGCCAGTCAGCAGTCGTTGGCCTTGCAGCGTTCACCATCATCATCATCATCATCATGTCGATGCCGTGAGATGGCACCGGGCGCTGGGCCGCAGCACATGGTGCTACGTTCCTCCAATGTTCTTGGTTGCGTTCCAGCGGGGGCCAGGGTCGGGGTTATTGTTCGCTTTCCATGATCACTTGGATGGTTTTCAGAAAACCAAAGCGTTTACTTGGAACACCGTGCGCAGGCGGGAGGCTTTTTACGGGGGCGGTGGTGCAGGATCCTCTCCATGAGTCGGGGCTCGCCAACTGCGCGATGCTAGGCGCTATCCGGGAGAGCGTGCATCGTTCGCTACGCTCTCGCCATGCTTCCTGATGCTATCTGCGCGAGTCCTTGCACAAGCTACTCCATCAAGTGCTGTCTTCAGCACCGGCAGTCGCTGTCACGTCGACGGCAATGCGTAGCGCCAGCATAGGGGAAAAAAGTACGCTCGAGTAGCGCTTTACGTTGTTTCTGATGAGCCGGTTGGTCCCTGCAGGAGAACATCTTCACCGAGGATGCGCAGACCTGGTACGCTCGGGGTGACTTCCGGTGCACTGCGACCCGGGCGCGTTTGCTGCTGGTCGAGAAACGCGTGCAGGGTGGAGAATCCAGCTCGTTCCTCTTGATACATTTGTTGCATTCGCTGTTGGAGCGCGTCTAGCTCCTGATCGATGATGCCGCTCTGCTGAACGGAGCTGTACGCGTCTGCAACTGTGGTTTGCGGGGTCTCCCGGCCGAACGAGTCGCTGGTGGTATTACTAACAGAGGCATTTTCCAATTGAGATGAATCGGGTTGTAAAAGCTCCAGCGGGTCCGTGTCGTGGATGTGCTGGCCAGAGATCGCACCCACCTGGCGCAGGTCAGGCACTGGCCGGTTCGAGAGATCTCCCTGATCGCTTAGATACGTCAGTGCTTGCGTCCATTCAGGACTGAGGGCTAAAAAGTCCAAACCAGCAGATGCTAGCTGGCTGTTCATTATCTCCACGGAAGAAAAGAGCCGGAGCATGAACCCTTGTAGGTTGTGGAGCTGTTCCTCCCGTTCAGATTCTCGCTGCTCACTTTCGACGAGTCGCTGTTCAAGGCGAGCATAAAGACGACGCAGTTCGCTAAGCTCTCGCAATAACAGGCTGTTGTCGCGGCGAAGACGAGCAGCCTCGTCCTCGAGCGAACCATACTTACCAATCTCGATTGTTCTGTTGCCCCGTCCGAAGATGCGACTCAACCATGGCGGTTTTCGCTGATTCCCTGAATCCGAAGTGTTGAAGGTTGCCAGATCCTCCTCGCCCAGCAGCTCAGATGCAGCCAACGGGACATTGATGTGCTGCTGAAGGTAGGCAGCGTTCGCGTCTAGCCGCGGTTTGGAGGCAACCCCTCCGGGCAGCATGCGCACACCCTGCACTGGCTTGAAGGCGCTGCCATGGTTCACCGAGCCCGAGGAGCCGCTCGTACCAGATGCTCCCAGTACCCTCTTCCGTCGCTCGGGCCGGTTCCGCTTGATCTGACTCAAAAGGTCCGGCCGGTCTCGTCGGAAGAACTCGTGCTGGAACTCCCAGCGCTCGTGACTGATCTTGTGAAACCCGTACTGATTCAACTGTCTCACAAAAGACGACATGTTGCTGTGTTTGAAATAGGCAGGAAGCACTTTTTCGGTGAAGTCTCCGACCCGCCAGATAACGAAAGACTCCCCAGACTCTTCCCAACTGACAGTGTCCGCCGTCTCAGCATCCTGGACGAGATCGTACACTTTTTGGATGAACACCGTGGTCTGAGGCTTATCCGTATCCATTTTTGAGTCAAAGCTTGGGTCCTGTGTGATGTCTGCAGCGCCCATGGCGAATACCAGCGCCGTGCACTCGGAAAAGCGAGCGCGAATACCAAGCACGCCACAAGGAGCGTTCTCAACAAAAGCGAGAGCCGCCTACCTCGACAACTACTTTCAGATAGATAGACAGACAGCCAAACACAGACAAACCTCCAAGTCGAGTCTTTCCCCGTACCGATATCGTGGCACCCGAGCAGAAAGCGCACCCTCGGGTAACTTGTCGTCTTCGTGCAAGCGAAGCAACACACTGTTCGTTCGGGCTGTTGCCCGCTGCATCAGGGAGCGCGTCGATCGATGCGCGATCACCGGCCGCACCGGCACGCCAGTCAATCATCGATGAAAAGCTGCGTAACCCGTGCCCGCTGTGGTGGTGGTGGTGGTACCGAGCGACGCACCGCCGCCTCCGCCGCCACACTCTGTAGAATACGTATCCACCGAGCCGATCGGCGGACGCTTCGCCGGCTTTTCGGACCGGCAACCAACTACTCCTGCGTGCAACTTCAGG
Source organism: Cyanidioschyzon merolae strain 10D (assembly GCF_000091205.1). Classification (NCBI taxonomy): domain Eukaryota; phylum Rhodophyta; class Bangiophyceae; order Cyanidiales; family Cyanidiaceae; genus Cyanidioschyzon; species Cyanidioschyzon merolae. The sequence continues at coordinate 471,493 of NC_010141.1, forward strand.
TCGTACTATTCGACCTGGAGAGGTTGTCCCAGAAAGTGGGGTCGTGTCAGCTTCGGAGGTCTCGTCTCCTTCAGTGCACGTCTCCTAATATTGATTGCAGCGTTAAAGTTTCGGTTCACGAATTCCATACGTTTCTTGGCATTGGTTGGTATCACCGACGCAAGTAGACCTCGAACTCGCAACCTCCACGCCATCAGGTGCTCTGGCAGCGCTCCGTACTTTGCTATATCCTCAGGGCTCCGCTGGCACTTTTCCATCTCGGCACTCTGAAGTGTACACCTCAGCTCGTGGTGTAGATAGGAGTTTCGGTTCCCATCTATTGGCAACGTGACAAGACGGTGTGCGCACTCCTTGTACGTTCTTGTCGTTGGAGCGGGTGTACACACTTTTTTAGACGCCCGGCGCCCTGCGACGTATGATGTTACGAGCCTTTGGCTCCTGTCCTCATTGAGGGCGCTCAACTGGTTGAAAAAGTTGGCGAATGCACGCTTTTTTCCCACTGTACAAGCTCATACGCAAGCGATTCATCCGGGGCTTTGTATATTCTTTGCACAGCGCTTCCCAATGAGCAACGCGAACTTTTATGAACTCCCGAATGACCTGAAAGTCCGCTCCATGGCTCGTCACCTCGCTCATAGCTTCCAGATGCTCGTTCACTCCTTCATTTTACGTCTCAATTTTCTTCCTTGCATTCATTATTCCCGATTCTCGGTAATATCTAGCTTCTGAGAGCTTCAACAGAGGCATGTTTTCCTGGCGCAAGCCGCCGTCAATACCATCTTCCCCACGCTCGGATACCGCAATAGGTATAATATTCATGTTCCCGGGGCCCGCGCCAACGACATAGTCCTTACCCTGCACCGCATGCGTCGCAGGATCCGCCTCCTTTTTTTTCATGCCTCGCCGACGGCGAAGCATGAAGATGCAATGGGACGATCCACTTTCAAGCGCCGATCGTGTACACACACGGCTGCTCCATCGGCTTCGATCATCTCAGTAAATAACTTTTGTTTGCTCGTTTTCAGACGTTTGAAATCGAACATATTCACCCAATTACGTCTCCCGGTTTTCGCCCGTAAACTCCTTGCTGCTTAGATCGAACTCCGGATAGATCTCCTTCATTTTGCTGTAAAGTACGTAGGGGCCAACTGTCACAAAATGTGACTTGATGTTGCATAGCGGAACGACATTGAAGCGCTTACCCATTCGGGCAGCGTTCCGTTTCTCTGACTCTTCATTTTTCCCCTCACACGCTGCTCCATCTCCGCCTTGCGTTCGAGTTCTCGATTCAGGAATACGAAATAGTGCAGGATGAGCGGATAAAAACTTTTTTTCATCTCTGATACCTTTTCTGCTGGATTTGACAAGCCCCAAGACTACACAGTGCTCGTGAACAGCCATACGAATGACAGAAGCTTCATTCTTGCCCCTGCGTGATGCCTTCTTGTCGACGAATTCGATCCCCTGTCCATTCTGGCGATCGTTCGTGATGCCACTGATGATGGCCCGTATCCCCTGGCGGGAGAGGCCCGGGCACAGTGTAAAAATAGCCCGTATGATGAAACGTTCGAGGTTCACGATCATATGGTTCTTCCGGTGCTTGAGGAACTTGATTGCCCCGTAGGTGTAAATATCACCATCATCCCTGCATCGAGTACCGTCGAAGCGGAATTCGGCGTAATTCTCGTGGAGGGCGTGCACTCGCTCATTTTTCGTCGACGTTTCCCCTGTGCCAACCATCAGGTGGCGAATAAACGTCTTGCTGAAAAATCCCCCCGGGACCTCGACCATTTTGATGCCCATCACGTCCCGAAACATCTTCTTCATCAAATACATAAGCCCTGACGGAGCCTTCATAATACTCATGGAGTACGACTCGACACGGTTTCTGAGTGCATCTCACAACTTTCCCTTTTAGGGATCCTTGATATGCCGAAGAAGACGGGCTTTCACAACCATCTCGTCATAGTGCCGTCTCTCTTGCAGCCTCTGACGTCGGACTTCCCCCTTTTTGCTTTTCGTCCTCTCCTGTTCTTCTGTACTTGACACTGTTTCTTCTTGCAGCCGGCGACATGATGCCTCCATAATCCTCCATTTCCATTTCCATGACTTGCACTTTTCATTTTTTTCAAAAAGAACACGCTTTGAAAGCCTCTGCTATAACTCACGAAAAATCACTGGAATACACTTACTTGAGGGTTGGAACACAGTTGAGTTCAAAAACTCGACGTTGCTATGACTTCAACGTAAATCCATCCGGTAAGTTAGAGCAACACGCTGATGATCAGGATCGTGTTCCCCTTGAACGGCGGCGTACGCATGGTGTATCATACCTTCCAGATTTAGAGATGCGCCTATCGACAGCACTATGCGGAGCAAAGAACAAAGACTTACCACTAAATGGCGACGATACATCGATGTCTTTCGCTCTCTACGATAAACGTGAAAAGGGGAAAATGTTTCTGACCTGTCGAAAGCGTACCTTAAAGGCGGAAGGTCCCGCGAACCGCACGAATCTCCCAGGCTTGCGCCTCATGCGCCTCCCAGTGGCGGGTGCTAGAGTGAGATCAAAGCAAATCGTACGAAACGCAGTTTATTCTGGGACCAGGGGCGGGCGGCTTGCTTCTGGGCGTCGCCCTTGTCGTGGAGGACTCCCCGGAAATCGCTTCTCGTTGCCGCTGATAGGATGTCCGTCTGCGCAGTTTGCTAGTTCCCGACATGCTAGTGAATTCCGACTCCGTATCAGGTGGAGCATTCCTCGAGCCGGCACCTTTCGTAGTATGGCAAAAACGTCCTGTCTCCGTGATGCATCGGCATCAGCGGTTGAGGCGCTGTTGCGGATGCAGTAATGCAGGTAATCGGCACACGATAGAACGTACAAACCGACCAGCGTATCCGAAAGGAAGTATAGGTCAAGGAACTTGAGGGTGAGGTGCAGCAGCATGATGGACGCTTTTCCAATTACCATTACCCATCGCGCAATAAGGGATCCATGGTCAATGCCAACGTTTTGTCATCGAAAAAATCTCCCAACTCAGCTCTGCATCATGCCGCCGCTGGAGCGCGCGCTCGATCCGCCACCACGCGATCGTACCGATGGCAGAAATGTCAGGCCTGGAACGGTGCTGCTGCTGCTGCTGCGTGATGCATTGGGCGCTGGAACTGCAAGCCGCTCACTTGCTACTGCCGCGCCATCTGGCATTTGGTCAGCTTACCATCACATCATCTCATACATCCGTAACTGTTTCACGCGCTTCTTGTCTACCAGTTTCGAAGAGCAGTCGTGCCCGTGATTCGCTCATTTCATCCTGGACGCATCCGTGTGAATCGTGCAGAGTCGACTCCTGCAAGTATGGGGTGCTCACGTCGAGGGCGCGGAGGTGCAGCGAGCGCGCAGTCGCATGTCCAGCGCCATGGGTTGCCGCCGAGCGACGTGACGTATCGTTCAGTGGCAATCAACATCATTGAACAAGTTGGCGACTGCACGCCTCTTGCCTCCATGTAACTGTTGCCGTCGGTGTCGCTAGCGCGATATTATGTACTCCTGCCAGATAACGTTCGCATGAGCGACGTTGGCGCTCACGCACTCTGGGAATGAAGTGCGTAACGCTCGCTACACTGCTCCGTGCTGTGGTCAGCGCTTCGGAATGGGCCCCCAAACCGCCATTCCACTTATTGGCATGCCCGTTGGCGTCCATCACGCTGACTCCCCGATCGTACCATTTCGTGGAAAACTCGAACGGATTCATGCGCTTCCTGTTCAGCCATTTGACTTGTTTGTCTTGATCTAGAGGGACGTCGATGGCCGCAAAACCCTTCGACGGGGGTTGCGTGCGCTTTTCCTCGCCCATACGCGTCGCTTCATCGCCGTTCGCATGAACGGCACGGAAACAACACATCATGTGATTTGTTGCATAGTTTTTCGTTGAGAACGTATGTATTCGGATGGTGTGATGAGAAAGTAGCCCTTCAAACACCGTTTGAAAGCTCTATCTTTGCCGCAAAACCTTGCGGATATGGACGACGAGATGCATGGTCCATGCGCCTGCTGACCACAGCATCCAGGATATGTCTAATTAAGATCTAGCTTGTCGCAATCGAACAAGGACATGTCGACATCTCATCGCGACTACGCTCCACGTATCTGAGCCGTCCTGTGCTCTTACGTATCTGCGAGAAAAACAAACAAAACCTAAAAGGGCTTGCCAGATCAGGTGTTCCTGAATTCACTGCTCTAATTATAACTATACTTGTTCTGGGAACGCCAGCTCCCAGTTGCCTGCGAAGCGAGCCTTCAGCTTCCGCGCTCGTCGACGCCACTCGGACTGCGCAGCTGCTCCAGTGGTCGTATGCAACACGCCCTGAGCAAAGCCGGAAGACTTTTCCTCGCAGGTGCTGCGGGCGCTTTCGTACTGAGAAACCCAGTCCGCGCAGATTTGGTTGCCACTGTCGGGGAAATCTTGCCTGGCACCGAAAGCGTTCTCCGTGGTCACTTAAAGGAGCTTCAGAAAACCGAAGAGGGTCGCTCTATTTTAAAAGAGAGGCCACAGATCACCGCGGAGACTCTGGCAGCGGTTGCTCTGCTCCCGCCTGAGACCCTTGGAGGTGCGTACTATGCGTTCTTAAAAAAGCACAGTTTCAACTCAAGTGAGCGAGCAGAGGCTTCTTTCATCTCCGATCCCGATCTAGCTTACATAGTCCAGCGTTACAGGGATATCCATGACATTTTCCACGTGGTAACGAACCTCACGCCCACGTTGACCGGAGAGGTGGCTCTAAAGTACTTTGAAGCGCTGCAAATGGGCTTGCCAATGGCCGTACTTGGAGCAACGTTCGGGACATTCCGTCTTACCGCGAGGCAGCGGGCGGCCCTGTTCCGGGACTATGTGCCTTGGGTCGAACGGAATGCTCGCTCATGTGAAAATCTCCTGGGAGTGTACTTCGAGCGGTACTGGCAAATGTCACTCACAGAGCTGAGGAAGAAACTCAGGCTCGAGCCTTTTCGGAAAGAGTTCTGATGGCTCGATTGCGTGATCCGGAGCGAAAAATACGGCTGGGCGAAACGCTCGAGGTATACAAGGCATTCCGGTATCTATGCTCAGTAATTTCGAATCATGCTTTACCATTGGTTTGCAGTAATTGCGCATGGAAATCGTTCTGGGATATAGATATAGACGACGCTCCGGCCTTTGTGGGATCGTCAAATGTACCGTACCAGCAGCTTGCTCCAGGCCGGAATCAAAGGCGCTCTCACCTGGCCACCAGGTTCTCTCCATCGCAAGTCTTCAGCGTTTCAGCACAGCGCCCGCTCTGAGCAGTAAACGATTCACGCGAAACTTCGCTCGAAAAAAAATCGCCGGACGCTCCGGAAGCCCGACATTTTTCCGGACGTGGATCAAGGCGTTCAAGTTCCGATGGGGACCGTGTGCGGGCGCGCACGCTTGCTCGTGGAATCACTGCGTAGCAAGATGCTCTCCTTGGATTGTATCACCTGCCGACATTCGGTCAGCTTTCAGTATATCATCTCGTGCATTTGGCTCTGTTTCACGCGCTTCTTCGGCACCAGTACAGCGCGCTCCGGTACACGGGATGCATCATTGTAGTCCTGAACGCATCTATAGCAATCGCTCAGAGCCAATTGCTGCTTGCGTTGTGCGCCCTTGTCTCTATGTACGGCAGCGAGGACTCGTTTACCATGTACGGCGTTGGTGTAGCACGAGCGTACGCAGACGAGACACCGTATCTACGATCTCTTCCGCGACTTGCGACCACGATTTCGTTTTTGCCGGAAGATTTTCGGACGCAACATGGCCATGGGCTTCCGTTTCGCCTTCTCTGCATTTGAGAGACCGCCAACCTTCTTGTGATGTCGATGAGGATCTCCGGAGTAACGTGGTCGGTCAAGACGACCACGCTGCACAGATGCGAGGCGCTCTTCCAGACTCCGACGCCGGCGCTTAAACGCGGATTCCAAGCGCTGGGGACTCGCCGGACAGAATGGCTCTTCAAAGCGCACAACAGCGCTCTGCATGAAGGCCGCATTGGCGAGCGCACGATCCTCTTTGGTGCTGCATGATCTCAGTGCTTCCCGATCCGTCATCGCAATATTGCCACCATCTGCCTGGGGTATATCATCATCGTCATCATCGTCATCGTCTTCAGGCGAATGCGGCATACGAGCATGCGGCAGGGTTCCACAAGGATCCATCAGCGCGGTGTTGCGCGCTTCTGCATCCGCTGGACTCCTGCCGTCCGCCGACTGAACACCTACTGCAGTTTCTAACGATGCTGGCGGCAGCGTATGCCCCATCGGATACAAGCTGCAGCGATCAGTCACAGGCGAAGACGACGACAAGGACAACCCATTCGTCTGCTCGGAAGAAGCCTCATCCGAAAATGCGTCACTTGCCAACGAATCTGGTGACATCGAGTCGTACTCCTGATCGCTTGTCGAGTCGTACTCGAGGTCTCCAGGTACACTCACATCTGCACGATGCTCTGAGCGTGCAGCATCCTTCAATTCCGTCCAGGACAACTCTGTGGCAGCATCACTGTCGTCTTCCGTGGCAACCACAGATGCAGTGCGATGCCGGCTATCTGCACTAGACGCTGCATTCGCCGCTGCCACGGGCCGGCCCCGTTCGCGTCGAGGCAGCAACGCTGGCAACACCCGCCGATAGAGCTGGAGAACGCCACGAGCAGCCATCATGATGCCCCGATCACGTGATTTTCGGTACTGCACCAGATCCTGGAGCAGAATCGAGTCCATGGCGTCTGGTACACGAGCACACAACTCCCGGATCGTATTCAAACCGATCGCAACGACTTCATCTGTACGACGATCGCTCACAAAGTAATGCGCCAGATGTCGGAGCAGGGGCGTAACCAGCTCGGCAGGCACATCCGCATGTACTGCATCCACCAGCATCGCTAAAACACGCGTCACATGCTGCTGAGATGGCATCAGGTAACGCTGGAGTGCCGTATACAACAGGGGTACGCACTGGCGGCACGCGCCACTGCAGCGACAGGCCAACTGCAAGATCAACATTCTAAACTCAAATTTTTCCTGACGTGCTCCCAGTCGATGCAACAGACGCTCGATGAAACGCTGCGGGTCGTACAACAGGGTCAGAGCAGGTGCATCGGACCCGGGATTCCCTCGTCGGGTATTCATCGGTGGGAATGAGGAAGCCCCCGGTGACGCCCCGTCCTCCGCGGTGTTGCGGAGCGCTCGTCGCAGTTCACGCTGAAAGCGTTGTTTCCGTCGACTTGATTTCTTCTGCGTCCGCTTGAAGCGTGTATTCAACATCCGGAGCATACCGTCATCGGCGCTTGCTACGGACTTGCACGCTCGACTCTGAACTGCCTGTTGTTTCTCCGAGGGTGCCTCGTCGTCCGCCGATGTCGATTCCGCAGCGCTGTCGCTGTCGTCAGCACTGGATCGACCGGCTGCATCCGTCTCCAAAAGAAAGCGACAAGCCTGTGCTGCTACGCTAGTGTTCGAATGAAAGCACGTATCTGCGACAAGCTGAATGAGTCTTGCGTCGGACTGCCACAGCCCAAGGCCATACGCTCGATAAAAGAGACGCAAGAGCGATTTTGCCATCGATGCATCTGCCTCCGGTAGCACCCGTTGACAGACCTGTAAAAGTCTAGTCTTGATTTTCTCATGCAATGGACGCTGGTTACGCTGCGACCGTCGCAGCTCCGCGAGAACTTGCCCAAGCACAAGTCGCCGAAGTGTCTTGTCTTGGAAGCGCAGTAAGGCCACGTAGAGGTCGACTGCCGCCGTAGCCGTCAGAAATGTTTCACCTTTTCGGTTTCGAAACCGGGTGACTGCTTGCACCAGTTCATAGCGGAGCGCTGCATGAAGCGTCGCTGCCCGTTCCGTGAGGAACTGAACGAGAAACTCAGCAACCGCTCGACACGCGTTCGGGTACGCTCCCGCAACCGTGGCCAGGAAAGCGACCAACTTGGTGAAGCGATCATGGCGAGCGCCAGGCTCCAGGGCCACAAGTGCTGCAAGCGTTTCAAACTGTTGGCGTTGAGCTGTAAACACTTCCTGGTAGGCGGCCGGATCGGCTAGGCAGCGACTCGCCAACAGGCTGAGGTCGGTGGCGAGCACTCGCTCAGTTTGACGCTGTCGAGACATGCAGTGCAACCTAGCTGAGCAAGGAGCTATACTCCCTCGACACGATCGGGTGTTCCAGTAGAAGCGTACCTTGAACACCAGGCACGACTCGGCGAGCGCTTCCGCCTAGCGCGCTGCTCAGAGAACGACACACGAGAGGCGTCGTCTGCGACTCGCTGATAGAGGCCACCCGCGGGACCTCCTTCAACTTTGTGGTTGAGTGCCTGCACAGTTATGATTGAATGGTGATAAACGTTATTTCAGTGCTAAAGTGTTAGTGTTCCGAGTGCACCCGCAACGAGCGCTGCGAACGTTTTACGAAAGCCAATACCTTGTATATCAACGAACGCTGCAGCTCCATCGACGAGGCGTGCAACGGGTATGCCAACAGTGGTGCTGGTGCTGGTGCTGGTGCTGGTGCTGGTGCAACGGGACTGGAACGTCTAGGTTTCAGGGGACACGAATGCACGTTCATTAAACGTCTGTCCTTCCTGAACCGGGATACACTGTGAAAGCAAAAGCCATGTCGAGGACCACAAGGCGTTCCAATAGACGCAAGTCCGAAGCGACTGTGCGGATCGCGTCTCCGCAGTCGACCCTTGTCAGAAGCAGTGCCACACCGAGTACTGGAAGCGACACCCAGCCTGATCGACAACGTACGCCCTCCATAACCAGCGATCGTACGCAAGAGACGTGCAAGGAAGCAGCACGCCGCTCGCAGCAGTGGAGCGACCTGCTCAACGTCATCAGCCTCTGTCTGGCAAAGCGAACAGACCGGGTGCTCTGCTTCCTGGCGCTCCCGTTGACAGTTGTCGTTTCGCTGTGGCTGTCGCATCGGCTCGTAGTGCAAACAGCGGTTCTTTCTGCGGTGCTTTGGTCTCGCGATGTACAACGCATGCAGGATGAGCTGCGGCATCTACTGGTGCTGTCGCTCTGCCTCAGCGTCTGGCGTATCCTTCGTGCTGCCTTGAACGAGTTTATCGCGATTCGCTGGCGTAGGGCGCTCTCAGAAAAGCTCCATAGCATCCTGGTTGCACCAGCGAGGATTACGGCGGAGGTGTCGCAGTCGTCGTCCGACGAGCACAGGGAAGCAACGCGTCCATTGACGACTGGGCTGCATCGGGGTCGCTTTCCGCTGATGAGGATTGCGTCGGAGCGAGCCTGCTGCCAATTGTACGAACAAGTAACCACATCGAGTCTTCGTATGCTCAGCGTGGACCTGATTTCCCTCGTATCCGGAGGTACAGGCGGCGCTGGCGGTCTCGTGGAGAATGCCGGCACCGTGTTCTGGCAGTTTGCACGGACGTATCAGCGTCTGCCGCTTCTACCGCTGCTGTTGGGTCTCGGATTCGTGCTCGGCTCCTATACGCTAATCTGGTTACTAGCGTTTCGGGTAGAGCGCGTCAATGTTCAGCTGGATGCGGCGGAAACTGCCCTGCGAACAGAGTACATGACGCTGGTGGAGCAGGCGGAGACACACGCCCTGCACAGCTGCGGCTGTGATGCGTTACTGGCCCTGGAAACGCATGTAGACGCGTGCTGCCGTGGGATGCGTCAACTTGGGCTGTCGCGTCTCCCTCTGGTTTTCATGCAACACATCACGGGGTACGGTAGTGCGTGGTTGGCGTACGCTGCCGCCGTTGTTGTCGTCTTGAAGCGCGCTTCCAGCGACATCGACGAGCATGGGATCGCTTCGGGTGCTAAGGAGGAGCTCATGCGCTGGACCTCGCAGTTTATCGCGGAGCTTTTGCAGCTGCTGGGCTCGCTTGTCGGTCTTCTGCAGCTATGCACCGACATGCGCGCTCATGCTCTGCAGGCGAACCGGGTGCTTTCGCTCTGCCGCCTGGTGCACACGCGACGCGTCGCGTAGGAGGCAGCGCCCGGCCGACTCCCGAAGCTTCGCAATCCTACCTGCTTCGACTCGAGCACGTCCATCTGTCGATACCCGGAAGCGAACGGCTTCTCCTCAGAGACCTGACTCTACATGTACATCGTGGTGAGCACACGCTCATCGAGGCACCGAGCGGTGCTGGCAAGAGCGCCTTGGTGCGAGCGCTCCGCGGTAACTGGTAGTTCCAAGTGACCGCTGATCAGCGCCCGTACTGTTTGCAGCTCCCTCGCAGTGCACTGTTCCTGAATGAGGCGTCAGGATTGCACCCCGATCGTGTCGCTTTTCGACGATCCGAATACCTGGGATACGGCTGTGCTGGAAACCTGGGCCAATGCCTGGCTGGGAGCCACACAGCACCAGCAGATCCGGAACCTATGTGGAACGCGCTTGCACAACTGGGACTCGCAACCCAGCTCCGCTGCACCGGAGACCTGGAAAGCAACATCCATTGGCACCAGCAGTTATCACGAGTCGCACGGGTTCAGCTCAGCGTTGCTCGCGTGCTCTATCAACGACCCGCGCTCGTTGTCATGGATGATGCACTGCACGCTGTGTACAGCTGTAACAACAACAACAATGGCATGTGTGATAATATCGAGGGCTCTGCGGACGACCTGGCTACGATGCTGCTTCGGGCCTGTTTCGCGCAGGGGATTACCGTGCTCTACCTCCGTCCTCCTGCAGACAATTGGATGTATTTATTTAAGCAGCATTCCATGATTGATGCTCGCGGAAGGTTACGGAAGCGTTGCCTGCCCGCATGACTTGCGTGGACGCTTTCTCAGCATCTCGCGGCAGCTGCTGACAGGTGCCAGTATCGACACCAGTCGCATGCTCCGGACTCGAGACCGCCGTCCCTGAAATACACCAGAAAAAAATCGCTTCCCTTCCCGACAAGTGTAAAGCGTATACACACAAGGCGGTAGTTGATGCCTCGCATTCGACGATGGAACGGTTTACCCGGTGAGATGCCGCCTGATACACCAGGAAGCGTCGTTTTCCTTCGGTGCGATGCAAGCAGCGCGCTGCTCTCGTTAAATAGAGCACGAAACCTCCAGAGTGCGCGCATCACCTAGGCGATAACGTGGTCTTTTTGATCCAGGGATACGTGAAAACTGCCCTATTTGAGGTCCAGTTGCGACCTGCCCAGTTTCCAGTGCAGTGTGTAGGCTCGAACAACCACTGTGGTGTTCCCGGCCGACTTTTCACTCAGGCCTTCCCGAATCTTCCATTCATATTCATCTATCATACCATTTTTGATCTGAAGGGAAGCACCCCCTGATATCCATTGCACAGCTCAAACCAATCTGCCGGATTCGGGGAAAGGTCATCGCTTCGTACCGGAGCGTTGCTATTGGAATACTGGCACCGCTTGGGGTGGTGGTGGTGGTGGTGGTGGTGGTGGTGCTCAGCCCTCTGAACTCGCCAACTCAGCGTCTAATTCGGAATCAGCAATCTCCAGCGGCTCCTCGAACTCGGATGCAAACTCCGTCAGCAGCCTCTGCAGGAACAGGGACACAACGTCGCTGTTCGCGACTGCCGGCGGTGTCGTCGTCAGGGTCCTGCTTCCCGCCTGTTCGCCGTCCTTCGAAAACCAAGGCAGACGCATCAGGTCCCAGGCCAGGAGACAAGAATTCGCCTTCAACCGCTGCTGAGTCTCTGCACTCGATATCAGCGGCAGCTTTGGATAGCGCTGCGAAAAGTGGGTCAATACTGCTCGCTGTGGCTGCATGCTCTCAATGGTACCCAGAGCTTGGCCAATGGTAGAGTGCTTGCGCAACAATGCTTCCGCTTCCTTGCCGTCCTCGAAGGTTGCTTCGTGAATCACTAGTGTCGCTCCTCGTGCAGCTGCAATGAGACCCGCATCATACGGCAGCGTATCCCCGGAATAGACGAGCTTCCACGAAGCAGCAGCTGCAGCGTTATCGCTACTCCGCGCCGTACTTGGTGCGCTTGTTGGCACAGGAAGCGCTTGCTGCTCCTTAGAGCCGTTCTGATCCCAACCGGCTGCAAGCGCGCTCTCCAAGACCAGACCGTACGCCTCAGGGCAGTGATCCACCGGCAGCGTCCTCAGATGGATACCCAGCGTCTGTGGGAAATACTCACTCAATGGAGACGTATCCGATTGCAGCAACGCAGCATTATCCAGAAAAATGTACGACATGGGCTCGAGCTCCGCCAATGCCTCCAGCCAACGTCCCAGCAGTCGTGGTCCGAGCACCATCAGCGGCATCATCGCTGTTCCGAGTCGCTCAGATTGCGGAAGTTCCCTCGCTAGTCGCGTCCGTAACGCGACCAACGAACCAACGCCCAGATGATGATCGGCATGCATATGAGATATCCATATGCAACGCACGCGGTGCAACAGCATCGCCTTGGCAGTATCAAGCCCGACAGCTCGAACCAGTTGACCAAAAGTGCCTTCACCGGCGTCAAGGAAGAGTGCATGATCCACGAGATCCACGAGAATCGCGCTCACATTACGATATCGACTGGGAAGTGCGCTGCCGGTTCCCAGAAACAACACGGAATACGTCTTGGAATCGTTGTTGCTTGACGTTCGCTTGAGGGTATCCGGCTCTCGGGGAACGTTCAACCTCGACCATCCATGGTTTGCAGCAGCGTGCGATTCGGGTAACGCCCAACCAAGTGTTGTTCGCGGGGCAGCGTTGAAACGCAGGAGCGGCTGCGCAAGCTGCCATGTCGCAGGCAGTGCCGACGTAGTACGGGCTCGTGGATCCGCTGGGGCCGTCCACGGCTCGAGAAACCAGTTCCAGTCTACGAATTTGAGTCGTTCGAGCATTGCCGCTTGGCCCCGGAAGGTGATACGCTGGTTACTGAACGATTCACAGGCCACTGAGTGGTACGCGTCCGCACCGAACACGTCCAGAGCCCACTCCTGATATTGAGGATCGCTGAACACTTCCGCACAGAGGAAATGAAAGACGCATACTGGTCGTTTTTGTCTGTGCGTTGGCGTCGATGCAGCAAGCCGCTGAAACCATTGCTTGAGACGTTGACGACCGCTGGGTGCCTGCATCTGTGATACCAGGTCCGGGGAGGAGGCACAGAGCATCACGAGGAGTGGTCCCGGACTCGAAGGTTCCATAACGTCAGTTGGATGCACTGTTCGGCGGGTTCCATCAGGTTGCTCCACTTCAATGGACTCGCCTCTCTGAAGTCGACCGTAGAGCGGCCCCCGAGGAATCCCCAAGGCTGCTGCACGCTCGGTCACAAAACGACCCTTCTGGTCAGCGACGCGTACTGCATATGTTACGAAAATTCGCTCAGCGACTTCGTTCTTCGACGACGAGGATAGGGCTTCCGGAACCTCCTCATCTCGTCGTTCCCCGCAGTGTCGTTTCACTTGATCCTTTTGGGTGGCCAGTGAGCGCTGCAGCTGTTCATCGACAAGCCAAGGCAACGCATACACGGCAAACAAGGGATTCTGAACGAGCGGATCTGAAGGCTCGTCCTCGCCCAGTTCGTGAACATGCAGCGGATACTGGGGTCTACTGGCAAAGCGCTTCGCCGTGGAGAGGGTTTTCTCTAGTCCCCGCGGTGCGAACATCGTCAACCCTGCATGCCCGGCATCCGCCAGGGAAAGCATCAGACCCAGGAATCCGGCGCAGGTGTCGGCATCCAGTCTACTGAGAAAAACATGGGACAGTTTTCCCAATCGCACTTTATACTCAATGCAGAGTCGCTGGGTGCCTTCGCTGCAGTTAAAGAGCAGCCGACGCTCTTCCGAGTGGAATACCACCGACGCTGCCGCATCAGCAGCACCGTTCCCGAGCCACTCTGCAAACGCTCGCATCAAGAACAAGAGCTACCAACCGTTTCCAACGCGGACACTCACAGCACGCGTCCCGGAGAGTCGCTGCTGGCTCGGGTAGCGGTAGCCGCGTTAGACGCTAGTCCTGGTATGTCACCAGGCGAAGGTATCGCCGCAAAAAAAAACAACGTGCTACGCAGTCCACACACCGTGTACTGTGAGCGCGGTTTGGGTGCTGGTCACTGTAAGGCGCGAAAATCCGGAGACTCGAGGAGCTGCTCCACAACCGCTAAACGAATGAGTACAGGGTGCGCCTCGTTGACAGCTGAGCCTTTCACCAAAGGCGCCCGCGTTCAAGCGACGTCCGGCGAGAGCGTTGTACACTTCCAGACAGAAACACCGTTCACTCGGCACTGTCGTCTGCACTTGCAATCCGGTCTAAAAGCGTCCCCGACTAACCAGAACCCTAACAAGAGACGCTGAGTGTGCCGGCAACGACGCCTTGCTGACGACGTAGAGCCGTTGTATCGCCGCCGGCGTCCGCATTATAGGCGACGGACGTCGCAGCGATAGCCCTTAAGAGACGTGATAAGAGGAAGGAGGTTACTTTCCCGACGGGGTATCCAAGTGAGGCCTGTTTGGGTACTGTGCCGGTTCATTGGACTCGATCAAGCATCGTGATAAGAGGAAGGAGGTTACTTTCCCGACGGGGTATCCAAGTGAGGCTTGTTTGGGTACTGTACGTGTTCATTGGACTCGATCAAGCATCGTGATACGAGTGAGGAGGTTACTTTCCCGACGGGGTATCCAAGTGAGGCTTGTTTGGGTACTGTGCCGGTTCATTGGACTCGATCAAGCATCGTGATACGAGTGAGGAGGTTACTTTCCCGACGGGGTATCCAAGTGAGGCTTGTTTGGGTACTGTACGTGTTCATTGGACTCGATCAAGCATCGTGATAAGAGGAAGGAGGTTACTTTCCCGACGGGGTATCCAAGTGAGGCTTGTTTGGGTACTGTGCCGGTTCATTGGACTCGATCAAGCATCGTGATACGAGTGAGGAGGTTACTTTCCCGGCGGGGTATCCAAGTGAGGCTTGTTTGGGTACTGTACGTGTTCATTGGACTCGATCAAGCATCGTGATACGAGTGAGGAGGTTACTTTCCCGACGGGGTATCCAAGTGAGGCTTGTTTGGGTACTGTGCCGGTTCATTGGACTCGATCAAGCATCGTGATACGAGTGAGGAGGTTACTTTCCCGACGGGGTATCCAAGTGAGGCTTGTTCAGGTGCCCTATCGATTATATCGTATTCATCACGAATCTCTGCGGTCACTTGGAACATGAGTCGGCTGCAGGAACAACTACGAATCATTCGCGAACGAGAAGAGGCACATCGCATCCTCGGAGCGAGTCGCTGTACGGTGCTGTTTCCTGACGAAACTATTGCCTCCCGAGTCTCCTGGTCCGAGTTGGCTGCGCTCGCTCGCAATGGACTCGAACAGCTCATCAAGTTCGACCAGCGGTTTGCATCATTTCTCGACAGCGACCTGTTTCACCACCGCTACGTTATCGAGGGAGCGACAGCACTTCCAGCACTCGATCGCGGCCAAGAGTCAGCAGCAGCGAACGCGGAGACCCAACAGCTCATTCAACACTTCTGTTACCTCTTGGTGCCGTATTTTACCACGAGACCTGGACAAAAGTGCGTTGAATGGCTGCTTCGTGCGCACTCAGCAGGAGCACTGGACCCCGCGTCGCTGGTGGTCGCCGCCCTGCCCTATATTGGGACGGAGGCATTTGAGCGGCTCGTTGCGGCCTTGCACCTAGCGCAGCATGGTGTAGCAAAAGTGCGCTGGCACTGGCTAGAGCGAGTACACTCCTTGGACCACCTAGTAGAACAGAGCAGCGAACTCAACTGGTTCGTGCCGTTTCTCCTGGACACCGCAGAAGCGCTCGTGCGTGCACGCGTTTCGGCCGAGGGCTGGCATCGACTGCTTCTCTGCTATGGCAGCACGCTGGTAGCCAAACATCCGCTACGAGCCGGAAGCGTCATTCGCTTGGTTACCTTGAGCCTATCTCGTGTTGGACAGGCAGCAGAGCGCGACAAGCATCTGTGGCAAGCGTTCTGGTATGCTGCATTAGGGATGCTGGTCGCAGCCTATCGTGCCGTCGGTGCCGCAGTCCGCAGCGATGTATTTTCGGCGACTGTACGAGCGCTGCTGCGACTTTATGTGCGCACGCGGACATGGTATTCCGGGGACCCAGCCTGGTGTCGAAGACTCACCCTTGTACTGGCCAACCTCTATGCCGGGTCTCCGCACCAGCCGTTTCCACATGAGTGCCTGGAGACGCTCTCCAGTTGCACAGATGAATGGTATAGGGTGCTGGGAGCCTTGGATGCGTCAGAAACGGAGTCTTTGCGCACGGCTTACAGTTTAGCGCTGTTGGAATACTGCTGGCACCAGCAGGACGCTGATGATGATTGCTGGCACCAACTGGTTGCACGCTTGCCTCCATCCCCTTCGGGATGTAGCGCTTTGATCGGGCGCCTGTTGGAACTTTTCGACGCGACAGTGGCATCGGAGTCAGCTGATGCCACTAAGGTGCATTCTGCAGCAGATGCGCAGATGATGCGGTCACAAAGGATGATGGACGCAAGCACTGAGACGCGGGCTTCACTATCTGCAGATCATGCGAATGCGAACTTGGAGACTCCTGGCTCTCCATGCAGCGCAACCGAGATGCAAGCTCCTGCTGAATGGCATGAAACAACGTCACATGGTCCGGAAGTGTTATTATCCAAGGTGTCGTGCAAGCGGGGAGGTCGCACCACGACCCATCCACCAAGTGATTCGGACGCTGATCGGGAACGCTTCCGGTCTGCAGCACCGACGACTGAAACGGCATCTTCGACGCTTGCAGCGACGCCTTCGGGGTCACTGGACGCCAAGCATAGAGCGCAGCCTGCTGGGATGCTCCCGGGGACGCGTGCACCATCAGCGTCTGCCCTGACGAGGGCAACGGTGGAGCCTGGAGACGCCTCAGCAGCCGACGCAGCATCCGGCGCAAGAGTCGTTTCCGCAGGCATCGGGGCGGAGGCGCCTCCAGAGGATACCTCTACTGCGCCGCACTCGCTTCGTCGTCGACAGGTACCCAGCGAGGTCGCAGCGCTCGATAGATCTCAACGCATATTGCGCCCGCTGGTAGCGCATGTCGATCCGGTTACGTTCTGGGAAGCGCTCTACGCTCATGAGCGTCGTTTTCGCGGCAGGGCCAGGTCGTGGACCCTGCTGTGCGAACGCTGCATTGCGGCGAGCAGCCCGCTTCGAAGCCTGCAGCATCCGGATCCCCGAGTGCGTACTCGGACCCTCCATGCGCTCAGCCAGGCGCCATCTGCAGTACAGGAGCAGGCGCTTCCCATCATCCTGGAGCTGCTCCAACAGCCGAACGGCTTCGAGGATGATGTGCAGCGAGCTCTCTGCGCACCTGATGACGCTACTTGTGGTGACGTATTATGGTTGCGAGATCAACTGGTGCGGGTGGGTGCTCCAGCACTCGAATCCCTCCTACCGCGCGCGATGCTTCTGTATCTGCGCGCTGTAGGGGCGTGCCCTGTACGAGCGCTCGTGCGATGCTACCGACTGGCGAGTCGGTATCGCCACGGAATGAGTGCCTCGCCAAAGGAAGCCGATGAAATTCATAGCCGTGGATTGGCCGAGGGCGTCATTGTCTGGGAGGCAGCGTTTGAACAACTCTGTGCACACTGGAAACTAGCCCCCGAGACGAATGCCGAGCGAGCTGCACGCCGGGCAGAGCCGGCTGAAATGTGGTTCAGGCGTCTAGGCGAACGCTTTGGACGCTCCAGAGGCGCCGAGGCTTTCACTGCGCTTCTGGAGCAGCTCGTCGACTTGACGATGAATGAGGATGAGAACGGCGTTACCGCATGTACTTTGCTACTCGAATGGCTTCGCACAGGCGCTGACTTGCTCGATGAGGTGACCATTTGGCGTTTCCTGGCGAGCATTGTGCATCGACTTGCCGCTGTCCATTGGCTAGCGCCCGTGTCGCGGATACTGCACACCCTCAACGATCGACTTGCACAGACAAAGCCGATCACGGATCCAATGTTGGTTATGCCTCATGTTCAGCGGATTCTAGAGGCGATTGCTTCGGTACTGGCTCGTGCGCCGCACCCGAGTGCCATCACCGTGCTGGCGGAAACGTTCATTTGGCTGGCGACGCAATCGAGTCCCATGGAATGCGAGGCGGTGTGCTATGCCCTGCAGCTTGACACTTACCGCGAACAAGTGCTCGAGTTTTTGGCCAACGCTGGTGTACAGGCGGCGCGCTGGCTCGCAGTCGGAGCGATTGAGCCGGTCGATGTGCCCGCTGCGCTCGCACTGCTGGACACGTGCTCTGCAAACCTGGGTGTCGCTGGTACAACTGCACTCTTGGAGCATTTATTCAGAGCCTGCGCAACGGATGCAACCTGGTCGGCCCAGTTGCGGCAACAAACGCGGCGCTTGCTGCACCAGATCGTGCACGAGCATCCCGAAAACGATCATCGAGAGCACCTCCTGGACCGCCACACTGCTCAACTGGTTGCGACCTGTATACGACTACTGAAACCGCTCGACGATTCCGACTGGTGCGTGGTTGAACCGTTGTGGGCAGTATCCAAGGCGTCGACGGGTCTCGCAGTCATCCGAGCGCTCCTCGACGCCTTGCAGGAGCGGGCGACGGACGCAAGCATACCCCAAGCACCGTTGTCGCGCCCGCTTATCACAGCGCTGATCGCGGCCTGCCGCTGGCTCGCCACCGGACCAACGGAGCAGCCAGCGTTCACGCTCGTTGTACCACGCTCATGGTTAGTGGACCTGCTCCAAAGCAGTGCCTTCCACGCAGACAACCAGAAGAGCTTGTGGTTACTGGAGGCTATCGACCTCGGACGTCTTGACTGGAAACCAGAGCCTCCTGCTGCATCCAATGAACACGTATCGACAACACCAACAACAGCGACACGCTCCGATTCAGACCCATGGATGAGGTTCATTCAAGAACAGTTCGACCTGGCATGCAGCGGGACGCTCGATACGAATCGCCTCAGCTGTGTGCTGTGCGTGGCGCTCAGAGATGGAACAGCGCGTGCAGCGCTCCAAGCGCGCCACGTGGCAGCACTGCTGAACGCCAACAAAGCATCGACATGCACGCATGTGCCGCAGGGTGATCACCAGCGATGGCGGCGACACGCAGCGCGCCTCCTGATCCAGTGCCTGCACGATGCGGGCACGCGTGGATCGGGGCTCCACGGCGAGCTCCTGGAGGCGCTCCTGGGAGCTCTCTGCCAGCACCATGAATGGCTCCCTGCATCGGAACGGCCTGCGTATCGGGTGACGGTTGTCAGGGGCCTGGTGTGTTATGCGCAGAGCCTTCGGAGCGGGGACGCTGTGCACGCGATGTGGAACGTGGTATGCTTGACCGCGAGTCGCGATCTGCCTTTGGATGCAGTGCGCGATCTGTTTAGGGAGGTCATTGGGCAGGATGAGGCTGCGCTAGAGCCGGTGTTTCGGGCGCTTCGTGATGCGCGGCGCATACGCGCTGGTACGCTGGCGCCTGTGCACGCTCCGGGGGCAGCTCGGCGAGGCGATGCGACGCTGTCCGAGCATCGCTCGTCATTGTCGTCGTCGTCGTCGTCGTCGTCAACAACAACAACAACAACAGCAACATCGCCGGTATCCGCAACTGCGATGGATCGCTTATGGCTACAGCTGTTGCAGGATGCGGCGGCTTGTGCGCCGAGGCACGTGCGCCGGCTGCTCTCGGAAGCGTCCGGGATTGCGCCGGCGGTACTCCAGCGTCTGCCTGAGTATCTGGATATGGGGCGCGTCTTCGGAAATGACAGCACCGAAGATATATTGAGCTTTTTAGAGACGCGGCATTTGCCAGTAGCGCTTGTGCAACACCTGGTGACGCAAGTATGGCCCTTGACGCGCATTCGTGAAGCGCTTGAGAAACGCGCACAGCCAGTCGTCATGGCGATTCTGGTGGAGCATCTGGTACGCGTGGCGCGGGCGGATGTACCGCGCAAACAGCATCACCAACGTCGGGAGCTGCAGGAGACGTTACGGGTGCTCGGCCGGCTCTTGCTGGAACAAAACGCTGATCCTGTGCTGGTGCGGCGCTGGCTCGAGCATCCGTATACGCGGACGCTGGGGCCGGGTATGTTGCCGCTGCTGGCCGCACATGCGGATCCTGTTTGTGTCGCATGCGCTGTTCGGACGTTTGGGCACAAAATGGTACCGCATTTGCCGCGCGTGTTGGCGCACTGGCCAGCACCGCCTGTTGTGCAAGCGCTCCTGGAGACGCTTCCCGAGTTCGTATCAGCGCCGTACATCCGCCAGCTTTGGGCGAGCATGTCGGAAAGCTTTCCCGACGATCGGGAGGCGGCAGCGATGCGTTCGCTGCTGGTTGAAGCGGCTCCACCGATGTCGATCCTGGAAGCGCTGAAAGCGGAAACGCAGCACCTGGCATGTTTGAGCGGCTGGAAAATGATGCACACGGAACCGTTCCAGAGTTTAACAGCGGCGCTTTCGAGCTGGGATTCAACTT
The DNA here is from genome assembly GCF_000091205.1 of Cyanidioschyzon merolae strain 10D. Taxonomy (NCBI): domain Eukaryota; phylum Rhodophyta; class Bangiophyceae; order Cyanidiales; family Cyanidiaceae; genus Cyanidioschyzon; species Cyanidioschyzon merolae. The sequence continues at coordinate 491,901 of NC_010141.1, forward strand.
TGGTCCAGCGCTCTTCCGAGCAAATTTTAGCTGTGATCTGGCGAGGTCTGGAAAGTCGTGAACGCATCATGATGAAAGCATTCTATGCAGGACGCGAAACAGAGCCGTCCATAAGCGAGCAGCTCGAGCAGCTCGAGACGCATTGTATGGAAGCGTTGGTTACCATGGTGCTGGTGCTGCCACACCCGGCTTGTGGCGAGATCCTCTACCGCAGCTTGCTCTGGTGCCAGTCGTTCGCAGCGGATGAGGACAGCGCGGGCGGAGATATCGCTAGCGAGCGCCCAGCGCGTCCGACAAAACGACAACGAAGCAGCAGCAGCAGCAGCAGCAGCACTAGTAGTAGTAGTACTATCGGTAGTGACCCTGATGAAGCAGCACCTCTTGGAAGAGCGCACATGCGTCGCGCGTCTCATTGGCGACGCATCGTCTGGTTCAAACTTATAACAAAGTTCGCATCGCGTCTCGGTAGTCGCTTCCAGGAGTATGTCGAACTCGTCTGGGATACGATTGCGGAACACGCTCAGCTGGACGCGGCTGGTGCGGCGACACCAGACCCGACGCCCAGCGAGGCGGCTGAGGTACGAGTTGCAGCGCTCGAGACGCTTGCGGTGTGCCTCGAAGCAGCGACACCATCGTGTGCGCAACTATCGAGCTCGCAATGCGAAACATGTCTGGATATCCTCGCCCAGTGGCTGTCCGAGGCGCACATGGCATCGCCGGTGGCAGCCACTGCCCTAGAGCGTCTGGTAGCGGCGCTGGCGCGCAGCGGCCTGTCCCAGCGAGTCACAACAGTGTCGACGACGTCCGGCACGTCTTCGCCGCTGGTGCGCCTCGGACGTCTCATTCTGGTCATGCCTGAGGTTCGTCGAGTGCCGGCTTCGTCGGCAGCGGCAGCCTTGCGCTTACGGGTGCGCCTGGTGCGCGTCCTCATCGAAACGCTGGACGAGGCGTATCTGCCGCCGCTGCTGCCGCGAACCCTATCGTGGCTCGCCGAAGTGCTCGATAACCCCGACAGTGCCGTTGAAGAGATGGCACGAGATATTGCAAACCGCCTGAGTCGAATTTCGGGCGAAGATATCTTGACGCAGTTGCGCGAAACGCCAGCGATTTAGGTCTCGAAACGCGACGAGTACCGGTGAGCCGACGATGAAGTGGAAAACGCATGATGCTTCTGCGTGATCGACGGTTGCCAGGTACCGATGCTATACGACGTGTACCCAGACACAAGTAGTGCATCCAGTGTTGTCGAGTTCAGCGCCGGCTGTGGCTCGCGAGCACCTCGGCTGTATTAGACACGCGCGAGCATCCACGGGTTTGCACCAGCACCAGCATCCGCGTATATGTCTTCATGAATGCCGCCAATGGCGAGTCGCCACGCCTCCAACAGAAGCGTCACCAGCATGGCAGCGGCGAGCGCATCCAACGCCACCTGGCTGAGCGTCCAACGCGTGGCAGATGCAGGCCGCTTCTTCCCCTGTGCCGGTCGACGGTATTCGTCGAAGCGCACCGCCGGCACCTCATCCTCGTCTATTCGATAGTACATCGGAAATGAGACGACAAAGTAAAGTCCGTAGAATGCGGATCCGATCCATACCATACGCCTCCAGTCTCGGAAACGGTAATGCGGAAACGCGGCAATGGTGACGGTTTCCGCGAAAGCGGTGCCGTACGCGAGCACCAACACGACCAGGACTCGCTGAAGACGCGTCCAGCGCTGCGATCCGAGCCTCAGCACCAACGTCACAAGCGTATGGTACATGCAAAAGTACGGCTGTGTGGCTAGATAACAGGGTATGGGTACGTCATTGAGCCGCCAGCTTGGAAAGGTGTACTCGGCGCCGAGCAACCGGTAGAAATAGTGCGTCCATAAATAGTTCCCGATGAATCCGAAGACCCCGTTCCAGACGTTCGCTTTGAAGATGAAGCGCTCCTGCCAGGGCAAGGTGCGGTCGGGTGTTCCCGGGAACAGCACCGGCGGCAGCACGCACACCAGCGCCATAGCCAGTGACACGAGTGCGTAACCGAGTGCGTCTAGTCGCTGGTACCAGCCGGTGGCAACGACCGCACCTAGCAAAAAGCCGACGGCAACCGGGCAAACGAGCAGGAGATAGCGTTCGGCCCAGGCCTTGGACGGGTTCCGTGCCCAGACAGGCATCCGGACGTTGAACGACTGTTGGTGCTGGTCGTAGACAACGAACGTCGTGCTGCTGCTGCTGTTGTTGTTGTTGTTGCGGACGTTTGTTCGCTGCAAGGACAATGCATTGCAGGGATTGGATAGATGGACGGATGGATGAAGGGTTTCATAGGATCCATCGATGCCCGTGAACTAGTGTACGCTGGATCATTTGTGGATGCTCTTGATAGACCCCGGGTATTGATTCACTTGGTTAGAGGTCGATTGCCGAGTCATCGATGGAGATCGAGCACCACTCAGAACCTCTGTTGGTGTCGGTTCCGCGAGCTCACCCTGTATACCACGTTTCGCTAGCATATGCACTGACAACACGGTGCTCTCGGAGTGCATATGAAACCGCTGACGCCTGGTTCCTGCTCTGAGCCGTCCATATCGTCGCTTCGCTATGGGACGAACGCGGAGTCGATATCGACCCAGCGGGACGTTGCCTGGGGTGTCTGCGCCTCGGTCGCTGCTGCTCGCAGTGCAGTGCTCGTAGCGCTCGTACGGCAGTACGTCTGGGACGGGTTACGTTCGTGCGTGGCGCAGACGTGGTATCGGTGCTCGTGTGTGTGTATGACGGTGAAAAGAACGCGCTTGACGTCCAGATGGTGCTTTACAGTGCATGACGCCAGGAGGTACGCTCGATGCTCCTGAGGTCGTCGCGCCAACCGACGCAGGATTACCGACTCGGTTCATGGAGTGTCCGGCTGGATGCGTACTCTGGAAGGAACAACACCCGAGTCAGAATGAAATGGAGCAGGTCCTCGAACGGGAGCGCAAACGCACATGTTTGAGCATCGTCTCGTTGTCCTGCATCGCGAACGTTTTCCGGCTTTTCCCGGTACGGATTCATGCGTCTCTTGTCCCTTACTTCGGGGCGTCAACTACGCGAGCCCTCTCATGCCGCCAGCGCCGTTACCTGCAGTCGAAAGACGATCGTGGAAGCGTGATCCTTCCGATATTGCCGATTTTTCGGCTGCTGTGGACGCGTTTCATGCACAGGCGGAGTACCCGACCTGCGCTTTGCTGGTCATTTTCATCCTGATGAGTACCGCCTCGGTGCACGCTCTACAGTCGTCATCGTCGACTGTGGTCAGGTATTCCCGTAGTAGATCGATCAAACTGCCTCCGGAGAGCGCTCGTTTGGTTATTCGGCAGAGAGGCCCCTGACGCGTACGGTAAGCTCGCCTCGATGTGCGCTTTCGTCTCCGTGCCCAGTGCCGTACGCTAGGATCACGGGCTTGTTCTGGGCAATGCCCTCAGCGAGCAGACGACGCACTGTAATCACACATGTGATCCCTGGGCCATTCGATAGAGGATTCTGCAGAACGCAATATCTTCCGTGATGCATCGTAGAGCGCAAGGAAAATCCAGGTCGCGGATGCAGTTGAGAAATGTCGATAACGTTGACGCTGGTGCCATGCAAACCAGTGATGCATTCGGCACATCCAAGTGACCGCCATCATGACTCACATCCGAATCCGATATACGTTTTCATTGAAAAAGAACAGGCATGAGCCTCCTGTACCCGAATCGGATGCTCTTGTCGTCGAGTCCCGTTTCGTCGATGACAGCCCAGAGAGGATGATGTATCTTTCTAACGGAATCAGTAGTTGGACAAGTTGCGTGATCTTGCTCTGAACCGCACCTGAAAAGGAATTCGTCAAGCGACGTTGTCGAAGAGCGTGCCGCGAAACCCAACCATCGAAACCTCGAAACATGCGTTATTCCAGCGTGCTCCAAGAAAAAGCACGGTATAGATTCTGGAGTAGTAGATATGATTTGGATCATGATATTCGTGGGTTCACGAACGACATTTCGAAGGTGTTCGGTGCTGCGATGATTCCGGTGACGTGACGAGTTCCGGTGCCAATGAGTCCACGGAGATACATCTGAGGTTCGATCAAGAACCATGAAACGAAATATGCGTCTGGAACACCACATACCTATACTTTGATTGTCTAGGTTTTCATACAAAATTTTGCAAAGAGGAGCAAGATCGAACCATGCTGTTTCCTTTTTGTCATCTGCGACGGTGGTACTCCTGCTCTGCATTGTTGTGATCGTTGTTGTCGACATCGACGGCGACAAGTTGCTTGTTTACGCGTTGCGCTGGCGGTGCGCGCGCAAACGAGCCAGACGTTCACGTATCTGTTGAGTTTGCAGCGTAGGTGCACTGGTTGGTGGTGGTGGCGATGCTTCACTGCGTGGTGCTGCTGTTCCAGATGACGGAAGCGCTTCTAATGGAGTTGCAGGCGCGATAAGTGGAATCCGCTCCCAGTCTGTGTCCTGACGAGCCAACGCGTCCACAAGGCGAACGAGGAAAGGCTGCACAGCTACGGGAACGAGTCGCAAGTGACTGCGAACGGTGTCGATACCGCAGTGGTGGCAGAGTGCGCGAACCAAAAGACGGGCTTCGTCGCAGGTCTGTTGCACCCGATCTGCCGGCAAAGTGGCACACATCGTAAACAGTACGTGCAGTTCGTAGAGAAGCAGGTCCAAGTGTGTTTCCAGTAAAGGCGAGGTCGCACCAGTGACAGTTTTTTCAGTATTCGGGCCACTTGTGAGCACCTGGTTGCAAAGGCGATGTAAACACTTTTGCAGCATGACGATGCGGCTGGGCGTGGTTTCTTTCGAGGACGTTGGCGCTTGTGACACGGGCACTGTCTGGACGGAGCGCACCGCCGCACGAAGCGCCCGAACCAGCGCTCTGCTTAATACAAGCACGGGCGCGTGCTCCAGCGTCTTCAGCATGAGCAAGTTGTAGGCGCGGAGTAGCTGGGGTCCCTCAGGATACGCGGGTACTCGATGATCAAGAAGGCGATCACAGACTTCAGTGATGAGTAGCTCCAGCGCCGCGAGAGAGAGCAGGCAAGCGAGTTCTCGTTTCATGATCAAGTGCATGAGCGCGTTGAGTAAGTACTTGACGATGCGCATTCCAGCAGCGTCGACTGGCGATGCCTCGGCTGCTGCAGCCAGCACCGACCGTATGCCTTGCGTCAGACCGAGGCACAGGTCTGCAGCGTGATGCTGGAGTGAGCGTTCCTGACCTGCTTTCATCATCGCTGAAAGCTCCTTGGCCGCCTGAATTCGTTCCTCTGCCGACGCTGACTCGCCGAGCAGCGTATGGCTGAGTCGTCGGACCTGCTGCTCGGCGGAATCCGCAGCAGCAGCAGCGCCAGAAGCAGCAGCACCAGAAGCAGCGACTGCTGTTGCGGTGACGCCTGCGCCAGCGGCGGGCACTGCGGTACGTCTCCAAAAACGACCTTCCGGGAGGCACGGGGTCGGTGCGATCGGCGGCTCGAAGCTGGTGTGCCTGTTTGCCGTCTCATCGAGACGGATGGCGCGCTCTGGGGGCAGCTGCAGGGACGGCACTGCAGACAGCGCTCGAGGCTCGCTCAATCCATCGATTGGTGGCTGCACGGGCCTCCGCCCGGTTGGCACCTGCGAGTCCAAGGCCGCTGTGCCCGTACCTACCACCACAGCGGTGTCTGCTTTGGCCCGAGCGAGCATCGCAGCAAATTGGGTATCACTGTGTTGCATGTCGGCGTCGAGTTGGAAGGCGTCCCTGCTGACCGGGACTGCTCCCAATGGGCTGCCATCACCAGCATTCAGGGTGTCTGCCTGCTCCGCATGCAAACGTCGCTCAGAGACATCGGATGCAGGTGTCTGCGGGGCCGATGCACCCCCCGGGGACGCCTGCGGAGACGACACAATGGAGCGATTCGATCGTGCCGGTGACATGCTCCGAAACTTTTCAGTTCTGGTGAGAACGTCTTTGCGAACTTGTTCGTTGCTGATATCCCGAATTTGAGCTGCGATTGGAGCGTACCCAATGAGCCGAACGATAACTTCAACAAGTCGCTCTGCGAGCTGTCTCACGTGGCCATTTTTATCGCGAAAGCAGAGCAGGACCGGCTCCAGCACGAGGCGAGCTTCTGCCTCAGAGGGTGTTCTCTGCTCAGCGCCGCGAGACCAGCGTTCACATAGCCACTGCAGTGTCTCGAGACGAGCGGCGGGCAGCTCGAGGCTCAACGCTGCTGCGATGTAGCGCGCGAAGCTTGGCCTGCTATCTGTGTTATCACGTTCTACAGCAGGATACCACGCGCTCATGCACTGTAAAGCTGCCTCGCGTACCATTCTCTTGTTGTCGTTGACTCCATGCTGAATGACGGAACCCAGAAACAGGCGTAGAATCGAGTCATCCGCTCCGGGTAGTCGTTGCGTCTTCATACTTTCCACCGTTGCTTCGCCCAGGTGCGTGAGCACGTTCAGCGCGCATACCCCGAGGTTACGGTTTGTATCCGCAATGCGACTGGCTAGTGCTTTGAGTAGCTCAGGCGAGATGGTGCGAATATCCACCACAAGATCCGGCTCGGCGAGCTTTCGAAGTAAATCCTGGAGAGCCTCTTGGCGTAGTTTCCAGTTCGCGCTCTCCAGGTTTCGAAGCACGGGCTGGATCCGATCCAACACGAGCGTCCTTGTGGTGCCAGAGTGCCGTTCAGCGGGTGATGACCAAGCAGTCGAACCACAATTCGTTGGCATGCTGGACATGGTGCAGTTCGTGTAGCGCGACCCGCGTACCGACTTGAGCGGATTCTGCTCAGAACCTGCACCAGATTTTTCGACATCACCGCTCATGGGACCGTTGCAGTTCACCACTGATGGTGCGGCATTTTCCTGATCCAAATGTTCCAGTTGTGCCCGATAAGCGGCAGGAATACCGAGTTCGACGAGTCCGCGCTGCATCTCAGTGCCATATTTGCTTCGTACAAGCGAAGCAATGACTCGCAAAACAACATCAGCACAAGCTGGTGGCTGCTCCGGAAGCAGCGGTCTGGTCATGTCGAGCACAGCTCCCATGGGCAACGAGTCCATTCCGAAACGCTCTACCAGCTGGTACTGAATGAATTCCAACGCCAAGATTCGAGCACGTAAATCCGGAATATCCCTGCATACTCGTTCGAAACAGGCGAACACAAGAGCGGGCGTCCCCAAGCTCGCTAGTTCGAGTAGAAGCTGGGAGCACTCGGTCAGGCCGGGTGCCTGAATCAACAAATAGGCAATCGTTTCCGCAAGGGAAGCGACACGTGCAGTACGAAGACTTGTCTGCGGACACTGCGCAATCGTCGTATGTATTCGTTGCACGAGCGCTCGACATCGTCCAAGCGCTCCGTGATCATCGGATTCAACCGCTTGTTCCACGAGTTGCTCAAGCGCCTTGCATTCCTGTTCTAGGAGCGCCCCCGAGTATACACTTGAATGGTCCTCATCGTTCCCAGCTACGAGCATGTCCTTTGCGATCGGTGTTCTGCGGGATCCCGCGGCTGCGTCAGCCAGCACGATGCCTTCTCCATCCGATGCCTTGCGAAGCATTCGCTCAGGGCCCGCCCCAGCCGTTGACGCTATCCGTTCGTGAGCGTCATGCGCTGCTGCTGCTCCTGCTGCTGCTGCTGCTGATACCGGAGCGTCCATCTTGCCAGGGCGTTTCGGCGGCACTGCAAAGGAGTCCTCGATGATACTACTGGAGAGGTAAGATGCAGCATTCGGTTTTCGCCCGGGCTGCGCGCTAGACACTTGTTGTGCAGGAGATGCAGGTTTGGCACGCAGCTCTTTGCTTTCATCTGCCACAATTTTCTGAATCTTGTCCAACTTGCTCTTCTCGAGACCTTCGATAAGCGACGAAACGGCGTTCGTGCCACATTGAACTTGCAATAGTGCGACGCACTCGAGAGCTGCCTCCCGTACATCTGCAGCGGCATCAGCCGTGGTCTGCGCAAGCATCAGTTTGAGCTCGCGCAGCGCCGGACGCAAGTCTTGGGCGCTACATTGGCGAATGAGTCGGGAACACCATTGCAGTGCGATGGTGCGGCTCCCAGGCACTTTTGCAGTTGCAGCTTCTATGATTGCTGGAGTCACTTCGGAAAACTCAACAGCTCTGCTTGCTGCCAGAGCATCCAAAGCCGCGCGCAACGCCTCTACCAGAATGCGATTCTTCTCCTTGAGGCGACTCAGGGCTACGATAGCGAGCATTTTGCCGTATGCACGGAAGTTCTTGTCCGACTTGGTCGCCAACTGAGCGATGACGCGTGCGGCCGCTGTTGCTACCGCAACATTCGCGTCTTTTCCGATCAGTCTCTGAATCTCTGCGGCTAACTGGCTTCCTCGAGTGGTGTCAATATGCGAGGCTGCCTGCAGCTTCTCCAAAAAGTTATCCAAAGCACTCTTACGTACACTCCATTTTTGATGACCTAAAGCCTGAAAAAAGTCCAGTGTCTGTTGTGACTTACCTTCATCCTCTGCATCCACCCGAACCTGTACCGCGTCTACGAGGCTACCGATGCATACACCCGGATCAGCGTCCGCCCTACAGGCCAGAGAAGGGTCCCTTTCGGGTATCGCCTTGGTCGAAGCGCGAGGTGCACCTGCGCTCTCCTCCCGCGGTTGCTGTGACCTGACTCTTTGCGTTCGTTCCAGGCGACGCGTTAGACGCGGCGGCTTTCGCTTCTGGCCTGGAACATGGGTGGCGTGCTCCGCTAGGTTCCGACAGGCCTCGGTGAGCTCCGCCTTCATGACTGGTTTGATGTCCACTTGCTTTAAGATGCGCTCTAGGAAGGATTGTCCCAGCCATGAGTAGATTTCAAGAAGCAGTGCTTTGCCGGCTGATCGAACTTCCTGATTGGAATGGTCGAGGAGCTTGTCGAGCCCTTTGCTTGCTGCGTTCGCAGAAATCGCAGCTTCGCCGTTGCTACCACAACCGAACTCCCTGATGCATGTCCGCAGGATATCAGCTGCTGCAGATACCACTTTTGGTAACCGGTTTTCATAGCCCACGTCGCAAAGAACGGTGACTAGGTCATCACCGGCATCGCAGGAAACGAGCCCCAAAGCAGCGTCAAGGGCTCTTGCTCGGTTCTGGGGCCGCCCCGCAAGGCACTTTTCGGCTATGCCTCGAGCAATAGCCGCAGCGGCACCGGTTTTCCGCAGTACCGCACTAGCAGTCGCGTCATCCGCACAAGCATCACATAGTGCAACCACAGCATCAAGTGCAGCGAGTTGCACTGCTGCATTCGCATCCCGAACTGCCCCTGCAAGCAGGTTCGCATCAGAGGCACTCGGCGCCGTGCTACCGTTGGCAATCGCCTCTCGTACCTTTCGCAAGGCTGCCTCGCGAACACGCCAAAGTTTATGGCAAACCTGTTCAGGAATCGGGAGTTTCTTTGCTTCCTCTATCAGCTGATCTTCGTCAGTCATGACGACGAGACCCAGCTGCAGCAACAGCAGTAACTACAAAAGCTTGACGGCAGCGTTGCGCTTCGCGTGATCAGCAACGAAGTCGCCACGGCAGAAAAATTCAAAATGGCGAGCGGGCTTTGGGCCGCCCTTTCATGAAGGCGCGCAGTGGCAGCAGCGAGGATGGCCCGCTGATGCTGTGGTCATATATGGATATAATGTACTAATTAGTACAGACTGCATCGGGTATCCCTAGACCCCCTGCTACGCAATCACGCAAATGCTTTGATCGCTTCGCAGTCCGGAAAAGTCAGGGCGCCACGTATACATCCATGTCTCGCGAATGATGCTCCTGGACAATTGATGAACGATAATGGTGTTTCAGCATTCGATTCTACCGAATTTATGATCCAGATACGTTGATTCCATACGAGGGAAAAGCTGCTATCATGACTAAGCGCTGAGAGCTACGAGCGCGCTTTCTTGCCAAAAAGTTCCGTTTCATGTTCAGGCTGCATTCTTCAGCTCGGATTCCTGATGACGCAGGTATCCGTTCGATGGTAATGCCGTATGGTATCCCGTAAATGGCCTTTCTGGTCTGGGCCTCATGCGCAGGGCTCGGTACCCACCGATGATCGAGTCGCAGGTCACCCGATCCATTTTCTCGATAGCGGAAGGAGGAAGTGTTCGCGGCCTATATGCACGTACATCGACAGCGATGCCGCTGCTTCTTGAGCAGTTTCCTCTTGTATGGAGCATTTTAGCGCTTGTGTGTATGGACCGGAGCTCTCGAAAGTACGGAAATACTTCCCGAAAATTTGCGGCTTGTGGAACACATCCGGCTCGTGCACCATCGTTGACGTGCCCTGGTGCCGTAAGCGAGGCTTTAGTGCCGGTCCGGTGCGTTTCCGGGACCCTCCACGACAACGGAACTGTTCCCGTATATGTCCGTAAAACGCCATAGCCGTGAATGGAAGTGCTGTCTCTGACGTCTTTTATCTAGGTCTGCGGCGTACCGATGACGATCTTGACAGAATCCACAGGGATGAACGGTGCATCGTCGACACGGATTCTAGTTTGGTGCACGTGCATGAGCAGGAACTAGGGATCGATGCACCGCATGATGCTCCAATTGGAAATGTTGTGTCCGACACTCCCTATGCATGCGTTTGAATGTGTCCAAATTCTAGACGCTTATTGTCGATGACGATCACGTATCCATGGAAACCCGCCTAGATGCGCCTACCTTGCAGCATGAAATGCCCCGGCAACATTTTGCCTCGGTGCAATCCTAAAACCCATGCAGTTTTTTGGTCCTGACCCTGAAGCAAAGAACCTGCTCGGTAACGCTCCTGCAATAGACACATCTGACACGTTCCTCGCGTTTGCGCCATACGGAAATCCATCGATGCCAACTGAGACGCGATCCCCAGCTTCATCTATATCCATCCTTGGCAAAGTGCTGATCGGCTCCATAAATACTCGCACCGCGTCGAAAACTGCACCTGCCTGCTTAACGTCTCTATTTGTGGTCAGCTACTGTCATCCGTCTGCAGGAGCTTGCAGCGATGAACCGCACGGAAACGCAGCAGAGGCCGGTACGACCCGCCGCACGCGTCCAGGACGAACTGCACCAGCCGCATCGCGCGCTACGCGCCGTCGGTCTGCTGAAACTGCTCGTGCCGTGCAGCTTCTACACAGTCACGGGTTTGGTGTGCACTACGGCCTCCAGGTATGGCCGGTGTTGGATCAGGTTATGATCTCACGACGACAACGTTTTCACCAGAGGGTCGCGTTTATCAAGTGGAGTATGCGACCAAGGCTGTTGAACAAAGTGGCACGGTGATCGGCATTCGCTGCGTGGACGGTGTGGTGCTCGCTGTCGAGAATCTGCGCGGTGTCAAACTATTACGTCCAGACTCGCTCCGCCGAATTTTCGCAGTGGATCGTCATATTGGCATAGCAGTTGCGGGTATCGGCCCTGATGGCCGGCACATGGTCGGCCGAGCGCGCAGCGAAGCACAGAACTACCGTTCCGTTTATGCGGAGGAAATTCCCCCGAGCCTGCTCGCAGAGCGTTTAGCGAGCTATGCGCACGTGTACTCACTTTATTGGCACGTGCGGCCTTTTGGTTGCACCATCCTCATAGGCGGTTGGGATGCTTCTCAAGGACCCTGTCTATACGTTGTCGAGCCTGACGGTAGCGGATACAAATACCGGGCATATGCAAACGGCAAGGGTCGCACCGCAGTGCGCACAGCGCTGAATAAACTCAACTTTGAGCAGCTCACTTGCACCTCAGCAGTTCAAGAGATAGCGCGTATGATTCATCAGTCTCGGGATATCGCTAAAGATAAACCGTACGAGCTAGAGATGGCTTGGATCAGCGAGGCCAGCGATCACAAGTTCGCTCGCGTCCCAGGGGCACTTGTCGTCAGTTCTCGACAAGCGGTTGAGGAGGAGCCTCAACAGATGGAGACCGGTGGAAGCACTGCCTCGGCGGATAGAGGTGAAACCCCGTCAACATCAACACACATCATGGAAGAGAGCTAAATGAATGTCGGTGTGATGCTGGTACTCGGTTTTGCTGATGGCAGCAACGCCCTGGTGTTCGTATTCACCAGCTTGGTTCTTGGAGAGTGTCTCTGCGCTGTATCGAATGCTCTTCGGTTTTAGACTGGGCCGGGTGACGCATTTTCAGCGTAAGCGCATGAAATGCTCGAAAATGTAGCTGTTGCCTTGTTTCTGCGTGACATGCTTCTCGAATTCCTGCACGGAGACTACTCTGTCCGTGACCATATTGACAGCGTTTCCTCGCTAGGATACTGTCAGGCACCAATTCGAGCGAAACAGTGCACGTCGAGAACCTCTGGCATCTCGGTTGTCCCTGGGGATTCCAGTGAGGATCGTTGCTTCCATGGAGAGGTCGTGTGGGTACATCAAGAAAATTCTTCCTATCAAGATGCCAGTTGCGTACTAGCTGGAGTTCATGAAATTTAGTTCTTGAAAAAGGGCAACAACGTGCATGAAATGCGTTACCTACACGTCATTCGTTGCCCATGGCTTATTGTTGTCCATGCCCTGCTGCATGCGGGCACCGGAAGCGCTCTAGATCGGTTATCGGGGAGAACACGTCCTGGATCAGGGAGTGCTCCTCTGTGGATACGCGTCTCGCGCACTGGGCGGTAATCGCTTTCACCGGCATGCCATTTTTATGATCCCTCAATGGGTACCATGCGTGATGGCAAATTTTGCATGCCTGGAGCCCCGGTACATCCATCCGTTCTTTTCACACGAGTTTCGCATCCGTGTCTTTGCCAGACAAAACACATGGCACATGGAACTCTTGACGCAATGTGGTTCTCTCTACCAAAACAGTCAGCTGGTATCCATTGGCTGCGTGGATATCCCCGACCGACGAGCATACGTGCGCACCAGCGTCCGCTTCACGTGACGTGCACGCTGTCGAGGCCACTGCACGCCGCCTATTCTATGGCGTTGTTTTAGATGCTTTCTGCGTATTACAGGCAAATGCGCTTCAAGCAAATTGCGTTTAGATGAATTCTTGAGCAGCTCTGACAGTCTTCCGTTTCCGATGTATGCTAAAAAACGTGTCCAACTCGTGCCATACTTCAGAGTTGAAACACCATGGCTCAGGAGGCTCCGCAGCTGCCGTTTTCGTGTAGAGCCTCGTTCCAGAAAGGCCGTGCGCATGCATTATGGAGGCTTCACACCCGGCTGTTTCGTAGCAGCGTCGCTCACACAGAGCGCCTCGAACCGCCCTGCCTCGACCCTATCCGCTGTGACACGGCTGACGCAGCCGTTCGCTCGCCGTCAAGCCGCGCTTCCTGTCACGAGTTTCGCATCCAGTCACCGCTTCTGCAACATGCGTGCGTCCGTTTGAAATGAAGTGAGTCTAAGGAAAGAACGTACGGAAAAATCTGTAGCGACAAGCCCTAGACATACTCTAACAGCTTGATCCATAAGTCGCGCGTGTTGCGAAACGTGCAGATAGCAACTCGGTAAATGCGTGTGCACGCACGCATCCGGTTCATCGCATCTGTGCTGAACTGACACAGCCGATTCCTTTATATACTGATTTATGCAGGAAATAACTACTGCGCGCGTGGCCTAACACGCTGCGCCTCACGGCATGACACCGATGGGGGCGGTTGGGCCCGATGGAGAAGGCGTTGGACTTCGGCTTCAGTTTGGAATCCATCCAAAGATTGGGGGTTCAAGTCCCCCCGCGCGTGTTGTTTTGTACCGGATTCCACGGAGGTGATGGAACGAGACGCACTGTCTGGACAACACTTATGCGGTGCTCAACACAACGGCTGAGTGATTCCCAGCACGAACGCGTACAGGTACCGCTGGTTGTGACCGAACGCTGTAGACTCGGGATCCGGGTTGTCCGTTGAACTGCCGGGATGCGCCTCGCGACAACGAGTCCCAAGTTTGGAAAACGTCCACGAATATCACTCGCTGTCGATAGCGGCTTGCGAGTCGCTTCCGCTTGCCGAAGAAAGTACCGACACTGCACCAGTGACTTTCGCACCAGACTAGAGGTGCTCCAAAGGCGCTGCAGCCTAGTTTATGAGATGGTTATCCCTAGAAAATTGGGCAGAACCTGGAATCTCCCTGGACGTCACGGCGTTTGAGCATCGCATGCAGCTGATCACGTTTCACCGAGGCGTAACTGAGCGTACGCTCGAACTGGGAAACCAAAACGAAACGACGACTAAACTCGGATACGAAACGTTTTGGCAAAAGCGTGCCAGGCAAGCCGCCTCTCTATCCTACGAAACCAAACGCACACGACTGCTATTCTCGGACTCGGAATTTTTTCAGAAACGCGTACCGGACGATTACCCGCGTGCTCCGGGTCCAGGAAAAGTCACACACTCGTTGTTTCCGCGTTGCAGATTCCGCATCGATAGTCTCACCAGGGCACGGTTCCCTTCCGATGGGTATCGAAGCGATCATTCTTTGTGATCTGCGGTACGCTTACAAAGTCCGTGAATGCGCGGAGGAAGCACGTACAGCTTCTCGAGTTGATCAGCGGACGGCAGCGCCACACGCAAGCACATACACACCGAGAGAGACACCATGGCGACAGCGTTCGCCATTTCGTCGTACCGTGCCACCACGTCGTCCAGTCGGACACGAGTCATTCATGTCCAGCGCATGTATGCCGAGTCGATATCGAAGTATTTTCATCGCTTTAAGAAAGATGCACGTTTGCCTTAGTATCAATAGCCATGGCATCTGGTTCCGTTTCACCGTCTTCATCAAGGTGAAATTCGAGCAGAATGTCGTCGGTTTGTGCCAACAGCTCATCCGTGACACGTAGATGGTCACGAGGTTGCTCCTCGGTGTGCGCTGCTGGTGACTCTGACGCCATCGAATCTGGCTCGGGGATGATGATCCCCGTCGGCTGAACACGCGCGCGTTTTTCACGCTCTGCGGCTAGCAACTGCTCCAGACGAATGACTACAAAATTCGGTACCTTCATGGCGGCTCCGACGTCGTTGGCTTGGCGCCAGTTCGAAATCGCAGCGATGTCGTCCTTCAGGCGTGCAACCAAAACAACGAGGCGTTCGCGCAGGAATCTCGATTTGCTGGAACGCAGTAAGCGAATGAGCTGCTTCTGGATTGGGAAGGCCAACTCGGGAAACGCCGATTCTCGTACGTAGAGCGTCAACCAATTCAAGAGCGAGTAGACAACTTCGTCTACAACAGCTTCACCGAAATTGCTGCTTTGAAGCACCGCATCCTGGATGCGAAGCAGACGAGGCCAGTCGATGACGGGCACCTCGCGCCGGGCTGCGCCCTTTGTCGTTCGATCACATTCAACTTGGCCGAGCATTTCGAGCAAGGACGCGCAGAGTGGGACATAGCTATGCACCTCTCCAGCGAGACGAAGAAGCGCACGTATGCAGGCAAAGCGTGCCCCGAATAGGCGCGCGCTCCGCAGGCCGTCAATCAGAATGAGCACGATTTGCAGGTACGGGAAGCGAAGCGATGCCAGTTGCTCGTGAACGGCAAGAACATGGGACCACCATTCAACAGCATGGATGAAGGACCAGTTCAGAATGGCCTCGCAATCGCAACCTCGACCAGATGACAGTGCTTTGCGCACCTGGAAACCCAGTTCCTGAACTTCACCGAATGCAACGCGGTAGGATGCATCACCGGACTCGGCGAAAAGCTCCCGTGCGCTTTGTAGGCAGAAATCCATCGACGCTGCTGTTCGCGGATTCCGGCTCTTAAATGTTTGCGTGAACGTCCGATAGCATTCCCGCAGTACGACCTGTGCGATACACGGTTGAAGGTTGCCGAGCAAGGCGCGTAGCGTCGCATGCACCTGCGAGCGAATCATGATGAGCTCCTCAGGGCGAGCCCAGATGATAGTGAGATCGCGGATCAGGGTCTTGCTCCACTTGGGCAAGAGTGGTAGAAAATGTGCAAGCTTTTCAATTCGACGAATCAAGTAGCACTTGGTCAGTGGATCCCGAACCAGCGCGAACAAGGAAGAAAAGCACATTCCATATGAGAGCATGAGCCGCCGGTATCGCTGCCACTCTGGATCGTTGGGATCCAGGTCACGCAGTTTGGCTCCCAGGTGGCGCTGCAGCACAGCGGGCACTGCTACAATAGCGAAGAGCATGACACGATGTCTTGCATCAGCATCAGCAAACGATCCGATCCGCGCCTGGTCGCTGTTCCCAGCTGGTACATCCCGTTCACGCACCAGGTGAGAGAGCACGCTGACCAGCCTTCGCAAGGCGGCCATGCGTTTCGACGGGCGCATAAGTTCGCGGCGTATGCGCTGTATCCAGGATACGTCGAGGCGCAATCGTTTGGCGTCATGTCGCGTGGGACGTGTCGCAGACTGCTCTAGAGCATCGAGGCGATGCGCTTCGTATGTGTCGCTTGTGGCATGATCTGCAGGTCCCGATGCCGAGCTGGACGCGTCTGACGCTGCGCTCGCCTGGTCGGATTCGGCACTGCTGCTAGCGTTCCCATCGGCCACGGTTGCCTTGCTTGCCTCACTTTCGCCGAACCGCAACAGCGCATCGTCATGTGATCGCAAATAGGCATAGAATTCAGGGTCCTGCTTCTGAAGGTTGACCAGCTCTTGCTGATGTGCCGCGACTGGATCCAAGTCCACGAGACTGGTTTCAGTCTCGTAGTCTTCAGAGAGTCCCGAAGTGCCCGAGGCATTTCTGGAGTTGTTGTTGCGTTGGCGAGCTGCCGGCGCTTCTAGAGCTCTTGTTGCACCAGCGAAGGCGCCACCATCGGCCGCAAGTCGGCGTCGTTTGTGGCCTGTGTGGTCTCGTTTTAACTCGCGCTTGCGTCGAGCGTCCAACGAGCCTTTTTGCGGTGCATCCGAGGACAGCGTACGCTTGGAGGCTGAGTGGCGACGCTTCGGTTCCTGCCACGCCACACGTCCAGAGCGTTTATAGAGTTCTTGAGGAGGATGCTTCGATCCCATCGGCGAGCTTTCTCCTTCAAGTTTTAGAAGTGCAAGACAAAAATCTTGTTTGTGACGTCGTTTGATCCAACCTAGTGCACGGCGGGAGAAACAATATTCCCTGTCACCCGAGCGGAGCTCCGCAGAAAACTGACTCACTTTGATCTGAGGCTAACAACGGTGCCTTGCCTACAGGTATAATCCGTGACCTGCGAGGTTCTCGCGAGAGCCTGATCGCGCCTGGTGACTCGATTCTCTTCGGGCCCTGGTGAGGCCGCCTCACAGACTCGCCGCGCTCACTGCTCCGGAGTGATCAACGACGATGCGGTAAGACTCTTATGCGACTTCTTCAAACCGTACAGCACTCAATCCCTCTGAAAAATTATCGCACCAGAGCTGCAGCCCGTAGGAAAGCAACGTGGCGAGCACCGACCCTAAACGGCCAGGTCTAGCGAAAACACCGTGGTTTGCGGCGCTATGGCTTGGGCGCTTCCGCGTTCGGGTTTAGGCATTTCGCCGTTGTCGCTTCTGCGGAAGCGCTTTTGCCAAGCACCAATTGTTCCCGGGGAAACGCGCTAAGCGTTGCACTTGCCACGCCAGCTTCACTCGGGCGAGTACCTGGAATCGGAACACCAGTCACGTTGAGCACGGTCACAAACGAATACTGCAGGTAAAGACTTTGGGTTCTTTGCACAAGATTGCGTTGCTTGGGTCAGTCATGCGTCGCTGACGCCGTTCCTCCATAGACGCAGCAGTCGAGGCGTTTAGCCCAGTGCAGAGCAGCTCCCCAACGATCGAGAAACAAAACCTCTGTACTTCTTCGCAGAAGAAGAAAAGCGCGCAATGTCCCGTTTCTGCTGTCGAAGGCGAGAGCTCGCACGCTCATATTGGGTTGCCCCGGCGAGCGTTCACGTGCTGCCATTAAGCGCTGGATGACCACACGGGGGTTCGTGCGTCGACGTACGGTTACGTCACAGGGCGAACATCCGTAGACGTCGTCTCTGATCCTTAGCAGAGCGGCTGGTATTTTAGAACTCGTTCACCACGATTGACATCTAGTAAGGATTCAACGGCTCACGTGTGTGGCTGGGATGCGTCCTGCGTGCTTCGGGCTAGCGCGAAGCCTACCATCCGCCTCAGCGTTTTGGAATCGCCGCTTGCTGCGACCTGTTTCCGAACGAATGAATCCGCGGCGACGTATCGCGACCGGGGTGTTTTCAGGTTACCAACGAGGAGCCGCAAGTAGCCAAAGATGGTATCATAGAGTGCGCTTCGGATGCCTGTGTATCGTCGAGCGCATCGGCGAACTGGCACCGTTCTGCATTCAGGCTAATGCCGAGCTGCACATTCTCCGAGACCTTCAGGTCTACGTACCACGAGGTCTTGCGAACCACCAGGAATCCTCTTTCTCATCAGATGAACTCAACATGGACTTTGGCTTTAGCGATCGATCCATCTTATCCGGCGATGGCTCTTCGGCGAGCGGCACTGAGGTCCTCTCTTCGCGTGGTGTCAAGACGAAGAGTCCAACAAGCTGGCCAGGGGTTTCGGGACGATCCATGGCCCTTCATCTTAAGAGCGACTCGTCAGCGGCATTGCCATTCGAAAAGGGAGCGTGCGCTTTTGCCGAATGCTTGCGTACCTCTATCGAAGGTCTGTGTGCATGTGACGCAACCTCGCGGATCCGCCACAGCGCCACGACCCGATGCACTCATGGAGTGATTTCTACTCGTACTTCCAGGCAAAAGTGCGGACAGGAACCCATGCGTCCCATTTTCTTGGCGATCATCCCATTCGGTGACCGTTACCACTCGGCTGAGAAAACCGGATGCGAGCACCAAAACCGCCTCCTATCGAGTGCATGAACAGATGTAAATGTGCGGATGACGTAGACCCCGCCCAAACAACCCATACCATCGACAAGAGAACAGATATGAGGATGGTGAAACGCCCTATTCTGTGGAGAAGAACGGTGGTGGTCGCTTCCCTGGTTTCCGCGAGCGGTCGTGTCTCCGGGGGCATCCGCTGAGACGCGACAATCCTCCACTACGGAAAACAAAGCATTGGTGCCCCGGTGAATCGCGTGCGCCACAGCGCGCGTCATGAGCCGGTTCGATGTGCACACAGATCCCAAGTCTCCTTTTGATCCAATTTTACCCAGCAGGAGCGGTGGGTACTGCACCTCCCTATGCACATGGGTCCAGTTTCGTCATGCACTTTCAGGGCGGATAAGCAAAGCTCGCTTCCGTAGTCGCTCTGCGTTTGCTACGCTTCAGGTACAAGTAGCGTGCAAGCTGTCTGATCCCGTCATGTTTCTGGTGACAAAAAATTATCTAGCAGTACGCTTGTCGATCCGTGCAGAGGGAAACGCAGCGTTCACTCGAACGGTTTCGCAGAGAGGCAGGCTTCGAAGCGAACGTAACCGCTGGAGTATGCACCACAGAGGCAGCGGCTTTGGGGCTAGGGCGCCAGTCACTGCAGACAGCTCCTCACGTAAAGAGCGAAACGTGCTGCGTTCTTTCGCCACTGCAGCGCTGGTAGCGCTGATGGCCGTTTCCAGTTTCAACTCGCCACTGAAACTTTACCGGCCGGCGTTCGCTGAGGAGGTTTTCAAGGTACCCGGAGGTGGTGCCTCTACTCTCGCAACAGGCACCTCAAAAATCGTCACAAGAGGCGTCAACTTGGAAGGAGCAAACTTTGCAAAGCAAGACTTACACGGGGTCTCGTTTCAGCAGAGCATTGTGCGGGATGTCGACTTTTCCGGAAGCAACCTGCAGGATGCTTCGTTTTTTGATGCGGACTGTAGCGGAGCAAACTTTCAGAATGCCAACCTCTCGCGAGCAAATCTGGAGCTCGCAAACTTACGCAAGGCGGATCTCAGAAACGCAATACTCACGAATGCCTATGTCGTTGGGCAGACCAAACTCGAAGGCATACAGATCGAGGGTTCCGACTGGACCGATGTTCTGCTTCGACCCGATCAACGACGGTTGCTATGTAAGCGAGCCTCCGGGGAGAACCCTGTGACACACATTGCGACCAAAGACTCGCTCGGTTGCGCGGATTAGGTAGGTGCATGCTCTGGGGAGTGATTTGGAGTAGGTATGTGCCTTGTCGTCAACCAGACAATCCGACACCAGTCGGTTTAGAGCTGACGCAGAATGTTTTTGCAAATGTCGCTCGTCGGAATACTAGGAAAGTTGCCGGCGTTTCATTTTGCGTTTAGGGCGGGTATTCACGGGAGCGACAAGCCTAGATGCAACATTGCAGGGTAGCGTGTTCGTACCTAGAATGTCGAGGTCGTCTGCGCGCCATTTCGGTCCGCAAGCTAGCCTTTGCATCGTTGCTGATTAAAGCGCAAGGCGCTTGTTTGTTGATAAAGGCTGATGCAACGTCAACATCGGCCGTTGGCGGTATTCCCGGCCCACCGCTTCTCGACAGCAGTGTTGGAAGAGCGGGATCGTTGTATTGCTAAACTCACTTAACTCCCCCATGGATCCGTGTCTACTAGGAAAGCCCTATGGGCATCAGATATGAGGTGTGCCAGCACGTGCATTGGAGATAGTGGAAACGCCAAACGCCGAATAAATCAGCTTCTCCAGGAGAGTTCCGCCCATGGGTGATGAAAGTGTCACCATCTCGTCTGGCGGTAAGTTCATGAAGAACCCCGTACTTGCATCGCAGTCGCTATGGCATCGTCTAGAACGCACAGCCAGCTCATCGAATACGCAACTCAATAGGGAAATGCAGTCGCGATATGAAAACAAAGGTTATGTGGCGGGGAAGTCACTTATCCTAGGTAGAGCCCGAGTGGCGCCCCAGTCTGGCTCTAGAACTCAAAGTGCAGCATTCTCATTTTTTCTCGCCGGCACGCCAGCTCTAACTTGTTCTCGAACCAGCGAAGATAGAAACGATATGACAGCATAGATGCGTTTGCAGACAACAAAGTCTGACGGAGTGCTATTTTTTAAAGCTCGTACCATTTTCAGCATAAAATGGATCAGGTCATCGAAAACGGGCTCACACACGACACTTTGGGTCACTTGCCAGAGCAATCAGCACCGGCCTCTGCGACGTATTTCTCTGGTGGCTTGCTTTCCCTCCATCTGATCTCCAGCTTCAAATACACCGGTCGCTCGTCACGCTCCAGCTCCATGCACAGCAGTCGACGGTTGTCGATGGCAGCGTTCAAGACCCGATCTCGCTGGCTGCAGCTGTTGTTTACGCATTTCATGCCGAGGCAAAGGTCGCGATCTGCGCCTCGCTTGCCAGGCTCCTCCTCTATGTGTACGGCGTCCGCGCGCCCCGAACAGCCACGACACGTGGCAACGGCGAGTCGTTCCCGTAGGCACACACGACGACCCCGCCGCCGACTGCCGGCCTGCGGTGCACGACCGCCCGCTTCATCGCCCGGGACATGCCCTTGACGGGTCCGGAGAGCTCCGGTCGATGCCGGCCACGGTTTTGCCGCGCCCGATGCCCTACTCCTCGATCAAGCACGTCGTCGGGACGACGCTTTTGCTGAATGCACTGCCCGCTGCACGCCCGAGCACACGCGCTTCCATTGGATGAGGGATCCGTGGAATGCGATGTGGTCCCATGAAGAAACAAGCACCAGAGACAGAATCCTGGCTCGGGAACGGGTCGAGGGATTTCCACTCGCCGACGCTGCCGTTGTGCGAAACGGCTAGGCATGCTGGAATGGACACGATCGCTGCGATAGTTCAGGCCAGAGTGCAGCACCCGTTTCGGTGCGAGCGGCACCGCCGGGAGCCTGCTGGAGCGTATCCCGCGAGACGTATCCTGTTGCTGTCGAATGCAGCTTCATCGATAGTCGGGAAGACAGCAGGGTTTTTGTTTTGAGGGGAATCGATTCGCGAACGTTTGACGGGTCATTGGGTTTGGATGTGAGCTTTTGAATGGATCTTCAAGAAGCGACGACAAGTTTTGACCGCCGTCAACGCAGTGGCGCAGGTTGCTGTGCCCCGCCTACACGGCGTCCAGTAGGTCGATCGATGACTTGAGGAATGCGTCGTTTGCATATGCTAAACGCAGGGAGCGGAGAAACGCGAGTGCTTTTGCCCATGCATTCGATCATCATACAGGTATTTACGAATCCCAGTGTTATCGTGTGTCGCGAATTCGCTTGATCCTGGTGAAGAACCGATGTTGAGCGGCAAAGCGCCGAGGGCGTCATTCGAAGCCCTCGACCAAGCATCTTAGAACTACACATGACTCCGCAAATTCCCGGTGATGCATCTTGAATGTCGAATCTGTGCATCCTGATCAAGTTGGAATTGAATCGGAAGGCAGTAATAGGGGGCAAGCAGTTCAGTGTTCCAGTTTTATCTGACACTGCAGCCGAGCCGCGCGATGACGCACGATGCTCCAAATCGTCGCCCGCTCTACTCGTGCACTGGTGATACGACAAGAGGCGCTGAGTCGGAGACCGAGAAGCATAGCCATTGACTGCGCCTACGCAAAAACCTCTTGGGACTTTATCCTTTTCTCGAGCACCTTCCTGGAATAAAGCTGCTGTTGAACAGTTACGAAAGGATGGTGGTTCTCGCGATCGCTATTTTGAACAAGCTCGGCCGGCTACTGATTTCTCGTCAGTTTCGTGAGATGCAGCGGACCCGCGTCGAAGGTCTACTCGCCGCTTTTCCGAAACTTTTGGAAAACGAGATGACACGGAGTGGGGAGAATCGCCAACACACGTTCCTCGAGTCGGACACGGTTCGCTACGTATACCAGCCAGTGGAAAATCTCTATGTGGTGTTAATCACGAACAAGACGAGCAATATCGTCCAAGATCTTGAGACGCTTCGTTTGGTCAGCAAGTTGCTCGCAGAGCTCAGCCCGATCGTGGGAGTGATCGATGAAACCGCCGTATACGAAGCAGCTTTCGACTTGATCTTTGCCTTTGATGAGGTCATCGACTGGGGCGGCTACGCAGAGGCCGTGAACGTGCCTCAGATTCGTCAGTATCTCGAAATGTATAGCCACGAGGAGCGCTTAGCAAAAATGATCAAAGAGAGCAAAATGCATGAGGCGAAAGAGGAGATGCGTCGAAAGGCGAATCTCATTGAGAAACAGAAGCAAGACCTTGCGAAACTGCCGCCCGAGATACGACGCCTCATGGGCCTTGAAGGGAGCTCAGTTTCGGCAGGCTCTGGCGCGCCTGCAGTGTCTACCGGTGCGTATTCAACGGGGAATATGCGAGGATTCGGGCCCCAAGACTTTTCTGGTGCTCTCGGAGGCAGCACTCTGCTTGGCGATGTTGGACCTGCTCCGTCCTTGACGCTGGGCGCCACCAGAATAGCAGCGGACCAGTCGGCAAGCATCACGGTTTCAGCCGGAGGCCGGGGTCTGTCTCTCGGGAAGCCAAAGGCTCGCACCGAGGACTGGATGGCGCACCTGCATGCTGAGAGTGAAACATCTTCCGCAGATGCGCAACGCTCGCGCGTTACTCCCGATCATACGGAGCCTACAGCGTCGCAACGAGCTGCGAAGACAGTCCCGTCCGAATCCGCCACTCGAGCGGTTGCAACATCTTCAATCCCTGCGTCTGATTTCCATCTAACGACCGAGGAGAAGCTGAGTATATCACTCACTCGTGACGGTCGACTCGAGAGCTTTCAAGTACACGGCGAGCTTCTCCTTCAGATACGCGATCAAAAGCGGGCACACGCTCGCATCCGGCTGAAACCGCTTCCGGAATCGATGATGCAAAAGGTGCAGCTGCGACTGCATCCGATGTTGGATCGTTCGCTTTGGCAACAGTCGTGGGTGCTCGCACAACGCAACGCGGAGCGCCCGTTTCCCTATGGTAGCCCGACGCCAATGAGCCTGATCAAGTGGCGTTTTCAGTCCACTGATGAGAGTCTGCTGCCTGTGCTTCTGACCTGTTGGCCAACAGTCTCCAGTGATGAGACGTCGATGACGATCGAGTATGAGATGATGTCTCGCGCATCGGTTTCCTCAGACTTGTGTCCTCCGTCATCGCTGTCTTCCGTGCAGGTGCACGTACCGTTGCCGCGAACAGCAGTACAGCCTGGATTCTTCCAGTTGACACGTGTGGACGGCCGTGCAACGCTGGATGAAGCCGCCGCTGCCGTGCTTTGGACGTTGCCTCCGCTGGAGGCGCCCTGTAGCGGTGCGCTAGAGTTTACGATTGCAGCTGTAGAAAATCCCGAGCGTATGTTTCCGATTCAAATACAGATATCGGCCACAGAGGTTTATACGAAGCTTGAAATTTTGCGGGTGGAGGTGGCGACATCCCCAGAGTCGGTGCCAACGGAGGAGACGGCGTTCACGCAGGAGCATCGCCTGCTCACCGATCGATTCGAGATTGTATGAGAAAGCACCTGCCTGGTGTAAGCGTTTTTTTTTGCATTCGCGTGGTCTCGTAGAAATATGCCTCCGTGGACGCCAGTATGCGTCATGTTGGGCGCGTCGATATTTTGCGGCAAAGTGCGGCTCGATCGCCAGTCTGGGAAGCTGATGCACCAACGCACTAGTAGTGGATGCTGCGATTCAGAATAAGCGCCTTTTATATCGGTGGATCGATGCTTGGTAGCCGCATAGGGGTTCCGCTTCGTATACCAGGTGGGTCTGATTCACCTCCGGAAACCAGAGCAGGATCTACACGAAATCATGTAGGAGGATTACCGTGGACATTACGATCCAGAAGAATTCTGCACGTATTCCCCATGATTCAGGGATGAGTGCGAATGTACCCGACCCGGATGCCTCGGCTGCAGTGTCAGATAAAACTGGAACACTGAACTGCTTGCCCCCTATTACTGCCTTCCGATTCAATTCCAACTTGATCAGGATGCACAGATTCGACATTCGAGATGCATCACCGGGAATTTCCGGAGTCATGTGTAGTTCTAAGATGCTTGGTCGAGGGCTTCGAATGACGCCCTCGGCGCTTTGCCGCTCAACATCGGTTCTTCACCAGGATCAAGCGAATTCGCGACACACGATAACACTGGGATTCGTAAATACCTGTATGATGATCGAATGCATGGGCAAAAGCACTCGCGTTTCTCCGCTCCCTGCGTTTAGCATATGCAAACGACGCATTCCTCAAGTCATCGATCGACCTACTGGACGCCGTGTAGGCGGGGCACAGCAACCTGCGCCACTGCGTTGACGGCGGTCAAAACTTGTCGTCGCTTCTTGAAGATCCATTCAAAAGCTCACATCCAAACCCAATGACCCGTCAAACGTTCGCGAATCGATTCCCCTCAAAACAAAAACCCTGCTGTCTTCCCGACTATCGATGAAGCTGCATTCGACAGCAACAGGATACGTCTCGCGGGATACGCTCCAGCAGGCTCCCGGCGGTGCCGCTCGCACCGAAACGGGTGCTGCACTCTGGCCTGAACTATCGCAGCGATCGTGTCCATTCCAGCATGCCTAGCCGTTTCGCACAACGGCAGCGTCGGCGAGTGGAAATCCCTCGACCCGTTCCCGAGCCAGGATTCTGTCTCTGGTGCTTGTTTCTTCATGGGACCACATCGCATTCCACGGATCCCTCATCCAATGGAAGCGCGTGTGCTCGGGCGTGCAGCGGGCAGTGCATTCGGCAAAAGCGTCGTCCCGACGACGTGCTTGATCGAGGAGTACGGCATCGGGCGCGGCAAAACCGTGGCCGGCATCGACCGGAGCTCTCCGGACCCGTCAAGGGCATGTCCCGGGCGATGAAGCGGACGGTCGTGCACCGCAGGCCGGCAGTCGGCGACGGGGTCGTCGTGTGTGCCAACGGGAACGACTCGCCGTTGCCACGTGTCGTGGCTGTTCGGGGCGCGCGGACGCCGTACACATAGAGGAGGAGCCTGGCAAGCGAGGCGCAGATCGCGACCTTTGCCTCGGCATGAAATGCGTAAACAACAGCTGCAGCCAGCGAGATCGGGTCTTGAACGCTGCCATCGACAACCGTCGACTGCTGTGCATGGAGCTGGAGCGTGACCAGCGACCGGCGTATTTGAAGCTGGAGATCAGATGGAGGGAAAGCAAGCCACCAGAGAAATACGTCGCAGAGGCCGGTGCTGATTGCTCTGGCAAGTGACCCAAAGTGTCGTGTGTGGGCCCGTTTTCGATCAGCCGGGATACCGTTCTTCGCTTTCCGACATTGATGTGAAAAGCGCGTACCGTTCCGTTCTTTCTTGCCCAGATATCGGTGACGATGCGTCCATAAGATGACACCCGTAGAGACCAGATACGATCACAATATCCGGTTGGCATGGGCCCCCACATCTCGCACAAACGCCCCCTGATGTTACTGGGTCGTTCTTTGAGCGCTGCAGCGCTGACGACCGGCTCCACCCGGAAACCGGCATTGCCTCTTTGCCGATGTTTATCGTTCGTGTGAGACGCTCTTCCAAAAAGCCGTAGGTGTTCTGGACACGCGTCCCAGCCTAACACGCGATTTTGATAGAGAATGGAGCGGTTGCTGACCGCCATTTCAAGATTGAAGCTGGGCACGCATCCCCAGGTCAGTTCGGTGGCTGACCACCAGCTGAAGTCTTCGGCAGCGGCGCTTTCGCGGACGCTATGCAGTACCAGTGACGGTACGCGCCTTTTCTTGCTTGGGGCAGACGGCGGGCTCTGGCTGACGAATGCCGAGGAACTGTGGCGTTCTGCACAGCGGCTCGGCGAAGAGTCGCGAACGGAGTTCTTCGTGAGCAGCTCTGGAACGCTGGGGACTCCCGTACACTTGACTCCAGCGTTACGCTTCAAGCCGATCGCTTGCGCGCTTTCGAGCTCGGATCGATTTCTTGCTCTTTATGACGAGGAGTTTTGCGCGGTTGTGGACCTCCAAACAGTGCCGAGTTCGCAGACTTGGCTGGATCAAATAGCCCCCGCACCTGTGACTGCACCCGCTGTGCTACTAGGTAGTCGAACTAGTCAGAGGGCTGCTTTCACGCTACGAAGCATTCGCCAGGTAAGTTGGCATCCCTGGAGTGATGGACGCCTCGCTATCCTCTACGATGATGGCATGCTGGAGCTTTACGATACCTTGGAAGCTACGCTACCGGAGCAGACCTTGCGCATTCGCTTGCCGCTGTCGGGGAGTGAAGCACCTGCCGCAACAGGCGTCGAAGACACCACTGTTGCATCAGTCAGTATCCAGAACGTCTCTGGTGCGCTGGAGCAAACCGCAGGACAGCGCACATTGGTCAAAACTGAAGCTCCAGCGGCATTCGCTTTCGGCCCATTAACGGAACCATCGGAATATCCTTGGGAGCTTGTCACGCTGTATTTGTTGCGAGAGTCTGATGGAGCGCTGTTTATTCTCTGTCCGTTTGCTCCTACTGGACTGCGCTTGCCCGCAGTGTGGGTAGAAGCTGTTCATGGTCAGCTGGAGACTGGAGCGCTCGCGGATACAGCAACTTCTTCGGCAGCAGACGCGACCACATGGGCCGAACTACAGATGCGTTTACGACGAGAATGGCTGGCACTCTGCACCAGTCGGCAAGCTCGTATGGATCTCGAGAGCCACCGCGCAGACTCCGAAAAAGCGCCTCCCGTATATCGTTTGCTTCGACCTCCACGCACCTTTAACATGCAATGGACGCCGCTTCTGCAGGGCCCGGTCCATATCGAGCATGATGCTGCAACAGCAGCGAGTCATTGGGCACCCGCGTGCGGCATCCAGGTTCTTCCGAGCCCGCTAGGTCCGCTCCTGCTCCGTACCTGGTGGCACGGTGTTCTAGACGTGCTTGTCACTATGGAAAAGGTGGAACCTGTCTGGGCCCCGTCGTCAGAGTGTTCAGAACAGCTGCCCGCAGAGGAGGATGTTGCGCCATCGCTGCTTCTCTATGAGCGCATCTTCACGGGCGCTCCCTGTGCTCATTCGATCGTTGGCGAGAGCCCCACAGGGCTCTCCACGTCCTGTGCAGCAAACGATGAGCATTTACCACTTCCATGGGTGTCACCTGCGCAGACAGTGCCCCGTCTGCAACGCAGTGTGCTGCTCATACGCAGCCACCAGGGCGTCTCGGCCCTCTATTTGACGTGGCTGGATATGATCAGCCACGTGCTTTCCCCGAGAAGTTGGCCGTCTAGCTCGCTTTTCCATTCCGAACCGGATTCCAATGACGAGTTTATGGAAAGTGAGCAGCTTGAACAGCTGTTGGAGCAGTTGCCATGCTCCACGCTTGTGCAGTCGCTGGCGTCAGAGGCGGCTCCGCTGGGCCTCGCAGAGCTGCGCCTCCCCAGTACAGTGACACTTGTGAATGGCCCAGCCGCGAACCTGCTGCTTGCAATGGATGCTGATGGAGAGCACTTGCGAGCAGCGGCATTGCACTGGTGGCGCTTACCGAGCGTGGGCGCGAGCCTCCGTTTCCCGCGCTCTTCCATGACTACGCGGGAACTCGAATACACGGATCTGGTGCACGCATGTTCGCCGGCGGTGAAAGCAGGAGCAGCAGCAGCATCAACAACAACAACAACAACAGTAGCGACGAAAATACGTTCAGCATCGGGGCTAACGCCTTTGGAGCAAAAGCTCACGCAGGTATTCGGTTCCCTGGTGCCATGGCACACGTCCGGAGTCAGTCATGCTGCAGCGACAGGCGACGCGCAAGAACTTTGGGAACAGACGCGAACGCTCGTTCTCCTTTGGCAGATGATACAGACGATTATCCAGCCGCTGCGACTTTTCTATGCACAAACGCTATCATCGACTATAGAACAGCTTCCTCTGAGACTGGAAACGAACGCACGTCAGTACAGCTACCTCCAACACCGCCTAGAAATGCTGCAAAGTCGAGCAAGAGACTTGGATCATCGCATTCGTATCCTGGCGACAGGAATGAATGAAAATCTCCAAAAGCGCGCTGCAGGTCTATCGGAGCTGCTGCTGCATCGGAAACCTATGATCACTCCGCTGGAGCGCCAGTGTTTTCGCCAGCTCGAGCGCTATCGCGAACGCCTCTGCGAGTTCCAGCAGCGCCTTACGCAGTTACAACGGCAGGCTGCAGCGGCGCGGCAATCAGGAAGCAGGGCGCTGCCCGAGCTTGATATCAGGGAAGACTGGTCGCTGTTACGAAAAACCCAACAGCGTGAGATTCGTCAAGCTATCGAAGAGAACACCCGTCGTTTGGAACGGCTTTGCCAGGTTTCGCAGGAAACACGAGCGTCGATCGAGCGACTTGTGCATATGCACGACATGCGGTTCTCGTCGTTAACGGGAACGTGCAAAGACGACACTCGGATTCTCTAGCAGTGCTTTATGTAAGTTGCAGATGCGAGCGGGGAAGGCACGCACCAAGCGAGCAAGTGGGTAAACCCTGCGCTTCCGTTTGCCGCGGACGCGAGTTCTTAGACGACTCCACCGGTGTTCGCGTCGAGCCGCTCTCGAAGAAATTTCTACGCCCTGAAAAGCTCCGTATAGATGAAGCGCCGGCCCTATGCTTATCCAGCTGGGGGTCGCTTCCATGCAGCACTGCTCACGACAGTGCCTGCTCACCGCTGAGTGGCCATGCGTGACCAGCACCGAAGGCGTCCCAAATTTTATGTGTTCACGGTTGGTGAAGCACAGAGAAGTGACCTCGGAACTTGCTATCGTGGATGAGTTGTCCGTGATGCTTTCGTGAGCATAATCGTGATCTGCGGCTCGAAAATCATGGATAGGTGCGTTCTGCTACCGCCAAGCCGACAACGAATCATCGCATGCGCGGAAAATCGTGGTTGACTCGTTCCAATAACGTAGAAGACGACCAAGCAGTCTCGCTGGTGGCAGATGACTGACCACCAACATGGGTAACTGTTGATGTTGCTGTTGACGCGCGGGCGCATCCTCCTGGTCGACAGGATCAGAGTGCTGGTCGTAAGGCCGGCATGCTTCGCGCTGACACTCAGTTCGGGGCGGCATCAGCACTCCCGAAGCAAATTCCGCGTGACACGGAACCATGAGATGTTCTTCACAGCGAATACCCTTGACGAGATTGCCTTCGAACTCCAAACACTCAAGACAGATGGCGAAATTGATGCCACAAGCTGCTCTGCATACACTACAGAACAGCGTCGAAACACAGATTGCCTCTTGCCACCAGCTGTGCCCTGCGACAAGTCGATCGATTGCCATTCGCGGAAATCGCCAAACCTGCGCATTGGCTAGGGTATTCGTCACGCTATTCCAAGCCCGCTGTCGCGTGGTCGTCCACGAGCGATGCAGGCGTTCAAGGCGCAACTTTCGTCGCCAGTGATGCAGCACAGCTGCAGCCTCCAAGCACGCTGCACTGGAACGAATCCAGTACACGAGAAAGCAACTTGCAGGATTGTCTGCTCGGCATTTTAGAGTCTGCTCTCGCCGAAACAGTTCAATGAGAAGCAGGTTGGCACGAACACAGGGACACAGCGCTTGCCGCAGCAGACTGCGTTCCCGATTGCTCCAAAGCGCAGCACCCGCCTGATTCAGCGCAGCCAGCATCTGCACAAATCCAAGTAACACGTCATTCACGGTTCCTGTTTTCTGGAGCGCACGTTCCCAGCCGATGGCTCTGCGGCTGAAAGCAAGCCACTCCAGTGGTGCCCAGTTGACTGCCTCTGCCACATTCCAGCCACAATTGAAACCGCAGTGATAGGCTCGCGGCATGGTCAGCACGATTTGACCCGGTACTTGCACTGCACGATACACGGGAATGCCGTGCTGAGCCAATGACGCCGGCGATATCAACAGCGACTTGCTCGTTAGAGCCCAGGGCAGGGTGTGCGGGGTGCGCAGCGCCCCCGAGCACGAAGCGTTGGCCCCGCTCAAGGACGCCGCGCTCCAGCGCTCCATGATCAGGTGCTCGACACGATCCGCGAAACTTGCTGGTATCGCGTACCAAACTTTGGGTTCACCGAACCAGAGCATCGATAACGAGCACAGATGCATATCCTCGACGTGTAAACCGAAACGAGTGAACAACCCCCCCAAATACGCCATAGGTACGTTGATCCCTCCTGCTCGTGGCCAAAAGCGCAACAGGGAGAGAGGTTTCAGGGGTACTGCCTGCCCCCCGGGCGACGTACCCGCGCCTGTGCATCCCTCGCAACTTGTT
Organism: Cyanidioschyzon merolae strain 10D; assembly: GCF_000091205.1. NCBI lineage: Eukaryota > Rhodophyta > Bangiophyceae > Cyanidiales > Cyanidiaceae > Cyanidioschyzon > Cyanidioschyzon merolae. Next base: position 522,847 of record NC_010141.1, read on the forward strand.
GCCTGATGATGGTGGCGATGATAATGCAGGCCCTGCGGTAACCATGGTGGAAGTTCAGTGTCGCTGACACTACCCGAGAGGCCAACAATATCTATTGCGTACTGGACAGAGCGAGGATGACCTGCAAAGCCGTGCTCCAGCGCTTCCCAGAAACAAGCCTCGAGCCATTGCACCCGTTCGGGGATGATACTTTTCTGCCACTTCAGTCTGGTTTCTAGTGGGATGCTCTTCGTTTCTGGCTCGCTCGTTGCGGGGAGCGAAGCACGCGCGTGCGTCTGCAGCCAATCCACGAGCTGGGCATCGAGTGCTCGCACTTGATCGCGAAACGCTGCTGCACTCATGGAGCGATTGCTCTCGGGAAAGCAGGGCCAACCAGCGTTAGACCATGTTCGACGGACTCTTTTCTGCGGTGAACGTTGGCTACGCTCGCTGGGTGCGAACTGCGGGAAGCGTTGCACGCGAGGCTGCACCATGGTCTGATGCAGCGCCTCGGTAAGCTCCATTTCGGAGACGCCGTATTTTTCCAGACAAGCCGGTGGAATCGAAAGCACCACGATACCGTGGCTTTCCCATTCGGTGAAAGAACGATGGACATAATTCACAAAGTTTTCGAGGTCCTGCGGTGACGGGCGATAGACCGGTGCGTCTGCAGCAAACGCCGCGGGGGCTGCTCGTTCGCTATGCGCTCCAGATGCAATAGAATGCTCTTTTTCAGCATAAACACCAGATTGGGCATCGTCTGCTATACTTTGGTGAACGTTCTGCTGAGGCATGGCGGCTGGTGCTGCTGTCGCTGATACGACTGCAGGAGGCCGTTAGCGAGCAGGCGAGCGCCGGTCTCAGCAGGTCGCTGTGTTGACGGCAACGCGTTTCTTGCCCCGTTCAAATATGAAAGCCGCTATCCAGCACCTTTCAGGTGCACAAACTCTTCATCAAACTCGCATAAAGTTCAGTATACTGGAACTGGAAACTCCGTTGCGGCACGTTGCGTCTGGTACGAACGGCCCAAGGCGTGCAACGCTGCTTCGATTCCGTTGCCATGGGGTGGCGATCGCTCGCCACGTCGCGCTCTTGTAGGCTCGTATCCAATGAACGTGTCACTCTGAACTGATCGCACTGATCTTGCTTTTCGATTTTGTTTCCGAACCTTTTCCTAGACGTAAAGCATCGCTATTCGGAGTACGTCAATACGGGCTTATGGATTCATGTGTAGTTATAGGGAGTCATGGTCGTCATTTACGAATGGCTTCTTTGGATCTCTGCTGCTGGAAATGATGAACACAACAGAATCAAGATGATCCGCAACGTACCCCTACAAGAGTTCGTGAAATACCTGAGATCACTATCAGATTTTAATGTACAAGCGTCCAGTCTGCTCCTTTCCGTACGGGTATGGCATGTTCAAATCATGCATTTTCCAAGTTCCTCTTTCGTTCTGTTTCAAGGCATCTCTTGGACGCTGCAATTCGGGTCGCCTTATTGACGAGAAAACATCCACGATATCGTATCTTGACAGCATTCGCACCTGCTTACGCCGAAATGTGAGTCAACTTCTGACGCTAAATAATCGATCCGGCTCGAAGGATAAATCTGGGTACCTTCGTGGTCATCGATGAAATGGCCTCCAACAGCACTTGGGTATCTCTCAAGGCAGATGCTGCCCGGTGCTTCCATCTCTTCTGTTTGCCTGGAAATGCGCGTCGGGCCCGGACATGAGTCATCGGAGCGAGCGCGTCGAGTGCAGCGTACGTCACTGCCTTGCACAAAGGGAACCTAGAAGCATCGACATTGCTCGACGTGCTCCCCGGCCTGGATATTCCTTCCCGTGCTGTGTTTCATCACGGGCAACGCCATGCCCTGCACATCCTCTACCGAACCGTGTTGCGTGCGCTCGCAAGTGCAGCCGACCGAGTACTTGCCGAACGTAGCGATTAGAGGAGGCCGCAGAACGCGGGGTGCGGCACCAGACGCCGATGCAGAAAGCGCGCCCAACCTATCGTCAGGCACCCGTCGAGGGAATGTAACGTGCGGTAAAGTAAGCGTTTGTGGGCCACATGGCGGAACTCGGAGGAGGACCTTTTATGGACAGATGGGAACACCTGATCACAGTCAACTGCCACCACTGCCAAGGGTTCACCGAGCATGCATACAAAGGAGATGAAAAAAAACAAGCGAAATATAGATCGCAACTTCCGCCTCTGCATGAAATGCGTTGAAAACAGATCGAAGCTACGAAAACGGAGCTTGAACGCTGACATCAGCATCCTGCAACTGCTTATCACGAAGCGGGACGGAGACGAGCGACCAGCATATTTAAAGCCGGTGATCCGAGAGAATAAAACGAAGCAGTCATGGCAAAAGTTCGCACGAAGCTGATGATGACGACACACAGAGGAGACCCGGAACTTTAGTATGCATACACGAGTTACTGAACCCGTTCCATTTCTTATTCTGACATGGATGCAGGCTAGCAATATGGGAGCTACGATTCGGATTGTCCAAAGCTGGTCTGCGACGACGAGCCTGAAACAAGATATTCGGACGACAACGCCATAGGATCAAGATGTGTCAGGCGAGGATGTGGCGACGCGTCATCGATAAAATACGCTTCGTCTATTCGCGCTAGACCCACGGTTCTTTAAAAGGAGTAGCGCATATAGCTGCTTGAAAATCTTACCTAGCCTGAACTCATTCATTTGCTTTACAATATGTAACCGCTGGACCTGATATCCCTGATTCCCTAGCTATCGTGCTTCGAATGTTGCGAGCAGCTCAGCCGGCCGCTGCTCTCGTAAAAAACAGAGCAGAGCAACTGGACAAGAGCATCCTCCACCGACTGTTTACTGGTCGCTAGCTAGTGCACAGGTTGGTTTCGGCGAGTTGACGCTAGCAAGCCCGGAACGCTGCCGGCGTTGACAACTACCACGCTTGGCACTTTGACCTTAAAGAGAAGCTCCAGCCTCGCGCCCCCAGCTCCAAACCCGTTCGCTGCGCTACGCTCTGTAACCGACAAACTGGACTGCTTTAGCTGACTCGGCCGTATTCACCGTGATTTCAGGATCAGCTCTGTGTTCATCTGCTCTCTCTGCCGGCAGAAAGCCTGACTGGTATCCTCGCGCTAGACATGGGTTCAGGGCGCAGCGCACGACCATGACCTTAGAAGCGCTTCAACGATCAGCGCAGCTATCGCGGAACACCATTTTCTGACCAGGTTTTCTGGCGTGTGTTTTCGAGCCAGCTAGACATAAGGCCAAGTCTCGACAGCCACGCACCGACTCTAACGAAAGAAGTACCACCAAGGCAAGTTCATCGCGAAAGGTTCGCTAAAGACCTGCAAGGAAAACTCACACACGTAGGCGTGTCGCTGTTGCGGTACGCTGTGAGCTAGCAGCTCGCGCAGCGAGCTACGCATATCTTCAGGCTCTTGATGGCAAAGAATGTGAATGATCAAACAGAGCTCCGGATCGGACACGAGGGGAACCAACAGATAGAGGCCCTGCTCAAAGAGCGGAACGAACTCTCCGAGGCACTCGCACAGACACAGGCCCAGCTTGCTGCAGCGCTCATGCGGGTCGAGGCCGCAACTCGTGTGATAGAACGCCTCCTTCGTGAACGCCAACCACTGCCTCAGGAAGAGTCGAGCCCATCACCGTCACCTACTTTATCGAAAGAATCCGTGGGTGCGGCAGAGCCCGCGTCATCGACGACGAGTCGCGCAGGGTCCAACACCCGTGGCCGTCGTACCCGGAGCTGTGTGCGCCGCGGAGGTTCCTTCCAGGACCTACCGGAGCGCTCCGCTAAAAAGCGATGACTCTCCGAGGCCTCCAATGATTTTCCGCCACATATGGATGCAACACCATTCGCTTGAAGCGCTTCTTATGAGAGATTACGCGGATAGCTTGGTGGCGCTTTTCTTCACCAGCGGTTTCCCGCGCAATGACTTTGAGCCACAGACATCGAAATCTCCGGAAGCAGGAAGCAATGCAGAAATGCAGGTCCATCGTCCTATATGGATGGATTATATCGGCTTGCTTCCAATGATGGAGCACGATTGACGAATGCACGGATATGGATGGCAGCGCTTGAGCCGTCCCATTGTGATCCAGATCATTACCCGGAAAGATGCGCGCTGCTTTCACTGTTAATGTCGAAGCAGCGCGCTGTTTGGCACGTGGCTGCTTTCATTTTCCAAGAAGATATTCGTGGCTTGCGCTTTCGTTTTTCGAAAAACGTGCAATCCCGAAATCCGCACATGGATAAGGACCTCGAGCAGGCAATGCTGAGCGTATGCTGAAGCCATCCTCTCTTCATATGGCGACTGCAAAAGGTACGGTATTCGGCAGGTAACCAGATCGATCGAGTGCCTTGGATGAAGCGCAGCAATCCGCTGGGACACCTAGTCCAGTTTGCGCAACGCTGCAGTGATGTAGAGACTGTACATATGCAGAGATCGGGTTCTCAGTGAACAGCAACCGAGCAGTATTCACTGGCATCTCGAGCTCGTATGCAGAGCCCAGGGTCGTGTTTTGCGGGCAGCGCTTCAACCGAGCGCATGGAACGCTGCGGTGCGAGTGCTGCGACATGAATATGGTCATGGAGCAGGCGAGCTCTTCACCAGACTACGGGCATTTTTTTCCGCAAAAGGGTACATTCTGGTGGATGCTGCGGCACCATGTCACGGAAATTCGAACAGCTTTTCAGAGAGATAGGCATTCATCGTAAACGTCATTGCGCGGACTAAGTGGCGGGCGTTGTCCAGATACGTGACGAAACGCAAGGCGAGTGGGAGCTATTAATGGCAGGCAGGGCTCGAATCTCACCTTCGTGACTGAATATGGAGTCGCTGAGCGGACGTTTTGCGACGAGTTTACATGATCGCCCTTAGACGACGATGAATCAGAGATCGCCAGGTACAAGCGTTCCACCAAAGACGAAAATATCTGTGATGACGCTGCCGGATGCGCAGTGCTCTCACAAGGCCATGTGCAAGCGCTCCATAAAACAGACCCAAATCGCTGATGATCCGGTTGCATCGTCAGCGCTTCCAACAGGTAGCGTGGTCTCCGAATCAAGCCCCGATTCACCAAGATACGATGCCGAACAACAACACGTCGCTCCAGTGCCGATGCTTCAGTGGTGCTAGAGCCAACAACAAAGTCCTCAACCAATAACGCACGGGCACTTTTGCTAGTTTGTCACTTTGGGGCTAAAAGAAAAACTTGCCAGTGAAGGACTGCTTTGTCACGTGCTGTGTTCGCGTGAACAGGTTCCGGCCTTTTGGTGGAGGTCACACCACCTCCACCTGAGACGTCTACGATGCCCGTGGGTTCAGGAGATCACGACTCCGACCAAAAAAAACAGGCCGATTCAGGTCCTTCGACCCAGGACCAGCGGCCCGTCTGGCGGCGACAGCTTCACAGTTTTACGTGCGTAGCGGCAAACCGTACGCACCGGAGCCAGTCTGCGCGTTCGTGCGCCGGACGAATGGGCAACGGGTCAGACTCAGCATGACTCCAGGATAAACGGCATGAAGGTATTTCGGACATGATCTGCGTACCGAATCCGTCCCATTTCGAACCGGAGGAAGTATATACGCCCTCCAGGCGCGATGTCGTGGCACCAATCACGCTGTGAACCAAGCACTCGTTGCTGATGGCTTCTTCTCGCCAAGCTGTGCCACAAGTTGCTCGCGCAGAATGGGATACATAGCAACTGCAGCCTGTTGCGCACAGCAAAATGCCTTTGAGAAGCTCTCCGGAGCACGAATATCGTCGACTGTGCTGTCATCCCGACGTCGTTGGCTCGTGGCACCACGCCACTGCAGATCTGCAGTTAGGCCCAGATTCGGCAACAGAGCAACCCATAGACGCCCTTCGTGGGCGCTGGCTTCCTCTTCCGATGTTGGAAAAGCGATGCAGGTCTGCTCTGTGCCTGCATACCCCGGTGTCGCGTTAACGGCGACAGAGACGCCGACAAGTGCATCAACGAGCGCGACCCCGGCATCTAGACAAGCGGCCCAGGCCGCGGTTGTTGCAAGCGCAAGTTCACTGCCACCCTCCTCCAGAACCCAGATATATACCCAGAACTGTAGTCGTGGGTATTCAGTGCGAGCGATGACACACTCGAGGGAGCGCGTTAGCGCCGCTGCGAACCTTCGCTCCGTTTCGCTGAGCGTAGCGCGTCCGCGCGAGGGTGCCCAGCGCTGCTCGTCCGATTCTCCACCGGCAAACTGGAGTCCAGTGGATATCGTATCTGATTCTAGCGTCTGTATTGATAACGGGCGGCTTGAGAGCCCCTGGCGGTACTCCACGACCACGGTTGCCAGCTCAGTGTCGGTGTCGGTGCTCCCCTGGGGCGGCCGCGGTCCGAATACCGCAGCCACGACTTTTGTCTTCCCTAACTGGCAAACAGCGCTGCCCTCGGGCCTGGAAAGAACGCCCAACTGGCAGCGGAACGACTTCATCGCATACTTACGTACTTGGCACGCGTCCTTGAAGGCACGGCGAAGGCCTGGAGCGCTATGTACTTGGGCGGCGGTTGGTACAACCACGAGCATTTTTTTCATTTTTTCTCGATTTCACGAGATGTTGACATAGGCCAGCGTTCCTCGACGGTGCGCCTGATATCAGCGCGCGGTAAAGCATCCATTGATCCAACTACTTCCAGGTTCAATATTCTATACTTCATCTCGGATATACTAGTCGTCTCATACGTACTATCGTGTGCCGCGTGCCTGGCGTAATCGTCCGCGATATAGCGCCCGTACCGTCGGTGCGGATGCAGCACGGAGACAGAACGACTCTGGCGCGCCCCAGAGTGCGTCAGCTCGAGCGCGTAAACTGATACCCACTCACTGGCGCTTCTCCGGTTTTGTTGACCCGCAGACTGCAGTCGGTTTCAGTTTGTCCTGGCAAACTTCGAGACTGGAAGGCTGCCCCACGAAGATGGCTAGCATCAGCTCCGCAGGTCTTTTCTTCAGCACTGCACATCGCCTGATATTGATGGCGGTATTAAAGCCCCGGCTAGAGAATTCCATGTGTTGATTGTCGCTGGTGGAACTCATGAATGCGAGAATTGCGAGAACTCGTGCCCGCTGTGCCGTTTTCTGCTCTGTAAGCGCCACCTGCTTTTCTATCGTTGAGGCACTCCGCTGGCTTTTCTCCATCTCGAATTTCTGAAGTGTGCGCCCCAGCTCATCCCTCGGATTTTAGGTTTCTTTGAAAGCAATGAAATTGTTTATGGCCTTAGGTGAGGACCGTCCCCGAGGGAGAGCGACTGGAAGAAGAAAGACGACACGTGTCCAGGTGTCACCGTGTGCTGAACACTTCAGCGAATCACTCTGTGTAGCGATCATTATATTTCACGATAGAAATCACTCCGCTTTATTGGGTTGAATCACGCAGAGCATGTGAGAATGAAAAGCAGATCTACCCCGGAAAGAATCAGCAAAAGCCCAAACGCACGGGGGATGGTGAAACGCCACGTTGTCCAGTAGAAGGACGTCGTTAGACATCGAGGAATAGTCTTCAATGATTGGACAAAGTGCGTGCCGTCGTTTGAGCCTTCTCCACGAGCGAAACCGAGGCCACGAAATGAATCCATTGCCGCTCGAACAGAGGATGTCGTCGTTCTATTCGAGTTCGATCGTACATACAACATGCTTCCTCGCCGCGAATCCCCATGTACGCTCCGACACTTTCGTCCGAAGCAAGTCCCATTGACTGAAACAAAATACCAACATCGCTGTGCGTCATAACGATCGCGACATTCCAGGAACGCTGTCGTTGCGACCTCGGTGAAAGATGGCTGTGAATGAACGAGGACTCTTTTTTTGCGACTGTTTCCGAGTGATTTCAGGACCATACGAATAAGGTGCACCGGAACGGAAATGGCCTTGGATGCGACGATTGTCGCATTTGCTCTCCGTTACCTGTTCAAAGGATCGTTTCCCGCCATTGACATCAAGCGCGCTTTGAGAGTGTCGGTTTGTTTTTCGCGGAACGCATATCTTTCTTTCTTTCAGTGTTCCTAAACCACATGAGTACGGTCGTATGAATAACCGAAGAGGAATGCAGTCCTCCTTACATTCTTCAGTAAAGAATATATCCTAAAGGCAAATCGTGAGCAATCTATACGGCACATTGCATCGTGAGTAAACCGAATTCAGTTGTAAGGCTATACCGCATTTGGATTATACACCTCGTTCGATTCACGGATCATCATGTACCACTGCAACGGGCGGCGGTTTTCTCACCGCCACGAGAAAATGGTATCCGTGCCAAAAGACAGTCCAAAAGGATGCTTCCTTCAGATACTCGGCGCGCCTTTGTTCTACAGAGTTGTCCATGTCGCGTACTATTCCGCCTCTGTGCCGAGTCCCGCGGCCATTTTCTTGAAGAGGGATTCTGGAATAGCGCCTGGCTCTCGCACCGATGCATCGCAGCGCTGGAACAATGCCATCGGTGACGCTGTTGGACGCAGAGGTGCCCCGAGTATGCACACTGCTGCTCATATTTCTTGAGTCTGTCAGCTGTTTTAGGTGCTTCACATGTAATCTAAATGCACATCGATTGATGCGCACGCAGATGCCAGAGACACGGAAATTCGATGTTTATTCCGCGTGCGATTATGGAGCCTGTCCAGAGATCTACTGGATGCACGGGCGTTACTGGTCGGAAAATTGATGGACCCTGCTTGCGTCTGGGACACGGCCCGCAACACACTTTTCTCTGGTGTGGAACGCCCACATTTGCATGTGAGTTGTCCTTTCAGGTCCAGCGTGCGTAGCGCTCGACGCCTGGTTCATTTCATGTACAGGGGCGTCTCTGGTGGCCGCTACAGACTCCAGTGACTGCGTTAGGATGCCTCCCGGCCGCGATACGCAACCTGTTTACATCGGCGCCAGCGTCTCCAGATGAACGACATGCCGGATGCTCGGCAATCGATTCGAGTAGCGAGGTGCTTGCACGCTCTGCACGGCAACGCTCGACACTGAAGCAAGCGGTTTGCGTAGAAGTTTCCGTGCGCGCACCAGTCTCAGATAAGTGTATCCGTGGCGGCTGCTACAGTTGCTGAAGCATCGCGCACAGGAATGATGTCTCTTTGTCATGTACGACTGGAAGCGATGACTCTCAAATAACGCTCCTCTGGGACGCGGCGAACCGACAGAAACCAAGACACTTGTGTATCGCTACCAAATCGGCATCTGTTCCCACCTGGTGCGATTGTATTCTCAGGGCATCAATGACACCACACACACACACACACGAGACCAGCTCGGATGATATGGAGCCTCAGGCGGGCGCAGGTGCACCCATGATGCTGGAGAGGTCTCAGCGTCTGCTGTACGACTGCCAGCTACAGCATGCGTCCCGCAAAGGCATGACACATTCTAGACGGCGTCTGCGTCCCGAAATCGTGATCGAGTCACGCGCCCAGCTTTGCCAGCGCAGAGACCTAGTGGTCGACGTCGCTCGCGGACTGCGCGCCATCCAGCGCAGTGCACGCTCCATTTGATCCTTACATGCGTACACGGCACGTACCGTAGATCCTGCAACGCCTCGCATGCCCCATGAAATGCTTATCATAGCAGTGAGAAGCCAGCACGTGTATCGAAATCGCTGCCTGTACCGCGATACATGCGACGGATAACGCCATAAAGCGCCGCAACAGACCTTGCAGATCCAAGGTCTACGCGAACATCGCAAAGTATCCCCTCTATACATGGCGTCCAAAGGAGAAAATGAAGCGTGCCCTTATGACCCGTAGAGCCGATGCCCTGCGTGTCGGGATTCACCACACCATCCGTGGAGGAACGGCAGGCGCATCCCTGGTCACCAGCTGTTCGAGCGCAGCACGCACGTATCGATGGGATTCCTCACCGATCCGCGACACACAAACATCCGTGCCGCGCACGCTGTGATCTGGCGAACATCGCCCTCGAGATACGCAAGGCGCATGCGCGCTGCGTGTTAACGCTGTATGCGTGCGTGCATGCGTGCGTGCGTGCGTGCGTGCATGCGTGCGCAGCGCTTCGAGGCACGCACACGCCCCAGCAGTGATTGCTGTGCATTGCCGGGACGACAGCGCTGCGCCCAGTACCAACGGTGAGCGTTGCGCCTGAGTTCACAAAGACCCGTTTGTTTAGAGCGTTCCAGAGCATGTCGAGTTCATCTGCAGAGCTTTTTGTGCGGGATCAGGCTGAGGAAGATGGTGCCTCGTCCCAGGGCGCGAATGTGGCTACGCGCTCGATTCCAAGGGCGCACGCCGGCATGAGCCTCGGCCCTATGATCGGACCCTACAGCCTTGGCCGAACACTGGGCGTCGGCTCTACTGGCAAAGTTAAGCTGGGTGTTCACGTGGAAACTGGTGAACTAGTTGCAATAAAAGTGATCCGAAAAGAGTTCATTGAGCGAAAGGAGTCGCTAAAGAAGAAGATGCAGCGCGAGATCGCTGTTATGAAACTGTGCGACCATCCTAATGTGCTGCGCCTGCTCGAAGTCTTTGAAACGAATACGCACCTTTTCCTGGTAACAGAGTACGCGGACGGTGGCGAGCTCTTCGACTATCTGGTCAAGCGAGGGAGCCTCGAACCAGACGAGGCGCGGCTATTTTTTCGTCAGATAATCGAGGGCGTCGACTACTGTCACCAGCGATACATCGTTCACCGTGACTTGAAACCAGAGAACCTCTTGCTGGATAAGGAACATCGAATCAAAATAGCTGATTTTGGGATGGCAAGTATGCTGCCGCCGGGGAGTATGCTGGAAACAAGTTGCGGGTCGCCTCATTACGCCGCACCGGAGATTATCAGTGGTGAAATGTACAGTGGTTTTGAAAGCGATGTCTGGAGTTGCGGTGTGATTCTGTACGCGCTGGTTACGGGTAAGTTGCCATTCGATGATGATAATCTGCAGAGGTTGCTGCAAAAAGTGAGATGTGGGCTATACCATCTGCCGAGTTATCTGCCTCCTCAGCTCCGCTCTCTGATCCACTGCATGCTCACAGTGGACCCGAAGCGGCGAATTACCGTCGAAGGCATCAAAGCGCATCCCTGGTATCTGGGGAAGGGCGAGAAAGGTAGCGGACCACATCACTCGCAATCGACCGCAAGCGATGGGGCAACAGCTGAAGGCGCTGACGCCAGGGAATCGAGAACCATACCGCAGTCGCTGGAACCAGCGGCGCCGTTGTATCGAGAGCCGGTGCTGGATCCAGTTCCTGCGATCCTGCAGTCTTTAGTTGATCTCGGTTGGGGTGATTCGGACTCTTTGCGAGCGATTCTAGCGAGTGAGCAACCGAGTTTAGAGCGTGTCTTCTACCGGCAGCTCGAAATTCGCGAGCGCGAGATGAAACAACAATCTGCGAATGATAGCGACGAGGGCGAAAGCGGAACTCCGAGCCCGCGCGCTGGAAGTGCAGCTGAGAAAGCCGCGGATATGTCATCGGCAATAGCTGCATTATCGAACGCAGAAGCGACGTCAGCGGTACGGACGCGAACGCGCCGACCGCAATGGTTTCCACCAGAGTGGTCGAATGCAACCGATGTGCCTGCTGGTGCTGGTGGTGGTGGTGGTGGTGGTGCTCCTGTTCAAGCCGCTGATCAGACCAATGACATACAGCATCGGCTCGCGCAAACGCACATCGGAGCTGAGGACGCAACCAAGGCAGCAGCGTCCACCGAGGCGGGCAATGCCGGTGTCCTTTGGGAGCGTCCGACAGTTGCCTCTGCGCCGCAGCGCATTCCGCGCGGTACTGGAACGCATCACGGGGCGCACGAGAAGGAGAGCATATCGGGTGACACTGGGGAGCAGCCATCGGATGGTGCTGAAGCCCAGAATGCTGACGAGGACATGTTCCTGGCCGACCTGTCAGGTCCGAAGAAGAATTGGTTCGATAGCCTCGGTCGCTACTTCTACTCGCGCCAGCGACGTCGCAGCCGAGGTCCCCCGTCGTCTCACTCGCAGAGCACGGACCAGACACCGAAAAACCCTACAACTTCAAGTAGCGATAACGGGAGCACGGCGACTGAGCAGAGTGCGGATACGCCCGTCAGCGCAGCGCACCTCTCATCCTAGCAGTCAGGGTAAAATCCGGTTGTTCAGTGTGTGTGAGTGTGTGGCATGCTTCATGGGATACATTGCACAAGTCGTGTGGCTTGGCGCGGTATCGTGGCCCCGATGTCGACTCGGTGACCAGCTTCGGCTGAGAAGCATCGCTCCCGGCCGCAACCGGTGCCGGCAGCGCCCTGCCCCCCGTTTCTCGAACCCGAAAGCACTGGTAATCCGCGCGTTTACCTGATCCGTCTTTCGGAGGTTACTTGGCTGCGCAAGTGCAGCCAAACAACCTCCGAACCGCACCGTCATTGGACGTGAATCGTAACGCTGCCTCTGTTCATGCATCCCGCGTACGTGCGTCGGATGCATCCTACATGCCTCCGACACTGGATTCTTCCGACATGTGAACGCATGTCCATATACTTCAACAGTGTGTATGTGTGTGTGTCTCGATCTATGCAATTGCATCGTATATGCTTCACATGACTGCATGCCTCATCCATGTGCATATGTTTGAACGCGAATGACCCTCTTGGGAATGCATTTCACGCGACAGCCTGTGACGCTCGAGCCGGATCCAAATGCAGCGCATATTCGAGTCCATCTACCAGGGCATTCACAGATGCAACGATAATATTCGTATCCGCTGATACGGTCGTAAATCGTAGACCGCGTTTTCGGTCATGGAAAGAAACCAAGACTCTAGTGGTTGCGGCTGTCGCCGATTCCGAGTCCAAGATCCTGACTTTGTAGTCTTCTAGACTGATATGCTCGAGCTCGGGGAACGATCCCAGAAGCGCTCGACGCATTGCCGCGTTGACCGCGTCTACCGGGCCGTTGCCTTCCGCACACTCGAGCGTTGGTGCAGCACCATGCACGAGTACCTTCACAACAGCATGGGTGTGCGTCTCGTTCCGCCAGACGGCCACAGAGGGATCTCGAGCAAGTGCCCTACGGCTATTTCTTTCGGGTATCTGAGCGCTCGGCAGAGGTGTTACGAATAGTGGACCACCCGTTACCGGTGCCGCAGTACCATCGCGGGCGCCTTCCGAGAGCGATCGGGCAAGCGGTTCCGAAAACCAGCTATCTTCAGCATCCTCTGGGTCTTCGGGTGTAAAACAACCCTCCTGGTTCACATACAAAACGCGTTTGTTACCAGTGAAGACGGAAAAATCGACAAGTTCGAACGGCGCCACATAATTGGGAACCGCTCGACGCCACATCATCGCTAGCGATGCCTCGGCGCCTTCGAACGTGAATCCCTTGTTCTCCAGCGCCTTGATACGCTCGAGTATCTTGGTAATACGCGCCTTCCAAACCGGATCGCGTTCATCAAAGGCGAGGTTCAAGGAGCGCAGTTTCGATTGAATGTTACCGCGTCCGCTGAGTTCGCTAACGAGTACTCGTGGCCGATTGCCCACCAAAGCGGGATCAATGAACTGGTAGCTGCGAGGGTCTTTCAGCATAGCGGCCACGTGGAGACCGCCTTTGTGCGCAAAAGCGCTCTCACCAACGAATGCACGCCATGGAACGTGCGGGCGATTCGCAATTTCGTCCACGAAGCGAGACACTGCCGTCAAATTCTGCAAGTGCGTCGTTGAGGCTACTACGGAATACCCCAGTCGCAGCTGCAAGATCGGGATAATCGACATGAGGTTGGCATTGCCAGTACGCTCACCGTAGCCGTTGACGCAGCCTTGGAGCAGCGTGGCGCCCCCGCGCACAGCTGCAATGGAATTCGCTACCGCCAGTTCCATATCGTTATGGCAATGGATACCCAAACGAACACCAGGTGACGACTCAAATCGAGACTGCACCACACGCATAACATTTTCGACGACCCAGGGTGTAGCAGCGCCATTCGTGTCGCAAAGCACAAGGACGTCTGCGCCGGCCTCTACTGCCGCTTCCAAGCACTGCATCGCGTACGAAGCGTTCGCTTCATAGGCATCGAAAAAGTGCTCTGCGTCGAGCATGACCTCCCGTCCAGCTGCTTTGAGATACGAGACGGTGTCCCGAATCATCCGGATGTTTTCATCCAGACTCGTGCCGAGCACCTGCAGAACCTGAAAATCCCAGGTCTTGGCGACTATGGTTACGGTGGGCGTTTCAGCGCGCAGCAGCGACCCTAGTTGCGGGTCCGCGTCGCAGGGAGTCCCTTTGTGTCGCGTTGCACCGAAAGCCACCAACTTTGCGTTACGCATGCGCGGCAACAGTTCCTGCTTTGCCCGCAGGAAGAATTGTTCGTCCTTGGGATTGGATCCGGGCCAACCAGCTTCGATATACGCCACGCCAAGTTTCGCATCAAGCTCCGCAGCGATGCGCAATTTATCTTGGCAGGAGAGCGATATACCTTCGCCCTGGGTGCCGTCGCGGAGTGTGGTGTCGTAGATCTGGATGTTCAAACCAGCGGTAGGTTGATCTAACGCATCCTTCCGGCCTTGGTCAACGTGCATGCAAGGCTGCCTAAGCAGAGACTCGGAGGCGTACTCGAACGCGGCACGTCGGCTTGTGCGTTGTATTCGATTGCGAATAGTCGAGCGACGCTTTCCGTGATTCCACTTCCCGGTATCGAAAGAAGAAAGCGCGACAGGTTCTGCTGAGAGGCCACGCCAGCGCCAGTAGACCGGAAGGCAGAACGCAGTTGCAGGGCGATGGTGATGAGTGCGCACACGCGCACGCGGCTGAGCGCACTGAGCCCAGCCAAGACCGAGTCCGTCACGACCTCCGCCGCTCGATCCAGAACGACACCACATCCCGGTCAGCAGCAGCATCAGTAGCAGCAGCCGTAGGAGTGGTCGTGCGCAAACAAACACAAACACACGAGAGAACGGTACACCCGAGAAACGTGTCGTGCGGCCACGAGTCCCAGGGAGTCGACGAGTTTCCAGCAATAGCTTTCGTCACGATCGCACCCAAAGGTAGATGTTGGCCAGCTGCGTCCAATCCTTTACAAAACCTTCACGTTTTAGACTATCCGCGTACACCGCACCGCCCTAGAGGCTGCTCGTACGCACCGCAACTCTTCCGTCGAAGCGAAAAGCACTACCACTACTACCACCACCACCAAAGAATCTCGCAGTCAAGGTGCTCGATGCAGGTACAAGTGCCCGGCGGCGCCGGCGTGCTACCCGAAAGCCTGGATCACAGCGCGCCTGCCTGCCTGCCTGGCTGCCTGCCTGCCTGGCTGCCTGCCTGCCTGCCTGCCTGCCTGCCTGCCTGGCTGCCTGCCTGTCTGCCTGGCTGCCTGCCTGCCTGCCTGCCTGCCTGTCTGCCTGCCGGCGCGCCGCGCACCCCCGTCGCGCACAATCGCAGCAGCGATACGCTGCCGCCCCTGAATTGCGTGTGTGTGTGTGTGCGCGCGCGCGCGACGGGCGGGTATCGCGGCGTCGACGACGCAGTCACCGGCCCGGGCATCGCGTTCATGGACACGAGGCCGCTGCTGCTGCTGCTGCTGCTGCTGGGATGCGCACGCGCAATCATCCACGGTGGGTGCGGAGAGGCAGCGCGTTTGCGTCCATGCTTCAGGGGTTGTTCAGCGACGCAGAATTCCCGTAGGTTACAGCCGGGTTGGTTACGGAGATTAGCTGCACTACTGAAGGAGGCATGGGGCAGTCGAGTGTCTACAAGGAGGCGTTTGTAACTGCTTTGAATTGCGGTGGAGGAGTTGCGAACGGTATCCAAGGTGAAAAACCCTCAGCAGGCGTCAGGAGGAAAGAGTCGCTGACGACGACGACGTGCCCTCGAACCAGTGCACCCACTTTTAAAAGCGGAGAGCGAAGATCTAGAACAGCCATTTGCCTTGAGTCTCGCTTTAAAACGCAGATAAATGATGGACGATGCGACTCGCCGTCGTGGGTCCAGGGAACGGTGCAGGCGTGCGGCCTGGCAGCGCACACGCGGCTATGTTTCTGGTCGTATAGGCGAACGCAGGGTCGCCTTACACGACGCATGGCGCGCTCTAGTATACAAGGTTTGCGGGACCGATGGAGCATTTCGCCGGTGCGTCTGTATGACGCATCGTTATGGGTGGCAAGCGCAGGCGCGGTCGAGACCACCCTCTTAACGCTGTGGAAGGTACTGCGCAGCGAGGTGACCTGCGCTATGCGCGGCTGCAGTGACGTTCTCTCGAGTCCATATGCTAGTTTATTGGGCATTCCCCTGACTTTTTTCGGGGCGCTAACCTATTCCCTTCTTGCATTCTTTACGTTTCAGGCTCGGCGGGAAAGAGTGTCCAGAATGACATCCGGGGCTAGTGCGCAGAACGGTACTGCTCCAGTGGCCGATGCCGTCGACGCTATCCCGCTCGATGCAATATCTTTCCGATTGTTTGGGCGACAAGTTCGACTGCAGGGGATATCGTACCAAGATCTTATGTTTGGTGCGTCGACCTTTATGCTGGTATTCAGCGGCTACCTTGTATGGTTGCTGGTCTTCGAACTGCAAGCAGTTTGCCCGTGGTGCATATTCTCCGCCGCGAGCTCCGTCATCCTCTTTACGCTCGCCTGTGCGATCGAGAATGCTTTTTATCAAGGTGAACGTTATCGAAGATGGAGCCGACTCTTCTGGGTCGCCGGATGCTCCACTGTGCTTTCGCTTTCAAGTGCAGCAGCTGCCTACGCAGCTGCACAGTGGAGTATGCGAGTGACAGCTACGGTTTCCGCGAGTGAGCTGTATGCGCCGCCACCAATCGAAAGCCATTCTTCTGAGTCGGCTGTGGCGCTCGCGAAACACCTCAGGTCCCTGGGCGCCCGAATGTACGGTGCGTACTGGTGCGAGCACTGCCACGCACAAAAAGAGCTTTTCGGCCGCGAAGCCTTCTCTCACATCGAGTACATAGAATGTTCCAAGTACGGGGTGAACGGAAAAATGAATCTGTGCAGAAAGCGGCACGTTCCGGGATATCCAACGTGGGAAATCCGCGGGGAGCTGTATCCGGGAAAGAAATCCCTCGATGAGCTCAAGGAAATCAGCGGGTACACTGGCCCGTAGCTACACGAGCATACGCGCTTTTGACCTGCATGGATCCATGCAGTACTGGATCGTCAATGATGACACGCCCTATGTTGTCCAGATAAATGCTCGAGGCCCATAAAGGCAGGCGCCTAGCCCAAGCAGGTACCGCCTGGACATGCATGCCTCGCGAATGCTTCGTGTTTGATGAGTACACAAGTGGCGTTTCGTATGCGGCAGGCAGGTCGATGCGCTCGCTAGCCGCGGACGTTGTGCCTTATCTTCCATGTGGACGGGCGTAGAGAAAACCACACCACGTATCTCGATCGAATAGCTCGAGCTGCCTGATTCTGCGTTCAGCATGTTTCCCAGATACCATGCGCGTGAAACCGGGCTCATTGCTGAGTCCCATATGTGCTGTGCACCCGATCATGGGAGAATCCGCGCTGCGCAAAAAACTAGCCACAGTGCTTGTACGACCGCGGTGATCGAGCTTGCGCGTCATTCTCTTTCGGGGCTGGGTGATTTTGATCCATATCACCAGCGACTCGGGCACCGTTATGTGCGTAGGCGAGCACGTGACGGAAGCGATCCAGCATCGCAGCACTCGTGACTCTGTCGCTCACGTTTCCTCCGTCGATCACGTGGCTGGGTCGATTCGCGTGTGTAGCGCTTGTCCGGCGACGATGACCGGAATCGAATGGCCAGTACGATTGCTCTGGTTCCTACTCGCCGCTTTGCACCACACCGATATAAAGAGGGCTCATAGTGTCCGTTCTGCACATGCAGTCGCCATACTCTGGCTGTCTGATTGGTTGGTTGGCTTTACGGCTGATGCGCACGGTTCAGGCAGTTGCGGTATGCGTCCCATACGCGGACTCGACCTGCGCTTGCCCTGCCCCACCGTCAAACAAATCCACGAGCATCGCATGCCTAGCGCTGCCTGCGTAACCGGGGCTACGCTCGCGGCAACGCCCGTCGGTATTTCGCATCAGGAGGCCTCCGGTGTGAAGGGCACGCGATTTCACCCCTGAATCCGATCCGGATCCAATGTGGTACATTCGCGAGCGATACCATCCAAACAGCAAGGGAGATTGACTACATGGGATCATGCGTGCGTGGAATCCTCGGGATGCAGCAGCTGGCGTCGCGGCAACGTCCCGTTCAGCTCCAATGCAGTGCAGACGTAGCGCTGAAAGAGGCATGCCTTCGGCGAAGTCTGCTTCACCAATGCTGCGATCGCATGTGATGAACGGGATCACTCTAGCACACGCGATGATGACTTCCTCGTACTACGCGCAACAGCAGTGACACAGGCCTGCGTTGATGACTCCAAAACACCGCTGAGAGCGCTGGAAGAACGCATGATCATGAGACGGCCATACAGATGACCCTTGTTTGACGGCAACAGGCTTCCTTTCAAAGCCATCCGTGCAATGAAACAAAATAGGATCTCTGACATGGTTTGACCCCAAACGAAGTCACCCAGAACCTCCAGTGAGGCATCGGTGTCGCGGTGCACAGCACACGCGTTGCATGTCGCACTTTTCGGATAACGGGGTTTATCAATATTTGCGCATGATTCGCTGCACTGTATCCAGTGCTTCACATATGGATCATGCGCGCGTTCAGCGGAGAACCCGCCATGATGGAAAAATTCCGTGAGTGCCGCACCTGGAATCCGTTTCGATATCCTCTGAAAACTTAGCCTCGTGCTCTGCACATAAAACTTAGGATGCATGGTCATAAGCACGCATGCTAGGCTAGTCAGTAAAACAAAAAAAAAGTTTAACGTCCATGGACTAGAAGTATATCTACCCAATGCAGACGCCTCCCAGCCTTTTCTGACTTCCAGAATGCTATCGATTTCAGTTTCTGCTTGTACACTTCGAGCATCAGACGCTACCTCACAAGCTTCGATCGCGTCAGCTCTGCAGGTTTCCTCTTCAATACTCCACATTTCCTGATATTGATGGTAGCGGGAAGTCTTGGCACACGAACGACATCCGTTTATTGCCGCTGTTTGAACACATTAATCCAAGGTTCCTCGAACTCGTGCCCCGTTTACCACGAAACTCTCGTCGTCGTCTCGACGTGCGAACACTTTTTCTCGCCCATAGCCGCTATGTTTCTTCTCCTTCGTCATTTGCGCTTCTTCGCTCGATGATAGGCAACAAGCGGATTTTTCTTTTTTTCAGGCACACGGCGACACCAAGCCCGCAGGCTCTCCGCCTTCCATGCCCACACCGTCGCCTTGGGTTCTGTACTTTAGAGACTTAGCGCACTTGGAACGCTTCTCCTATAAATTGCGAGAAAGCGTTGCAACGCAGGCATCCACGCGCGTGGAACCCAGCCGTGCTGAAATCGAGTGTTGCGCGTGACGGCGAACGCACGCCATGCGATGCTGCTGCTGCTGCTGCTGCACCGGTAATCTCGTACGCGACGCTAGTTTCTACGAACCAACGCGATATTCTGCTGCGCTGTTGGTTTTGGTTGCAGTTTCGTTACGTATTTTTGAGCTAGATCGAGTTTGGTTGCACCTGAACCTCACGTCGTGATACCCTGAGCGCCGTCCGTGGTGTCCTAGGGAGAGGCCTCTCGGATTCCGTGGCTTTCACACGCCATGGATCTCGTGTACCTGCTGACGTTCCTCACGTTATGCTTGACACTCACAGCGCTGCAAGTGGACAAGTCGTCTGCAGCGTTGTCAATCCAAAAGCTCATCATTCGTAAAGAACAACGAAATGTTGTTGATGAATCTGGTGCTGATGATCAAATAAAGACACAACGGTTAGGTTTTTGCTCGTTTCAACGCACGTACCTAAGTGTGTACTTCCTTGCTGTAGCAGCGGACTGGCTGCAGGGGCCCATGGTGTATGCGCTCTATGATGCCTACGGGTTTTCAAAGCACGAAATTGCAGCCCTATTCATCGCTGGTTTCGGTTCAAGTATGGTTCTAGGTACGTATGCTGGAGCACTGGCTGACAACTTTGGGAGAAAGCGTCTCGCCTTGGTGTACTGTGCGTTTTACACAGTCTCCTGTCTGACGAAGCATTTTCCTCACTTTGGTGTGCTGCTCGTCGGTCGTTTACTCGGTGGCATGGCGACGTCGCTGCTTTTCTCTGTGTTTGAGGCATGGTACGTGAATGAGCACGAATCACGAGGCTTTCCGGCGGAATGGTTGAGCGAGTCGTTTTCGCGAGCATCTTTTGGTAATGGTCTCGTGGCCATCTTATGTGGACAGCTTGCGGGGTTGGTGGCGGGACCATTTGGCTTTGTGGCGCCCTTTGACGTGGCCATTGGCGTCCTGGTGCTTGTTGCTGTCCTGATCCATCACAACTGGACCGAAAACTACGGCATGCGGGGTGAGCACGTCAGCCGAGGACTCCAGCGAGCGCTGAGGCACACACTCCGCGACTCGAAAATGCGCTGGCTGGGGATTCTCCAATCCTGTTTTGAAGCAGCAATGTATATTTTCGTGTTTTTATGGACGCCGGCGCTACAGGGCGCTCAAGAGAATCCCACGAATCCCATTCCGCATGGGATGATCTTTTCGACGTTCATGGTTGCGCTGATGCTTGGTAGCGTTCTCTTCGATCGCATCCTTCGGCGCATCACACGCGAAGAAAAGGACGCATCCGCCGTGAAAACCATGAACAACGCGGTGCTTTGGCTTATGCAAATCCTTGTGGCGATCAGTATATGCAGTTTTGTGGTTGCCGCAGTCGGCGATCGCCTCCACTGGAGCGCAGCTTATCTTGCCATGATCGGCTTCGAAGTCACGTGTGGCCTCTATTTTCCAGCCATGGGGTGCCTGCGAGGTATCCTCATCCCTGAGGAATGTCGAGCCGCAGTTATGAATCTGTTTCGGGTGCCGATGAATTTGCTGGTGGTTCTTATTCTCGCTTATGTGGATCGATTTACGAACCGCTCCGTTTTCTTCGCGGCGGCAGGGCTGAACGCGATTGCCCTTCTCGCGCTAGTCCGTCTGAAGGCTGCGAAACCGGAGCCAGACACGACTGGGGAAGCTCACGCATGAGCCTGCACACCTGTCATATTGACGTCCCTGAATACTTGTGTGTGAGTGTGTATGTCGCTTGCGCGCCGGGCGTGGTGGAGTTGGCGGCGGCAGTGCCGGCTCGCGCGGAACCCCGTGCTTGCCCCGCAGTCCAGGGCTTGTCGAGGCTGGACGCGATCGCTACCCGAGATGGATACGGGATACGCACCCTACTTGTGATAGGGCGTATGGTTGTAAATCTCAATAGCCCGATAAATTTGTTCCATCAACACAAGTCGAGCTAGTTGATGGGTAAACGTCAGCGTAGACAAGCTCAATAATTCGTGGGCATGCTGGTAGACTGCTTGTGGCAGACCCGAGGCGCCGCCTATCACGAACGTGACGCGGGAGCCGCCTTGTTCCATCTGCCTCATGAAAACCTCTGCAAACTCCTCACTTGTGTATACCTTTCCGCGCTGGGCATCAAGGGCAACCACTTGACCGCTGCTGCTGGCACGTTCCTGTCGAGTCCGTTTGACAAGGGCCTCCTCGTCGCGCACCCAGACCTGCTCCACGGTAACAAACGGAGCGAGTCGCTTCGTGTATTCCCGGAAACCTTCCTCGATCCACTGGAACTTGCTCTTACCCTGAGCCAGGATTGTAACGTGTAATCGCGCACATAAACTGTTCAAGGGGCGTGTGCGTTTGCACCGTGCCCGGGCCGGCTCGAGCGCGGTCCAGAGCGCTACAAAGCCGCAGCTCCGCGGCATCAGTCCGGCTGCGAAGCGCTTCAAACCGTCAAAACGCGTTCAACGTCGAGGTCAGCAAACGTGCAACCAGCGCTGGAACCGCGCTTCGCCGGACGCGCCCCACAAACGCAGAACGAACGCTAGTCGTTCTTATGGATGAGAGACACGAGCGCCGCGTCCGCACCACGAAAAGCAGTGAAACATAGGGGTTGCATCAACAGCCGTGGAAGTGCTCTATGCGCTTCCAAACTGCATCATGCGTCCATGAATCGCTTTTACAGCATCCGCAGTGCATCCGATTTTTCATCATGCTAGCCAGCGGGTACGTCAGGGAAGTACTCGTGAACAAGCCGGTATCCAGAACTGGGGCAGCATGTGGTTCCCTTATTTGCGCACACTCTACCCGGTCATTTGGCAAACACCGGATAGCCTGGAAACCGGAATTGGTTTGGATGCGAGAACTTTGCCTATCCAACTCACATTTATCAAATTCATCTACTCGACATACCTTTTGAACCTTCCATCGCCTTGTTTGATTTTTCCAATAAACTTTCCGCGAAATTCTCGATACCAGGCCTCGATGCTTCCTCAGCACGACCCAGGTCCGATACAATGCGCTTCGCCACCTCAGTATCGACAAGCGCGCCCGCCTCTCCAACGTGCCGCTTTCGCGGTCATGATGGGCGAATCCTCCATGCGTCTCCATGGCACGGCGCTCGCTTGCCGAACACTCGACATTGCCAACGCAACGAGCCAGAAGAACAAGAAGAGGAGGAGGAGGAGGAGGAGGAGGAGGAGGAGGAGGCGGAAACCCTCGCAGGTCGCTCCTTGTGATCGCAAGCATGCAACTGCGAGCCAGCAACTAGCGATACGCTTCCATGCCCGAGCGGCCGTGTATGGACGGCATCACCATACATACAGCGTTCCAGTCGTCGTCGTCGTCGTCGTTGCCTCTGGAAGCGCTCTCGTGTCCACGAGGCTAGCAACAAACCCATCATTGGACGAAAAAACAGCAGTGCACCCAGAGTGCATCAGCTTCGCCAGCAAACGCTTCGACCGCTGGCACGCAGAACACTCGGAGCATCTCTCTGTTACGAGTTGGCATCCGTTGTGCTAGCATTGTCGTTGCATCCGAAAACCCATCATGACAGCAGCATCAACCGGTGCGCGCACATCCTACTCTCCAGCGTGGCTGTTTCGCAGTCCACCTTGTGCTCAGAAATCGACACCTTCAATACGGTCTTCGATTTCGCGGTACAGATCCCGCAAGCGTTCGATATTCTCCTCGGAGGTTTCCCAGTAGCCACGGCCGTGTGCCTCCAGCATCGTTGTCACCATAGAGCGGAAGCTGTTGGGATTCGAGTCCATGAGCTTCTTCCGCATGGCCTCGTCGACAAAGAAGGTCTGGTTGGCGTTCTCATAGACCCAGTTGTCGACAGCGTCCGAGGTCACCGAGAACGCCATGGTGTTCCGCAAACGCTTGGAAAGTTCTCGCACACCTTCGTAACCAGAGTTCACGAGTCCGTCGATCCACTTGGGATTCAGCAGTTTGGTCCGGCTATCGAGACGAATGGTCTCGTCGAGGCTGCGCACGGCAACGTTCGCCGTCGTCGAGTCCGCGATATACGAGCGGGGCTTGCGCTTGTCACCCCGAAGGGCGGCAACCCACTTCTCGTTTGCGCCATCTGCATAATTCGAGACGTCCGTCAAGGAGATCTCAGACGAATCCAGATTCTGCATCGTGACCTCGACGGTTTTGAGCGCCCGCTCGAAGCGCTGCCGCGCGGGAATCATGGCCCCCGGGCGATCACTATCGTAGGCGAAGGATTTGCGAGAGAGGTACTGTTCCTGGAGCTGCTGTTCATCGGTCCATCCTCCATTTTCAATGGCAATGCCAACGTTCGCAGAATAACTGCCCGATGCATTCGAAAACACACGCGTTGCTGCCTCCCGTACACTGATGTTCTCCTCGGCTGCCTGCTCCAGGGCGTGCTTGCGCACGTAGTTCATCTCGGGCGGTTCATCAGCCTCTGCTGCCATCTTGATCGCTTGGTCCATCAGCGCCATCTGGTTGATCAACAGATCGCGAAAGATGCCGCTAACCGTGACGACCACATCGATTCGTGGGCGTCCCAGCTCCGAGAGCGACACCAGCTCCACCCGGTTGACTCGTCCCGATGCGTCCGGCACCGGACGTGCCCCAATGAGCCACAGCACCTGGGCAATGCTCTGGCCAAACGACTTGATCGCCTCTGTGCCATAAAGTACCAGCGATACCGTCTCTGGCATTTGACCTTGGTTCGCGGCTGCTTCCCGCTCGAGCAGGCGCTCTACGACGACTTTGGCTTCGGCGAAGGCCGAACTCGTCGGAATCGACTGCGGATCCAGCGCGTGAATGTTCTTGCCGGTTGGGACGACGGCGGGGTTCCGGATGGGATCTCCCCCCGGACCCGGTTCGATGTAACGTCCTTGGAGTGCCTGCATCAGCGAACCGAGCTCGTTATCCTTAATGATCTGCTCTAGGCAGACCTCAAGGTACTCAAAGAGCGGCTTCAGGTCTCGTGCTGAGCACTGGGGAAAGCCGCTCTCCTCGAGCGCCACCAGATACGTCGGTTTGATCGCTTCGGACAGGAACGATACCATCACGCGATCAATGCGTCCATCCTTGTTGACTGACTTGGAGACAACCCGCTCAACAGCGTTGCGGCACGCACGCTGAATGCGATCCAACAGCTCGACATCGTCTAGCGCTGTTGAGCGGTACAACTGCTCAATATCCCGATCAACAGACTCGGCTACAATACGGGGCAAGGCCTTGAGTCCTTTCTCCGGCCGATCGACACCGGCGATATTCACGAGTGTTGCTACCGCCTCCGCCGCAGTCGGTGGTTTGCCTATCGTATGCAGCCCGATCGGCAACAAACGAGCTTCTATCTCCATGAGACGGGCGTAGATCGATCCAATAACCTGGTCCCGCTCTTGACGCGTGAGTTGATCGAATCCGTCTACGGGCAAGTTGGGAATGTCTCGGTCGAGGTTGCACTGTCGAGCGGTTGCGACGATCGCTGCGCACAGTGCAGCAGCTCTGGACTCATTCGCACGCAGTTCCTGGTACTCCCGGATAAGCGATTGACACTCTTTGAGTTCCTTGTAGAGGCCGGCGTTCTCTGCAGGCGGTGTAAGGTAGGAGATGATTCCGGCGTAGGAGCGTCGCTTCGCTATGGTTGCCTCCGAGGGATTATTCGCGGCATAATAGTAGAGGTTGGGTAGACCCCCGATGAGAAGGTCGGGGTAGCAATCTCCACTCATGCCGACCTGTTTGCCCGGCATAAATTCCAGACTTCCATGCGTTCCAAAATGAATCACCGCATTCGCGTCGAAAATCTTCTGCAACCACGTATAGCAGGCTGCGAATCCATGATGCGGCGATGCAGACTTGGAGAACAGCAGCCGCATAGGGTCGCCTTCGTACCCGAAACTTGGTTGCACGACCACGGCGACATTTCCGAACTGTGCACCGTAGACCAGCAGATTTGTGCCGTCGGTGTTCAGGGTACCGGGAGGCGGACCCCAGTGCTCCTGCAATGAACGCTGATACTCACATAGACGTTCGTATTCGGATACAGGCATTCGATAGAGCACGTTGAGTTCAGGCGAGCTGATTTTGGCCTCGCGATCGTGCAGTACGCGCTCCATCAACGCATCAACAGTCTCGGGAATATCACCGACGGTATAACCATCCAGCTTCATTGCCTGGAGGACCTTGTGGATCGAGCCGAACACGTCCAGATAGGCCGCGGTACCGACATTGCCCTTGTCTGGTGGAAACGAGAACACGACGACTGCAACCTTCTTCTCGCGGTTCTTCATGCGTCCAAGTTGGGCCCACTTCAGCGCTCGTGACGCCAGCAAATGAATGCGATCGTGCAGTGGAATACTCCGCCCTGTGAGTCCGTCTCGCCCCGCATAGATGAGCGGCTCGATCGCGCCGTCCAGCTCAGGCAGACTAACCTGTAATGCAGTCTGAATCGGATGCAGTCCGAGCTCGCTTCGCTTCCACTCATCAAATGTCTGGAATACAAGCGGCAGCGAGCAAATGTATGGGCGATTCAGGGCTTTGAGGGCTGCAACTGCGCGCGGATGGTCCTGTTTGGCGGGACCCCCAACCAGCGCAAATCCCGTAAGCGACACAACGACGTCGACCAGGGGCACTGCTGTATTCAGCGCATAAAAGAAACGGTTCACTGGCTCGCTGAAATCCAGGGCTCCCGAGAAAATCGGGATTACTTTCGCTCCACGGGCCTCCAGTTCCTGGATGAACGACACATAGTGACAATCATCTTTGGTGACCAGATGAGAGCGCTGCAGTACGATGCCGATGGTGGGCGCATCATTCGCAAGCCTTGCTCGCGGAGCGTGCTCCTTGTCGTACCAACGTATGTACTCGGTGACGTCCTCAAACATCTTGGGTGCCACAGGATGCCAGATTCCTGCATCCGGAAACAGGACCGGATCCTTCACTTCAAACTGGAAGCTCTGAACATCCTGAACGTACTTGGATGCAACCATTAAGATCATGTTTTCGAGGTTCTCTACAGTGCCCCCGAGCCAGTACTGAAAAGAGAGCATAAACGATCGCGCATCCTGAGCCTTGTCGCTCGGCAAGTACTTAAGCACCTTTGGCAGAGTGCGCAGCAAGCGAAGCATTTGGGACTCGAAGTCTGCACCCTGTTGTTCTCGCCGTTTCTTCATGATCTGCCCGATGAACGATGTCGTAGACTGTCCAGTCTGGTTCAGTTGGCCCATACTAAAAGCCCCGAGTTTGTTCAGTTTCATCACCGGAGGTAAGGACGGAAACACGACGCATGCATCGAGACGATCTCTTACAGGCGCGACGGCGGCGACGACCTTGTCGGCAAGCTCTTGGACAAAAATCAGAGATCCGATGAAAATGTTCGCATCCGCAATATCGCGCTTGAAGGCGTTGTAGTTGGCCTCGTTTCGAAGCTCCTCCAGGAGATAGCCACTCAGTTCCACCGCCATGTGCTCCTGTTTCGCGTTGATCTTTCGAACCGCAGCCGTCAGCGTCGACTGGTACTGCGACTCCAACACGACATATACAATTTTGACCAGTTTCCGTCCTTCTAGCACTGGAGGTACAATGTGCCTGTCCTCTGGCTTCGACGCCGTAAACAGGCCGCCTGGCGCTCCGGCCAGAATGCCCGTACCGTCGTCATTCACACCGTTTCCACCAGCGTTCCAGTTCACTGCAGCACCCGTACCTTTACGGCGCTCGTTCGCAGCAGTCATCACCGACCGAGTGCGCATCTGTTGCGAGCGGCGGCTGCTCGAAGGCAGCACCAGCGGCCCCCAGGCTGAGGTCTTGCCCCACTGGTGCAGCGGCTGCACGGAACCAGCTTTCACAGCAACACCGGTTCCTAAAAAGCGCTTCTGCAACGTGGTACTCGGCGCTACAAAGCTAATCTCCATATTTAACGCACGGTGGAATGTTTACCAGACCCTACGCTGGACGGAAGAAGCGTTCAGGTTGTGAAGCGTACACTACTTCTCTTCGTCAAACGTGTCTACTATGCGCAAGCCTCTGCACACGTGACAAGATGCTACGAGTTACTATACGCTCCAGGGAACGCTGAACTAGAAAATATCAAAACCAGACGCCAAGCCACAGCAATGCTATGCGCTCGTAGCAAAAGAGCGCGATAGGTTGTAAAGTGACCCGGAGATCAGTTCGACGAGGGCATGCGGCGGTGCAGTCGCACCTGCGCGTATCAGCGACGGCAGGAACGGCGGCGACGATCAGAAAACGACCGATGCAGAAGCGTTGAGGGCCGCATTGCGCAGCGCCCCGGATGGTGACCTGAAGCGTTCCTCCGGAGGTGCAGGGAAATCAGTGGAATAAAATGGATATTTATGGATAGAGTGCGTCGGGATCTGATTCTTATCTTCACGAAACGATGACATCGGGACCATGGATCCCCGAATTCGGAATCTATGATGGCTTTCGGGAAAGCGTCCACCATGAAGCACTTTCCTTCAAGTTCCATTACCCATACTTGCTTTCGGATAAACAGGTCTTTTCATAGGTTCCATCCAGCGGCGAATGGCTGCCTTGAGCACTCGCCGTAGCGCCTGCACCGCTCAAGCAGATGCTGCATAGAGAGTCAGAGGGGCTCTGCAATACCACAGAGGGCGTCGGCTCGAGGCGTCATTCATTCAACCTCGACTCGACATTCATAATGAAACTGGGAGCCTGCAAGCGCTGCTGACAGACCTACTGTCTGCGGCAGCGCGAAGCAACAGACTAGGAGTCCACTGCGACCAGGGCGACGCCCAGACGCAGTAAAGCGGCGTCTAGACCCAGAATGAACTGCGTTGCGGAAGAGTTGAACAGGTCTCACGAAAGCACCTGCCACTGGAGGAAGCATAAAGCGCGACCCGGGCAGACTCGTCCAGGTCGCGGGACCTTCCGCCTAGGGGGTAAGCTTTTGACGGCATCGGAAACTTTCCCCTCGTTTCACGTCTATCGTAAAGCGGGGAAGGAATCGTTATCTCGTTGCAATGTAGTGGTACGTTGCTGTTATTTTGTCTATACGGCGCTCGACAGGCGCACCTGGAATATCTGGCGGTCACGAGACAAGACGGATATCTCGCCGTTGAAGGGAAACCCGATCGTGATCATTTGCGTGTTGCTCTGACGTACATGTTGTGTTTGCGTTACAGTCGTGCCAAAGTACAGTATTTCATCTCGATGGTGTTTCGACCATCAAGCAACGATATTCCGGTAGTTTTCGCGCAGTTTGTATCAGAAGCGTTCAAAAAGCGTTCTTTTTCAAAAAAACAAAAAAGGAAAGTTTTGGAGAGGCAAGTCGTCGATCCCAGAGGCCAAGTGTCACCGGATGCCGGAAAAAGCGGAGAGCACTGCCGAGCCCAGAAGCACTGGAGAGGACCGCGACGCGGAAAGTGCATGAGAACGACTTGGTCGTTGGTGCAGACGCCGGACACACGAAGATCCGTAGCCATCGCGGTTCGCGAGTGTGCGGAAGATGGCATGGACGGTAACCTACGTCCGAAAGACATGCGGCTTTTGAGCTTCTCGAGAGCGAGATGCTATCGAGAATCTGGAATCATGAATGCAAGGACAAAAATCGAGACGTGGAACGCAGGAATGAAGGATCACGTGGAAGCTTCGAGCGATGTGACGAGCCGAGGAGCAGACTTTCAAACTTTTCTGAAATGCATGGAAGTTCGCGTCGCTGACTGGGAGGCGCTGTGGAAAGCGTATCCAAAGCCCCGGTGGGCTCGTCTGCGTATGCGTCTATACTGTGGGAAGCAGCGCGCATTCGCCAATTTTTTCAATCCACTGAACGCCTTGAAGGAGGACGAGGGTCAGAGGCTCCTAGTAGCGTACGGAGCAGGGCGCTGGATGACCCAAAACAGGATATACGCCAGCTCCAACAACAAGAACGTACAAGGAGCGCGCACGGCGTTTTGTCACCATACCGATAGATGCGTTCCGAACATCGTACACACACCATGAGCTGGGCTGCACGCTTCAGAGGGTCGAGATAGAAAAGTGCCAGCGGGGCCCTGAGCATTTAAAAAAGTACGGAGCGCCGACGGAAGAGCAAATGGAAAGGAGGGCAAAAGTGCGAGAGCTACTCGCATTAGTATATACAACCAGTGATGGCAAGAAACGTATGGAATTCGTGAACCGAGACTTGAACGCCGCTATCAATATTCGGAGAAGTGCGGTGATGGGGAAAAGACCTCCAGAGTTGACAGGAGAGAATTTTGTGGGGCAGCGTCTCATGGTCGAATTGTACAGAATGAAAATGAAGCCAGTTGTAGGTGGCCAGTCGAGCGAGACAGTGAGGCTTCGGCGTTTCAGTTGGAGACGTTTTGTGTAGGGCGCGTTTGCCGCCACTGCTGTATACCGCTGCGCCACCGTGTTCCCATGGAAGAGAAATTTCGAAAACTTGAAGACTGCGTGACTGGGAGCTTCTGCACACGAATTCGAGAGTATATCATTTGCTCTCCGATGCCTTGTTCGACGGCGTCGCGAATCTTCATGTTTCCCGTGGCGTATCGAACTGCAGCGGTAAAGATCCCAGGTATCCATTCCGAAAACCCGACCGAGAATCCTAAAACTACCTTTGAGTTCTCAAGTCCGTCTCTTTATATTTCGAATGTCGACTTTGGAAATCACGGAATAAAACATTCAGAAAAAAATGCAAAGCCACGAACACAGTGCGAGCATCTCCCAATCCACTTGTAATCCAGGATTGGCGTGGTATCATCTGCGCGCTGTTGATGCAGCACTAGCACCAATACGCTGGTCTCTCAGGAACTCAAGTCGGTTGGGTCCTAAAAACCACCAGCGTGGGAGGAATTTTCATCTGTCCGTGCTAACCGCTTGGCTGTTTCTTTGAACCAGTGGCGGGAAGCAAGGCTCGGTTCACTAGGACGAGTCTAGCGGAGCGTTACGGTGCTGATCGAAAGGCCGTGCCGCTCTACCGCCGAGCACTCCGAGTTCATGTGGCTGGCTCTTTCGACATGAGCGCCGGTCCACGTTACAGCGACGAGTCAGGCACGTTCTTGCTCGAAACGAGCCGTTTGGCTCGGCGCCGAAGAGCCGTCGTCGAGGAGCTGTGGAACCATCGTCTGGCGTGGCCACCAGCACAACTGCATCACGTTTACCAGGGCACGTTTTATACGAGCCTGAATGATCTAGACGTTGCTCGAAGTGCCTTCCGCGAGTCTCACGTTCCCTTACGCGAAGCGTTGGGCACCGAAATCCAAATGCTTCTGGGTTTCGACCTTGATAGTGGAAAGTGGTGCGGCCGTATGCCTGCACCGCCTCCGTTGCCGGACAGTTTCGTGTACAAAGTGCTTTTCGAGTCCGGCTTGCCTTGGCAGGAAAGCGTGCTCGCGCTTGGGTATATCCCTTTCCAGTATGGTTTATCTGGCGATGCTACCGATCGGTTAACCCGGTTTCGTGAAACCTCTTGGCGCAAAGCACCAAGGGCGGCACCAGCAGGCGCACCCGAACAGAGTCGTGGACGCTCGCTAAAGAACAGCTCCTTGGTGGACACTACGCAACCAGTGATAGTACCTTTGCGCTTGAGCGCCGTCCTCCTGGAGCAGGCAGTGACCTTTCTAATGACAAGCGTTTCTGGAGCTTCTTTGGAGGACCCCGACACGATCGTCGTTAGAGAACGCACGAGCGCTGTTCTCTGTGGAGATGTACAAGTTGCTTCGCAGGATGAATCGACGCCATCGTCGATACCAACATTGAAACCTCACCATGAGTTCTCAGATCGTGTACAGCAACAGACGCATCGCGCCGAACCCGCCACGGATATGGCGGTTGGAGAAAATAGGTCCAGGAGGACAACACCTGCTTGCGTGCGTCGCATGAATGTGTGCACTGGTGAAGCGCATGCAACGGCACCTAGTAGAATCACGTCGCCTACTCGGCCGGATAGGTACCAAGCAGCGTTTGGGCATCGAGCCAAAACAGGTCGATTAGCGGCCTCATCTCATGCCAGCGCTGCTGATGCTGCTGCTTCCGCGTCTACGAATACAGCCCCAGCAGGTACGGGACAATGCGAGCAGAATGACCTGGCGCAGCGAGAGCGGCATTTTTTGATAGGGAGACATATCGCAAGGCTTCCATCGATGCTAGCGCGCTGTTTGCTCATTCGTCTGATTGCCACAAACCAGCTAACGCTGCCGCTGCTATGCCTTTTCCAGGGATTGGAGCTGCCGATCCTTTCGCTGAGATCGTGTCGTATGCACATCACCGACACGTGGATGCCGTTAATTGGGACTTTTGTGGGGCTCGAAGAACTCGATCTCTCGTTCTGTCATCGCATCACTGACCAGGGTATCCGTTTCCTCGCTAGGCGTTACGGATCCGAAGAGAACACCGAGGAGCCGTCGGTGGCGTCGAGAACGCTGCGATCGCTTTCTCTCCAGGGGTGCAACCAGCTGACCAATACGGCAGTTTTACACCTGGAGGCGTTTCCGCGGCTGAAACGACTCGACGTGAGCGATTGCCCCAATATGGGGAATGCGGCGCTTCAGGTTCTCGCGGAGCGCTTTCGGCTGAGAGCACTCTCGGTTGCTCGTTGCGAGCGGGTCGGGAGCTCCAGCATAGCGGCGCTGTTACGGGGAGAAAACCACAATCGCATGGCATCTAGCAAAAGCGTACAGCTCGACCAGAAAGCACCCATCGAAGAGGTACCGTTGGAGACCAATGAATGTCAGTTAGAGTTTTTGGACGTTTCTGGATGCCCAGCTGTTGGCGAGTACGCCTTTCTTGGATCCGCAACACGCTTCAGTAATCGTATCGCTGCGAACGCTGCATCGCCGTCGACCGGCTTGCCGCTTCGGACTCTGCGTTTACGAGGATGTACGCGGGTCAACGACACGGTTTGCGAACAAATAGGGCATCTGTTCCGAAATCTGCAGGAGCTGGACCTTTACGGGTGTGCACGCGTTACCGATCGCGGCATACTAGACTTGGTACGAAGCCTCGAAGAATCCCTCCAGGTGCTCTGCTTGGCGGAAACCCAGATTACGGACAAGGGGCTCGCCGCATTGGCACAGCTGCGGTGTTTGCGTCGCTTGCACCTGACCCGCTGTCGACGGCTGGAGTTTGCACCAGGTGTTATGGAGATGTTCTGTACCCGAATGGCTGCGCAGGCGAGTCTGAGCGAACTCCGATTGCGCTCTCTGCCTTCGGTGAACGCCCGAGTCATCGCAGAACTGAGCGGTTTGTTTGTCGCGGGCGAGCTCAAGCATTTGAATTTGACGGACTGCCACCAGGTGAACGACGAGGCACTGCTGGCTCTGGGCGAGGCGCTGCGCGTACGCCTTATGGACGCCACGCCTCGAACGTCGTCAAGAACGGGAAACTCCTCAGCTGTCGCCACACAGCGACCTCCGCGTTGTCTCGTACAATCTTTATCGTTACGGAATACCGGTATCCGCGATACAGGCCTAATATTCAAGGTTTTTATTGGCATGCGTCATCTGGACCTGGGCGAGTGCCCGACCCTAGAGAAACTGGATACGCTCTTTGGCGACATTGCCGAGGCGGAGGAAGCACTTGCACGTTTCGGACGCCGTTCGATGCGCCTAGAGCGGCCTGCGGTGCCCACTGCGAACCGCACCAGTGCGCCTGCCTTCAGTGCCTACGAGGGCATCGTTTCAGGCACCTGCAGCCGTGCTTGCCGCGATTCGCATGATGACGTCGCAGACTGGCGAGGTCGCACAAACACCAACACAGAGGATGCCGGCTGCTGGGCGCCTTGGGGCCTCGCGAACGCACGCGCCTCACAGGAAGCGGGGTTGTCCCATGGACCAAGCGCACTGCCCGTGGTCCCTCCCTGGCTGAATACGCTCGAATATCTGGACTTGTCCCATTGTCAGTCGGTTTCATTCGCAAATCTGCGTACACTGCGCTCAGAAAGTTTGCGAATCCTCATACTCGATCATTGTTCTGGGGTGACAAACGCATGCGTCGCCCTGCTTGCCTATCACGTACCGAATCTCCAGGAATTGAGCCTGCGCTTCACTGCCGTTGGTGACCTGGGAATTGCCGCTTTTGCGAACCGCTTCCGGCATTTGGAGAAACTGCACCTTCGAGGCCTACCCGATGTGACGCATGTTGGCATACGACGACTTGCTGCGTCTCCACTGGCGACGAAGCTCCGTGTTTTGGAGCTTGCCGAGTGTCCAGCGATCGGCGAACTTGCGCTCGCATCCCTGAATGGCATGAAAGCGCTCGAATATCTGAGCCTCAAAGGATGCACCGAAATCAACGACGCTGCATTGCGGCAATTAGAAGACGTACCAGTTTTGACGGTTCTTAACCTGCGGCAGTGTCCTTTAGTGAGCAGCAAACAGATTGAATTGTTGCGCAGTCGACTGCCAAGTCTTGTCGAAGTGAAATTTTCAAATGAATCCAGGGGCCTTGCGGAGCACACCGGCACGCCGAGTGCGCTTGTGGATAGCTTTCTCGCCTACGTTCATGGCGGTTCGCGAAGATCACCAACGGGTCGAAATCAGGCGCTTGCGCGGCAGCAACAAGTCGATGAGGCAGCACCGTCTCCGACTCGCATTTTTCTGGACATGTTTGACGCTTGGGAGATGGGACAGCGTTCAGCCCGACGCCGCTGCAGCCGTAGTAGCAGCAGCGCAAACCGCTAACTTGGATCTCGTATAACGACTGCAAGTTGCCACGCTTCTGGATTCGCACATGAACGCTCCCCAAAGACCGGGTCGAATGCAGGCTACAGCGAGCGCTCGGGCACGCGGAACCGAGACGCTTTCCGTTTAGACCGTTATCACATGCGGCGACGATGCGTTCTTTCGGACGACGACGAGACCGCCATACTTGCCTCCGTCAAGCGGTGTTTTCTGGTCGCATCCGGTTCACTCGCTACTCGGCGACGTAGAGACGTCAGGTGCCGTCTCAGAGCACAGCATCCGATCGATTGATGCACCTCAAGGCACAGGGCGCCTTTGTTGCAAGCATTGCCGCCAGTAGCGGCGGCGGCGGCGGCGGCGGCGCCTGACACGACTGCCGTGCCCTGTAGTGCCTCGCTATGTACGAATACAGCCCAGGCGCATGCCCTGTGTATGTGTGTGTGTGTACAGACCTCGGCGGAGAAGTTGCGGCGTGAAACGCTTCGGTGCACAACTGGGTCACGCTAGTGCAGAGCGAGCGTTTCTCGCATGCGAACACTGCACAGGCTGAATACAGGCGAACAGATGGGACGCTGGGGCCTGGTTACCCGCTGGGATTCCCTCTCGCGGCTGGCAAGTTGCCCCAGTCATGTCTGGCCACTCGCTTCTCATCGCGTAAAGCGCTTTTTCGCGAGACGGCGTCGTCTGCGCATGCCGGCTACGACGCCCTGCAGCATATCACGAGGGGATCAGCGGCAGCCCGCGTCGCCGCTGTACAGCGCATCCCAGGTCACATCAGCACCTGGAGCATTGTTTAAACGTACCGCGCTTCTCAAGCCAAGTGCGGTTTATCGCGTGCTTTCGAAGATAGGGAATGGCTCTGGAACGGAGAGCTGGTCGCTTTCCCAAATGGCGATGCAGAAACGCATATCCCTGCATCCTTGGTTCGATGCAACGCGTCCACAGAAAAACGTGCCGCAGAGGCGCGATCACCGCTACGTCATCTTTATCCATTTATATACTATATCGTCCAGATTCTTCCGTGCTGCCCGATGCCTTGTGTCTGCCGTTCGCATCCGCCTCGTGTGATAACGACAGCACCGCTACCGTCTCTATATGCGGTGTGTGCGGGAACTGGTCAACCAGCGCCACTTTCTCCAGGCGATACCAAGGTGCATCTCGCAAGAGTAGGTCTAGGTCACGCGTCTGGCTCGCTGGATTACAGGACACGTATACAAGGCGGCGCGGTCGTAGTGCCGGCGGTGCACCGGCGATCGCTTTGAGCTGCCGCGGGTGCACGCCGGCACGCGGCGGGTCCATTACCAGCAGGTCCACTGGATGTTGCCGCGCCAGCGGCAAGTGTCGAAAGATGACTTGCCACAAGTTCTCTTTCTCCAGGTCCGTCACTTGAAAAACCGTGTTTGTGCGTGCATTGAGTCTGGCGTTCGTGCGGGCGTCATCGACGGCACTCGCCACGAGCTCCAGTCCCAGAACTTGCTCGGCGAAAGGTGCCAAGCAAAGCGCAATGGTGCCAGTGCCGCAGAAGAGGTCCACAACGAGCGCACCGGTGTCTTGTCTGGCCTGCGGGCTCGACACGGCAAGCTCGGCAGAAGACTCTGCAGCGGGTGACACCTGACCGACGCTCGGCTGTTCCAGGAGGCCGCTGTTCTCCAGAACAACCGCCATGAGCCGTTCAGCTTGTGCTGGATTCGTCTGAAAGAAGGAATTCGCGGAAATCTGAAAGTTGATGCCCGTCTCGGACCAGGAGCTGGTTTGGATTCGAGAGCGCACGTGGCGAAGCGGACGCAGGCACTGTTCGATGGTATCCTGGGTACCTGCCAGGCGTCGTTGGCTCTCTCCGACCGCAACTCCGGAGCGATTGCTGGTAATGTTTTGCAGCACGCAAACAAGGCCACGATTGGTCTCACCGAAAGCTTTCCACAGCGCAGCCGCAACGTCCTCCAGTGCAGCCTGCTGGTGAGCGTCTGCCGGTGGGCTCGTGACTAGGTTGACCATCACCTGCGTCTGATTGTGTCGGTCTTGAGCTGTCCGAATGACCAGGTTGCGCAGGAAACCAACGTGTTCCACGAGGTCGTAGGGCGGCAAGAGCGTCTCGGCCAGCGGTCGACAATGACGCTCGACGAAGCGAAGGATTTCGTTCGCGACGTCGATCTGAAGTGCGCAGTCCTCAATGCAGAGCACCTTATCGTAGCGTCGCGGTACGTGCAGTCCCAGCGCAAACCCAGTGCGCATGTCCTCACCGCTTTCCGGAGCTGTGTCCGTCCCGGGTCGTTTCCTACCAGAACTAACCGTGTTTTCGTCTCGCGTGGACGTGTCCCGGCCCTGACGCAGCGTGACCTTTCCGCTATCGTCTGCTGTATTCGGTTTCGGACGCCATACACGAGTTCCAAAGGTGAAATCCATCTTGTTCCGATACGCGTAGAGTCCTGTAGGCACCGTTGCTCCTACGGCCGGTAAGAACTCTACCGATGCCTCAGATGCAAGTCCATCTGTCTCCAGACGGCGGAGCAAGGCCCGATACATGTCACGAACTTGCTCCTCCTTCTCGGACAACTGTTTTGTGTAGATCAAGTTCTGAAACTTGCAGCCTCCACAACCTTCGAGGAAGTGTCGACACAGTGGCGCAGTTGCGAACATCGAGGGTGGATCTAGGCGTTCCACCACTATCGCCTCCGCATGGTTACGTTTCCGACGAATGATGCGAGCACGCACTCGTTCTCCTGGAATGGCGTTGTGGACGAGCACCACGAATGACTCGTTCTCACTCAGTTGCAAACGACTGACGCCCATGCCAGTACCGTGCGCCAGTGACTCGACAGCGAGCTCCACCAGGAGGCCGCGCGAGGGCGACTTTTGTGACGAGGGCGCTCCAGGTCCATCGGTCGCTACCATGGTAGCGCTAGAGAGTCGCTCGCCCGCTGAAAAGTGTCGAGTTTGACGACTCCTGTGACACGGACGCTGCCAGACGCGTGCCCTGTAGATAATCGGTGAAAGCACTCGCGCAAAAGCAGGTTTTAGCGACACAGGTCTTTCGAAAAGTGAAACATACGTTCGTTCGACCAGGACAGCACCAGTGCGAATCTCTGTCCGCATCCACGAGCAGTGCGAAAGGGCAAGTACTCGGAGCCTGGAAACACAGCGTCAGTGCCAGTTCGAGACTGAGCGACCTGCGTCCGTCTTGGTAGAGGTTTTCAACTTGGCAGGCTCGCGAAGCCGACTTTTCGGTTAAGGGACGCACTGTTGCTGCTCTTTAATCCTAACGAGAGCTTGCCTCTTCAGCAGAGACTACCGCGTTCCAATAGCCCCGCAGTAAAGTTCGTGAAGAGAATAGAGTCTGGTTTTTCACGCGGCTCTGCGGGGGTAGCGTCTACCGCTGGTGTTTTAAGAAAAAGCGGTACGATGTGTGGTTTTGGAGCAAAAGAGCATCGCGCAGCGTAGATATGTCCTCGATGACAGAACGTCTCCATTGATCAGGGATCCCAGATTGCGGGATGGATTTCGGCAAGCGGGAAAGTGTTTATGAAACTGTACCCTACCTTCAAGTTCCATTACCCATACTTGCTTTCGGATATACAGGTCTTTTCATAGGTTCCATCCAGCGGCGAATGGCTGCCTTGAGCACTCGCCGTAGCGCCTGCACCGCTCAAGCAGATGCTGCATAGAGAGTCAGAGGGGCTCTGCAATACCACAGAGGGCGTCGGCTCGAGGCGTCATTCATTCAACCTCGACTCGAGATTCGTAATGAAACTGGGAGCCTGCAAGCGCTGCTGGCAGACCTACTGTCTGCGGCAGCGCGAAGCAACAGACTAGGAGTCCACTGCGACCAGGGCGACGCCCAGACGCAGTAAAGCGGCGTCTAGACCCAGAATGAACTGCGTTGCGGAAGAGTTGAACAGGTCTCACGAAAGCACCTGCCACTGGAGGAAGCATAAAGCGCGACCCGGGCAGACTCGTCCAGGTCGCGGGACCTTCCGCCTAGGGGGTAAGCTTTTGACGGCATCGGAAACTTTCCCCTCGTTTCACGTCTATCGTAAAGCGGGGAAGGAATCGTTATCTCGTTGCTATGTAGTGGTACGTTGCTGTTATTTTGTCTATACGGCGCTCGACAGGCGCACCTGGAATATCTGGCGGTCACGAGACAAGACGGATATCTCGCCGTTGAAGGGAAACCCGATCGTGATCATTTGCGTGTTGCTCTGACGTACAAGTTGTGTTTGCGTTACAGTCGTGCCAAAGTACAGTGTTTCATCTCGATGGTGTTTCGACCATCAAGCAACGATATTCCGGTAGTTTTCGCGCAGTTTGTATCAGAAGCGTTCAAAAAGCGTTCTTTTTCAAAAAAACAAAAAAGGAAAGTTTTGGAGAGGCAAGTCGACGATCCCAGAGGCCAAGTGTCACCGGATGCCGGAAAAAGCGGAGAGCACTGCCGAGCCCAGAAGCACTGGAGAGGAGTGCGACGCGGAAAGTGCATGAGAACGACTTGGTCGTTGGTGCAGACGCCGGAAACACGAAGATCAGGAACCATCGCCGTGCGCGAGTGTGCGGAAGATGGCGTGGACGGTAACCTACGTCCGAAAGACATGCGGCTTTTGAGCTTCTCGAGAGCGAGATGCTATCGAGAATCTGGAATCATGAATGCAAGGACAAAAATCGAGACGTGGAACGCAGGAATGAAGGATCACGTGGAAGCTTCGAGCGATGTGACGAGCCGAGGAGCAGACTTTCAAACTTTTCTGAAATGCATGGAAGTTCGCGTCGCTGACTGGGAGGCGCTGTGGAAAGCGTATCCAAAGCCCCGGTGGGCTCGTCTGCGTATGCGTCTATACTGTGGGAAGCAGCGCGCATTCGCCAATTTTTTCAATCCACTGAACGCCTTGAAGGAGGACGAGGGTCAGAGGCTCCTAGTAGCGTACGGAGCAGGGCGCTGGATGACCCAAAACAGGATATACGCCAGCTCCAACAACAAGAACGTACAAGGAGCGCGCACGGCGTTTTGTCACCATACCGATAGATGCGTTCCGAACATCGTACACACACCATGAGCTGGGCTGCACGCTTCAGAGGGTCGAGATAGAAAAGTGCCAGCGGGGCCCTGAGCATTTAAAAAAGTACGGAGCGCCGACGGAAGAGCAAATGGAAAGGAGGGCAAAAGTGCGAGAGCTACTCGCATTAGTATATACAACCAGTGATGGCAAGAAACGTATGGAATTCGTGAACCGAGACTTGAACGCCGCTATCAATATTCGGAGAAGTGCGGTGATGGGGAAAAGACCTCCAGAGTTGACAGGAGAGAATTTTGTGGGGCAGCGTCTCATGGTCGAATTGTACAGAATGAAAATGAAGCCAGTTGTAGGTGGCCAGTCGAGCGAGACAGTGAGGCTTCGGCGTTTCAGTTGGAGACGTTTTGTGTAGGGCGCGTTTGCCGCCACTGCTGTGCACCGCTGACGACTGCTTTCGACTTTTGAAAGGCGTTTGCTAGCGGTGTAAGCGTTGGCGCACCTCCGGAGGACTGACACTGGGCCCGGGCGGTCATCTGTGCAACAGTCGCATGTTCTCGGTATTCTTCGCTCATATCTGCTTCGCCCGCTCACCACTCGTGGACGCAGTCACTGGCACGCAGTACCGAGCCGAGCACTCGTGGCCGTAGCAGAGCGCCCTGCTGGCCCTGGAGGCGTGCAAAAGCGCACCGAACGCGTCGTACCGAGTGAGGCCGCTCGACAGGAGCGCACTGCCCGTCTGCGTCGCGCCGTAGACCTTCCACAAAATCGCATTTATCCCTTTCTAGAGCATAAGGTTGCTGGCGAGGCCAAACGCAAGGACCTCCTGGCCGTTCTGGAGCAGGACTCGAGTCGCTTCGAAGATGAACGAGCCATTCGTGACTGGGTTGAGTCACAGATTCAGGAAGCGATTCGGCAAGGGGCGTT
The DNA here is from genome assembly GCF_000091205.1 of Cyanidioschyzon merolae strain 10D. Lineage (NCBI taxonomy): Eukaryota > Rhodophyta > Bangiophyceae > Cyanidiales > Cyanidiaceae > Cyanidioschyzon > Cyanidioschyzon merolae. The sequence continues at coordinate 562,763 of NC_010141.1, forward strand.
CGAGCGGCTCCCGCGAGGGCCACTGCAGCTGCCGCAACCACCACTCGGTGTCGACCTTGTCACGTATACCATGCATGGTCTTTTACAGCGGCACGGACTGCGACCTGTCTGGATAGAATGTATGCATGAAGTAGACGCCGAAGTGAAACGTATTCGTCTGGCTCTGGAACGAGCGTATCGAGCTCGAGTTGCTACCGCCGAGGACACGTCACCTGCGAGCACAGCACAACGAGCTGAGCGCTGGGAGGCAGCAGCGCGGGAGCTCCAGGAACAGATGCATCAAGTGAACCGACGAAATGATGCTTTTAATCTCATGAAACCCGAGCGCCTGGACACTGTTTTCCGACTGCGCATGCGTTGGGAGCACGAATTCATGCGCGTCAAGCAACGAGTGGAAAGCGAGTACTCAGCTGAACCGCGTAGCAGTTTAGCTCCGGAGGCAACGGACCCGAAAGCTTGACGGTTTCATGGGATGTTTATGAACATACGGAGCGCCTTTACAATCGATAAAGGTCATAGCGGTCAAGTATCTAGTGGTCGTTGATACCGATGATATTTGCCATGGCGAGCATGATGATGAGAATGAGCATCTTCACGCGATGGATGTGCGATGCATCATACAGTAGATCATGCGTTCGTCTACGTTGATCCGATAACGCTCATGTCAAAATACAGTTCGATGGGATCGGGTAGACAAGTCAGGTGTACGTCCTTAAATTTCATCTCTTCCCATTGTAATAAACACCAGTCCGTGTCGGAGTTTTTTGCAACTGCTCACTTGTCGTCTCCCTCGTACCGCTGGCTTTCAATTAGCTGGTACCTCCTAGTCCTGCAGCTCGGTCGCCAACTCTTGAGAACTGTTTACCGCAGCGTTCAGGTCCGGTATTCTGCTGCTTACTCCTGTTGTGCACCAATTTCGTGCACAGACAAAGGTTGCGATCTAGGCCTCACCTGCCATGTTCATCGTTCCTGTGCACATTTTTGGTGCGCTCGTCACTGCTGTGACACTTAGTTGTGGTCAGGTGCTTCCGTGTGACCGCCGCTTACGCTTCTTTGCGCGTCACCCTGTGGCGTATAAACGCTTGCCTTATCGCTCAGTGCATGCCCTCTACGGATACGGAAGGCGTCCACAGATTCCCGCATCCGTTTCTGGAACTCGAGCCATTTCCTGCGATCCTGGGCTTGTCATCGTCAATGCTTTCGGCGAGTACACTGTCTGCTGCATGCGCTAGCGCACACTGTCCCAGGCAATACAGGGCTTATGGAACGCAATGTTGCCCGTGATGAGAAAAGTACCGGAAGTAAAATCCAAGCCGGAGAACAAGTAAGGAAAATTCGGTCCGCCTGTCCGCCGTTCGTGCAAGGCGACGATGCACGCTCCACTGGAAGCAAGCGCTGCGATGCCTAAACCACGAGTCGAGCAACCCTTTCCACGCAACTAGAAGAGATCGAAGCCTCTGTGAGCACATCTCACGGGGTGTATCATGCTGCCGTCGAATCCTGACTTGTCGATGGCCACACAGTCAGGATGATTTATCATTCGATCTGAACTGATTTTTCGACCTGAAAAGTTACGGGTACTTTCTGCATGAGCTTATAGAAAAGGCCGTTAACCAGTGGCGTCCAGTTTATGCCTTGTCAATCAAGCCGCGCAAATAGCTACGCCCGCGAATTGCCCTGAAACAAAAAATTCGAAAACCTGAATCACGCGTGATTTCAGCATGCTTCTCGCAAGGAAACAGGATGATTCGAGCCGTGTCCATATGCATCGGATTCTGATATCCATCATTTCACGAATCCTTGTTCGAAGGTTTCCAACATCCTTTTGTTTTCCATAACGCTACAAACTCCAGCTGCAAATCACGAAAGCAACCCCTCGAAAATTCAACAGAAAACCGGTTTGCGCATTCCTGAACTCGTTATGGATGAACCTCGATGTCGAGACTGTACATCTAGCAACCATTTCAAACAAAAATAGTTATTCATAGACAGCGCATGTATCTCGGTAAACATCGATCACAGGGATCCGCGGCGCGCGCGCTCGCTCGCGCATCTGGCACAATCGATCCAAACCTGCACGCACGCGATGCCAGGAGCGATACTGCCCCGCGATTCGACGCAGCGGCGATGCGCGGATTCCCAAGCAATATATCTGGCAGGGGCGCGGAGCGTTGCCGGTTGAACGCCGCCTCGGTCGGTGTGCTGCGTGGCGAAAGGCGGCAGCATGCAGCGCAGCGCCGCCTGCGCAGCACGGGACACGTGTACGAACGCCTCCGCTGCGCATCCGTTTTTTCGCGTAGTGCCTGCTCTGGACGCTTGCTGTGACGCGTCATAGACCCTGGGGCTTGCTCTCTCTGTCTCTCTCTGTGTGTGCGCGCGCTTGGGTGTGCCCTTGTGCTGTACAACTGTCGCCGTTACGTAGGTGAGTTGTCAGACCGTTGGCACGCGTTTGTGCGCGCGCGAGTCAACTGGTGTCCGCACAACGTTTCGGGTGAGACGCGTAGAGGCTGCTGAGCGGACGCGTGTGTATCTGCAAACCTGCCCTGCGTGGCGCCTAGACTCGCGGGAGACACGCGTCTGGAACGGTGATCGACGTGGTGGAAGGAACGCGTGGTGCTGGTGCGTGAAGCTTGCGTGTTTTTCACGAGCTGCACCTGCGTGCGGAATGCCGGCTGACTGCAGCGACCGGCCTTCAGCGGCAAGCGACGCGACAAACGGTTTGGAGCACAGGCACGATAGCCTCGTTTCCGAACCTGTAGTTCAGGACTCTGATCTCGCTGGAGGAAGCAGTGGAAGCTGTCCCGTCCCGACGGCACCGGTGAGCTCGTTGCAGTCGGAGTGCACCTCGGCGACCAAAAGCAGTGTGGGAGCACCGGCGAGCGATCCGCACCATGCCCGGGAGCTGGCGCTTGCAGACCTTGCGGAAAACGGCCCCAACAACTTCGCACCTAACTCCAATGCAATCCACCAGACCATATCTTATTCAGCGGATCGTCTGATAGGCAACGGTTCCTTTGGCGTCGTTTTCCAGGCGACAGTGGTCGAGACCGGCGAGATCGTGGCCATCAAGAAAGTCATCCAGGACAAGCGGTACAAGAATCGGGAACTGCAGATTATGCGGATGCTCTCCCATCCAAATATCGTAGAATTGAAACATTGCTTTTTCTCCTCCGGAGAAAAGACAGGGGAAGTGTGCCTCAACCTTGTGCTCGAGTACATACCCGAGACGGTCTACCGCATTTCAAGGCACTACTCGAAACTACGCCAACCGATGCCGCTTTTGTACGTGCGTCTCTACGCATACCAACTACTTCGCGCCTTGGCCTATATCCACGACTTGAACATCGCACATCGCGACGTGAAACCGCAGAATCTCCTCGTCGAGCCGCGCACGCAAGTGCTCAAGTTATGCGATTTTGGGTCCGCCAAGGTTCTAGTACCCGGAGAAAAATCCCTCTCCTACATAGTTTCACGCTTTTACCGGGCAATCGAGTTACTGATTGGTTCAGAAGACTATACGCCAGCGATTGACCTCTGGAGCGCAGGCTGCGTCATTGGGGAACTCCTGCTCGGGCGTCCGCTTTTCTGCGGTGAGTCGGGCCTCAGCCAGCTGATCGAAATCATCAAAGTTCTGGGCGCACCAACCGAGGAAGATCTCGTCGCGATGCGGAGCAAGCACAGTGACTTCAAAATTCCCCGGGTGCAGCCATTGACGCTTCGGCGTGTCTTCAAAGCACGCACGGACGCCGATGCTGTCGATCTGGTTAGCCAGTTGCTCGTCTACAATCCGCAGAAGCGGATTCGGGCGATGCAGGCGCTTGCGCATCCCTTTTTTGACCCACTGCGCCAACTGGAAGCAGCCCTGCCGAACGGTCGTCCGTTACCGCCCCTGTTCAACTTCTCCCAACGAGAATGGGAAATCGCTGGAATCGACCTTGCTCATCGTATCCTTCCACGCGAGCACTTTGAAGCGGCGCTACGCATGTACGGGGTGTCTCGCCAGCGGGCGTCGGGCGCCTCCGCGTGAACGGCGCCACTGGCTGGGTACCCAGACGCCGCGAAAACAACCGTATGCATGTTCGACGGCTGGACAGGGCATCGCGCTAGGTTGCCTTCGGATCCTCTGTAAAGTCTCTAACCATCGCTGCGACGCGCAATGATCATGGATTCTCTCCATGAGGTTCCAGGGATGTTGGAGGCGACTCGTACTCGCGCTCCGAGGGGTATCTGCTGGCATGCTGTTGCCACTTTCGAACAGAAGCAGCAGTTGCCAGCAGCAGCGTCCGCGTTCGTTCTTCGAGGCCCTGCTGGGTTTCTTTCGTAGCCAGGTACGCGGCAACTTGGTCGACCTGCAGCGCGCCGCCTTCCACTGGCATCCAACAGAACGGAACCGCGTAGACGCGCAGGCTACCTCCGTGGCGATGTCCGCAGACCTCGTTTTCCCAAAACGTACGCAGCAACGCGTGGAACTTGACCAGCGAAAGCGTACCTGTTGCGTTCACGTCTGTTGCCGCCTCATCGGTGTCTTGCTTCAAGAGCGCGCGTAGGTAGCGAGCCTCCTGTTCTCCTCGTTGGTACTGGTAGGTACCGTGCTCTATCTCGGCCCAGAAGCGCGCACCCCGTTCGGGGAGGTTTCGATCCGGCTCCTCTCGTTTCTCTGCCATCGCCTCCAGGTACGGCCGCAGGTCATCGACGCGCAGGCGCTGCAGCTGGTTCTGGTAAAAGTCGTGGAGAAAGCACTCGAGCCGTTCGGCAACATGCCACGGCGGATGCCGCTCCGTCGACTGTACCAGGAAGAAGAGTCCCTGCGCTCCGCACCGGCGATACACAAAGTTGGATACCACATAGCCCAGCTGTTGGACAGTGCGTAGCTCGTGGAACAGCGGCTTCTGGAGCAGGTTCGAGAGCACCTCTACCAAGAGATCCCGTTCCAGGGAGCGCACGCCCGTCTGCACATAGTATCCGAGGCTCGCATTCGACTCCGTTGCGTTTGGCAGTGGAATGAAGAGCCCCAGGGGCGAGAGCTCCGCAGGGATGCGCAACTGGTGGCACTCGAGTCGCCGGAGAAACTGACGAAGGTCGCCGACCTCTGGACGCAAACACGGCTGGACAATCGCCATGCAGCGATCAAAAAGCAGTCTTGCTTCGTCTTCGGTCACATTGCCATGGAGAAGCGCTTCGACGACGAGGTTGCGCATGGAGCACCCAGGCGCCCCGGATGCACCACCGAACAGTGTCGTTCGGAATGCGTCGACGCTTTCCAGAGAGAAACGTTCGGTCCCAGCTGATGACGCTTCCCGCAACAACGAGAGATAGTCCCAGGTCGCGTGCCAGTGCGGTAGCTGCAGCAGCACGCGTGTGTTGTACATTACCTGCTGATACGGTTTCTGCAAGGCAGCATCCTCGTAAGAGCGTCGCAGACGATCCAGATGCGCGTCCAGGAGCCGCTGACGAATCTCCGTCGACTGCTTGACATCCTCGCCTGAGCAGGTTGCTGCAGCGGTGCGGAAAACATGCTCGGTGAAGCGGATGAAGGTATCGGCGAAGCCGCTGAGACCAAGGAAAACACCCGTTGCTGTGGGCGTGAGTGTATACGACATGCCCGCGAGTTCGGCATCGTACGCACTCGCTGTGAGCGCATCTTCAATGAGAGCTATCGCTAGTTTCGTGAAAATGGCCTGCTCAGGGCTCGCGTACGCCATATCTGTGTAGAGTTGAAAGAAGGCCTGAATTCGTGGCTGCCGAAAACTCGTATCCAGGCTGTGGTGGAGCACCCGACCTTGGGCCTCATCCAAGAGAAGGCAGCGAGGCAACGGCTGCTGACCGTTTGCGTCGGCCGCAGCGGTTCCCGCAGCCGGTGCTACCTTCAAGCTGAAAGAACGCGGCATGAACGGGTTCGGAAGCGGTACGTGGAGCGCACGCGCAGCGGGTGTCTCTGAGTACCAAGCGGCTGCTGGCATGGTGCCCGTCAGGTAACGCGTCTGGTACCAAGGCTCCAGGCCGTGCACTAGCTGCGTGGATTCCAGCCCATAAGCCTCAGGCTGCTGATACATTTCAGTGGTCACCAGAAAAACGATCGCCTGTTCAGGGCACATGTGCTCAGAGAGAAGCTCCCGCAGCGCACAGGCGGATGGACGATCCCAGTAGAGAAACGGCCCCGCCAGCACGTCCTCTGGATCAAAGACGCGGAGTGAGGAACTCAGCTCCACAACAGCCTGGAATGGTGAGGACTCTCGCTCCTGGTATCGAAAGTGGATCTCGCCAAGTAACTGCAGTTCCTCGTAGATGTAGGAAGGCAAGTCGGCGTCGAGGATATCTCCGGGCCCCAGCAGAGTACGCAGTAGGCGCAAGTAGGCACCTACTAGACTCAGCGTTTGTTGCCAGTGAACAAGGCCCCGCTCGGTAAGTGCGATATCGATGTCAAAAAACGCGATGCCCGTTAATTCCCAAGAGACGCCCGCACTGAGGGCAGTGGCGAACCCGTGCTCCTTTAGCGCGGCGAGCAGCGAGCCATTCGACTCATGTCCCAGGAGGTGTGCAAGACAGTGTGCCGGCTTTGTGCGATACAGCGGCCGTTGCGGCGGTATCGTGAAGACGATGCGCATCTCCCGGAGCGCCTTCACCGGTTCCACGACATAAAGTTTGCCTTGGGGTTGGTGGTCCTCTCGAAAGAGTGGCTGATGCGCATAGGACGCGGCTGGCGCCTTCTGGAGGGCACGCGGCACCTCTCCGAATAGCGACCAAACAGCGGACTGCATTTCCGCCATCGTCTGGTGCGCGGTAAAACTGACGCATAAACACATGAGGTCAGCGCCATAGTACTGACGATGAAATTCGCAAAGTGCTTCCCGAACGCTTTCCTGGCTTTCAACGACCGCAGCTGGTAGGCAGGTTGGTGCTTGGTGCGGTTCTGCTGCGGCTTCTGCTGCTGCTGCTGCTGCTGCTGATGCGGACCCCAGAAGCGTCTCGCGGTTGCCCGTTCCAAAGTTGTGAAAGGGATGCACGGGGTCCGTGAGCGATTTGAGTAGTTGGAAAAGGCGATGGGTATCACTCTGAATATTCATGCGATACTCGGCATCGACAGCATCTACTTCACGCCCGACCGCGGCTTTGTGGAAGCGAGGGTGTAGGAAGCACTGTGCAAAGCGATCGAGTGTCTCCAGCAGCTGCTCGGGTCCGATTTCGAAGGCGTAGTTCGTCTCCTCTAATGAAGTGAAGGCATTTGCGTGCCCACCGTGACGAGCGATGTGCTCATGATAGGCTCCTTCGTCAGGGTATTTGTCCGAGCCCAGAAAACACATGTGTTCACAGAAATGTGCCAGGCCAGGATACGAGGGCGGGTCCTGCATGTGACCAACGCCTACCGACATGGAGGCGGCAGCGCGGTTGGCCTTGGGATCTTGGATGAGAAGCACCTGCAAGTTGTTCGAGGCGAGTCGGAAATAGCAGTAGCTGCGTTCATCGATATCGGGTTTGCGGGGCCACTTGAACACAGTGACACCTTCAGGAGGCTCCGTGGCGGTACGGCAGGGCTCGATGGAGCGCTGCGGTGCCGGCTGAACGGCGGGGTTTGAGGTAGGATCACTCATGGCTATGACAGCAAACAGAGCCAGGCGAGTCCTTCAATGTTAGAGAAGTTTTCCGCGAATCCGATCAGGGCCTGGTGGGTCCTTCTACCGTAGTGTCGTGACCGCCGACTGCAAACAAAGCCAGGCGAGTCTTCGAGACTTTGCGTAGTCTTCCGCGTTGTCGACAAAAGCCAGACAGCTCTCGCAATCTTACGGTCCTCTTCCGCGCCCTCAAACGGAGTCAGGCGGATCTTTACGTCGCAGTGTAGTTACCTGCGACGATGAATAGAGCCAGGCGAATACCCTTTTTTCTGACGTTTTCACTCACGAGCAGGCACCGGGCCGACGCGCAATGGTGCAGTGTGCTTCTCACTCTATGCTCACGAGCACGCGAAGGCAACTCATGAAGCGGCAGTTTGTTTTCGAAGTGTGTTCACTCGGGGGTACGAAATCTCCGCCTCGCACTTGATTTGACCAGGTCGAAACAGTGGGCATTATGCTGGGAGCATTCTACGCTGGAATCTGTATACCAGCACCTCATTGTTTTTGTTTGTTTTCTACCAGCTGTTGAACAAACCCGGAGTATCCTGTGGATCGGAGAATAGCTGCGGAAAGACGATACGCGGTCACTGGTGGCTTACGAAGGACCGCGTTGCTTCGGCAAGCCAATTATTCTACTATTAGCAGGTAGGTGAAGCTCCTGTCACGCAGTCCTCATTCAGAACGTCGCGTACCTAAACCAGAACTTGATTAACTCGATGAATATGAATGCCTCTTCCTCGATCTTTTCCACTCGATAGATTCCCCAAGAAATGCTACCGAACAAGGCTAAGGATGCAAAGTCTTCGCACCGTGGATACGACCGGTGATTACCAGACACGAATGTACTGGAAACAAATCGCGTTTCTATGGAGGAGTATCGCGCATTGACCAAGTACCTATCGATCTCGTACCGAGTCGCTAACGCTTACTACATGGCGGGACGGATGCTCGCCAACTGTGGGGAGCATTCACCTGCGAGAAACGATAGACCTGTCCATAGGCTGGCAAAGAGCAGCAAACCGCTGTTCAGAAAGCAGAGGCAAGGAGCCTCTACAAAAGCGTCACCCCAAGCGCCGATTTCATCCTGTGTACGCCAACCAAGCGCCAAATGCATGGGATCATTCACCATCTCGTCCTTCATCGAAGCGATTCGTGGCTTCTGTTTCCCACATGCCTCTGTCCAGGGCGTAGAACGTGTGGCTCCCGATTACCCAGAAGCGGTCGGCGAGTAGGCAGCTGAAATCCGCGTCGAGCTGCTGTTCCTGCTAGCCTCTTCTTTCTCGGTACGTCCGGTCAAAGGAGTCTTGTTTTTCGTGAAACACCGACTCGAAGCTCACCGATCCATCAATGAGTCGTGCCCATCTGGGACACACTTCCTCGATGAATCGCTCTTCGACATGTCGTTCTTGATGTCACCTGGCCCTGAAGTGGTGTGTTGCACCTCTGGTCATGCACTGGAGGGAGTGGTATGAGGCGCCTCGGTCCACGGGCGTGCTCGCGACCGAGAAGGTAGCAAAGAGGTATTCGACGAGTCGCACGTATGCATACTTATAGAGAAAGCAAGTTTCGGTTCTACCTCTCACCCAATAAGACTGAATCCCGACGGAAACGAACCGATGTAGAGGGTACCGATCACGGCTATGCTACCGCGCCAGGTAGCGGGGAAGAAGAGATCGGACAAGGAAGAAAAAAGATCCTCACGAAAAGAGGACAATAGGAGGCAGGAAGGAAAAACACGTCGGATCGGAACCATCAGTTTGCTGTCGTCGTTAATGACTTGCTAATACAACACAACAACGAGAAGAATCTTTTGAAGCGTGCGATGCAGGTCGCCAGGCGCGATCGCGTAGCTTCGAACTCGACAAGTCTCGCGGAGCGTCTCCCGCCTTGCCGCGCATCGTCGAGCATCTAATCCAGGGCACCCGGACACCCAGCGCTGCTACCTGTCCACATGGTTCTCGGAATCTTTCGATCAAACCTTCATGCGATCATACAGTTCATGTTCACGACAGAACATGTCGTACGGTATGATCCAAGGATCGGAAGTTTGCATACTCACACACATAGACAGTCACGCTTCCCAGTGTACCTTGAGCGGTCGCCACACCACCTCAGCGACTGGAACCTTAATAGCACAGATACCAAACAGGATCAAACCATGCCCAGCCGCTCCTACACCAGACGTCTGGGGACAGAGGCGCAAAGCAATGCTCGGATGCACGTCGCACCCGATGACATCATCGATCTCATTCGAAACAAGGAGCATCTCACGAACGGGGCGCTCTATCCATGCGGCATACTGAAAAAATAACACAAAAAAGTAAGACAAGAAAAATGCGCATCCTCGGAGAACGCTGGCTTAAGGAAACGTTTTGTCCATGAGAAAAAAATCCATGCGGCATCATCGCGGCGGACTGCTGCACACACGTTGCGCCGAGACGCCAACGCGCCCCTGCGAATCGATCGTCGCGGATACGCCGCCGCCCGGCAGGCCGCAGCGGCGCCCGGCAGGAGATCGGATCTACGGGCGAGGCGCGGGTAGCCCGCAGGTCCCCGCAGTCGTAGCACGAGGCGTTGTCGTCACTGGTGCTGGCGAAGGTCTGCTTTCACTGGGCTCTTGATGATAGGCTCACACGGTGAACGCGCTATTTCCATGCCTCCTCGACCTGTGCGTACCGTACTACGACGCTCCGTGGAGTTTAGTCTTTGTGCTGTTGGCATCTACGCAACGTACCTGGGCTATGGCGTGCTGCACGAGCGGCTGTACTGGCGGCTTTACCGGACGCGTGATGGAGCAGCATACGACCGCTTCCGATACCCTCTCTTTCTTGTCTTCTGGCAGTGCCTGTGTAACGCAAGCGTCTCGTTTTTTTCTCGGAAAATCGCGCGGAGCACGCCTCACGACGAGCGTCTGCGGTTCAATGAAAAACGACGTTTGTACAGCGCGGGAAGCGCAGCGTCGAGCCGTTTCTATGCGTTGGTTGCGGCGTGCCATGTGGTCGCCATGTGCTGTGCTTTCGGCGCACTGATTTACGTTCCGTATCCTCTGCAAGTCCTCGCCAAGAGCAGTAAAATGATCCCAATCATGCTCACTGGAGCCGCGATGCGACGAAAGCGATACACCCGCACCGAGATCATCCGCGTACTTTTGATCACGTTCGGTGTGGTGCAGTTCTCTCGGCAGCGGCACTCGAAGGAAAGTACTTTCCGACAGGCAGCAGTTCCAGGTCCGCAGTCAGGCGGTGGCCACCAGAGGCACCTGGGATGGGCGTTGCTCCTCATGAGCCTCGTTATGGACGGGATCGTAGGGCCGCTGCAAGAGCATACGCGCGCCCTCTTTGATGTTGAGGCGATTCACTTCATGTTTGCGCAGAATTCCTGGGCTACGTTCTGGATGACGTTGGTCCTGCTGGCGACAGGCCAGGGTGTTGCTGCATGGAGCTTTCTCCGAACACACCCGAGTGTCTGGCGAGACCTGTTCGGTTTCGGTCTGCTGAGTGCAATGGGACAACATTTTGTCTTCTACGTCGTTTGTCATTTTTCCGCACTCACTTTGGCGATGATCACGACAACTCGGAAACTCTTTTCTGTCCTGTTGAGCATTGTGGTATTTGCGCACAGGCTCTCCGTTGGTCAGGCCCTAGGGATGTGTTGCGCGTTCGCAGGATTGCTCTGGGAAGCGATAGCGAGTTTGGCCACGCGGAACGTGGCGGGCAGTGCGCTCAGCGGCAAGTGCTCGAGTTCTGTGCCAGGGGCGCAGGAGAAACAGGCCAGTGGAGCGAGTTGCAGAAACACGAGTACGTCTGTACATGTCGGCGAAGAGGGCTAGCGTTTAGAAACATGGGAGGTCGCTCGAACGCCATGAGCTGCGTCGAGACACCAGCGGTTGCGAGCGACGGTCCCGGATCTCGCGGTGGTGTACCCATTACAGCGGATACTCAATTTGGCAGACGCGAAGGCACCCCGAGTTCGATCATTGAACGGAGATATCTACATTCAGCAGCATGTATGCCGGGGGATTTGTCTGCGACGCTCACCTGAGCAGCCTGGACACGTCCCAACAAACCTCGTCATTCACGGGATTGGATGCTCTTGTCACAGCGGATCGCAGCAGGTGTTCATACCGCATTCAGCACTGGTTACCGACGAGGTTACATCCTCAATCAGCAACTCTTCTTGATCAACTTGATCCCAGAACCCAGCCTGTTCGAGCACGAGTTCACGTTTCAAGGCCGGACTGCGTCCGGGCGGGTGGCGCACCCGTGCGTGCACCGTCGCATGAGACACGCGCGTCTGCTCCTGGAGCAGGTTCGACGCCTCATTTCCTGTCGTCACTGCCGACGGTGTCAACTTGTCCGAAGAGCGCTCATTGATTGGTGACGCTTTCGCGCTGCGCAGCCGACGCGCCCGCGACTTGCGCGCCTGTACAGACGGCGCTCCAGTCGTCGACGACGCGGATAAGCGCTTCGGCTCCAGCCGCTCTGTAGTGCTCGACCTCAGGTTTGACTCGGGTACCTCGGCGTTGGGCTCGAAAACGGAGCTCCCGATATTTTTTCGAAAGCGACGCTCAAACGTAACAAGCTCTTCTTCGGTGCTCGTTGGCGTGCTCAAAGAAATGATTTCGACGCTTTTGTCGCTGTCGTTTCCAGAAGGCTCTGGTGCGCCCGACGTCAACTGCCTCAGACCGTCTCCTGCCGTTATCGCGTCGACAGGTTTTCCAGGACTAATATTTGCTTCTAACGTCGCGTTAACCGCCTTCGTGGACGTAAGAAGGCGAGCCTTCTTGACTTGGGTCGCACGCGCCTGTGAGAGGCGCCCCCGAGCGTCTGCACCACGCTGTGCCTCGCGGTTACGCAGGTGTTCGACGTCGCCCGTCACGTCCGCCAGGGGTTGCCTGCTCCCGGCCACTCGCTTGGGAGAAGAGGGCTGCGTTGAACGGCGCTTACGGCGAGCGCGCTGCATGCTAAGCAAAACCCAACGCTGCGGATACGAGAGCCGTAGCGGAAGCCCGACAATGTCGAAGTGTGCGCGCACGGATCGCGCCAGAGCGTCCCGATGCCGAATTTGTTTTCTGTTCGACAACGGCATCTTTATACGCATAGAGAGAGGCTGGGAATCTTTGATGATGCGACTGGTAGCAGCTTTGAGGAAAGCATTCACCGTTCCACGCCTTAGTCGTCAGAATTCCAACACCCTTGCTTTCCCGCGGAGATACTGGTTATTCCTCGTGTTCGCTCGAGCGCCAAGTGCATCGATTGCGCGTCCACAGTGACGTCTGTAGCGCCGGTGCGGACACAGCACGAAACCAGAGCGGCTTTTGTCATGCCACTGAGTATCTTGGCTCGAGACGGGCGCGTTTGTGCCGCTACGGGCGCTTTTTATTGAGCGCATCGACACCCTCCGGAAGGTTGCCGGACTGGATGCGGGAGAAGTGAAGCGCCCTAACCTTATGATCGTAAAATGATCAGAACTGTATAGATAGTGTTGCACCGCTTTCGTTCGCGAAGAGGACGCCTCCGCTGCCTGGTTTCTTATAGTTTTTCAACTCATTTATGTTCCAGTACCTCTGCGATATAGAGCAGGAGATCGAAATCCGGTTTTAATGTATCCTACAGATCGTAGACGAATTGCCTGTAGGATATATATCGTCTACTGAACAATGCAACTAGAACTGGATTCCTCTTTCGGGTCAGTCGTACCGCAGTTTGCAGATCGTTAGGGAACACTGAACTGAACAAGTATATGCGCTCCGCGCCAAAACCCGATATTCTCAAAGCGTGCTTGCGTTCACTAGCGGAGAACGACCCGTCGACCACCTTACGGAAAGCAAGAGCGACAATAGTAGCTGCCGTAGACGTCCCAAATTCTCCACACTTTGTTTGTAGGGTCCTGAAAACACTAGGATAAAGTCATATAAAAAAGTCCTAGTTCGCGGACAGCATTCTTCGGATGATATCGCAACGACAGCGTTCCTGGAACGTCTCGATCGGTATGAAGCACAGGGACATGGGCTTGTTTTTCCAGTTGATGAGACTTGCTTGGAACGAACCGAACGGTACATATTTGAATATTTGCGGAGAAGAGTGCCCTTTATATGTTCGATCTAGCTCGAAGAGAATGAGGACGTCATCTTCTGTTCTATCCGCAGTGGATACGATTCGCAGCCTCGATTTCGCGCACAGAGAACGCTCATACAACAGGATTCGCTTCGTCATATCATTGAAGAAGATTCCGCGGACGTTTTGCAACGTTCTTCTATCGGACAACATGGCATTTAACCATTCCTGTTGCGATCGAGTTTTTGCCGATTCTATCTGGGTTACTGCTGCTTTTCATTCATCCGCACACTCCGTGCTCCAAGTCTATCCAGAGGATGTTTTCTATCACGAAAAGGCATGATCGCTTTACGGAGCGAGTGTCAGCAGCTTTCAGCACATGGTGACACTGGGGCAGATATCGTCTACCTTCCGCAAATCCGTCCTCCTCGGGGAAGGTACGCACCAAATGGCATAAACAACTGTGTTCATTTTAAAAAATTACGGGATGAGCTAGGATGCACATTTCAGAAGGTCGGGATGAAGAAAAGCCCGTGGAGCGCTTCGGCGCTAGAAAAGCACAGAGAGCTGACAGCGCACCAAACGGGACGGAGGGTACGACGTCGAGGAATCCTTGCATGGATGCGTTCAACCAGTTGCAATCAATGCATGGTATTCGGGAACCGACACTTGAACGCCGCTATCAATGCCAGCTGATGTGTGCGGTGCAGAAGACGCCACCCGAGGCGCTGACGCGATCCAACTTGTATGCCACAGCCCCTCAGTCTCGAAGTGTACCTGGATACATCGAAACCGATTGCAGTCTCTCGAATAATAAAAGCAAGGAAGCATCGGCGAGAGTATCTATATGTAAATAAGCGTATGAATAGGTGCCCGCCATGGTTGTGGAACGATCGTCATGCTGCTGATCGCATATGCCACACGCCAAGCCATCCATACCACTTCCTCACAATCGGCGAGGAAGCATGCAAGAATGTATTTCAAATATATTTTCTAAATGAACTACCAGGAAAGTGACCTTGCCCCATTCAGGTACACAAAGCGTGGCAGATGTTGTTCCAAAGGCAGCAAATATCGATCATCATACGCTGTGCATGGCCAGGGGCGCGGTGATCCGCCAGCATACGCTCCTTGGGGCATGCCTTGCAACGCGCGCTGGTGATGAACGAGCTTCAGCGCCTCTTGTTCGTCGTTTTTTGCTTACGTGCTACGGGGTATACGGTGCCGTGCGCTTGAGGAAGAGGTTAGTTTCTTCATAGTCACACGGTATGGGAGAGCATCGGGTGAACGTGGCGTTTACGTTGGCACCAGTGCAGCCGCCCTGCTTCTCCAGTTATCTGAATGTGACTCGAGCTTGGAGCGCCGATGCCGCAAGCCGTGCGACGCGTTTCCGGTATCAGGGTACGTCACCGTACCCGAGACAGCGAACACTGTTTCTGAACTTTTTTCATCGACAGGACATGGTTCCGTGCGGGTTTGCAGCGCTGCACCCATATCACCGGACCTGCAGGTGGCGCCGATCTTTCATAAAAAGCGCTCGCTCCTGCTGCGCACGAGCGGAAGCTATCGCGCGCGAACATCCACCAGCATCACATGAACCGCTAGTGCGCTGCAACGGGAAGGCTTCGTGCTTCGGGGCCCGCCGAACACGACCTGGTGTAGCGGGAGCCGCTGGGGCTCCGCGCTTCCCCGGAGCGCTCAGGGCGCACCCCGTGACCGCGAGTCTCGGCATCGCGCTGGTGCTTTTACTCGCGGCGTTGCACAGTCCGTCTGTCGCAAGCGCGGCCCCAGTTTTCCACGCCAGCAACCTACAAAGCCTGGGCACTAAGATGCTTCATTCCTTCGCATCGGGTTACGCATCGTCGCTAGCACTGGTTTTCTTCTCCGAGCTCGGGGACAAGACTTTCTTCATCACCGCTTTGCTGGCCATGAAGTACCATCGAACGTCGATTTTCATTGGCGCCATTGCGGCGTTATCCCTGATGACCATGATCTCCGTGGTGCTAGGTCAACTCTTTCACGCGCTTCCACCGCTTGTGACGTCATATATCCCATTCGATGACTGGGCAGCGTGTGCCCTGCTAATCTTCTTTGGCGTATCAAGCATTCGACAAGGTTTGAAAGCGCGAGCAACACGAGCTGGTCCAGGATCGAAAGCAGAAACACCAACATCGCTCGACAGCAGCAGTGCCGGCGCATCCGAGCGATCAGGGACGCTTTCGGATTCGAGGTCTACATCTGCGCAAGCTGAAGAGCTTACGGAAGAGGCAGAAGCAGCGAAATTCATTCGGGAACGAGAGGAGCGTTTGCTGAGCACCAGAAGCCGCCCGGCCTCTGCAACAAATACGCAGATGAGCGACAAGACGCGCGAGCATCCCCGTCTGAGCCAGGCAGGTGCCGCGCTAGCCGCCATAGCGATGCCGCTAGCATCACATGCGCAGCTCGCTGCTGTCGTCGAAGCGTTCACGCTCGTCTTTCTCGCGGAATGGGGTGATCGCAGCATGCTCGCCACGATCGCGCTCTCTGCAGCAAAGAATCCTTTTGGAGTAACGGCCGGGGCGATCAGCGGACATCTGGTCGCTTCACTCCTGGCCATTCTTGGCGGAAGTGTTCTCGGGCGATACTTTAGCGAGCGCTTCGTTTCCCTAGTCAGCGGCGGGCTGTTCATCGTCTTTGCCGTCATGACTTTGCTTGGAGTTTTCTAAGCGATGAAAATCGTGGTGCAAGTGGCGAGTATGCGCTGGGCATACGAATCGAGCGGGTCGCAAACAAAAAAACCGACTCGTTAGTCGCTTCAGGTCGGCAGCTATTTGTTGAAGCTTTTTGTGTAACATGGATGCCGGTATCAAACATGTTGTCGAGTGTAGGGCTTTTCGCCCGTTTCGAGCTTGCGCTGTGCTATAAGCTAACGTATGCATGGATCAAAATTTTTTATATGGGCGAAATCAGCGATGCATCTGGTCGCTGAGCCCGTACCATACCTATGTTGCCACTTGAGTGCATTAGGAAAGGTTTCTGCCTACGTCTACGTCAGTCCCATGATGCGACGACGGATGCATTCGCCTGCAGGTGCTCTCATATCGGCTACTCGGGATGCTCACGCCATGGCGCAGCGAACGTCTTTGAACAAAGCACGGGCACCGTTGCAGCGCATGCTCGTTACCTATAGTGGAAACCTCACCCCGGTAAACTCGACCTGTTGTTTGCGTGCTGCCGCCAAATCCGAGAGACACGGGAGCGACCTCGCTCACCCCTGTGAAGCATGTATGCATCTTGCTATGGAGGAACTTCCCCCGTCCAAACAGAGAATAGAAGCTCCAGTAAACTGCGGTACGGGCAATGCACTTCTCGCCAGGATCAGTCGTCGCGACCGCCTTTTTCCACGCCAGTCTCCTGAGGTTGTATCATCGGGGAGCAGGGCGGCGGGATGCCTTCCTAGCCAGTCCGTGCTGTTGCGCTTGGAGTGTCCCTATTTCTGCGAGATCTGCAGGCGCTTGCCAGTACAAAGGATTGCGCTCCAGAATGCCCCGTAGAATCGGGGATAATATGGAGTGCTTCGCGGCTTGCGCATCGACTCTTCTTCCGCGCAGCAGCAAGAGACATTTGTTATGAACACCTAATCCGGCCCAGGACGGGCAGTCACCGACCTTGATATGCTCCATGGATGCGGCAGCATCGGCTCTGTCATCCGCCCAATCTAGATTTGACTGCTTCTGCACCTGTTCTGCTGCGACTTTGTGCCAGGAGCGCATCCACCACCAGGGAGAGGGCAACCGCAGCACGCGCTTCCAGGCTGGTACGCTGGGCGGCTCCGCTGGATGGATCTCATAGAGTTCAAATGCACCGCTAGCAAACGGGGTGCGCGATCTTGTCAGAGGTCGAACGTAAAGCGATAGTCGCAGGGTATTCTCGGACGCAAGTGGACGCGTGGACGGCCAAGCCGTTGCCCGCGAGTCGATGCGCTGTTTCCTAGACCGTTCAAAACGCGTCGAGTCCGACTCGGGCGTGAGGCTGGCTACCAGCTGCCTCGCGTTACCGCTACTGTCGCCTTGCTCGGCAACCAGTTTGAACGTGCCACTTGCATCGTGCACAAACGTCAAAACCTGATAAGGGTAGGCCAGCAGGAATGCAGCGCCCTCGCGACACCACTTGACTGCGTGGATGTGGTCGGTATCGTCGATACGCTGCAAGTCGTTTCCCGCGGCACCAAGCGTGCGACTTGTTCGCACTGGTCTAAAAGCGAACAGCTTTCGACAGAGAACCGTCTGGGAGGCAAGCGGTGCCGTTGCACCAGAGCGAGCAGCAGTCACCAAGGGCGACTGTGACGCAGCGAGCACGCGACTCGTTTCGAAACCCTCCACGCGGGCGATCAAAGCACCCGAGCTCAGGTTGAATAGCTCACCCGAGTACGCCCAGTGAACAGTGCTTTCGTTGTGGTTTGGATGAAAGCGACGTCGCAGAAACGTGTTCCAGGAGTCTGCTCGTCTACGAGAAAGCGGCAGCGTCTCGCTCTTATGAGGTTCCGTTGGTGCCGTTGCAGACGGTGAGGTTGGGGTTGGTTCAGCGGCTTGCGCAACGATCAAGCTCGGTTTTAGGCCTTTAGTCATGCTAAAGCAAACCCTAAGGTCGCTCAGCGTCCTCGCAGACACGAGCGTTACCGGGTCTGTAGTCGTCACGCAAGTCCCGAGCAGCAGCAGCACCAGCAGCAGCAGCAGCAGAAGTAGTAGTGCACTTGCGGCTTCGAAGAGGAAGCGTACTCTTTAGGAATTCATTCGCGGTGTCGCTGATCGCAGAGCGAGCGCTGGACTATTCACAGATGCTCAAGGCACTGGATGTGCTTGTGAAGGCGACCTCGGTATTCTGCGAGTTTTTCTAATAGGAACGGTTCTTTCGGACCTTGAGAAACATGCAAGATAATGTACCTGTGTTCGATCCAAACGAAAACCCAATGCGATGACGGTGCATGGGTCTGGGAAACTCGCGCTTTTCGCTGGTACTTCATTCAACGACACTGTATCCCTGGGTATCGGCTTTGGGATATCGCGCGAGTGGGTGTCATGTTCGAGTAAAGTAGCGGTACAGGCGAGGACCTATTGCCTTCGCTTTTCAGGGCCGAGCGTGGTCGCGACTCGGTTGCGGCGACTGGGCGAACCGCTGAGAGCCTGTGCCCTCAGCTCACCTAGGACGCTGGGTTGGAGGCGTCGGACGCCCACTTGCGAGAAACGCACCGGAAACGAGCAAAAAGCCTCCTTCCATCGTAGCGTGTAATCAAGCCTCTGATGCAGCTCTATGGGAACGTGGTTTGCCGAGCCAGCGCACGTTCGATGAGTCATCGACACAGTGGCCGTGCGGGCACCTGGGCAGGTAGCGCTCGCGCAGGTCCATGCTTTGTATCCTCTTGCTTTTGAAGCGTATCCTGCTTCGAATGGAACGGTTTCGAAAGTGCAACATATGTGGGCGACTTGAAGTGCAAATTTTTCCATGAGGAAACAAGCGATATGCTTCAAGATGGTGTTCCAAACGCAGATGCCGCAAGACGCTTTGCAAGCGCGTTCTTCGTGGACATACTGATTCGCTGCAGGGCAGGAGTCGCTGCATACTTGCCGTCCCTACAAGCCGGTGAGTACAACTGTTCCCGTTGCTGCTGGTATGGCGGCTGCATACGACCGTTTTTCACCATACCAAGTTCGTCGACAGCGTTTCACAACGCAAGAGACACGACTCGGGTAAGACTTTTGTTCCAGAGCGCGCGTTCCGGGAGCCGAATGTTCGGGGAGAGGGCGCCACGAATCCCATGCGGATGTCTGTGGCGTTCCGGCGTTTTTCGATCACGGGTATCGCACTAGTGCATACCCGAGAAATACAAGTCGAGTCTGGATGATTCGTTGCTGCATTGGTTACACCGCTGGCAACCAGCGGTATCTTTATTGAAGGCCCCTTTCTTACACGAGCGAGACGCTATGCAGATACTCTTGATTTTTGTCAAAACAAGCTAGGAGGTCGTGTATCGTTGGAATGAACGCATCCCAAGCCACATACCCGTACGACAAGGAAAACTGCGCTGATCAAGCATCCGCGTTCAGAGGCATTCGAACGCGACAATGAGAAGGCTCTCGATATGACGCAACCCAGTGGCTGTGTCGCGGGCATCGTGTTCTGCGGCCCGGGGGGCGCTCAGCGTGGACGGCAGTTGGAACGGACCGCTTCGAGGAATCCGAGCCGTCGCCGACTCGCAACATCGTCGCTACATAAACCCATGTGATCGTTTTTACTCCCAAGAACGTGCTGGTTTTTCACGCGAGACGTATCCAAGTTAAGTGACATCACGGGCGGGGCGACAAGTACATGCACCAAAACATCGCTTATGAAGCATGCGCTGATCAAGTCCCAGCAGCCGCAGTGAAGATGACAGCAGGGCTCCTGCTCTAGCTCGGCGCGCAACGGGTCGCTGCCAACGCTGCACCTGTGGACAGCAAACTCGCCAACCGCTACCAGACGTGCATGTTCGAGCACCCATA
The DNA here is from genome assembly GCF_000091205.1 of Cyanidioschyzon merolae strain 10D. Classification (NCBI taxonomy): domain Eukaryota; phylum Rhodophyta; class Bangiophyceae; order Cyanidiales; family Cyanidiaceae; genus Cyanidioschyzon; species Cyanidioschyzon merolae. Next base: position 582,947 of record NC_010141.1, read on the forward strand.
ACCAGCCGCTCGCGGACGACACCTATGCACGGCCTCTAGGGCGTCAAGAAGCTGGGACGTTTCCGAGGTTGTGATTGTGGAATGCGCCGCCGTGCGCCCGCGAACGGCTCTCTAAAACATTGCAACGCTGGCGTCTAGCGCGAGAATGCCAACCCCATGGCCAGTGAGAATACTGGGTCGTACTTGCCTTTCCCGTCCATGAACGTGCCCGCGGAGGCATGAACCACAAGCCCCCGGGCTCGGAAACCGAGAGAGTCTATTTTCTCATCAACTTGGCGAGAGAACCGACGCGCCTGCGCCTCTTCGCGTGACTCCCCACCCTTCCTACGGGACCAGTGAAGAAGGCATTCCACACCGATTCTTGCATCAGCGCCGTATTCTTCGTCGCTGCGTCTCATTGCACCGAACTGAATGAAAGGGCGCGGGCGTCCTCGCAGCGGACCCAGCAGCGTGACACTGCTATCCAGTTCACCGTAGCGGCGATATGCTAAAAGGCTCTCTCCGCCGATAGATAGCGCATTGGGACCTTCCAAACGCCGCACGTAACACGGGGTCAGCAGCCCGTTCGTACTCACCGCAAGCACCGAGTCGCTGTAGTCAACGAGAGCGCCTTTCACAGCGCGCTCCGAACGCTGCAGGGTTCTCTGCAGCGAGGTCGCCGCCCGAGCCTCCCCGGCGTGCGCGCTCCTAACCGAAAACGGCGCCATAGCACTCGTACGCATACTGCCCTGGTCCCTGAGTGAAACTGTTCCCGAACTTCTGGACACGTTTGTAGCTCTGCGCAGCGTACCGTCTATCGAACCCAGTTGCACCTCGTTTAGCGCTGATGCAGGGAGCACCGTGTGCTCATAGCGCAGTCCACTGGATCGACTCGGTAACGGCACAAGGCTCGCTTGGAATGGATTATCACCTTCTACATCTGCTGTCCACAGAGACCTAATCTCCTGTAAAAAAGCGTAGGGCATCAGTGTGCGTTGTAGCGTTCTCGCAAGTCGCCGTATCGAGCAGCGAAACGAGCTCCACGAGCGTGCGCCTTTTCGAACGCCGGAGCGCGCCAATCTGTGGCGATGCGTCGCGCCAGTCGCTCGACAACGTGGAAGAGCGCTCTTGCGCGTGCCTGTGCTGTAGTGCGGGCGCGCTCTACGGCATACTGCAGAGCACATCGCCGCGATATGCCAAGAGGCGACGCCGCCCTTGTCGCAAAAGGCACTGGAACGCTATTGGCGTAGTGAGCGGTTTCCGGCTTGGGGCGCAGCGCTTCGGCCCTGAAAATATGCCAAGCTGCTCTGGGTCTGTCTGATGACTGCAGTGGGTGATGTTGTTGGCGGTACATCCAGTATCACAGCAAGCATTGATGACGGATGCGGTACCTGGAGATATCGGTGACGCGGACGCGTGTCTCTCGCTGGTGTGTCCTTGTATGGGCTGGGGAAACGTGGTGACCTTCGGGGATGAACGGTGACACCAGACCAGATAACTGTCACGAGACGCGCGTCCGGGGAATTCTGGTGAGCTTCATCGCTTCGATACCAGTTGGGACGGGGCTCGCGGGGACCGTGCGGAAGTGCTCGCCCTTACGCATGCACCCAACAGAGAAAAGTTGCAGTGAGATGGCGCATCCCTGGCGGATGGTACATGCGCTGGATACGCGCCCTGCAGCATCGAGTAGCGTGCATGCATGCGTTAGCTCCAGAGATGGCCATGGATACACCTGAAAAGTGGGATCAGACTGGGCGCCGATTCACGATCTGCGGGACTCGAGCTCCACGAAATGATTTTGTAGGATGCGTAAATTTTACGCAATGGACATATGGATGCGCGCTTTCCATGACGCGCAAGTCTGTCGTGGCAAAGGTAGGGGGTACGATCCGCCAAGTGCGCTTCGTATCATTATGGACAAATAGGAGATCCGATTTCACCAGCGTCTCTCCCTTGTCGAGATGTGCTGCGTCCCGGTTGCCGATACTCCGCATCGTAGTCGAATAGATTCCGACCTGTTCCCTATATGCTGCCTGAAATCAAACGCTCACATCGACATCTTTCCACGAACAGCGTTCCGGAAATACGACGCGTGGAAGTGAAAGCCCGCAAATTTCCTCCGTCAGCAACATGCGTCCGAGACCCTTGAACGATGCATGTCGAGATCCACGGCGAGCGAGCGACATTGAAGCTGCCGCAGTAGACGTCCCTCGAGAAGCGCAACGATAAGCGCGCTCATGCCCAACACTCTCAAGCGCTATGGTCGCATTCGGCCGGGTGCATGCCTTGCGTACCGTCATGCGTCTTGCGTGCTTTTGGAATACCCCACTATCCTGAACGCTGAGCGCATGCCTCATGAGCGGGTAGCTCATGCACATCGCTGAAGACTGCAACGCTTACCTTATCTTTCGAGAGGTATCACACATCGTGCAGGTACCCGTACCACACAGGCCTGCGGACGAAGCGCGTATCAGCAGCTGCCGTCAGCTGAGCTAGCCGCATGCGCCAAGTCCACGCGGGAATCTTGACGCCGGCGCTGATGCAGGCCTTTCGGAAATAGGAACTTGCTGCATTTTAATGTACATAAATGGAAAGGGCGAATCCGTGCACGCGCAGATGCATGCCGTGCGCTGCATCGCGTTTGCCTGCGGCCGCGTACGCTGAACGCATCGCTGACACCGCCTTGAAGCACCAGGAACGCGCCTTGCCGAGCTAAGGATGACGTTAAACTTGGAGCGTGTGGTCGCATCGAAAACCCTGCCAACGGTTCTGCGTTATGCAGCGCTGACAGCAGCAGCTGTATTAGCTTTTGCGATCCGTCTGTTCAGCGTCGTGCGTTACGAGCCTGTGATCCACGAGTTTGATCCCTACTTCAACTACCGCGCCACACGTGTTCTTGTCGACAAGGGTCTATACGAGTTCTGGAACTGGTTTGATGATACATCTTGGTACCCACTTGGTCGAGATGTGGGTGGTACCGTGTACGCTGGTACTATGTACAGCGCCGCCTTGGTCTACTGGGTACTGCAAGCACTTGGTTTCCCCGTCGACGTGCGCTACGTTTGCGTCTTCGTATCGCCACTGTGGGCATCGTTCACAACGCTTATTACGTACGCCTTTACAAACGAGTTGACTGAACAAAAGGACTCAATTGCGGGCCTCTTTGCGGCAGTTTTCGTTGCCATTGTGCCTGGCTACATTTCGCGGTCATCGGCCGGAGGATTCGATAACGAGTGCGTGGCGATTTTCGCGCTGATGAATACCTTCTATCTTTTCATGAAGGCGGTGAATACCGGTGCGCTGCAGTGGGCGCTTGCGTGTTGTCTCGGCTATCTTTACATGGTAGCATGCTGGGGTGGCTATATCTTCATCATCAACTTGATTCCAATCTATGTCATCGTCATGATACTAGCTGGGCGGTATTCTCATCGGATCTATGTCGCCTATTCTACTTTTTACATCCTCGGCACGTTGTTATCCATGCAGATACGCTTCGTTGGCTTTCAAGCCGTGCAATCGGCAGAGCACATGCTCGCTGCTGTCGTCTTCCTGGCGCTGCAAGTTTATTGCCTTGGGCAATGGATTCGCTCCATTGTCGCCGAACAGGTCTATCACGCATTTGTGCGTTATTTTGTTATAATCGTTGGATCCGCTTTTGCAGGGCTCGGGGTACTGCTTCTGGCCGCAGGTTACATTCAGCCGTGGACGGGGCGCTTCTACACGCTGCTGGACCCAACGTATGCGAGCAAACATATACCCATCATTGCGTCGGTGAGTGAACACCAGCCAACGGCATGGTCGTCGTATTTTTTTGATTTGCACTTTCTGACTGTGCTAGCGCCACTCGGTCTCTACTACTGCTTCCAAGAACTGACGGATGCAACACTCTTTGCCATCCTGTATTTCGTTTTTGCAGTCTATTTTTCTGGGGTTATGGTTCGACTCATGTTGGTGCTGGCGCCTGCTGCATGCGCAATGGGTGCTGTTGGCACAAGCCGTCTCCTGCAGTCCTTTGCTGTGGACTTGAAAGCTGAACTTGCTGAACGCAATTGGATTCCATGGATCAGCGATATGCAGCAGGCGAGCAATGCGTCGCCTGGCAAAAAGCACACTGCCGGTGCAAGTAGCACCAGCAGCACGAGCGGCAACCGGGGTCGCGTCACGGGCAGCAGTCAGGGAAACAATCGGGCGAGCGCGCTGCGCTTGGAGGTTTCGTTGGGGATCCTCTTCAGCGCACTCCTTCTCGGAAACGCGTACGTCAAGCACTGCGTCTGGGCCGCTTCTGAGGCTTATTCTTCTCCGTCCATCGTATTGGCAGGTCAAGGGCCATCTGGCAGGTTCCTCATCGACGATTTCCGAGAAGCCTACTACTGGCTGGGGTCCAACGCAGCGGCGGACGCAAAAATTGCCTCCTGGTGGGACTACGGCTACCAGATCGCAGGTATGGGTTTCCGCACGACCATTGTGGATAACAACACCTGGAACTTTACGCATATTGCAACAGTTGGCAACATGCTCAGTCGACCAGAGAAGCAGGCATACCAAATAGCGCGTATGCTGGACGTTGACTACGTGCTGGTCATATTTGGCGGCCTGATTGGATACGGTGGCGACGACGTGAACAAGTTTCTTTGGCCGGTACGCATTGGCGGCTCAGTTGATCCAACGCTTCGTGAGGCGCAGTTCCTCACTCGAAGGGGTGAGTTTCGCCTCGACGAAGAGATGGCTCCAGCGATGCGAGAGTCACTTCTGTTTAAGCTCTGTTACCATCGTTACGGTGAAATCAGCAACGGCTATGATCGCGCTCGGGGTTATCGGGTAGCGCATTTGGACGTCAGGTTGGAACTATTCGAAGAGGCATTCACATCCGAGCATTGGATCGTACGAATCTATCGAGTGAAACCGCCAAGCAACCGCGGTAATGTAGCATGGTGAAAGCGGAAGTCGAGGAACCTTGAGGCATATTTGGCTATACGATGGATGTCGACCAGCTTGCAGCACGCTGGTACCGCTTCCTGCACAGTTTACCCATGGCTTGCAGCTGAGAACGCTATGCTCGACGCGCTGGAAGCATATCTGTGTGTTGTATCGATGGCGATACTCAAGTTCGGAGCGGGCATCGATCCAACGAGCTCGCTGTCCACGACTGCGTCTAGACGAACAAGTTGATCGTTCAGCATAGCTCGAACAGGGCAGCTGCAGTCCAGCGAGTGCAGCCTAATGACCAAGTTGTCGTCTCATTTTAAACGATACATGCGTACGCATCCAGACGCTGAACACGCGTCCCCAGAATTGGATACAGTTCCAGTAGTCCAAAAAATCCGGAAGCGAATAGCGACCAGCTATGCAGCTTACGTGGCCCGACAAACGAGCGCCCAGCCTGCACAAGGACACATGCACCAAGGTCCCCAGAAACAGTCCCCGGTACGAGTTCCTTTGGATAAGCACCGCTATCGCTGAACTCGGCCTGCAATACCTTAAGCAACGGGTCAGCTGGTGTGCTGGAAACGCTTCCATCCTTCGATTCATCGATCGGTTCAGCAAAAAGAGCCGTGTCTAGCGACGAAACCGCTTTTCGCACAACCTGTTCCAATGGTTGAAGCATGTCGCAGGGATATCGCGCTCTAGAGAAGCGCGTCTCTGCTTCATCGCACAGGAACTTGGGAGTAGGGGGTTGATGCATACCTCACCGCGCACTGAAAAACACACACAAAAAAATAAGAAAAGAAAAATGCGCATAATCGGAGAACGCTGGCCTAAGTACACATTTTGTCCATGAAAAAAATCGCACAGGAACGAGGTCACAGGTTCCCAAGCGACAGCCTACACACTAAAACACGTTACATGTATTGTTCCAGCTAGAAGCGCTCTCCCCGTGCCGTTCGCGAAAACAAATACCAGCGCTAGAAGCGTGCTCGTCACTATGGATAGTTTAAAGCCGGCGTGCTTTGAAGCGCGATACGGCACGTTCCAGAAAACTCCACGAGCACGGAGCCTTTTATGCAGTGCCGAACGAGAGCCTCGAGGTCTGCTCGCGCTGCTGGGTGCACCGGGAAGGGCCTCACGGGCTTTTCCAGTCCATAAAAAGCACAGCTCAGCGCTATTCACTCGGGAACTCGAACAACATACCATCGCTTGGCGTACTGTGGCTGTGCTTGCAGTTTCCCAGTCGGTACGTTGAAAGCTGATGCGGCTTAAGAGCGTATATTTTGTTCCAGAGGATCTTTGCGTCTCATCAGAGACCTTTGAGAAGCGCAAGCCCCACTCCGAGTCCATACCATGGCACCTATGTGCAGCGCCACCACCGCTGCTCCGCTGTCGACGCTCACCCGATGACCAGTCCCGGAACGATACCCAGCGGCGATGGCGTACGTTGCTTCGTTTCGAAAAGGGTTGGCGAGCCACGTGCGTCGCTTCTTCGTCGCAACACGAAGCCGACCAGTGTGTGTTTAGCATATAGCACTCGGTTTGGAGAAGCTTGAGGGTGTCTACGCGCCGACCACGCTGACCCAGCAGACGTCCATGGCTTGCAGCGGGAAGCGCTCTGCACGAGACTGCATCGAGCGCTGTGAGAGCCTCAACTTTCCGAGCTGCTTCAGGCGATCTGGCTTCAGCTTCATTGGTCCCTGGACGGCACATGAGCGTCAGGATGCATCCATTTTCATACCGTGTTGCCCGATATCGTTTCAGAAACGGAAGTTTGTACGTTTTAGACGAGGTTCCGCGAGCGTCCGGCGTACGCAGCGCGGAGGCGACGTTCGAGCGAGTTCGAGTGACCAGAACGGCTCCGTCGCCCGTGACGACGTAGACACGCCACTAGCCCGACGGGGGCATCACCCGGAGACGCAGCCTCCTGACACGACTCAATTCGCTCAAGCAGGTGCGAACGGCGGGTCAGAGACACCAGCGAAAACGGCGTTTCAACCAGCGCTGGCCCCGAGCCTTGCACACACGTTGGAGCGACGCCTGCCGCAACTCCGCAGCACGTTTCTCAGCCTATTCGGATGTATTACAGTGCTATTTATTCGCTTTGCAACGGCCACTGTTTTCCTGGGCATCATGGTGTTGGCCTGGCTCGGATACTTTGCCGCGAATCAACGGCTGGGTGCGCTCGTTCACAGCGCAGCTTCAACGTCGCTAGGACGCTCCATTAAAGTCGGGAGACTGAAGCGGCTCGTATTGCCACTCGGTGTTGCCGCTGGAAAACTCGAGATGGCCCCGGATGCCTCCAAACCCTGTGGTTCACTCGGTGCGGTGCAAGTACGACTAGCCATCGAGCCGCGTCGCTGGATAACCCTTCGTACTGGACGAGTACGTTTCGATGTGCAGTTCCGGCGGGTTGCCCTGGAACTACACCAGCATCAGCCGGGCGAATGGGACCTCGGATGGTCAGTCACGCCAGGCAAACGCACCGACGATGCCTCCAGCGACGTCAACACCGCCGATGCACTGCCCAGCGGGCAACGAGCCCGCAGTGTCCCAACACAGGAGTTACCAGCGAACGGTGCCGAGCAAGCGCTGCCTCCGGCGTTAGCGGAAGCGACGCTACCCGTGGCGCTTCGTGTGGTAGAGTTCAAACGCTCAAGCGTCGCATTGGACGTGCTAGGGACAGGTGACTCGGCCTTTGGCCGAGGAATTTATGTGTTCCGGGGGATTCACGGGCGCCTGGTGTTTGCCCAGGGCATGAACGCGCTCACGGGCAAGCTGTCGTTCGAAACTGAGCACCGGGGAGCGGGATCCTGCGAGCTCGCCCTCGACTTGCAGCGCAATATTCATCGTATCAGCGTACAGACTAGAGCGCTGCCGGCGAAAACTGTGGTAGCGCTGCTGAACCTGCCCTTCGAAAGCGATACAGGTCGAGTGCACGGCCAGGTCGCGTTGGTGCTGCGACCCGATGCCAAGGCTCCCGAACTGACCGGAACCGGTAGATTGCAGCAGGTAGCACTGCGACTCGCCCCTGACGCGCCAAGTTTCACGGGCATATCGGGTCGCCTCCGCTTCGATGAATCGATGGTGATCTTCGAGGGCCCAACCGGTTTCTTCGGGCAGCTACCCATAACCGTCGTCGGGTCCATCGACTTGTCCAAAGACTACAATCTGATTGGTTTCGTGCGTCGGGTAGCGATCAGCGACGTGCTCAAGACGTTTCGAGTGGAGTCTCCGATTCCTGTCCATGGGAGCGTCAAGGCAGAGGTTCGCATGCATGGCCCACTGGAGAGTCCGCTTCTCACTGGAGCTGCGATTTCAGTCGGAGCTCCCTGGAGAGCGGATCGAATTCATCTGCGAAATGCCCGGGCAGACTTCCAGCTTGATACGCGTTCAATGGAACTGCAGATTGCCGCAATGGAAGCGACGCTTCAGGATGGCGGTCAACTTAGCGGCCATGGTGTACTGAAACTGGCTGCGAACGGTGCTGTGACCGCCTCGTCAATTCGGGATACCGAAGCAAACGAGTCATCGTCTCCGGTTGCAGTGAACGATTCCAGAGCAGAGCGAGATCCTGCAACACAGGAGCCGTCTGTTCAGCTGGCGCTGAACCTTCGCGGTGCCCACGCTGGCCCCTTGTTGGCGAGGTATCTCCATGAACCCGGCAAGCAGGGCACCGTTATGGACCCTATTGGCCGCCTGTCTGCGGAGCTGACGGTTTCAGGTCCGTTGAGCGAGGCGGAACTCAACTTGCGGTGGCGTCTGGTGGGCACTGCGCCACCAGAGGCATCGCAGACGGTTGCGTCTTGCGGGGCGGAAGCACCCACACCGAATGCGAAGCTCTATGGAGCGGCCTCCGGAACGCTCCGGATGCCCCTGGTTGCTCGACATACCAATGCGAATATCGATATCAATACAGGTACCGGTGCTCGTGCGTTAGCTCCAGTTCCAGCTCCTCCTCGTACTGCTGTAACTGGGAATACCAGTACGGATCCGGAGCCTCAGCGCCTTCGTTTCACCCTAGACGCCTATGGTATCGACCTGCGTCGTCTAGCATGGCGACCGGAATGGACGACTGCTCCCAAGGCACTGCTGGACACGCGTCTTTCCGCGGATGTAACGCTGCAACAACCGAAGCGCTCTACAGCCGACGCCGCACAACGCCAACAGGCTCCTTGCGTAGAAGCGTTTCTCGACGTGAGACGCTTGCAGCTGAACGAGTTCGGCTATACGCGTCGTCTTGCGGGAAAACTGCGCTTTCATCCAGACGAGGGTGTGCAGTTCCAGGCGCTTCCGCATGAGCACAGCTCAGCGCAACGCAGCGCTGCTTCGACTCTGCAGCCAGGAAGCGACGAACTCCAAAAGCTACCTGTTTTCCTCAGCGTTCAACTGGACCCGAGTTTCCGACGTGATCTGGCGGTGCATCTTCGTCGTGATCGTTTCCGTCTTGATGTTTCGTACCAGGAAAACAGCCGCTTCGAAGCATGTCTCGAAAATATGCCCATCGAAGAGTTGCTCGGCCCCGATTACGGGGCTGGTGGCCTCGTTGAAGCCACCTTGTCCGTTGACCTGCAACAGGAGCGTGGCACGGGCTCGTTTGCCCTCCGTGATGCGTATTTTCGTCAGTTTCGTTGCCGGGCGTTCGCCGGTGAGCTCTTCTGGCTCGATAAGACCGTGTTTCTGCAGAACAGCGTGATCCAGCAAGCGCGTTCCGAATACCACATTGAGGGCGTCTACTCGTCCAGCAATGTTGCCGTGGGGTCAGCTGCGTCAACGCTGCCCAGTTGGCAGACCAAGATCGTGATTCCTCGCGGGGATATCGCGGAGCTCGCCTGTCTCGCCCAGGCGGTGAACGGGCAACTGGACCCAACGATCCTCTCGTATTGGGAAATTCCCCCGCATCTCTCTCTGGAGGAGCAGATTCTCTGGTTTGCAGACTATCTCTGTCAGAGCGCTGATGTGTCTCCCGACGATTTTCTCAATGACGATCGCACACTGCCGCGAAGGGCAGAGCCCGGGAGCAGCGCTTCCCCTGCTGGCGACGCAAGCGCCGGGTGCCGTCATCTCAGCTGACGGCAGGCGAGCACAGCGGAAACGACCTCTGAAGCCACCGAGTCTCGCTGACTTGCGCGGAAGCTATCGGGGCACCATCTCCATGAGCAGCGGTGCAGAGCGACTGGCCTTTGACCTCAACGGCGAACAGTGGGCCATCGGGCCGCACGAACTCGGTACGATGTGTGCTCGCGGGGGCATCCATCGAGGAATCATTAACCTGGAACAGTTATCGTTTCAGGTGGCGTCTTCGTCGGGGGCTATGGTCCATCTCAGTGGCACTGCCGACCCAGCGGGAGCCTTACACGCGAACCTACATCTAGCCAAAGTTCCGCTGCACCTGCTCTCTGACTACGGACTGGCACCGGTTCGTCTCACCGGAGTGCTGCACTCGTCAGCAGAGTTAGCCGGCACGGTTCGGGATCCGACACTCCATGTGAAAGGTCTCTGGCAGGAAGCATCGCTGAATGGTCTTCGGTTGCGGGACCCGCAGGCCGAGCTGCGCTGTGACCTCGGACGCTGTCGTGTCCGCGCTACCGCAGCTGTTCCAGTTCAGCAGCGCAACTGGGGTCCGGTGCGCCCCAGTTGGCGCTTCTGGAAACGCCCTAGGCCCAGTGTCGCGCAACAACGCTGGCTGGACGGCAGCGAAACCTCTACAGCGAAACCGGGAGCATCCCGAGCGGCTTCTTCAGATGCTGCTGCTGCTGCTGCTGCAATGACGCTTCACGGGAGTATGCCTTTGAGCGGCGTTCGTCTTGAGGGGTCGCTTCCGATTCGACTCGCTCATGTGCTGGAGCGTCTCTTGGACCCGCGGATACCTCTGACAGAACGCTTTACCACGTTCTCGTTGCACGACCTGCTCGTAGCGACAGACGCGAGCGAGTCGATGCAGATTGATGTGCAGGTGAAACGCAGTGGTGCTGCGCTTGTCGCAGCTTTTCTTCCTCAGGTGCCCGTTGCAGGCGGCAGCGCTGACCTGCGGATTCGTTTACGCGGAGCGCCGCTTCAGCCCCAGGTTACCGCTCGATGTAGTCTATCGGATGTGCGAATCGCCCCGCCGGACCTGGAAACACCCATTGAGAGCGTGTATGGCGAGGTCGAGCTTCGCGACTGGATGCTGCACGTCCACTCGATGACTGGCCTCGTCCAGGGTCGTGTGTGGTCGCTCAAAGGCGTTCTTCCTGTATGGACGCCAATGACGAACTGGGACGCCAGTCCCAGCGACGCGGAGAACGTACGAGAACCCGAACCGCTTACGTTGCAGCTGGAGAACCTGCCAGTGCATCTGCGGGATCGCTATCACGGCAGGGCAACGGGTCAGGTCACCGTTCATGGCACAGCGCTGCAACCGGTACTGCGGGGCTCGCTGACCCTCCACGATGGCTCGATCATGTTATTGCCGGGATCCTCGAATCGAAATACCCAGCGAATAACGAATGCAAACAGTAGTAGTAGTGGTAGCATTAGTAGTAGTAGTAGTGGTGGTGGTGGTGGTGGTGGTGGTGGCGGTGTTGGTAACAGCACTACTACTACTACCAGCAGCAGTAGCAACAGCAGCAGTACTAGTACGAGTAATGGTAACGGCAGTAGCAACAATACGACGCCGCTGCGCCCGGATAACGAACTCGACATGCGCACCTACGAGTCGGATGAGAGTTTTATGAATCCTTTTCTGGAGCTCGTCGAGCAAGGTTTCCCAGACATTGTCTTTGAAGAGTTTCGATTGCGTTTGGGGTCGCGAACGCGGGTCGTTTTCCCGCTGGTGCTCAGCCTGCATCTGCAAGGAGACGTCGACCTGAACGGACCGCTCAGTGACTTGCGACCGAGCGGCTCGTTTCGCATTCTCGACGGGTCCCTCAATTTGCTTACCAACCGCTTGTACCTCATTCGATCGGTTCCCAACTCGGTGAGTTTCAGTCCGGATGCTGAGCAGGGCGCGCCGCTGGACCCCCTGCTACACGTCTCGTTATCCGATCGTCGCAAGTATACAGTTCGTCTGCGAAACGTACGGGCAAGCAAATGGGAGAGCGCACTTGAGGTGCTGGACGCCCAGGGTGTTCCCCTGGAACGGAGTCAACTGGTAGCGATGCTCAATGAGCGTCTCGGGAACGTTTCTGCAAACCTGCAACTGCGAAATGGTGGCTCCTTGGCGCTTCGATCCCTGCTGAACACGTATACCGTCGGGGGCTCGCTTGGACGTGGTGGTGGTACGCTCTGGCGCCTCAGTCCGAACGTGACGGCACGACCCGAGAGCACAGCGCTGCCCGGCACCGGCTTGCTGTCAGAGCAACTCGGAGTGTATGGTGAACTTGAGAGTGGTCGCTTTGTTTTGTCATTTTCGCGCGATATGCAAGGTTTGGGGATCACGTCGATCTCCTATCGACCGTGGGAGCGTTTCAAGATGGAGTACGAGAAGCGGGAGACCGGCGAGCAGCACCTGGAAGCGAAGATCTACCTCAGAGGCGCCAGTGATGATTAGAGGCACTGGCTGGGGCCGAGCACCGCCACCCGCGCCAGCACCGCACTGGTTTGGTTTCATTACGAGCGCACGAAGATTGTCGAGTGTTTCTTTCCAGTGCAGGCGGTCTCGGGACGTAAGCGCCAACCATATCAGAGTCGTGAGCAGTGCCTTGCTGGCAACTTTGGCTGGAAGACGAGCGGCAGAAATGCCGGCTTTTGCGGGCAAAGCAAGCAGTTCTGGTGTATTCAAAGACGGTGCCTGGAGCAGGTACATGCTCTAGTGATGGTCTAAACTCGTTTCAGATGAACATGGAACACTGAACGTTTCGCTCTGTTCCAGCCTGGAGCATTTGTTTCGGAATGTGTTGGTATGAATAGCATGGCATTCGAGCTGGAATCAGACTGGCTTGATTCTTCACATGTAGGTATAGGATTTTGCGGGGTCGTTCATTCGGGGTGACCCCTTCGATGCTTTGCCTATGGTACGCGTTACGTCACCAGAATCATGACAATTGGTGACACTTCCAAACAGAAATTCGTGAAATAAGCACTATGATCATTCATTGCATACGTATAGGTTCACGATTGAACCCGTTTCTTGATACGGACCATGATCAAAATATGCATGCTTCAAGCTTTCGACCTCTACGTTTCAAAGCTACTCGCAGGTGCAGCAACGCAGGCCGCCGAACTGCCGAGAAGCGGCAACTCGGCGTCGTTCCAGGACAGTTTTTTCAAAACCTCATGCCGAACGTTCCCTGACCTTGTCGCGTCGCATCAAGAAATTCGAAGGAAGGAACAGTCACGCCTGGTTCGTGGCCAGCGACGGAACCGCATTCGACAACAGCAGCGTGATAGCACTCGCGTGTCACGCTCCCCAGAGCTTCCGTCGGTACAGATTGCATGGAAACGAGCCTTGGAAACGGACTTGAGTCATCGCAGTGATCGCTTTCTCTGGGGAATCCGTCATCGTTTTGCAGGAAGCGTGCGTAGATGGATCGAAGTCTCTCTACTTGTTCTCGTAAGGCGATGCTGCTTCCGGTGCTTATTTCATCATGGACCACAGCATCGTACTCAACACATGCTTCGTTGAATAGAGCAGCATGCGCTGGTATCTGCTGCGGACATGGTACTCGACGAATGAGCATCGCTCCAGAGAAGCAACCCCTGAACGTTGGGTATGGCGTCAGGCGCAGAGACGCAGCAGAGCGCATGGACGGGAGTCGTCGGTGCCCAACGACGTCATGTACGGAGCGGTGAAGTAGGTGTTCGCAGGCCACACAGAGTCGTTCTTGGAGAAGCATCTCTGGCGGACACGTATCTCTAAGCACCTGAACAAATCCAAGCGTCAACGCGACGACGGGCGCACCCAAGCTCTGAACCCAAAACATGAAAGCGCCAGTCGAAACGTAGATCACAACGAACGTCGACGCATTCAATACGTCGCCACCAGCCAGAAAAGTAAAAGCATACGAACTTGAATGTTGGTATGAACATCTTTCGCTACTGCAGAGAACGGAGCTGGATGAAAAAAGAGAGGCATCTGGAATGAACGCTCGCGACAAGAGAAGGGTACCAGAAGCAGTCGCAGACCCCAGCGCCCAAATCTGGTGTTGATGACAATGGAAGGAGACACAAAGCTTCGTATGGACGCCCGAGTCAGCATAGTGGGATCATTGTACTCTATGCTGACGCAGGTAGAGTTGGAATGACATGCTTTGACCTGCGTCCGTGTACACGTGGCTGCTTAGGTGCATCCGTACGTCGGTGCGACATGGTGTAACGCACACACACACACACACACACACCACAAGGCGATAACGACCCAGTGCTTGGCGACTTGTCTTATGCGCCATGCATCTGACATGCCCTAATCTCTTCGAGTCTGCGTCGGTGCGTACACTGCCGCATGAGGAACAGTCGCATTCGCCTAGACACTCGCAATGTCATCGTTGCGACACTTGCGCCGCGTTTCGGATCACGTCCTGATCAGAGAAGCGTTGGATGCAGTAACGAAAACGCTGGACTCAACAGCACCTGTTAGCTGCTCATGTTCATAGCCAACTCGAATGCACCAGGTTCAGTAGCGTACGCTTCGATACCTGCATCGCAAGCCATGCACATACACACTTGTCTTCAGACAGAATGGTCATGCGCCCTATGAAGTGCCTCCCGTAGCCCAGCAATCACACGCCCAGCATCCGGCCCTGCACCGAATACAGCAGAGCCAGACACCAGAACATTGCATCCTGCCTGAGCAGCTGCGTCTGCGGTTGTCAGGCCGATGCCACCATCCGCTTGAATATCAAGGAGCGGATATCGTTCGCGAAGAAACCGCACCTTGGGTAGACATTCAGGCATGAAGCTTTGCCCACCGTGTCCAGGCTCAACGGTCATAATCAGAACCATATCAACTGCGGCTGCGTCTACCAGCGGAAGCACAGCCTCAACTGGGGTACTCGGGCGAAGGGCCACGGCTGGTCGCGCCCGTAACGCTCGAACACGCTCGCAGAGTGCCAGCGCCATGCGCAGACCGTCTTCTCCAAACACCTCGTAGTGGAAGGTGCAGCCCAGGTTTGGAGCTGGGCCCTGGTTATCGCCGTTGACGCGGGCGAACTGCTCGATCCAGAACACCGGCGCGGTGGTCATAAAGTGGCAGTCCAGAAACACTTGTTGGCCGACGGCTCGTCGGAGACCCTGGAAGACAACAGGCCCGAGTGTCAAGTTGTCGACAAAGTGCCCGTCCATGACGTCCACGTGCAACCAGTCGGCCCCGGCGTCGAGCACGCGTTTCGCCTCAGCTCCGAGGTTGCCAAAGTCACAAGAGAGCAACGACGGTGCAACGATGGTCGCTAGAGGTTTAGACTGCATCTTCTCGTTGACTGCAAAAGGGAGGCAGCACCAGTGCTTTCGCTGCTCGGGCTCTGCTGGTCGAGAGGAAACGCGACTCACACACGGTTTCTGGGCCTCTGCAGTGCAGCCTCGTCTCCGGAAACGGTACGCTGATGCGACCGGGCAACCGAGTCGAGCGAGGCGGCGTTCGCGTCTGCGGTAGCTCCAGCAACGGCAAAAGCAGCAACCTCAGGAACGAGGATGCAAGCAACGTTGCGTATGTTGAGGCCGTCTACAGATTGGATTTTTGCACGATACTTGTTCACAGTCGGACTGATGCGTGGCGGGTTTCAGGTGCCGCACGACTTGGGTGTTGGCATATGCTTCGGGGAATCTCAGCAGCATCGAAACAACGTGCGTGTTTCAGTTCCTGGGGAAACTTAACAGCGCTGATAGAAAAGCACTGCTGGCGACGGAGTGTTGCGGTATTCGCCCTCCTGGTGTCGAGGTCGGCAAATGCCGCACCATAGTGTTGTGCGAAGCGACTGCATGCTCGACGAAAGCGTTGCGTATCGTCGGATGCTGAGAACGGCATGCGGCTGCCAAGTCAGCGGTGTGTCGCTGTTGCGGCCGGTGTCGTGCGCTTGGGGTTGGCATCCCGGCTTTTGGACGACATCTGCACCAGTTGAGCGGATACACTGAAAGACCGGTCGCACGCTGGTTTTGTTTGCAAGTGCAACGAGCGTGGTGTCGGTGGAGCGTTATGCGCTCCTATCTCGATGCAGGGGCTCCTTCTTCAGAAAAGCGCTAAGCAGCATAAAAAACTGAGTGAACGAAGCGATCACTGGAGGCCCTAGCACACCTTTCCAGCTTTGGACGCTTTACGAGGGGCTTTTCTTATCGACATGTGCAGCAGCTCCCTTGCGGACGATAAACAGAACGACTTGGCGGAACGGCGACAGATTCATGTTCACGAAAGCGGAAACGTACCGCCCCTGCATCAAGTTCTCCAGATCCGCACTGCGAGGTTCCGCTGCCTCTGATGCATACCAGTACAACAAATCATCCGGTGCTTGTCTTGAAGGATGTTCGGGGACGTGTCAGATGAAGGCACTGCAACCATGGCAGTCACTGGAGCGACATACGACGATGCCGTACTCTTCGAGACGATCCCTGCAACCGTACATGATGCAGCGTAGCGTCACCATGGGATAAGCGTGCGTACCTTTGTCCGGTCGAAATAGGACTCTTGGCAAGGCGGCCTGCTCTTTCTGGTGGAGAATTCGATGCCAACTGGCATGCCAAGTACACAAATGGAAGTCATCGAGTCCCTAACCAACAATTTTTCATCCTAGAGCAAGAATCATGTATTCTTTTCTGATAAGAACGAAGAGTTTTACTCGCTTTCCACGCTCGTATGCTTTCTCGTTGAAAGACATGTACCGCAGCGATCGAGTGGCACAGCTAGACATGCTACAACGCACCGTTTCGTCTGGACCGTGCTTGACGCCCTTGCATCGTCATCACGACAGCGACATACTCGCTCCGGCAGCAAATAGTCCGACTTGCGAGCGGCGCTTATTTTTGTACAGAGAAGTCGTGCGCCGCAAGGACATGATCTACAATGACAATCACGATTTTCACTTGTGCTGCTGAAGACGCGTTGCCGCCTCGGACAGAGGCCGTGGAGGTCGCACCGCCTCCGCTCATTGCCCGTGAGTGGCTCTCGTTGATCCGGTTGCAACGCGCTGTCAGCGGGGAACGATTGCCACCTGGCGGGTGCACGCCCCTTCCCTCCGAGGCAG